>NC_092715.1:260090521-260690521 GCF_047496885.1 Scyliorhinus torazame | reverse complement strand
GACCTATGCCATTCGCCTGACCAACTCCACGGGGCAGTGAGTTCCATGTTCCGACCATTCGCAGGGTAAAGAAGGCGGTTTCTCCTGATACTGGATTTATTATGGACAATCTTATGTCGGGTGATTACTAATTCTGGACCTCATCTTCTCCGTGTCCACCCTATCACAACTTTTCACCATCCTAATGACCACCGTCCACCTTTGTTTATCTGGGGAATTAAAGAGCCCCAGTGTAGCGCACAATGACTTACGAGAGACGAGAAGTGATGAAGTCGATCCAGGCTTTATTAAGCAATGCTTGTCCCCAGCAGCTCAGCAACAGAATGAAGCTGCGGGGAGAAGCTCGGGTTCTTATACTCCGCCTTCAGGGCGGAGCCAGGAGTCGGCAGCCAACCAGGACCCGGGATCCGTCAGCCAATAGCATCGCGGCTTCACAGTCCCACATGACCCCTAATACATACCACCACGTTCACCCCTTGTTAAAAAGGAACCCGGCGTGGTGGTGGTTCGCATGGTGGTAGGGGTTTACAAGGTTGGCCCTGGAAGGAAAATTTCGGACAGTGCTACTACAGTTTTAGCCCTACACTGGGCTATGTACAAGTTTGTGAGAACTATTTACAATATTAGCAAAAACATTTTATTTGTTACAACAACATTCTTGGTGTCACGCGTATTCCACGAGTCGAGCGGGCGGTCTGGTCTTCCTCGTCGATCGCCTCAGCCCCGGTGGCGGTGCAGGTGCTTGCTCAGGCGTTGTTGTCTCCGGGAGCGTTTCGGTGTTTGTTCCTGTTTTACTCCTGGGCGGGCACGGGAGGAGGACCAGTCCCCCCGGGAAGGGGGCGGTCGCGGGGTGCGCCGGTGGCAGGGAGGGGATGATCGGTGTCGGGGGTGTGTGTGTGCTGCCGGCGGGCGCCAGGTCCCGCAGGGCGTGTAGGCGTACTGCGGGTTCGCGTGGAAAAGGTGAACCCTCTCGACCAATGGGTCCGATTTGTGCGCCCACACATGTTTCCGGAGCAAGATGGGTCCTGGGGCCGCCAGCCAGGTCGACAGCGACATTCCGGAGGAGGACTTCCTGGGGAAGACAAGAAGACTGGGAGATCCCTGGACCGTAGGGCCAGTAGGACGGTCTTCCAGACCGTGCCGTTCTCCCTCTCTACTTGCCCGTTCCCCCGGGGGTTGTAGCTGGTCATCCTGCTCGAGGCTATACCCTTGCTGAGCAGGAACTGACGCAGCTCGTCACTCATGAAGGAGGACCCCCTGTCGCTATGGATATACGCGGGGCAACCGAACAGTGTGAATATGGTGCCAAGGGCTTTAATGACTGTGGCCGCTGTCATGTCGGGGCAGGGGATGGCGAAGGGGAAACGAGAGTACTCGTCCACCACGTTCAGGAAGTATGCGTTGCGGTCGGTGGAGGGGAGGGGCCCTTTGAAATCCAAACTGAGGCGTTCAAAGGGGCGGGAAGCCTTGATCAGGTGCGCTTTATCCGGCCTGAAAAAGTGCGGTTTTCACTCTGCGCAGATGTGGCAGTTCCTGGTGACTGTACGGACCTCCTCCACAGAGTAGGGGAGGTTGCGGGACTTTAAGAAATGGTAGAATCGAGTGACCCCCGGGTGGAAGAGGTCCTCGTGGAGGGCTTGGAGGCGGTCTATTTGTGCGTTGGCACATGTGCCGCGGGATAGGGCATCGGACGGCTAGTTCAGCTTTCCGGGACGATACAAGATCTCATAGTTGAAGGTGGAGAGCTCGATCCTCCACCTTAAGATCTTGTCATTTTTAATTTTGCCCCGCTGTGCATTATCGAACATGAAGGCTACCGACCGTTGGTCGGTGAGGAGAGTGAATCTCCTGCCGGCCAGGTAATGCCTCCAATGTCGCACAGCTTCCACTATGGCTTGGGCTTCCTTTTCCACTGAGGAGTGGCGGATTTCTGAGGCGTGGAGGGTCCGGGAGAAAAAGGCCACAGGTCTGCCCGCTTGGTTAAGGGTGGCCGCCAGAGCTACGTCGGATGCGTCGCTCTCGACCTGGAAGGGGAGGGACTCGTCGATGGCGCGCATCGTGGCCTTTGCGATATCCGCTTTGATGCGGCAGAAGGCCTGGCGAGCCTCTGTCGACAGGGGGAAGGTAGTGGACTGTATTAGCGGGCGGGCCTTGTCTGCATACTGGGGGACCCACTGGGCGTAATATGAAAAGAAACCCAGGCAACGTTTCAGGGCTTTGGAGCAGTGGGGGAGGGGGAATTCCATAAGGGGGCGCATGCGTTCGGGGTCGGGGCCTATTATCCCATTGCGCACTACGTATCCCAGGATGGCCAACCGGTTTGTGCTAAAAACGCACTTTTCCTCGTTATATGTGAGGTTCAGGGCGTTAGCGGTCTGGAGGAACCTTTGGAGGTTGGCGTCGTGGTCCTGCTGATCGTGGCCGCAGATGGTCACGTTGTCGAGATACGGGAACGTGGCCTGCAACCCGTGCTGGTCAACCATTCGGTCCATCACCCGTTGGAAGACCGAGACCCCGTTTGTGACGCCAAATGGGACCCTTAGGAAGTGGTATAGTCGCCCGTCTGCCTCGAAGGCAGTGTACATGCGGTCACTTGGGCGAATGGGGAGCTGGTGATAGGCGGACTTGAGGTCCATGGTGGAGAAGACCTTATACTGGGCAATCCGATTGACCATGTCGGATATGCGGGGGAGAGGGTACGCATCTAGCTGCGTGTACCTGTTGATGGTCTGACTATAGTCTACGACCATCCTTTGCTTCTCCCCGGTCTTTACTACTACCACCTGGGCTCTCCAGGGACTATTGCTGGCCTGGATTATGCCTTCCTTCAGCAACCGCTGGACTTCAGACCGAATAAATATCCGGTCCTGGGCGCTGTACCGTCTGCTCCTAGTGGCGACGGGTTTGCAATCCGGGGTGAGGTTTCAAGGCAGTTCAACCTTGAGAGTTGCGAGGCCGCAGATAGTGAGTGGGGGTATTGGGCCGCCGAATTGGAATGTTAGGCTCTGCAGGTTACACTGGAAATCTAATCCCAGTAATGTGGGGGCGCAGAGTTGGGGAAGGACGTAGAGCCTGTAGTTCTTAAACTCCCTCCCTTGCACCGTTAGGTTCGCGATGCAGAACCCTTTGATCTCTACGGAGTGGGATCCTGCAGCTAGGGAAATCTTTTGCGTGCTTGGATGGATGGTCAGAAAACAGCGTCTTACCATGTCTGGGTGAATAAAACTTTCAGTGCTCCCGGAGTCGATCAGGCATGGTGTCTCGTATCCGTTGACCAGCACCGTTGTTGTCGTCGTCTGGAGCGTCCGGGGCCGCGATTGATCCAGTGTCACCGAAGCCAGTCATGGTAGTAGTGTCGCGGCGTCTTCTTCGGACCCCGTAGAGCAGTCGATGCTGGGGTCCTTTGTTGTCAACCAAGATGGTGGCGTCCATGAATCGCATGCGGCCGGGGGTGGACAAAATGGCCGCCCCCATGGATCGCACGTGGTCGGGGGTGGACAAAATGGCCGCCCCCATGAATCGCACGTGGCTGGGGGTCACAAGATGGCGGCGCCCATCCTCCCCTCGTGGTGCCCGGGACTCAAAATGGCAGTGCCCGCGGGTCGCACATGGGGCGCTGGGGGGGTTGGGGAGCGTTTGGGATGTGCTGGGCTCATTCTTCTCCGGGGATTGCGGCGACCCCCCTGGACCGGCACACTGCCGCATAATGGCCCTTCTTGCCGCAGCTTTTACAAATAGCTGCGCGGACCGGGCAGCACTGCCGGGGGTGTTTCGCTTGTCCGCAGAAATAGCAGCGGCCCCCCCCCCGGGATGGTCTGGCGCTTTAACCACGCAAGCTTGCGAGGGGGGGGGGGGGGAGTTTGTCACGATGGGGGTCCCCGGAGCCCAAGGGGCTGCCGCGCGGTTGGGGCCGTAGGCGCGGGCATTTTGCGAGGCCACATCTAGGGAAGCTGCAAGGGCCCGTGCCTCTGAGAGTCCTAGCGACTCTCTTTCTAAAAGTTTTTTTGATGGATTTGGGGAGAGTTCATACCTGCCACAAATGCATCGCGAATTAGCAGGTCCGTGTGTTCGATCGCGTTCACCGGCGGGCAGCTGCAGCCCCGTCCCAAAATTAGCAGCACGGCGTAGAATTCCTCTAGCGATTCTCCGGGACTTTGCCGTCTCGTCGCAAGTTGGTGGCGCGCGTAGACCTGGTTAACGGGACGAACGTAGATGCCCTTCAGCAATGCGAGCGCCGTCGGGAAATCCTCCGTCTTCTATGAGGGGGTAAATTTCCAGGCTTACCCTCGAATGAAGGACCTGCATTTTCTGGTCTTCTGTGATCCGGCCGGGGGCCGTTCGGAGGTAGCCTTCAAAGCATGCTTGCCAGTGTTTGAATACTGCTGCCGAGTTCGCTGATTGGGGGCTGACCCGCAGGCATTCCGGGGCGATCTGGAGCTCCATAGTCTTTTAAGCTCGCTTAATAAATTGTAGCGCACAATGACTTACGAGAGACGAGAAGTGATGAAGTCGATCCAGGCTTTATTAAGCGATGCTTGTCCCCAGCAGTTCAGCAACAGAATGAAGCTGCGGGGAGAAGCTCGGGTTCTTATACTCCGCCTTCAGGGCGGAGCCAGGAGTCGGCAGCCAACCAGGACCCGGGATCTGTCAGCCAATAGCATCTCGGCTTCACAGTCCCACATGACCCCTAATACATACCACCACACCCAGCATGTTGGGTTTTGCCAAATTCTTGTCCCCTCTCAGTTCTGCCTCATCCTCCGCACATCCCTTGGTTGACTTTACAAGTTTAATTTCTTCTTTATTTTAGACGAGGAATGCAACTTTATCCATCGTTCTGAACGATTAGATGGTGGTGTGTGACCGGTGACACAACAGCAATAAAGAATGAAGGCGCGCAACCGGAGAGTTGCGCGCCTTCAATCTGATGCTTTAAACTGATACTTCAATCTGCCAGAGAACTGGTAAAACACGTCTTGTGACTAAAATCCGACTGTGCAATCCTGGAATTCCAAAATGCTTCATGGTCCACTCGCAGTAAAGTTGTTCCAAATAACCATGTGTGTGGGGACTGCGCACCCCCCCCCCCCCACCCCCCCCCCCCACCCCCCACCACCACCCCCCGTGCACATTCCTGCCTGGCTTGATCCATGCAACTGCCTTCCTAGAATTCACCAGCTTGATGGGCTGCCATGGAGACGGGAAACAGGAGCAGTGTTCGTTTTCCAGTCACAAACCCGCCTCCCGTGGGAAACTAATAATAGTTCAGGTTTTTCAGGTAGGCGCGCCCTCAACTGGCATGGAGACGGGTTACCTGTCCAATTGACGATGGTGCGTGGGCTCTCGAAGCTACTGACCCAATCAGAGGCCCACCAGCTTGAGAGTAACACTCAACTGCAGTAAGAGGTAAGAAGCTGAGAGGGCAGCATGGCAAGATGATGACTCATCAGGCACTTTTTAAAAATCGTACTTAAAATTACATTTTATTTGAACTTTTTTTTTAAAAATAGGAAAATCAGCCATGTCAGGGCAGCTATTGGCTTCACCTCTGCCCCAATAGGAAGGGAGAGCCCTCCCGAGCCTACCTGGAGTGCTGTCCCGCCGGCCTGCCTGGAGTGCTGTCCCTCCGGCCTGCCTGGAGTGCTGGCCCTCCCGAGCCTGCATGGAGTGCTGTCCCTCCGGCCTGCCTGGAGTGCTGTCGCTCCGGCCTGCCTGGAGTGCTGGCCCTCCCGAGCCTGCATGGAGTGCTGGCCCTCCCGAGCCTGCATGGAGTGCTGGCCCTCCCGAGCCTGCATGGAGTGCTGGCCCTCCCGAGCCTGCATGGAGTGCTGTCCCTCCGGCCTGCCTGGAGTGCTGTCGCTCCGGCCTGCCTGGAGTGCTGGCCCTCCCGAGCCTGCATGGAGTGCTGGCCCTCCCGAGCCTGCATGGAGTGCTGGCCCTCCCGAGCCTGCATGGAGTGCTGGCCCTCCCGAGCCTGCATGGAGTGCTGGCCCTCCCGAGCCTGCATGGAGTGCTGGCCCTCCCGAGCCTGCATGGAGTGCTGGCCCTCCCGAGCCTGCATGGAGTGCTGGCCCTCCCGAGCCTGCATGGAGTGCTGACTCTCCCAAGCCTGCCTGGAGTGCTGTTCCTCCGGCCTGCCTGGAGTGCTGTCCCTCCGGCCTGCATGGAGTGCTGTTCCTCCGGCCTGCCTGGAGTGCTGTCACTCCGGCCTGCCTGGAGTGCTGGCCGTCCGGCCTGCCTGGTGTGCTGGCCCTCCCGAGCCTGCCTGGAGTGCTGTTCCTCCGGCCTGCCTGGAGTGCTGGCCCTCCCGAGCCTGCCTGGAGTGCTGTCCCTCCGGCCTGCCTGGAGTGCTGTCGCACCGGTCTGCCTGGAGTGCTGTCCCTCCGGCCTGCCTGGAGTGCTGTCCCTCCGGCCTGCCTGGAGTGCTGTCCCTCCGGCCTGCCTGGAGTGCTGTTCCTCCGGCCTGCCTGGAGTGCTGTCCCTCCGGCCTGCCTGGAGTGCTGTCCCTCCGGCCTGCCTGGAGTGCTGTCGCACCGGTCTGCCTGGATTGCTGTCCCTCCGGCCTGCCTGGAGTGCTGTCGCACCGGTCTGCCTGGAGTGCTGTCCCGCCGGCCTGCCTGGAGTGCTGTCACACCGGTCTGCCTGGAGTGCTGTCCCGCCGGCCTGCCTGATGTGCTGTTCCTCCGGCCTGCCTGGAGTGCTGTCCCTCCGGCCTGCCTGGAGTGCTGTCCCGCCGGCCTGCCTGGAGTGCTGGCCCTCCCGAGCCTGCCTGGAGTGCTGGCCCTCCCGAGCCTGCCTGGAGTGCTGTCCCTCCCGAGCCTGCCTGGAGTGCTGTCCCTCCAGCCTGCCTGGAGTGCTGGCCCTCCCGAGCCTGCCTGGAGTGCTGTCCCTCCGGCCTGCCTGGAGTGCTGGCCCTCCCGAGCCTGCCTGGAGTGCTGGCCCTCCCGAGCCTGCCTGGAGTGCTGTCCCTCCAGCCTGCCTGGAGTGCTGGCCCTCCCGAGCCTGCCTGGAGTGCTGTCCCTCCGGCCTGCCTGGAGTGCTGTCCCTCCGGCCTGCCTGGAGTGCTGTCCCTCCGGCCTGCCTGCAGTGCTGTCCCTCCGGCCTGCCTGGAGCGCTGGCCCTCCGGCCTGCCTGGAGCGCTGGCCCTCCGAAGCCTGCCTGGATTGCTGGCTCTCCGGACTTTATTGGGCTTCCCACCTGAATTAGCTGTTAACTTTCCAGATTGATGACCTTTCGTCAGACCGACCCATCACCATTGAGTTCCAATGAGGGCTCATCGATTTGAAATGCTAGCTCTGTTTCTCTCTCCACAGATACTGGGCTGGAATCACCGTGATTGAGGCTACGTGCCGACGCCATTTATAGCAAGTGTGTCACATAATGAGCTTGACTGATTACCTGGGAAATGTGGTGTTTTACGACCCCAAAATCGGTGCCGAACCCTCACCGAA
This sequence comes from Scyliorhinus torazame, assembly GCF_047496885.1. Lineage (NCBI taxonomy): Eukaryota > Metazoa > Chordata > Chondrichthyes > Carcharhiniformes > Scyliorhinidae > Scyliorhinus > Scyliorhinus torazame. The sequence continues at coordinate 260,683,070 of NC_092715.1, read as the reverse complement.
CCTGCGACCGGTGAGGGGCTAGCAGCCGCGCAGGATAAAACTCCTGTCTCCCACGACAAAGGTGGCTGGAGAATGGCCGGTTTTACGGCGACGACCTGCAGCGATCGCACCGTAAAACATGGCACCGCCATGCCCGGACCGGACCTGTCAAACACTGTACCCCTGGCTACCCATTGGCCACCCCCCACAAGTCCCCCCAGCCCTAGCGGATGCCCCCCCCCCGCCCCCCTCCTGGGGATAGCAGCCTTCCCAGGGCCCAGGTTCAGGCCCACGGCCGCCCCCATTATCTCCATTCCCAATCTCGGGCTGCGCGGGGTGGAGGGGGAACCAATATTTCTTCCCCACATGTGTGGTGGGTGGGTTGCGTCGATGGAAGGCAGCTTGTCAGGGTCTCAGTGCAAACTCGAAAAAAATTCTTTCTGGTCCTGGACACGTACACATTTCTTTGCTTCAGTGATGCCATTGCGAAGGAGAAGGTTAATATTCACCACTGAAAAGAGAGACTTTCTGCTGAAGCTTTTTGTCTTACACACATCAGGACAAATGCAAGAATGCCAAATTTCAAACTATCACAATTTATACTGCTGGAGAAAAGGGTGCTGATTGGTTGGCAAGTCAACTCCGATTGGCCAAGATGTTGCCATGGAGAATGCAACAGGGGGCTCTTGGCTCCCCAAGCACCCAGGAAAATCAAAAAAGGTGCAAGGCTTGAACGGCTTCCTTTTGTTTGCAGAGAATGTGGATGAACGTGTGTCATTTATAGCAAGTGTGTCACATAATGAGCTTGACTGATTACCATTGTTAATTGTTAAATCTTAAATTAAATGTTTAGTGAAGGTTTATATCCAGTTGAAATTAGAGGAATATTGTCCAAATGAATTACCCTGGCAATTAGGTTACCCTGGTGGGATATGTTTATTGACTGCAATCTCCACGGCAACACAATAAGTAGCAAATTAATTTTAATAAAAATTCATTAAAGCTCAAAGACACTTACTCATTATCATAATGAAGGTCCTGCCAGTCAGCGAGAGAATGCATCAGATTTTCCTATATTGTTGGAAGTTTTTATGGGATTTTGAAAGGAACCAATAGGGTGGATCAAAATTCTTTCCACTGCGGGGAAGGTCCGAGACATTGACACATCCTTAGAAAACACTTTTTCCACATAAGTAGTGGGGCCATCTCCCACAAAATGCAGTCGGCGCTATAGCTCAATCAATAATGATAAAGTTGAGATTGGTAGGTTTTTGCTCATCAAGCTATTAAGCAATATGGTGCTAAATTAGCTAGATACAGATCGACCAATGTCTTCCTGAATGGTGGGACAGGCTCAAGATGCTGAATGGTCTGCTCCTCGTCCCATGTTCTGACATGAAGCTCATTTTGAGTCCCTTGGTAGTACAGAATTTGAATATCGATGAAGAGAGAGACACCTTTTTGAAGTTCCTCCTCTTGCACTCACGAGGACAAATACCAGAATGCCAGATTTCAAACAATCAGAATTTATGTTACGTTTGAAATTTGGCATTCTTGTATTTGTCCTGATGAGTGCGCGACGAAAAGCTTCAGCATCCGGTCTCTCCTTTCAACGATATTCATTTTGAGTTATTCAGGATTCCAGATATAGATTCGGACCAGCCTAGTAAGCACTCTATCTGGGAGACGATGGAAAAAAAATGGAACGCTCGCCAAATTTAAAGAGCTGGCCAATGAAGTAGTTGTGTTAGAATACCGGGTGGGGGGGGGGGGGAACACAACATTTTGGGAAGCTTTCAGAGCTGTGAAAGCATCTCGGCGATCAGCAGGCAGGGATTTAGGAATCATAAAACAACAATGAAGAGACGGGGAATGCTGGATAGAATGTGCTGGGGACCTGCAGGCATATCCAGAGAGTGCAAGAAGTCGCTCACTGTGTCACTTCACAATACCGTGTTCATGGGTCACTGGGTGACTGCAAACTGCTTGACAATTAGTGACTGTCGGCTCATTAACATACACTAATCAATCTCCCCTGTTTCACGCAGGAATGTCCATCAGCAACAAGCAGGTAACAAACAGGATTGATGTCTGCCCTGGTTCCACATTCCCTTATGTCCCATTGGCGCACCCTTTCAGATGCGGAGATAATAATCAACCCCCATAGCTTTTAGCCCATACAATCACAGTTAGGTCAAGCTCAGTGACACAGCTGCTGGTTAATAGACCCATCCTTAAACTCACTGGTTGCCTCCACAACAACTTTGTGACCTTGAATTTTACTGGCTCGACCTTCCAGGAGCTGGGGGAAACAGAACACCACGGGGAGCCGGCGAATCGGCATTCTCCTACAGGCCATGGAGTTATAGTCCGCAGTGTGCACCTAACACAGCTCCTTTTTGGGGCCAGACCGACAGGCTTGGCTACCAAATGGGGAACAACACGTCAGTGAAGGCCTTAGCGTGAGGTGGACACGAACATACGCACGTACATACAAACGAATTAGGAGCAGGTGTAGGCCACCTGGCCCATCGAGCCTGCCATTCAATGAGATCATGGCTGATCTGAATGTGGCCTCAACTCCACCTTCTCACCAACCCCCTGATAACCTTTCACCCCTTTGCTTATCAAGAAACCGTCTACCTCAGACTTGTGTTCCAAGGCTCTGGTTCCACCGTCTTTTCAGGAAGGGAGTTACAAGCACCCAAATCCTCAGAGACAAAAACACTTTTCTAATCTGTGCCTCAAATGGGCGGGGGTTAGGTCGGTGTCCGGGATGATGGGGAGGGATTGGAGATCTGGAGAATGGGGCGGGGGAAGTGCTGTGGGGGCAGCAGTGGAAGAACAAGAGGGTCATGGGTTGACTGATTATTGTTGGGGGGGGGGGGGGGGGGGTTTAGTTGGACTCCTGAGGTATCCAACTTCCTCTAACTACCCCCTCCCTTCTCTCCCACTCCAAAAGCTTCCGTTTCTTTCCCCCCATCTCGGAAGCCCTGCCCCTGGTCGTCCAAGCCTCTTCACCCCCAACCACACAGGTCTTTAATCCCTGGTGACTCACAGCAGGTTCAGGCTTGTTTTGGTTCCATATCCCTTCATATCCATGGCGAGCAAAAGTCTATCAATCTCAGATTGAACCGGCATCGACCGCTTTTTGTGGGAGAGCGTTCCACAGTTTTACATCCTTTGCATGAAGAAGTGATTCCTGACCTCTCTCCAGGGGCTGACATGAAGGGTTTTGTCCCTGGTCCTAGAGAAGGTTTCTATTCAACCTATTCAAAACTCCCTGTCTGATCGAAAGCCAAGCCCGTCGGCGAGACTGACATCCCAGGAGTGAACATATCAGTGACAACACAAATACACAGCGGGCGGCACGGTAGCCCAGTGGTTAGCACTGTTGCTTCACAGCGGCAGGGACCTGGGTTCGATTCCCAGCTTGGGCCACTGTCTGTGCGGAGTCTGCACGCTCTCCCCGTGTCTGCGTGGGTTTCCTCCGGGTGCTCCGGTTTCCTCCCACAAGTCCCGAAAGACGTGCTCGTTAGGTGAATTGGACATTCTGAATTTTCCCTCAGTGTACCCGAACAGGCGCCGGAATGTGGCGACTAGGGGATTTTCACAGTAACTTCATTGCAGTGTTAATGTAAGCCTACTTGCGACACTAATAAAGATTATTGTTATTACTATAATAGCCTGGCCCAGGTTTCACTCACACTACCAAACACCCCTAACCCAATCCCACCCCGCCGATCCTATAGGTCAAAAACTTCAAATTCAACATTATCTTAAAAATAAATCAACAATGTCTTCACTGTAAAATGCAAAGATTGTCTGAAGAAGAAATACAAGTTTGCATCTCAAGAGGGCCTGTAGTGTTCATTTATTCTATGTTCAACTTTGAAAGTCTGGTATCTGATCGATCACTGTGCTTGATTGGTTAAGCCTAGACTCGGAGCAAAATAGGCAGACACCACAGAAGCTATTAGAAGACAAGCTGTAAGCACAAGTGCAGATGTTTTGTGTCTGCAGAGATAGTTTAAAACTCAGTGTTGCATACTTAGAAAGTAGTGTCATCTCTGCATTGCTCCAAGGTATTAAAAAAAACATACAACAAACGGACAAATCTACTAAATGTGGCCAGGAGGTGGGAACTGCCTGCAAAGCATGACGGGCAAAGGCAGATGAGCCCTGCCAATGCCGAGAGAGCAGGCAGCACCTCGGAGGGCCAGGAGCCTCAACAAGTGCAAATGTGGGGAAACGGATCCTGAAAGTTACTGTGTCCAATCGGCATCAAAGAAATATACAAGTTTCACAACCTTTCTAGCCAACAAAGCACTTTCGAAGCATAGTTATTGTTGCAACCAATTTTCACACAGCAAGCTCCCACAAACAACAATATAACAATGACCAGATAATGTTTTCTTACATCATGTTGACTGAGGGATAGATATTGACCTCGGACACCAAGGAGAATACCCTGGCTCCTCCTTGAAATATTACCATGGAATCTTATGCGTTCATTAACATCAGTGCCAAAAGCCAGTGCCTCTGCCAGTGACGCAATCCCACACAATGTAGCTTCTATGGAAATTGTACTGTGAAACTCACTCGTACAAAGATGGGTGCTCGCTGACGCACTCAATCATTCAAAACTTTCCAGCCATGTAAGTTCAACCCACATCAGTTTTTTTACAACCTCTGTCTCGTTCACTTGTTCCCCACTGTCGGGTTACAGGGTTGAGACACTGACTGGAATTTAAGGAGCCTCTGCCAGTATCTTCGGCATCTTTTGTCTGCAGCAAATGGAAAAATAATCGCTTGACGTACGCTCGGAAAAATATAAAGGACTCTTCAAGATGAGCGACATGGAAAATGCCAGATCAAGTCACAAACTTGTGTGCCAATTAAACCTAGTGCCACATATTAGATATTTTCCTGACAATTTAGTTCACCACCATGATGTGTTGGGTAGGCTGGGTCGAGGTGGACTGCACTTGATGCAGTGTAGCGAGATACAGACCTCCAACACTTGATAAAATGCAACATGATTTTATTCAACACCCAAACTATTATACATGTTCAACTGTGGGTCGACACTGTGCTGACTTGACTGGAGACCTGACACTAGCCGGACCAGACTAACTTAGCTACCGCATGGTGCAGGCACTGGCTAGCTCACGGGCTCTGACTGTCTCAGAGCCTGGGTCCCGAGAGAGCGGGAAAACTGGTGCACAGATGTATATTATGACACACCAGTCTAAAGGGTAGACATTCTATCTCAGTATAAACTAAAATCTAACATGAAGATGACGCACTGCTAACAACGTGGATTCTTAAACAAATAGGGAAAGAAATTGGCTTCATCACAGGCATTCAGTTTGCACCAGATTTCGTGGGTGGGATTCCCTGACCCCGAGGCAGGTTGGAGATCCGGCGGGCGGGTGGGGGGGATGCCATTCACGCGACGCCGGTCCGCCGATTTGTCCGGAGAGTCGACACCATTGGCGCCGGCACAGTCGACGCAGCGCCGGTCGGGGGCCGCTCTACGCGACACCCCCCCCCCAGCGATCCTCTGCGTGCGATGGGCCGAGTGGCCACCGAGATAGGCCGAGTCCCGCCGGCGCCGTTCACATGTGGTCCTACCCGGCGGGACATCGCTGTTCATCCTGCAGGGTGGGTGGGGGGGGGGGGGGCGGCCTGGTGGGGGGAGGGGGGATCCGACCAGTGGGGGGATCCTCCACAGTGGCCTGGCCCGCGATCGGGGCCTACCGATCGGCCGGCCGGCCTCTCCTGGTGGGGGCCTATGTTCCTCCGCCCCTGTAGCTCTCCGCCATGTTGCATCGGGGCCGGTGCGGAGAAGGAAACTAGCGCGCATGCGCTAGTTTGCGACGGTCATAACGTGCATGCGTGAATTGGCGCCGGCCGTAGCGCGCATGCACAGACCCTCGGCGCCCATATCGGCAGCTTGAGCTGCGTGAGTCACTCCAGTGCCGTGCTGGCACCCTGTAGTGCGCAGGATCGCTGATCCTGGGAGCCTGTTGACATCGTCGTAATACGCGACAGCGTTTACGACGGCGTCAACACTTAGCCTCAGGATCAGAGAATCCCGCCCCGTGAAACTGTTTTTTGGTGTGATTATTCCAATGGTCTCCTGGTCACTCACCCACCCTGTACCCTCCAGAAACAGGAGCCCATTCGTTCTGCCCATATCGCAACTCGCACTAAATTCTAACCAGGGTCCAGGGTCGCAGGTTCAATTCCAGGCTTGCAGGTTCGATTCCAGGCTTGGGTCACTGTCTGTGCGGAGTCTGCACGTTCTCCCAGTGTCTGCGTGGGTTTCTCCGGGTGCTCCGGTTTCCTCCCACAAGTCCCGAAAGATGTGCTGTTAGATGAATTGGACATTCTGAATTCGCCCTCAGTGTACCCGAACAGGCAACGTAGTGTGGCGACTAGGGGCTTTTCACAGTAGCTTCATTGCAGTGTTAATGTAAGCCTACTTGTGACACTAAAGATTATTAATTATTATTAAATTGAATTTGCGCTAACTACTCAATGGCATCCCGTATCACGTTGGAAAACATGGAGCAATGTGCAAAATCCGGGCCGTTAATTCTACCCGGTATAACAACCCTTACTACACTGTAAAAATATTTCATCAGCTGTGGAATGTCCTCAAGTCATCAAGGGAGCCATACAATTGCAAATTCTTCCATTAGTCACGAGGTTTAGGAAGTGCAATAATGTTCTGCCTTGTAAAACGCCATGTGGGTTAATTTACGAGGACAGGGTAGCACAGACTGGGCTCAACCTCTCTTCTGTATAGCACTATGTTTACAGTAACAGGGAGACAGTAGAAAAGATGAAATTCTCCTAGTTGGAGCGAAAGAAAGATTAAGAAATTAGAGGTGTTCAAAAGTTGAAGAGTTTTGGGTCGAGTAAAGAACTCGCGGGTTCAGTCGGTAGTCAGGAAGGCAAATGCAATGTTAGCATTCATGTCGAGAGGGCTAGAATACAAGAGCAGAGTGAAGAGAAACTATTCTCATTGGTAGATGGGTCAAGAATCAGAGGACACTAATTTAAGGCGATTGGCAAAAGAACCCACGTGAATGGGGCAAAATGTATTTTTTACGAACACAGCAAATGGTTAGGACCTGACGTGCAGTGTCTGAGTGTGGCGGAGGCTTTCGAAGGGAGATCGGATATACACCCAAAGAGAGAGAAAAACTGCAGGGATACAGGGAATGGGACTAGCTGTTAATACTCTTGGAATTACACAAGTGTTCGTAGCACAGAAACAGGCCATTCGGCCCAACTGGTTAATACACAGCACAAGCATCCTCCCATCCTACCAGCATATCCTCCACTCCTTTCTCCTTCCTTAACCTTTCTGTCATGATATCCACATTAACATATCCTGGTGCAATCACACACACACTGATGGACAGGTCGACGGACCAACCAACACACACACAACATCGCAGCCAATCACCAGTGAGAGCACACGCACTATAAAACAGGGAACACCACAGTTCCCGCTCATTCTACCAGGAGATAGCTCAGACCACAGAGCTCACAGCGTGCCACTCAGACATAGACCATGTGCTGAGTGCCTCACTAAGATAGTGCTAGGGCTGGGTCCACAGGTTAGCTGGTGAAGTACGAACCACAGCCAGAAGTTAATAGTTATTATTGTACAGAATAATAAAACAGAGTTGTACCATCTACAACCGTGTTGGTTTGTTTGTGTATCGAAACACCCAACATGACATGATACCAGGACTGGAAACTCGCCAGCGACTGTGAGACCTACCTGCACCTCTTCAGAAACCCGCCATCCTGCGCCATGGAACCCATCAGCCCGCCGCAGCCGCTCCGGATCACTGGAAATCTTGGCGTCAACTGGGAGCTGTTTAAACAGCGCTTCCAACTCTTCCTAGAAGCCACAGACCGGGAGAATGCATCGGACACCAGGAAGATCGCCCTCCTCCTCTCCACGGCGGGGCAACACGCCATCCACATCTACAACTCCCTGGCATTCGCGGAAGGCGACGACAAGACGAAGTACAAGACGGTCCTTCTAAAATTTGAGGTACACTTCAATGTGGAAGTAAATGAGAGCTTCGAGAGGTACCTCTTCCAGCAGCGCCTGCAGGGTAAGGATGAGCCTTTTCAATCTTATTTGACACACCTCCATATCCTCGCACAGTCCTGCGGCTATGAGGCCATCTCCGACTCCATGATTCGGGATCAGATAGTTTTTGGGGTCACCTCGGACACCCTACACCAGCAGCTCATCAAAATAAAATGCCACACCCTAGCCACCGTCATCGTGACCTGCACCCTCCACGAAAACGCGACCAGCCGGTACTCCCAATTCCAGGCGGCCGAATCGGCACGTCAGGGGTCCTACGAGCCCGAGCTGGTCCAGTCGATTGAGTTCCTCCCGGCCCGCGGCCCGGACGAGGGCGGCCATTTTGCGTGCTTTCCGAGGCCTCCTGCGCTTGAACGCGCCAAACGAAGGGACATCAACACAGAGGGACGGGACGTGCAGGCGCGCTCTCTGCAAGACCGCACCGCGCATGCACGGTGGCGCAACGAACGCCATGACGTCACGACATGCGGCAACTCTGGATCTTCACACTTAAAGCGGCAATGTCCGGCCAAAGCGCGACAATGCCTCCACTGTGGCAGGATGGGCCACTACGCTTCCTGCTGTCGAGCAGCTCAACCTGCCAACTGTCCGCAATTACGCCAGCCTCGCAGGGACATGTGGGCCATTCAGCCCCCATACACCGAGTCATACCCTGACGACGTGCAGACCGGTGATACCGACGACCGGGAACCCTTCCGCGTTGCGGTAATAAACAAGGACCGGATGTCCCCGATTCGGACCCACCAGCCGATGCCAGTGCACAGCATTAATCCGGGCGATGAATGGTGTGCCACCCTAACGGTCAACCCGAATTCGGCTCCCACCTAATAGATTGGACTTATGAGCCTGTTAGCACATTGGACTCACTGAATTGTTTTGCAATACTGTTAACGTGCTTCTTTCTTGTCGTTCCAGAAGTTCTCTCTCGCTGTTTGCTGATTGCACTTGTTTGTTCGTGGTACAACCTCGTTGCTCTGTTGCACCTGACACCTTCCTATGTATATAGTTTAGCTTCATGTACATGTTGTAAATGTTGCACACACATACTCAGATGCACTCAGTACACACCAATATTTATTACCATGTAGGCACATATTCTTGTGAAAAGGGGGGGATGTCATGATATCCACATTAACATATCCTGGTGCAATCACACACACACTGATGGACAGGTAGCTGGACCAACCAACACAGACACAACATCACAGCCAATCACCAGTGAGAGCACACGCACTATAAAACAGGGAACACCACAGTTCCCGCTCATTCTACCAGGAGATAGTTCAGAGCACAGAGCTCACAGCGTGCCACTCAGACATAGACCATGTGCTGAGTGCCTCACTAAGATAGTGCTAGGGCTGGGTCCACAGGTTAGCTGGTGAAGTACGAACCACAGCCAGAAGTTAATAGTTGTTATTGTACAGAATAATAAAACAGAGTTGTACCATCTACAACCGTGTTGGTTCGTTTGTGTATCGGAACACCCAACACAACACTTTCCAGCTTCTTCTTAAATACATCCACACTATTTACATAGAATTTACAGTGCAGGAGGGCATTCGGCCCATCGAGTCTGCACCAGCCCTCACAAAGAGCACCCTACACAAGCCCACACCGCCACCCTATTCCCGTAACCAAGCAACCCCACTCCACCCTTTGGGCACTAAGGACAATTTCTCATGGCCACGCCACCTAACCTGCGCATCTTTGGAGTGTGGGAGGAAACCGGAGCACCCGGAGGAAACCCACGCAGACACGGGGAGAACATGCAGACTCCGCACAGACAGTGACCCGAGTCGGGAATCGAACCTGGGACCCTGCAGCTGTGAATCGACTGTACTAACCACTGTGCTACCGTGCTGCCCCACAACCATTCCTCGAGGCTGTGCATTCGCAGCATTCCCTGGGAAAGGAGGTTTCTCCAGAATTCCCAATGGGATTTAACAGCGACTACCTTGTATTTGTGCTCCCTGCCGACAGAGAGGGACAGCACACAGACCATGGGCCAAATGGCCTCCTTCTGCAACCTTCCACCATTCAGAATACAAACCTTTCATCAAACTGTCAACCCTAACGTCAGCTGGGGAAGGATTTGTTTGATGCCCGACTCATATTGCAGTCCTGCGAAAACGGCATGTCAGAGCAGTTTCAATAAAATACTTGAACTGCATCTGATTTGCAACTCGTCATTCCCACATTCTCCTCAAGGAGCACTTGTGTGCACAGCAGGAATAGGAAAGGTGATCTGGAATATGAAGCGGTTAACGCAAGAGCATCTGGTTTTACAGAAAGGTGCAGAGAAGTGATTTATATGTCACTTTCCAATGGGGTCAGAGCGCCTTGTGACAAGAGCACATCATGGACTCTTCCAACGCACAAGGAGGCCATTCAGTTCATCATGCTCCTGCTGGCACTTTGAAAGAACGACCCGATCAGTCGCACTCCTCAGCTTTTTCCCCCATCACCCTGCAAGTTAGCTCCAAATGGAACTCCTCAGATAGTGAAGCAGTCTGTGTTCACATGCAGCAAGACCTGGACGACATTCAGTTACGTTGGTGCCACACAAGTGCCAGACAAATGACCATCTCCAAAAAGAGAGAATTTAACCATCTGCCCTTGGCATTCAATGGCCTTACCACCGTCCAGAAACAGGCGTATTCCATTCGGTCCCCTTTGCTGGGATCCTGTGCTTTCCCATCACTATCAAAATAACAGCAACAGCAACAACATGGGACTTCTAATATAATAAAACATTCCAAAGCACAGGACCGTGTGTCCGTCATCCTCCAGATAACAAGGTAAGGTAGTCAGCATGTCCCGTTGTTAGTTCCAATAAGGAAAGGAAGCAAGACTTGCATTTATATAGCACCTTCCATGACCCATGACATTCCAAAGCCAATGAAACACTTGCAAAGTGTAGTCACTGTCGCAACGTGGCGAACACGTGGTCCGCCGTGTGTCTCGGTAATCACGGTCTGCAAATCAACCAGCCCACATTCGTCTCGTTTCAGCAGCGTTCAGGTTTATGCAGGGCAAGATCCCACAACCACTGGTCATGACACTGTGGAGAGCTCTGCTGGTCTTCTACAAGACACAGGCCGCTGGCAGTGCAGCCCTCCCTCAGTTGTGCACTGGGGGAGTTAACCTGGATGTTGCTCTTGACTCTCTCGATTGGGGCCTTGACCCCGAGGGTGGCTATTCCTACGCTCCCTAGTGGCAGGTTCCACTTCTATCCCGCCACCTCCGCAAATAGATGCACTGAGATATAAATATTAGAATAAAATAAACAATATACAGGACCGACATGGTTTTTTCAATTGTTTAATAGGGTTTATTTAATCGGAAAGAGGTTTGTTTTTCCACAGTCGATGGAGCCACAGTGGTTTTGAAACTGAAGCAGTGAAAGATTTGCAAACGCTCCGCTATTTATATTATCCTTTGGAAACTATTTTTGTATCAAAAGTAGATTTTCCTCTAAAACCGCACAGCATGGATTTGGAAATCTCTTCTGTGCAAACACGAGAAGAAATGGTATTCTGCAGAGAAAGAGGGAGAGGTGTGCCGATGTTGGGAATGTTACCAAGATCAATATTGAAACCAACATGTTTGATGAAAATAGGGGGATGATTTTTATTTTTGTTTTGAGATGCTGACTACAGCGCCGCATCAAAAGCAATTTTGTGGCCTCAAAACCCACAGAACACCGACTCGAGGACAGTCATGAGTCTCAGTAATTTCAGTGAGCGACTCGAACAGCCGGCATCCAGCACTTTCCGCATTGCAGGCCCTGCGGCGGGTTCTTTAAGTGAAGTCACATTTCGGTTCAATGGTGCTCAATAAATGCTCATCGGGTCATTAAAAACGGAACTTTTGTCCAGGACAGAAAGCCTGATGACAGGGTAGACGCTGAGAGTGTGTTTTCCCTGGCTGAACATTCCTGGGATTAGAGGACCCCAGCCTCGGGATAAGCCGTCAGCCATTTTGGATTGAGACGAGGAGAGATTTCTGCGTTCAAACGGCCGGGTTTTCTGGCCTTGCCCGACAGAGGAACCTTCCGGAACCAACCCCACCCCCCAAAAAAAACACAGCAGGATGGACGAGCCGCGCAAAACATAATAGACCTTGGTGGGACCGGAGGATCCTGCCGCTAGCCAATGCCGTGCCTCCCCCGCCACTGGGAGACAGGGGTGGGGCAGAAAATCCCACCTAAAGGGTTGTGAATCTTTGGGAATTTAGGAACACTAAGAGGTCAACAGTCATAGGATCCCTACGGTGCAGAAGGAGGCCGTTCTGCACCGACCCTCCGAAAGAGCATCTTACCGTGGCCCAAACCCCTCGCCCTACCCACGCATAACCCCACCTAACCAGCACATATTTGGACACCAAGGAGCAATTGATCGTGGCCAATCCACCTGGCCTGCACACCTTCGGACTGTGGGAGGAAACCGGAGCACCCGGAGGAAACTCACGCAGACACGGGGAGAATGTGCAAACTCCTCACAGACAGTGACAAGAGGTCGGAATCGAACCCAGGTACCTGACGCTGCGAGGCAGCTGTGCTAACCACTGTGCCACCAAGTCTTTGAGTGGCAGAGATCGATAGATTTTTGGATGCTAAGGGAATCAAGGGGTTAGTAGGGAGTGGAGCTGAGGTACAAGACCATCCATGATTTTATTTAATGGGGAGCAGAAACAAAAGGACTGGATGCCCGACTCGTGTGCTTATTTCTTGTGTCCTACAAAGCAGCCAGTCAATAAAGTCATCGTCTAAGTGTAGGTTTCAAAAATTTGGATTGGTCAAACAGTGGGAGACAGAATATTAAACGTGCTGCTTCCTGTGAGGTAAATAACTCTTCCTTCTCAACCATTTCCACATGACCCACAGTTTTAGTGGCCATGATCTCCAAGTAAGATATCGCAGTAAGTCAGGGGGCTGATAATAGTGCTCCCTCAACACTTCACAACGAACGTTCTAACAAACCAAGACAAACAGAGAAGTAACAAAGGTATTCTACAATGCATAAAACTCAGCAGAAGCTTCCAGAATGAACCAGCGGTGCCTGCCATGCAATTACGTGAAGGAATTGGTGTGGCCTTCAGAAGATGCTTTGATCACTGGGAATGGGCTTTGGAGTCTACAGTTTGCTGCCAAGGGAATTTTGTCTTAAAACCATTTTAGAGAGTCAGAATCTGCCAACTCTGGGCAAAAATAGGATGGATAATGGAAGCAGAACGTCCTGCTGAATGAGCATTACTTATGAATCACGGAAACCTAACATACCAGATTGGAATTACTTGTCATCTGCGGCTGCACAGATCATAATTCCCAATCATTTCATAGAATTTACAGTGCAGAAGGAGGCCATTCGGCCCATCGAGTCTGCAATCGAGTTCACATTTTCACTGATTTACATATAACGTTCCATGTTTTCCAAGGCCGAGGAAACCCCTAAAGCTAGGGTCTATACAGCACTGCTTGTGGGTCAAGGGCAGCACGGTAGCATTGTGGATAGCACAATTGCTTCACAGCTCCAGGGTCCCAGGTTCGATTCCCGGCTTGGGTCACTGTCTGTGCAGAGCCTGCACGTTCTCCCCGTGTGTGCGTGGGTTTCCTCCGGGTGCTCCGGTTTCCTCCCACAGTCCAAAAATGTGCCGGTTAGGTGGATTGGCCATGCTAAATTGCCCATAGTGTCCAAAATTGCCCTTAGTGTTGGGTGGGGTTGCTGGGTTACGGGGATAGGGTGGGGGTATGGACCTTGGGTAGGGTGCTCTTTCCAAGAGCCGGTGCAGACCCGATGGGCTGAATGGCCTCCTTCTGCACTGTAAATTGCATGAAATTCTATGTAAACACCCCTCCACTCCCAAAACAACCCGTTTCCCAGTCCATGCCAAATCAAATCCACGGCAGCTCTCCCCCCGATCCATGTTGCCCCCAGGCTGTGTCCCCTATCTATGCAGCTAATGAGGTATCCAAAGTCCTTCATCCTCTCCGCTCATTCACCCTCAACTCCCCCCCCCCCCCCCCCCGCCACACACTGACCTGAAGGCTACCTTTCCCTTCCTCCCCCCACTCGACGCTGCCTGCCGTGCCCTGTTGCTGCAGTATTCTTTTACTCCTCGGTTTCCCAGCCCCATCACCCACTCGCTGGCCAGCTTCTCCAGAAATACCAGGGCCTCAGATCCTTACTCTGCAATCAGGGCACACATTAGTTACGGAGATGTATAATTGGACGAATGATAAAGGAATCGACAGTGCCTTGAACAGACAGGGGCTGCATGAGGATAGAGAAAGTATTTAATTACGGGATGCATCATTACTCACTTATTTAGTTATTCAAGCAGAAAAATATTCCACATTTCATTCACGCTGTTGTGTCCTGTTGCAGTTAGACAGTCCGATCAGATTTACCCTGTCGTTAAAATATCTACTCCATCTAATTTCTGAGTTAGTAATTAGTAAATGTGTGTCAGGCAATAAATGTTTAATATTGTACATATTCACTTGCATAAATACTCAGGTATTCTTGTTGTCGGAAGCTGAAATATAAACTTGGCAACATGTTTACTGGTGTTTGGCTCGATAAACATACCAGGAGTGTCAAATTACATTGTGGAATAATAGCACATTGTTCAATGCCTACATCTGAAATTCTTTGGTCCATTAAATTTATTCTCCTCTGCTAAATTATCCGAGAAGAATTTCAGATGGAACACAAACTTTCAATTTATTTTTATTCCTTCTTGGGTTGTGGGCATCGCGGGCTGGGTCAGAATTGGTTATACATCCTTAATTGCCCTTGAATTGAGTGGCTTACTGGGCCATTTCAGAGGGGGGGGGGCAGTTAAGAGTCAGTTAAGAGTCAACTGCATCAAGGGGCCGCAGTGGTTGAGTGTAATAAATGTGACCCGGGGTGGCACGGCGGCGCAGTGGTTAGCACTGCTGCTTCATGCCACCGAGGACTCGGGTTCCATCCCGGCCCCGGGTCACTGTCCGTGTGGTGTTTGCACGTTCTTCCCGTGTCTGCGTGGGTCTCGCCCCCACAACCCAAAGATGTGCAGGGTAGGTGGATTGGCCGCGCTAAATTGCCCCTTAATTGGAAAAATAATTGGGTACTCTAAAAAAAAAAAAATTTATTTTTAAAAAGAGTCAACCACGTCGGTGTGTGGGTCTGGAGTCACGTGTAGGCCAGACGGGTCAAGGACGGCAGATTTCCTTCCCTGAAGGACATTAGTCAACGAGTTGGGTTTTTATTACAACCAGCAATGGTTTCATGGTCATCACTAGACGTTTAATTCCAGATTTTTTTGAATTCAAAGTTCACCATCTGCCATGGATGGATTTGAACCTTGGACCCAAGGGCATTACCCTGGGTCTTTGGTTTACTAGTCTAGTGACAAAACCACTATGCCACCACTTCCACATACGACCTTCGATGTAACAATGTATATTGTTGATTCTTGTTATAAAAAAAAACATCTGGTTCACTAATGTCCTTTAGGGAAGGAAATCCGCCGTCCTTACCTGGTCTGGTCTAAATGTGACTCCGGGTCCACAGCAATGTTGTTGCCTCTGAAATGGCCTTGCAAAGTGATGCCTACAAATGCTAGCCTTGCGAGTGAAAGAATATAAAATCTTCCAAGACAGAAGTAGAATTAGTCAAACTATTGACAAAAGGCAATTGTGAAATTTTCAATCACAAAGTTCTATCTTGCTTGATCAAAAGTCAAAACAAGCTACAGCTGCATTGTTTTATCAGTAAAAGAACGTCTTGTGCCATCACGTTAATGCTGTGCGCGAGATGTTCGCAGATGGAAACATACACGTCAACAAATTTAGTTACGTAAACTGATTGGAAATGAAGGGGTTCCCATTTAAGATTGAGATGAGGAGAATTCTTTATCTCTCAAGAAGGTGGTGAGTTTTTGGAACTCGCTTCCCCGGAGAGCGTTGGGAGCAGGGTCAATATATATCGTTAAGGCAGAGGTAGATAGATTCTTCAATAATAGGGGAGTCAAAACATTATCGGGGGTGGTGGGCGGTAAGTGAAGATGAGGCCCCAATCAGATCTGCCACGATCTTTGTTGAATGGCTTAGCAGGTTGAAGGGGCCAAGTGGCCTCCTCCTGTTCATAGGCGGCCTGTTTGTTCGTATAAAGGGTCTAACTGTGCCCCTTTTTTGAGGATGTTTTGCAAGAAGCGAACTTATCAAAGCAAACAAGATGGAGTCCTTCACCAGCAGCACTGTGTGGAACGTTAAGGCCAGCAGTCATTCTTTTAAACTGATTAGCATTTGAATTAACACCGTGGGTGGGATTTTCTGCCCCACCCGGAAAATGCACCATGGGGTGGGTGGGAGAGGATGGGGGGACCAGAAGAATCCACTGGCAGGGAGCGTTGGAAAATTTTGCCCGTAAGTTTAATACTGCCAGTGAAGAGCGTTAAGTGCAAATCCCGAACATGTGTCTCCATCTTATTTTTCATTATTATTGATGTTTGGGTTATAGCATCGAGGCTCTTACGATACTCTGCTTTTTGGCTACGTTTTAACAATGGCTCCTGTTATTCAGATTGATGACGCTGGTCTAGATCCTAAATAAAAAGCATTGGCTTGAGAGGTTTCATCGTGTGAGGGCTCTGCTTCGGTCTTAGTGGAGGAGAGGGGAGACGACGTTTCGATTAAAAGTGCTAGATGTTCACTGTAGTTGTGCAACTTTGTTGAGGAAGTTTGACAAGGAATGGAAATGTTCCTAACCAGGTTTTCTGGGTCACATAGATCCTCACTAAGGACTTACGAGTTTGGAAGCTTGCAGGATTCATAAGCCTTGTACAGCTACACATTTACACCACGACTAACACTTAACATTTTCCTACAACTTTTGAACTTCCTTTTTAAGGATTCCTTTGATGTTCATCACTACTTGCATTTAGAAGGGAAAGAGCAGCTTTATTTAAGAAAACTTAAGTTGGCCCCTAAAATGCCCCTTGATATCCAGCAGATTCACAGCGGAGGATATATTTATTGTATTCCCCGCACAGACATAATAAGATAAACTTCAGGAAGCGAGTGGCTTATACAAAATAAGCCAAGTTATTTCTAACCCCACACAATAATTATTTCCTGCTGTATAAAAGTACTAGTCAGTGATGACTATTCCCCACATCTATAGCAATATGCAAAGCGGGTTTAGTTACAAAATTTATAACAAACATGAGCTTGTTTTTGATTAAAGATTTTTGTGCACAGTTCCTGTACGGTATCAAATGATGAAGTGTATTTTTCTGGAAGTGCTTTTGTCCCAGTTCATAGCCACAGCCTATGATTTATTTAATTATATTGTTTAATTGCACACGGCCTCATTACCCACTCATTGGGTTCTTCAAACAGAAAGATATTCCATATTACAATCACATTTCTGCGTCCTTTTGCAAATATACAGTTACGTCAGGTTCACACAGAATTTAAAAGTTTGGGCTCTATTATGCCGAGTTCCTCTGTAGTTAGTAAATGAATGTCAAGACAGTAATTTTACCGAAAGACTTATATCGCAACTACATAAATATTTAAGTACAAACTCAACAGCATGTTTACCAGCTCTGCAAACACATCAGGAAGTTCAAGGTTCACGGGTTGGCACAGTGTTGAGCACTGTTGCCTCTCAGCGCCTGGGACCTGGGTTCAATTCCGGCCTTGGGTGACTGTGTGTAGTTTGCACGTTCTCCCCGTGTCTGCGTAGGTTTCCTCTGGGTGCCCCGGTTTCTCCCACAGAAAAAAGATGCGCAGGTTAAATGGATTGGCCTCGCTAAAATTGCCCTTTAGTGTCCAAAGATGTGCTGATTAGGTGGAGTTGAGGCGGGGGAGTGAGTCGAAGTGCTCTTTCAGTGGGTCAGTGCAGACTCGATGGGCCGAATGGCTTCCTTCTGCTCTGTCAGGATTCTATGACATTTTGGAATCGTATGTCTTCCTCAGAAATCCTTCAGTCCACTGATTTAGCAGAGACATGAATCCATTGGGTCTGATCACATTGTGGTAATACAACTGGACTAGCAGAGATACCTGTTCAAGCCCCAATGAGGCAGTGTGGAAATTTAAATTCAATGAATTAAAGAAATCCGCCATCAAAAGTTAACATCAGTGACCAAGAACATACTGGATGGCCGTAAAAACCCATCGGGTTCAATTAACGTCCTTTAGGGCAGGAAATCTGCCATCCTCGTTCTGCCTCGCCTACACGTGATTCCAGATTTACAATCATGTAGATGACTCCTAACTACCCTCTGAAATGACCAGTAAGCCACTCAACTGCATCCAGGGAGGCACTTAATCAATGCAGGATGGGGAACAGGTGATGCCTGCATCGCATGAAGGCAGTATCAAAATAATGAACGTATGGTAAATCTTCCAAGGCCCCATCACTTCAGCTCCCATCCGCATTCCTGCCACATATCTCTGCTGAAGGGGCTGGTATGGTATGATATGGTATGGTATGATAGGGTATGGTAGGGTATGGCTGGGGTTGCCAACTTTGATTAGACATAGTCCTGGAGGTTTAATCAAATAATGGTTGCCGTTTACAACCAACCCTCCCTCGGAACTCGTCTGCGGGTCAGTCCTCACACTGCAGCCAGTCGGAAAGCAATCAGTTTCATTATTCCTAATTCTTGACTTGCCAGTCGAAAAGTATTTTCTTCCATTCGTGCCCCTTGGTTTGATAACTAACAACCAAAAGTGTCCAAAGGAAATGAAGGAAAAACACAATTCGCTTAATGCCCTTTTATGATTTTGCTCAGAAAGGTTTCCTCGAGGTTAAACTTTAATTCCTGGAGATTCTAGAGTGACCTTGGAGGATTGGGGCACACTTGGGTACAGCTCTAATAATGTCAAGTGGATTTGTGTACCTTGTCCATCCCCTTCATATTCCAGCAGGTGCCTAGTAAGACAGATAGATAAGAGCCTTAATACCATTGTACGGTGAAATGGTGAGGCCACACCTGGAGTAGTGTGTGCAGCTTTGCTCTCCTTCCCTAAGGAAGGACATACTTGCCCTCCAGAGAGTGCAATGAAAGTTCCTGGGATGAGGGGATTTCCTCGTAGGAGAGATGGACGTACATTCCCTAGAGTTTAGAAGAATGGAGGATCTAAATCAAAGTCTTACGGGTAGCTGCTGAAAAAATGTTTCCCCCCTAGTTGGGGATAATGGAACACGGGGTCACGGTCTCGGCCAATTAATACTGAGCTGAGATGAGATTACTTCAGTCAAAAGGGTCGTGAACCTTAGGGATTATGTACCCCAGGGAGTTGTGGGTGGTCAGTTGTGAAATTATATTCAAGACTGAGGTGAGATTTCTGGGTAACAAAGGAATTAAGGGAGGTGGGAATATTGCCGGAAAATGAAGATGACAGAGACCAGGGGCGGGATTCTCCGACCCCCCCCCGCCGGATGGGAGAATCGCCAGGGGTCAGCGTGAATCCCGCCCCCGCCGTCCTCCTAATTCTCCTGCCCCCCCAAAACCAGCCCGGCGTGAGTCGCACCGCCCGCCTCGGAGAATGGCGGGGAACAGCACGCCTCAATAGGCACCGGGCTGCCCGAAATCTCCGGCCCGCAATGGGCCGAAGTCCCGCCCGTCTGTTGGCGGTCCCGCCAGCGTAAATTGGAGTAGATCCCTTCCCGGCGGGACCTGGCGGCGCGGGCGGGCTCCGGGGTGCTTGGGGGGGGAGCGCGGGGGGATCTGGCCCCGGGAGGTGCCCCCACAGTGGCCTGGCTTGCGACCGGGGCCCACTGATCCGCGGGCGGGCCTGTGCCGTGGGGACACTCTATCCTTCTGCACCGGAGGCCGTGGTCCTCCGCCATTCCCGGTGCAGAAGCGAAACCCTGTGTGCATGCGCGGGGACGATGCCAGCACGCGCTGGTGCTCCAGCGCATGCGCTGAGTCGCGCCGGCTGGCGGAGGCCCTTCGGCGCCAGTTGATGTGGCGCCAAGCCCCTTTCCCGCCAGCCGGCGGGGAGCCAACCACTCCGGGGCAGGCCTAGTTCACGCCACTCCGTCCCGCCGGGACCCCCCGCCCCGTCGGGTAGGGGTGAATCCCACCCCAGATTGTTGAGTAGCAGAGGAAGCTCGAAGGGTTAAATGCTCGACTGCACTTTGTGTTGTGCTAAAAGTGATCAAAATATTATTCAGATCTTGTAACGATAACTCATTTGCTTATGACAGAAACAAAGCAGCTCTCCCTCATTTTTAAAAATCCTTTAATTCAGTCATTAGTCACCTGGACTTTTTTTATAAAGTTAGAATCTTGTCCCAAGCTGATCTCAACACAGTGATCCACAAATGTTGTTGTTTTGCTGCATTCCAGGTGCCACACATATGCACGTTATTTTTGAAGTATATTAATTATGGGCACGATCTAACCGGATTGCAATGGAGTCCTGTGCCGAACACGTTTAGTTGTGTGTTTGCTGGCACTGGCAGCGTCGAGAAAGACCACGCCATCCAACGGGGCGTCAGCGAGGAGCGCCCACACACGGCCGCACTTAGTCCCGTTTCCTGCACGGAGGAGCTCAGTTCACCAGAAGTCCTCAGTGCGTCCCAATCTCTCAAGCCCCCCACCCAACAATGCGCCCCCTGGACCTCCCAAAGCCCTAACTCACCTACAAGGGGGTCCTCGGCCCCCACTTCACACGGGAAGGCACCCCTGCGCCTGATCTCCCCCCCCCCTCCCCCGAGTGCCCCTGGGGGCCTCCGATCCCCGGGGAGACCACCCGCCAAGTGCCATTCCGTCTGGTCCCCATTGTGGGAGCCAGTATGCAGCAGCACTCGCCTAAGGTCTCCGAGGCAAAGGGGTTAGATCCCCGGGCCCCGGTGGATCAGGCGAGTGCATTTAGAGTGAGACCAGCTGCCTCACTCCAATATGCAGATTTGCCAAATACTGATCCCACCCACAATGGACAGGACTTATAGAATCCCTATAGTGCAGAAGGGGGCCATTCGGCCCATCGAGTCTGCACCGACCTCTGGAAAGAGCACCCTACTTACGTTCATGCCTCCACCCCATCCCCATAACCCAGTAATCCCACCTAACCTTTTAGACACTAAGGGGCAATTTATCATGGCCAATCCACCTAACCTGCACGTCTTTGGACTGTGGGAGGAAACCGGAGCACCCGGAGGAAACCCACGCAGACACGGGGAGAACGTGCAGACTCCGCACAGTCACCGGAGGCCAGAATTAAACCCGGGACCCTGGAGCTGTGAGAAGGCAGTGCTAACCACTGTGCCACCATGCCACGATTCAGATTGCGGCGTCTCGCAAGATCCCGTTAGATTTTGAAATGCGCGCCAAGCCGGGATTATCCCGGAAGAGGGATCTGCAGCATCTACCATCGGGCAGCATCCCCGTTCGCCTGAACGGGAGCACGGCGTGGCCAGCAGATCGCGCCCAATATTTTTTGCCGTTTGTCTTTGGTTTAAAAAATGTCTGCTTCCTGATAACTTATTTTGGATGCTCCGCCACTTATCAAAGATGAAAGGCCGATCCTACAGATACACAGGATAAATCCAGCACCCAAAATAATTGAGGGGAAAACTTTCACCGAAAGGATACCCAGATAGCAAGATCAGCAAGATGCTACTGAAAACGTAGGGGAATGGCACACGCTTGCAAAAGCCTCAAATACAGAGAGGATAAAATATAGATTATGAGAACCAATCAGAAATGGAGCAGAACGTTTATCGGGGCTGGGGAGGGATTACTGGCTAGCTTTACTTTAACAGCGCCTCAAGTCAATTCCTGCACCCCTACCTTAATCTACACTGGGAAAATTAAACTGCATCTGTTTTAGTTTTGTTGCTCATTAGATAACCTCCCAGAGGCATCACAAAAACTACAAGTTTAAACTAAGATAAAGCCTGTATTAAGGCATAACTAGTCCCTTAGCTCAACTCAACACACATTAGTGATTGGCATGTACACTTTAGGCTGTTCCACGGTGTCTCTACAAATCCAGCCAACACAATTGCTTCATTTTTACAATCCGAGATTAACTCAGTTAGTAACAATGGCCTGAATCAATGCTACCAATATGAGCACAAGATGTTACATCTCCTCTCCTCCTGGTAACCCCTGACCACTGAACCATCGGAAATCCCGGTGATTTGAATAGCGGTCCTACGCAAACCTTTGTCATGCAGACTCCGCAGATAGAAGCTGGCTCCTCTGCAGAGAAAGAAAACGCATTTGGGTTTTCCTGGCGTCTTGCTAGGCGGATAAGCGAGTCTTTGCTTTCGCAATGTTCTATCTGCTATTGCTGATACACCAGTTGAATGTCTGATGAGAACAAGCTATTTCACGTTGCCATCTGAACAAGGTCATCGGTAAGGTACATGTCTCGTTAACCGTTGATTCATTAAATGGTGCTGATTAGTCACCAGACCCGGCCAATAAAATAAAATTGGACGCAAGCAGGAACTGTGTGTAACTATTTCAGCTATGTTGGAATGCGTTGCCTGAAAGGACAGT
Source organism: Scyliorhinus torazame (assembly GCF_047496885.1). NCBI lineage: Eukaryota > Metazoa > Chordata > Chondrichthyes > Carcharhiniformes > Scyliorhinidae > Scyliorhinus > Scyliorhinus torazame. The sequence continues at coordinate 260,660,431 of NC_092715.1, read as the reverse complement.
GGAAGAAGTTTCAATGTTAACATTCAAAGAGTTGATAGGAACCCTTTGCAGAGCTGAGGGGAAGAGGAGGAGGGAGTGTCACTTCGGATAACTGTTCCAGATGAAACATTAATCTGAGGTCCTGTCTCTCCTATCAGGTGAGGAGGATCCTATGGCATTATTTAAAAGGACAGAGGAGTTATCCCAGGTGTCCTAACCAATATCTATCCCAAATCAAACACCTAAAAAAAAAAAGGATCTGGTCATTCTCACATTGCCATTTGTGAAAGTGCTTTGCACATATTGGCTACACTTCAAAAAGTACTTATTAATAATTAATACTCTTTATTGTCACAAGTAGACTTACATTATCACTGCAATGAAGTTACTGTGAAAATCCCCTAGTCGCCACATACTAGCACCTGTTCGGGTACACAGAGGGAGAATTCAGAATGTCCAATTCACCTAACAAGCACGTCTTTTGGGACTTGTGGAAGGAAACCGGAGCACCCGGAGGAAACCCACGCGGACATGGGGAGAGCGTGCAGACTCCGCACAGACAGTGACCCAAGCCGGAAATCGAACCTGGGATCCTGGAGCTGTGAAGCATCAGTGCTAACCACTGTGCTAGCGTGCCACCCTACTTCATTGGCTGCAAAGCACTTTGGACATTCTGAGGTTGCGAAAGGCGCAAATCTTTATTTTTGGTAGAATCTCCCATCTCCGAGTCAGAAGGTTCCGTGTTGACATCCCAATCCTGAACTTCAGCCCAAAGAAACATTAAGAATGACAGCGTTGAGTGAGTGCTGCACCTCTGAATGCACCTTCTCTCAGATGAGACCTAATTCATAGCTCAGGTCGATGCAAAAGACCCCCTGGCACTATTTTGAAGAAGGGCAGGAGAGCTGTCCTTGATGTCCTGGCCACAAACGTTCTCTCAATCAAATCATACAAGAAATAATCTTCACTTCCTCGCATGACTGTGGGAGCTTGCTGTGAGCAAATTGACTGCTGTTTCCCACATCAAAACCACCACTACAACTTCAAAAATACTTTATCGGCCCGTGAAGTGCTTCAAGACATCTGGTGGTCATGAACAGCTTGATATAAACGCAAGTCTTTCTTTCAGCTTTCCCGGACGGAGAAGGTTTTTATTTTATTTTCAGTGATCTCAGTTAGAATGTCCACACGGAGGAAAAGACAGAATCTGGCACCACTGTGCTTCATCAGAAAGCTGAACAGCTCATCAGCATTGAGTACAGGCTCACAAATGAATAATGCCTCCTTTGTTAAGATACTATCGACGCTCGTTAACCATAAATCACAATCCTCGGATGTGGGTGGAAAGAAACAGCAGGAAAATAGAGAGAAAGAATGTATAACTAACACACAGGTTTTACTATCCAATTCCACCTCAAAACTTTCTATTCAAAGGACGTCCAAGGAATTGATACTTGAGCCAAAATCTGCAACACGTTTTTGAAAGCTATGCGACTTCCTGAAAATGTAGGATATGACTAAGTTTCATTTCGACTAACAGGCAATATTTACAATTCATATTTCTGAAGCATTAGATCCAGTAATTCAAGACACTTGTATTAGTGTTCAAAAATACATAAACATCCATTGAAGGGAAAACTGTATTTGTGTAACTACCTCGTCCAAACTTCAGCGAAGCTCCACTACACAGCCTCGCCAAAATACAATAAACCAAATGGCAAATGCTTTGGTGCCTTTCGAAGGAATTTCTGAAACAATATGTCCAGTTAATATACCCGTTGTTATGAAGCTGCACTTTACAAGACAGTTATGTTTTAAAATATCCCCTTTAATTTCAGATATAACAGAACTCTGAAATGTGGAATGGTGAGGTCACAACAAACACCTCGGCTCAGAGACAGGCCCATATGATCTGATTGCTATGGAGGCGAAACTCAAACAAAAGCCCATTGAAATACCAAGTAGTAGCTTTTAAACCTTGACGGAATATCTTACAGTAAAAGGGCAATTTGAGAGACAGAGAGAAAGAGGATTTTTTTGCGTGGGCAGGCAAAGCAGCTACTTCGATGCATAGAACGATTGTTTTGTGTTAACAACCATGCAGGATGCCCGTGAGGGTTCATTTTCAGTTTGAAAAGACAGAAGCAACAGTTCAAAGAACAAGGGCGTGGGCTTTGCTGGTGAAAATTGGATCTGGAAATGTCAGGTGAAGTGGTATGATATGCGAAGGGCACTGGGATCTTCGCTTGGTTTTGCAAGGAGATGAAATGAAAATCGCTTATTGTCACAAGTAGGCTTCAAATGAAGTTACTCTGAAAAGCCCGTCATCGCCACATTCCAGCGCCTGTCTGAGCATATTGGAAAGCTAGGAGTTAGGAAGGGACTGTTCCTAAAATGGTACAAATCTGCCCGAAGTGCAGCGCACAACCGAAGTGATTGCATAAGACTTATCTCGATTGCATCGATTAATTTGTTGTATTAGCTGCCTGTCAATTGATGTTTGGTCTATGGTTTGATTTTAGTTTTGTTTGTTACAGTAAAAGCCTTAAAAACGGGAAATGGTGTCTTGTGATTCTTTCCGTCAGTCACTGGGAAATTCTCTTCTAAAATGTTATCGACCTCTATTCGGACCGTGACAGTGTTAAAAGAATTTAACTTTTCCTCAAATCAAAAATCGCTGCTCAGATAACTAAAAAAAGGGACAGGCACGTGTGAACTGAAGATGCAAAAAAAAAAAAAAAAAAAAAAGTCTTCAGTTCTTTCTAAAATAAATAAATCTCAGTTTGCTGACGCAGGACAAGTGAAGAGAATAAGGCCAAAAAATACTCAATGACAAGCATCAAGTAGCCAACAATGTTATAAACAGAGCGAGAGAGGGGATAACGTTTTGGCTACAATCTAATCTCAAATACCACATGAATTGCAAAATCATCAGTGAGATTACAACTGCAAGATAAAGTTGAAGATAGTATCAAATTGAAAGAAAAAGCATATGCAAAGTTTAGTGGGAGGTCAGAAGATTGGTCAGCAAAGAATGACCTAAGAAAAAAGGACGAAGAGATTACAGTGCCAAGAAAAAAAACAGCTAGAAATATAAACATAAATAGTAAGGGCTTCGACAAGTATTTAAAAAGAAAAAGAGTAATTAAAACAGAGTGTTGGTCTTCCAGAGAGTGAGAAGGGGAAATCACAGAGTTGGTATACAGATACAGCCAGTGACTAGGAGGCAAATGACATAACCACATCTGGAGCACTGTGTATAGCTCTGGTTTCCTTACTTAGGAAGGGGCATTGTTGTATTAGAAGCAGTACAGAGAAGGTTCACGCGGCCGGTTCCTATGAGGAAACGTTGGTCAGGCTGGGCCCGTGTACATCAGAGTTCAGGAGAATGGGAGACGATCGCATTGAAACGTGTAAGATCCTGAGAGGACCTGGCAGGGAGGATGCCGAGAGCTTGTTTCGCCTGGTGGGAGAGAGGGACTTGAACATAAGAACATAAGAACTAGGAGCAGGAATAGGCCATCTGGCCCCTCGAGCTTGCTTCACCATTCAATAAGATCATGGCCGATCTTTTTGTGGACTCAGCTCCACTTACCTGCCCGCTCACCATAACCTTTTATTCCTTTGCTGTTGAAGAATCTACCTTTGCCTTAAAAACATTTAACAGGGTAGCCTCAACTGCTTCACTGGGCAGGGAATTCCACAGATTCACGACCCTTTGGGTGAAGAAGTTCCTCCTCAACTCATCCTAAATCTGCTCCCCCTTATTTTGAGGCTATGCTCCCGCCTGTGGAAAAAACCTCCCTGCTTCTATCCCATCTATTCCCTTCATAATTTTATATGTTTCGATAAGATCCCCCCTCATTTTTCTAAATACCAATGAGTATAATCCCAGTCTACTCAGTCTCTCCTCACAAGCCAATCCTCTCAACTCCAGAATCAACCGAGTGAATCTCCTCTGCACCCCCTCCAGCGCCAGTACATCCTTTCTCAAGAAAGGAGACCAAAACTGTACACAGTACTCCAGGTGTGGCCTCACCAGCACCCTATACAGCTGCAAAATAACCTCCCTGCTTTTTAAAATCCATCCCTCTAGCAATGAAGGACAAAATTCTAATTGCCTTTTTAATTACCTGCTGCACCTGCAAACCAACTTTTTGCGATTCTTGCACAAGGACACCCAAGTCCCTCTGCACAGGGGATTCCCTTCTCCGTGCTGGCCCCCAGGCAATTTGGCGGAGCTCTACAGTGGCCCGGCGTGGATTAAAGTAGGCCCCCACGGAACCAGCCCGCCCACCGAGCGGTCGGCCTGATCACGGGTCAGGCCACTGTGGGGGCCCCCGGGGTCGGATCACCCCGCCCCCCCCACCCCAGGACCGTCCCCACACACTTACCTTCCAGATTGTGTGTGAGGTGAATAATCCACGCTGGCGGGACTGGGCCAAACTCGTCGGCCACTCGGCCCATCGGAGCCCGGACAATCACAGGGGGGCCGCTTTCAACGGCCCCCGACCGGCGTGGCGGGAATCCCACCGGCGCCCGAAAGACGGCGTCAGAGAATAGGGAAGCCGACATTGGGGCGTTGGGGGGGGGATTCACGCCTCCCCCCCCCCAGGGATTCTCCGGCCCGGCGCAGGGTCGGAGTATCCTGACCTAGTATCTTAAGGCAGAGCAGTAGTGCCAATAGAAAAGAAATACTGACAAAAGATTGCAGTCTGAGAATCTTAGAGCATAGAAGGAGGCCATTCGGCCCATCTTGGCTGTGCTAGAGAATTTGAAAGAACTATCCAACCAATGTCACTCCCCTGATCTTTGCCCCTATCCCTGCAAACTTTTCCCTCCTTCCAATTATTTATCCAATTTCCTTTTGAAAGTTATTACTGAGCCTGCTTTGACTAGCTTTTCAAAGCAGCCAGAGCATTGACAATCATAGAGTAAAAATGTCCTTCTCATCTCACCTCTGGCTCTTTTCCAATTATCTGAGATGGCCCTCTGGTTGCCACCCCTCAAGCCAATGGAAACTGTTCCTCGTTAATTACTCTATCAAAATCCTCCTTTGGCTTTGACCACCTCTATTATCTACAAGATTCACTACAGCAAATCACCAAGACTTCTGAAATAGCTTTGTCCAGACCCATAATGTCGACCATCCAGAGGGCAAGGCAGCAGACACATGGGAACACCACCCCCTGGAAGTTCTCCTCCTGGTCATTCACTATCCTGACGGGGCGGCACGGTAGCACAGTGGTTAGCACTGTTGCTTCACCGCACCAGGGTCCCAGGTCCGATCCCGGCTTGGGTCACTGTCTGTGCGGAGTCTGCACGTTGTCCTCGTGTCTGCGTGGGTTTCCTCCGGCTGCCCCGGTTTCCTCCCACAAGTCCCGAAAGACGTGCTGTTAGGTGAATTGGACATTCTGAATTCGCCCTCTGTGCACCCGAACAGGCGCCGGAATGTGGCGACTGGGGGATTTTCACAGTAACTTCATTGCAGTGTTAATGTAAACCTACTTGTGACACTATGAAAGATTATTATTCAACTATATCAGCCGTTCCTTCACTGTCGCTGGGTCAAAATTCTGGAACTCCCTCACTAACAGCACAGTGGATGTACCTACACCACACTGACTGCAGTGGTTCAAGAAGGCAGCTCACCACCACCTTCTGAAGGGCAACTAGGGATAGGCAATAAATGCTGACATCCCATGAAAAATTAAAAGAATTAAAAACCTCCAACAAATCTCCTCTTAACCCTCTGAGCTCGAAGGAGAATAAGTTCAGCTTATCTGGTCTCTCCACATAACAATGTTTCAAGCTGTATGTAGACTGTGAGAACAGACCTGCCTTGAAAACGATACAGAAGGATTCAGATAAGATATCAAACTCTTTTGAATCGCCCAGCAAGTGAAATTCTCTTCATTTTACTTCTTTGTGATTACCAAGAAATTCAGAATTCATCAACTCTTGGTCCACTTTCCTTTCAGATCAATGCACTGGAGCTAAATCAATCTGTTCTTGCATTATTCCTGCTTAGTGTTCTTTTAGATGCTCCCCTCTCGGTTCAGTGGCCTTGTAGTGCAGTGGGTAATGTCCCTGCCTCTGAACCAGACAGTCTGGGTCTGAGTCCGACTTCAGGACATGGGGCGAAATTCACCGGAAATGGCGCGATGTCCGCCGACTGGCGCCCAAAACGGCGCCAATCAGACCGGCATCGCGCCGCCCCAACATTGAGGGGCTAGGCCGACGCCGGAGGAATTTCCGCCCCGCCAGCTGGCGGAAACGGCCTTTGTTGCCCCGCCAGCAGGCGCGGAAATGACATCTCCGGGCGGCGCATGCGCGGGAGCGTCAGCGGCCGCTGACAGTTTCCCACGCACGCGCAGTGGAAGGAGTCGCTTCCACCTCCGCCATGGTGGAGACCGTGGCGGAGGCGGAAGGGAAAGAGTGCCCCCACGGCACAGGCCCGCCCGCGGATCGCTGGGCCCTGATCGCGGGCCAGGCCACCGTGGGGGCACCCCCCGGGGTCAGATCGCCCCGCGCCCCCCCCCAGGACCCCGGAGCCCGCCCACGCCGCCTTGTCCCGCCGGTAAGGTAGGTGATTTAATTTACGCCGGCGGGACAGGCAATCTATCGGCGGGACTTCGGCCCATTCGGGCCGGAGAATCGAGCGGGGGGCCCGCCAACCGGCGCGGCGCGATTCCCGCCCCCGCCGAATATCCGGTGCCGGAGACTTCGGCAACCAGCGGGGGCGGGATTCACGCCAGCCCCCGGCGATTCTCCGACCCGGCGGGGGGTCGGAGAATGTCGCCCATGATGTCCATGGAAGGTGCAGTCGAAACGCAGTCAAACAGGTCGAGTCTCGACTGGTCAATCCTCCCAATGCTCGCCAATGGCAGGCAGCAAGAGTGGAAGAGATTCATGATCAGCCACATGCTGGAAGGGAAGTTTGAGCTTCCATCAACACTACCCGCAGCTCCAGACCACAGAATGCATGGAAAAGTGCATGTTGCCACAGCAACCCAGATTCCAAGTAACTCTGGCAGCCTTCCACTGATCACAAAGCACAATCTACGCACACCCATTTTGTCAAGGTTGCATCTGGAGAGTTAAGGAACACTATTGAGGGCTGCCCCTTGCCCGATTTCCCTGAAGTAAAAATATAATTAACATATTCTCGAACGTATGAATAAAGTAGTTCGGGAGGATGGGAAACACCTACTTGGGTCCTGTCCGCTCCTCCTCCAAGAGAGAAGGCAGCTGTATCCTTTAAAAGAGAGCCCATGGGTGGGATGCTCTGGTCGCCCAGCCTCGTGTTTCTCGGAGGTGGGAGACGGCGCGCGCCATTCCGTTGGCTACGCGATTCTCTGCTCATGCCGCTGTCAATGGGAATTCCCATTGAAGCCACTTCACACCGTTGGGGAACCCATGAGAATCCTGCTGCCGGTGAATGGCCGGAGAATTCCGCTCCATTTGTGTAGCAACGCTGAGGAGGGGCGTTCCAGAAGTTTGACAAAGCGACAGTCACGTCAGGTTGAAGTGCGATTTGGAGGGCAACTTTCAGATGGCATTCAGGGGTCACTGGTTTGGACTCTGACCTCTTCTTGTAGCCACAGTATTTCCAAAACTGATCTCGTTAAATTTCCAGTCAACGCTGAACCCCTCCCCCTTTCCCCAACCCCGGACACTGACGGCACGGGATGGTAAATCCTGTTGAATATCGAAGCAGTGTGAATGGAGTGGGACATGGGTAGAGCATGTTTAGGGAAGGGGAGGGTGGTCGATGTCCCTGGGGGAAGAAAGATGACCGATCACATAGGAGGGGTGGGGAGGAGATCGCGGGGGCAAATTGTCAATGTGGGGCAAGGATGAATGCAAGGTTTCACTTGGTTTAACTGGAGGAAAACCTCCTGCTCCACTTGGCCCACCAGCAGTGCTGTAAAAACATTAATCCTACCGAAATCCTACCAACTGTCCTGGCTTGGGACAATTCACACCTCTTTAACCTGTGATTATCCCTCTCTCCAGTTGCTCCATCTGGACCTGTAAAGACTTAAGTACTTGCATTCAAAGTATCGTCTCGCATCTTTGACTTTGTCTATATATATATGTTTCTGGAACCCACCTCTTCATTCACCTGAGGCAGGAGCAGTGCTCCGAAAGCTAGTGATTCGAAACAAACCTGTTGGACTTTAACCTGGTGTTGTAAGACTTCTTACTGTGCTCACCCAGTCCAAAGCCGGCATCTCCACATCGTTAAAAACATTTGGCTGATGATAGCTTCAGTCTTTCTTGCCTCCTTTTACCTCAACTGGGGTTCCCAAAGTTAGATGGTCATGGGGTCCATTTTTACACTGTGACAAAAACAAATTTTCTTCCATACAGCCTGTTGTTGAAGAAAACCTGCATAATGACAAGCTGCTCTCTGATGTAAAATATATCCTTCCATCGCTAAATAAACACAATCTGTGCTGTAACATCAACAACATGACACAAGCCTCAAATCATGGGCAGTCAGTTCAGATTGGCGATTTCTCAATGTGACGTGCAACATGGTTAAGATCGTTCATCTAAATATATACACCCCACCCGTTCATGAATTTATGGCCCCCTTTTTTGCCTGTAAACCAAATCAATGAACAAGTGGCTTTAGTGTGAACAGAACTAGTATTACCTGGCAAGGCGCTATCAAAAAAACAAAGTCAAAAAGTCTGATTTAATGTTTCACAACAGTTCCACACTGTTCACAATCCAGCTGAGGGAGAAATTGTAACACTGCACGAACTGTGACATGGCAGCAAAATATCTTGGGCCCAGGCCAACGTCTACACTCTATAAATTATTAGCAATCGACGCCAACGCACTTTAAGGACCAGCCAAACAATTTAACACCACCTCCAAGTCTTTCACCAGCCACTTTGGTGCCAACGTTCTTTGCAATCTGTGCCCATCCATGGCCAACTGAGAACCAATTTACCTCACTCTTTCCTCCGTCCCTTTCCCTCGAGAACAAGGAAAGCAGAACGAGGAAAACGCAAGCTTGCCTGATCTCGGCCCACCTGCTTTCACGCGCACAACGCTGGGGATCCGGAAGGATCCAGCGACCCCCAATGTCACGCTGACGACCGTCAGGAGGAAAACAGCCGACCGTCAAGGATACAGATGCAGACGCCTGGGTGCTCTGTACTTCTGAGGCGGTCCAACGGCAAGGTCAAAAATAGATGGCAAGCACTCATAAATCCAAGAGGAAATTCAAGATCCTCTTGACCCAAAGAGAATGTGGAAAGCTCTCCCATAGGGAGTCATTCAGGTGAACAGCATTTAAGGGAAAGCTGGATAAATATGAGGGAGAACGGAACAGAAGGAATGCTGACCGCTTGAGATGAAATAGGGTTGGTGAAGTCTAATAATAATAATAATAATAATAATAATAATAATAATAATAATAATAATAATAATAATAATCGCTTATTGTCACAAGTAGGTTTCAATGAAGTTACTGTGAAAAGCCCCTTGTCGCCATATCAGGGTGCCTGTTCGGGGAGGCCGGTACGGGAATTGAACCCGCACTGCTGGCATTGTTCTGCATTACAAGCCAGCTATTTAGCCCACTGTGCTAAACCAGCCCCCTTGTGTGGAACAGGCAAGTTGCTGCGCTGTAAAGTCTATGTAATGTTACCCCGTGTTCTGCCACAGTAACGCACAGCTAAAGCATATCCCAAGGAGGATACCCAAAGGTTCGATATTAGATCGCCCATGGAGCAGAGAAGACGATTTAATAGAGTAATTCCAATTGGAGTAGAACCAATTGGATAGCTCCTTCAAAGTACCGGTACCAGCCCGACGCGCAGAATGGCCTCTTTCTGTGCTGTATCATTCTATAAGTTGTGGCTCTTGAACAGCCTTTGGTCAGAAGAAATAAACGTTCTGTCCTGGGATCGGATAATGAGTCATTGCAGAATCGGAAGGATATACGATCACCTCTTGATTCACTTCATTATAACTTGCGGGTATTCCTCTGAATGCGAAGCCAGCACATTCGCTTTAATCTTCACCACATTCTCATCAGAGATATTTGTAAATACCATTTCAAAAATACTTACTGATCAACAGGATGGTAGATTAAGTTGAGCGAACTAAACAAGGAGGATGATAAATTTTATCAGGGGAAACTAGAGAGTGACTTGGCAGTACGTTACAAAACAAACAAGAGTTTTTGTAAAAAAGCTCATTTGGATTGTCTTGGAGACATGTATGCCATCAATGAATGGTAAATTTGGCAGGTTCAAGTGGTGGCGATGAAACTAAGAGGTGGTCTCTAGGTTACAAGTCACTATGGATACAAATAGCTAAGCTATAGGGCAAACCATCTCTCTGGGACTTAGAGGGCCAGTGCAGACGCAATGGGCCGAATGGTCTCCTTCTGACATTAGGGATTCTGTGACTTGGGGCTGGTGTAGCACAGTTAAGGGCGAGTTCAGGTGTCAAAGTTTTCCTTTAATATTACCCGTCGGCTTGTCAATGCCTCAAGAGTTAATCCTGTGAGTAGGACTATGCACAGGTTAGTAACTTCAGCCAGACCCCTAAACCTGTGAATTCATCAACAACTTGCTTATATTTATCATAGGGCTTTAAATGTAATTTAATGTCCCAGGCCTTTTCACAGGGATGTTGTCAAACAAAACTCTACAATTAGGTCACCTGAAGAAATAGGAGGATAGGTAATCCAAAGCTTTGTCAAAGAGGCAGGTTTTAAGGTGCGCCTGAAAGACGAAGGCGGCAGAGAGGTTTAGGCGGGAATTGTTGCCTAGGCAGCTGGACAAGGCTGCCAATGGCAAGTGACTTAAAAGTATAGGATTCAGGAGTGGTCTAAATTTGAGGAATGCAGATCTCAAGGTTGGAGGAAATCAGAGAAATATGGAAGGGCAGCATCACGGAGGGACTGGGTGAGAATTGGTAAAGTGAAGCATTACTCAACCATGAGCCAATTTAGATCATCGAGCACAGGGGCGATGGGTGAACGAGACCGAAGGCAAGGGGCAGGAGATTTAGAGCGGCCTTCAGGAGAAGGTTTTTACACCCAGGGGTTGATGGGAGTTTGGAACGTACTGCCTGAAAGGCTGGTAGAGGCAGGAATCCACAACATTTAAAAACCAGTTCGACGAGCACTTGAAACGCCACACCATAATTGGCTACAGACCTGTAAAATGGGATTAGGATAGATACGTGCTTAATGACTGGCACAGGCATGATGGGCAGAAGGGCTGCTTTTTTGTGCACTCTATTACTTGATGAGAGTTAGAAAATAAGCAGGAAGATTTTGACGTCAATGTAGGGAGGAAGATGGGGGGGGTGGCGGTGGAGGTGCTGGAGAGGAGAGTATTGGAATGCTCAAGTACAAAGCCAATGGATGAGGGCTTCAGCAATAGAGAAGTTGAGCATGGGGACTGAATCATAGAATTTACAGAGCAGAAGGAGGCAATTCAGCCCATCGAATCTGTACCGGCCCATGGAAAGAGCACCTATTTAAGCCCACACCTCCACCCTATCCCTGGAACACAGTAACCCCACCTAACCCAAGGGCAATTTAGCATGGCCAATCCGCCTAACCTGCACATCTTTGGAGTGACGTCAATGGCTGACGTCAATGGCTTTCGCTTTCGTCTAGCTGGAGGAATCTTCTGCACATCCTATACTGGATGGCGGATAAACAGCCTGACAACATAGAGACAGTGGCTGGGTCAAGAATGGTCAAGAGAGGTGCAGGGTTTTGAGGTGCCTTCAATTTACATGTAAAGATTACGTACTAACATACGAATTGGGAGCAGGAGTAGGCCACTCGGCCCCTCGAGCTTGCTCCGCCATTCAAGAAGATCATGGCTGATCTAATTCCACATTCCCGTGACAACCTTTCGCCCCCTTAATTTTCAAGAATCCATCTACTTCCGCCTTAAAGATATTCAAAGACTCCGCCTCAGCCACTTTTTGAGGAGGGAGAGAGTTCGAAAGTCTCGCACCCCTCAGAATAAAAATCTTCATCTTTCTGAAATGGACGAGCGGAGTGTGATACATTGAAGACGCTACATGGTTGTATTTACAGGAGGTCACTTTCAGTCGCGTAACAATAGTCCCTCTAACCATGGACAGAGGAACCCAGAGCTAGATGGGAGGAAACTCCATCACAGTTTTCTCTCCCAATTGTTATCTTTCCAAAAGACTACAGGCGGGATTTAATTAAAAGGGAATGAAGTCCCATAGCGAGCACGTTTAGCCGGGTGTTTCCCGGCGGCAAGAAACACACCATTGAATGGCACTCGGGTTAGATAGGGGCCTCAGCGTAGAACGCATGGCCGTGGCTGCACATAGCCCCGTTTTGTACACTGGGGTTGTCCGCTTGCCGGAACTCCTCAGTGTAGCGAGAGATCGGAGCGGCATTTTTAAATAGTGTGCCGATCTCGAAGGCCCCCGAAGCAACCCCCGAACCCTGACACGCCCCCTCAAGCCCCAATGCACTATGGGAGGGTCTACAGCCCAGCACCCCATCCCCCAACACCCAGGCATGGCACCCCAGCCCAATCGCCGCCACGCAAAAAATGCCAGCTTGTCACCTTGGCACTGCTAAGGTGCCAGGCTAGCACTGCCAGGGTACTAGGGTACCACCTTTCCCAAAGGACATGCGCCTGGGGGCCTTCAATCTCCTGGGAGACCGCCATGAGCGCTGTTGTGCCTGGTCCCTGTTTGTGGAGACCAGTACTGAACGACACTCGCCCAAGGTCTCCCAGGCAAAGGGGATAGATCCCACGCCTCGGGTATCTCAGGAAACTGCACATTAAAGTGAGACTAGCTGTCTCGCTTTAAGATGCAGGTTTGCCAAAAAAAAGTGATCCTGCCCATAGTGGGTGGGATTTACATCACAATGCCTCAGGAGATCTTGTTAGATCCTGCGAGGCGATGCGAGCCGGGTAGATCCTGGGAACGGGGACTCCCGGCTTCTATCGACCATGTTACGCCACGGCACGCTGCTTTTCGGGGGTAGCACGGCAGTTCGATCGCACCCTACATTTTAAAAGTTTCCTGCACTAAGCTCCTCACTAACATTAAAAACATAACCCACCCTAGAGATCAGACGGTGCATTAACCACACACGCTGAGAGCCTTGAATTACAGGCAGAATGGGAGCCAGCTGTAAAGTTAAATACAGAAAATTGGAGACTATGAAGCGAGCCACACTGTCGCACCAGGACAGGCATTGTTAGATAGATGAAAGTGCTCCATTTCGAAAAGGGGGGATGATATGAATCTATTGTCAGCAAAGTTCGACCCTGTTGTTTATAGTGACCATTGGGCCTGGGATTTATTCATGACGCAAATCAAGGTTCACGTTCACTTTACATTGGCCCCTCTGCCAGGAATTCACACCAGAATTCGCTGAGAATCGCATTGTGCATGGCGGATTGTTTTAAATAAGAAAGTCGTGGAACAAAACCAAATTAGCATGAGCCATCAGGACCTCAAGGAAAACACAGAACATAGATCAGTCAAACCCATCTTAAACCGCCTGGATGTCATGAAAATTAAAAATTTGCCACCCTCAAGAATATCGTTCATGTACATTAAACGCAAACCTGTTTCGAAAATACATGACTGGAAGCTCTCCTCTTTTTAACGTAACAGATTCTGATGTTCTAAAAGGGAAAGAGGCAGAAAATACCACTGCAATTTTACTTTACGTACACATTCCTTCGGGGAAATTAGTGTGTCCTTGCAACTTACGCCATTATGGAGTGGATCTGGGTAGTTAAGCAGAAACGTGTAACCGTGGGCTAACTCCAAAAAAAATGTTCACTACATCAGTACCTGCTGTGAGCAAAGCTAGCTGCAAACTCTAATGAGGCAACAAAGAAAGCTGCTGTAAAGAGCACTGTGTTCGGTTACGTTCCCTAGCTCGCCCAGAATTACGGCCAAGGTTTCTGTCTGGCCAGATATCAACTGATCAAGAACAGGGAGTTACAAGCGAAGATATCCCTGTGTCTCACCATCCTTGATCAAACAACAATTCTTCTGAGAGAAAGGTTTTTCTTTCACCATATTAGCGAACAAAGAGAGCTGTCTTTGAAACTTCTGGCAGAAGCTGTTGCCGTGCAGACTGGACAATGTTGATGTATGGCTCTGCCTCACAGTACCAGGCATCTGCTAAACTTGATAACAAGTGGTAGAGGAAACAGCAATTCCTTTTAATCACTTTTGGACCACAGACAGGCGATTACTTAACTAATATCTGAATGCTGAATTGGTTCCTTGTTGCTCAGTATAGAACTTCAATATTGACATCGGGATAGACTCTCAAAATCCACAAGTGAAGCCATCTACGGCCAGCTTGGGAATTGTACATCGTTCGCAGCACAGAAACAGTCCAATCGGCCCAACACAAAACGAGCATCCTCCTATCCTACCTCCTGTCACCCTTCAGCATATCCTTCCATTCCTTCCCTCCCTCGTGTACCTTTCCAAGCTTCTCCTCAAATACATCTCCACCATCTGCCTCAACTGCTCCCTGGGGCAGAGACCTCTACATTCCCACCACTCTCTGGATAAAGAGGTCACCCCCTCCGCCCCCCCTCCCGTCCCCCGCCCCCACATTCCCAGTGCAATGTAATTGTGACTACCTGTTATGGGCCAGGGTTTAGAGAACCCCAAAGTGTATCATGGAGTTCACCTGACCCACAACTTTTAATAGATTGTGGTATGGGGAGCACACGGCCCACTCTACAGGTGTGGTCCCAAACAACATCCAGAAGACAAAAGAAACACCTTTTACCAGAAGCACATTAGGTTTACATTCACTACTGAGAACATTTATAATTTTGAATTCACCAAAATGATCAAGAGATAGTCTTTTGATGGCAGAGAGAACAGCAGTACACCTGCTCTGTCTGGCTTCAGCTCCAACACTGAAAACGAAACTAAAACACACCCTGCAGCAAACAGCCTAAAACGAAAGTAAAAAGCTGACTGACAGCCCAGCTCCACTCACACTCTGACATCACTGCAGTAATAAACACCCATTTCGTAAAGGTACTCTCACTACAGATACTTATATACACACCCATCTATAAACACCCATTTCTTAAAGGTACTCTCACATGACACTACCTTTTATTTAGGGCCCTTGCTTTCGGACACTCCCTACAAGTGGAAAACACGTTCTCCACGTCTATCCTGTCAAACTCTTTCGTAATTTCGAAGGCCTTCACCAGGTCACCTCTCAGCCTTCTCCCTTGTTATAACCTGCCTGCTTACCCTTGGCTGGGGACTAATGACAATCCCACAATCCATAACCTGTCTGCTTACCACTGGCTGGGGACTAATGACAATCCCACAATCCTGTGGGAGTATGAGCTTCCCCAATGAGGGGGGCGGAGAAATCATTAGCAGACTCTCTGTATAAATAAAGCTGGCCAGTTTGGAACCAGCCAGGAAGGAGTGTGCAGCAAGGGAAGTTGCTGCTGCTGTTGTATATACATGTTATTGTAAATAAATGTTATTTCTTTGTATCCTTAAAACTCGTGCTGGATTCTTCGTGGCCCTCACAAAATCCCTAAATGGAGAAATCTGTCCTAGTCGTCCCCTTTAGTCGCACCCTCTCAGTTTTGGCACTGTTCCAGCAAATATGGGTCATTGGCCCTGGTTCAGCGCACTTCCTGGCACCCAAGCAGAGAGCGGAGTGCAGAATAAAATGTAAAAACACAACTAAAGGCCACTAAATTTGCAAATTCTTGACGGTTGCACTAAAATGTTTATATTGAGCAAGTTGAAGGACCACAGATCTGAGGAGTCCTGTACAAATTGACAATTAGAAGGTAGTTGCTGAAGCATGCATCAACAAGGACCATTTGGACAACAGTACACTGCCCCGTAGCAAGCCCCTCATTTGTTAAAGACACTTAGACGGAAATATGTCTCGATTTATTTTTAAGATGACAGAAATGATACCCACAATAAGCTTCAGTTTTATTGTTACCCAACAAGTCTTAACCTGACTCCGAAGGCTGAGAAAATGGGAAGGAAAACAGCCAAATGCAAATAATAGACGTCAGTGAACTTTTAGCAGCACTTGAACAGGGAAAAATAGGACATGCTCACCAAGAACTATAGCAACGGTCTTCAACAGACTCATCATGGTGTCACGGTTTCTGCGAGGTCCCGAGCTGTGGCGAGACATACGCATAGTCCTCTGCCGCACATAGACAAAGATGTGGGCGTAGAGGATCACCATGACGACAAAGGTGACCAGATTGAAAATAGCCCAGAATATCAAGTAGGAGCTGCTATAGAGTGGCGCCATGGTGGAGCAGGTGCTGATGTTGCAGATGCAATTCCAACCCACGCTGGGGATTGCGCCCATGAGGATGGCCATGGTCCATATCACCACGATCACCACCACAACGCGCCGGTTGCTCATCCTGGTGTGGAGCTGCATGCGGAAGACGGTTATGTGCCTCTCGATGGCGATGGCCAGCAGGTTGGCCACCGAGGCGGTGAGGCTGGTATCGATGAGGCCTTGGCGGAGGAGCCACGTGCTGACGGTCAACCTGCGGGTGTTGGGCCCCGTGTTGAACATGAGGTAAAAGTAGGCCAGGCCGGCAAAGAAGTCGGCCGCCGCTAAATTTGCCATCAAATAATAAATAGGGAAATGGAAGCGACGGTTCACGTAAATGGCGATCATAACGAGCAGGTTGGCAAGCATGATGAAGATGCAGACGGTGATACCCAGGCCCATAACCAGTTTGCTGACTGCGTTCCATTCTGTTGCTAAGGGTTTCTCACTGTTGTTGTAAAAAAAGGTAATGGTTTCGTTGCGGAAGCAGTGTTCTTCCATCCTGGTAACCTGCGAACGAAAAGAAGGAGGGGTTAAGTGCAAAGCAGAAACAAGTATTTAAGTCTCGCGGCACTGGGTACTGAGGCCTTGGACAATCGGAATGTGATTTCAAACACAACTGTGAAAGAACTTTTGTCAGGCTTTTAATTTCCTTTCACCATTGATAGATCCTCATCAAACCACATGTATGTATTAGAGAGCAGGGCCTGCTGAAAGTTATGCCGTTCGCCGTCTAATCAAATGGATTAATGGGGTAAACTTTACAAGGATGGGGCAACTGGGGCAGATAATTTAAACCTTTTCTCCCACTCACCAACAGATCAAAAGCAGTATGTGCTTGGGGGGGTCATTGTGAGCTAGTAACGGCACAGCAAAGGCAAAAGACATCTGAGACCTCAGTGCACGATGGGACCAATTTGTAACCCTATATCTGTAACCAACGAGATTAAAGTATTGAGAATCAGAGGAACAAGGGGGAAGAAATAAAAAGGGGCGAATTAAAGCCAAATCAAGTCGAGAAAAGGAAATAAAGAGAGGAAACGATAGCTTGGATTGAGAGAGAGGCTGGAAAAAGAAAAAAAGTTGACATCTTTAAACTCCAACAACAATTTGCTACCTGCTGAAATGAGATTGAACAGTTTTATTTGTTCGCCCCTCTGGGTTGGAGAGGTCCGCATCGCAAGAGATATTATCACATTGTTTAAAGGGTAATAATACGGTTCGGAGCCCTAATTTTCAGTAACGAGTTGAATGGGTAATTGATATGTAAATCCAGCACGTTGAGGTTAACGGCAAGATGTCAATTATTGAGAGGCAATCCGAGGAATGATGCAAATTGACCAGCAAGATTCCAATTTTGCAATTGACAGAGGTATCATCCCAGTCGTTGAACTCACTGGTTGAACTGCGCACATTGATAATGTCGCAGTCGTGAACTCCCATCTACATTCCAGGAAAACTTGCTCTCCCTAAAATTAATTCTGAAATTTAAACTGAGCCTGTCACTTGCGAGCTCCCTCACAACACTCAAGTGGGACCTGGACAGCACGTGCTACAGAACATAAAAAATATGGGCTGATTTCCCGTTTTCCCAGGTTATTCCCAATGACATTTCATTTTTGGATGCTACAGATGAGTCACCGCACATTAAATCCAGAATGTAAGTTAACTAGGGCAGCACGGTAGCACAAGGGCATAGCACTGTGGCTTCACAGCGTCAGGGTAGCAGGTTCAATTCCCCGCTGGGTCACAGTCTGCACGTTCTCCCCGTGTCTGCGTGGGTTTCCTCCGGGTGCTCCGGTTTCCTCCCACATATCCAAAGACGTGCAGGTTAGGTGGATTGGCCATGCTAAATTGCCCTTAGTGACAAAAAAGGTTAGGAGGGGTTATTGGGTTATGGGGATAGGGTGGAAGTGAGGGCTTAAGTGGGTCGGTGCAGACTGGATGGACCAAATGGCCTCTTTTTGCACTGCATGTTCTATGTAGGACTCTATAATGGATTGACTTGGTTTCTTAAGCTAATTGCATCTAGTAAGTTAACATCGCTCCATTCATACATCCAGCTTAACTGACTCAAGTGGTGGATATGATTCCAAGCATTAAGACCAGAAGCAGGCACAGTTTTCCATTCTTGATCCAAAGCCAATTGTATACAATATACCACTTCCCTGGACTCCCATTCTATAAAATCAGTCACTACGCACCAACATTCTGCTGAAAGCAGCAACAGCCAGAGACGTTTGAGGATGCCATTGCAGCCAGATATTGCACTTGATTCATCGCATTCCCGGTGCATTAGCACCTGACAAAGTTACCACCACCATGAGGCTGAAGCCACGTCACAACAATGCTAAATTGGGGGTGTTAATCTAGCGGTCAGGCCTGAACTGGTCGCAATGTGAAGAGCAGCAATACTGCAGCTCGTGGGGGAGTCACACAGATTCATCCCAGTGCCCGGTGTGGCCACATTTACATTATGACAACCAGGTTAATGTAAAGCGAAGTTGTGTACCGGTAATGTCCATTTTCTGGAGACAAGGGTTCAAATTTCACTACGGCAGCTGATGGAACTGAATTTTCTCTCAATTCATTGACTGAATAGGAGTGCCGCTGGGTAGACCAGCATTTATTGCCCATTCCTAGTTGCCCGTCAGCAGGTAGTGGTGATTTGTTGCTTAAGTTGCTGCAGTCCTTGAAGTGTAGGTACACCCACCGTGCTGTCAGGGCAGGAGTTCCAGGATTTTGTTCCAGCGACAGTGAAGGAACGGCGATTATATTCCCACGTCAGGGTGGCGAGTGACTTGGAGGGGAACCTCCAGGTGGTGGGGTTCCCAGGTATCTGCTGCTCTTGTCCTTCTAGATGGCAGTGGCCGTGGGTTTGGAAGGTGCTGTCTGAGGAACCTTGGTGAGCCGCTGCAGTGCATCTTGTAGATGGCACACACGGCTGCCACTGTTCGTCGGTGGTGGAGGATTTGAATGTTTGTGGAAGGGGGAGCAATCAAGCGGGGCTGCTTTGTCCTGGATGGCGTTGAGTTCTTGAGTGTTGTTGGAACTGCACTCATCCAGGCAAGTGGAGAATATTCCATCACACTCCTGACTTGTGCCTTGTAGATGGTGGACAGGCTTTGTGGGGGTCAGGAGGTGAGTTACTCGCTGTAGGATTCCTAGCCTTTGACCTGTCCTGGTAACCACAGTATTAATGTGGCTTGTCCAGTTCAGTTTATGATCAATGGCAACCCCCAGGATGTTGATTGTGGGAGATTCAGCGATGGTAATGCCATTGAATGTCAAGGGGCGATGGATAGATCCTCTCTAGTAGGAGATGGTCATTGTCTGGCACTTGTGTGGCACAAATGTAACTTACCATATGTCAGCCCAAGCCTGGATATTGTCCAGGTCTTGCTTCATTTGGACATGGACTGCTTCATTATCTGAGGAGTCACGAAAGGTGCTGAGCATTGCGCAGTCATCCGCAAACATCCCCTACCTCTGACCCTATGATGGAAGGGAGGTCATTGATGAAGCAGCTGAAGATGGTTGGGCCTAGGACACTACCCCGAGGAACTCCTGCAGTGATGTCCTGGAGCCGAGATGATTGACCTCCAACCAGCACAACCGTCTTCCTTTGTGCCGGGTATGACTCCAACCAGCGGAGAGTTTTCCCCCTGATTCCCATTGACTCCAGTTTATTCCTTGATGCCACGCTCGGTCCAACGTTGCCTTGGTGTCGAGGGCAGTCACTCACCTCAGAGAGTCAGTTATGGCAGGAGGCAACAGTGTTTTTTTGCACCAGGGAATTACTGCATTTATGCAGCTATAGTCGTTGGTGAGAATTTAATTGGGTGAGGTTATGCTCACAGAATGTAAAACACATTTTAAGAATGCAAGAATCTAAACATGGATGGATTGCTGCCTACTTAGTAACACATAGTGTCACTTTGATTTACAATCCTTATTCAACTGAAGAATTTAAAAAGCAACCAAAACTCATTCATCAGATTGTGGCAGTTACTTTGAAATATCACCTCCAGAGTAAATTAAGAATCAAACCTAGACATTATTTTCATGGATGCAAACTTACCACATCTCAGTCACATGACTTTCCTCTATTTTGACGCCAACACACTTAAATTAATGGGTCAATATTGAAAAGGAACACCCAAGGATTGTTGCCCAACGCTCAGCCCCTAATGGTGACAACAGTTGTGCCCAGGTTTCTACTTTATCTTGGGGTTCACGTGTCTAGCTCTTGGAAGGTAGCAGCGCTTAATGAGGGAGTAGATAGTGAAACACGAGACCTCAGGCCTCATCAGAATTGTCACGGCGCAGAAGGTGGCCATTTGGCCGATCGTGTTTCCACCGTCTGTTACCCTCCGCCTTCTCTCCATAACCCATAATAGAGGGGCACAAGATCATGACAGGTTTAGATAAGGTGGACAAAGAAAAGCTACCCCCATTGGTTGATGGTGCGAGGAGTAGGGGACACGGATCAAGCGTTTTGTGCAAGGGGAGCGGAGGCGATGTGAGGAAGGACATTTTTACACAGCGAGTGCTAATGACCTGGAACTCATCGACCATGGGAGCGGTGGAACTGGAGATGACGAACGATTTCAAAGGGAAATTGGATGAAATTGGGGGAAATAAACTCGCAGGGACGTGGGGAGAGAGCAGGGGAATGGGACTGGCTGAATTGCTCTGCGGAGAGCTAGCATGGACTCAGTGGGCTGAATGGCCTCTTTCTGTGCCAGACAAACGATTCTATGAATGCATGCGTTAAAATGAAACATGTAAATTAACTTTCTTTCCAAATCCTTATCGGTGGCGGTGGTGGCGGGGGAGGAAGAACCCACAAACGTACTACCTCTGGACTAATTAAATTAACGAGAGTGGTGACTCATTACTGAGGAGTGTACAGTACAGTTCCAATAATCTGATTCACAGGTCTTCAACAGAGAAAAGAAAGTTCAACAATAGAATCCTTCCAGCCTCAAGATTTTAATCGCACAATTGTGTGCTCCGTTTTCACACACACAGGTACCTCTGCTTCATCTGTCCCGGTCACACCACAGTGTCTGAAATGGCTGTGATCTAATTAGCAGTGGATTCTTATTAGATTTCACTCAAGCTTGACCACAGATTTCTTCAACCTGCCGTTGTAGTTCTATCTGAATGTGGTATTGTCACTTTTGTGGAGTGAAGCATTTGAGCGCTGAATGCTCTTTCTGGCATTCGGCATGCGTCGTCTTTTTGTCGTCTTCTAACACTGCCACAATTACTCTGTAAATTTCCAGCACTCGGGACAACGTGAAGACGGTCCCGGGACATTAAACGGCTTATTTTCAAGAATAACTGCAAACTAACTGTGTGGGCAGTGCTAGCCAAAGTCCCTCATCCCTGTAACCATTCTGGTAACTCCCCTCTGCACTCTCTAAAGGACCTGTGGTGTTCTTTGTGTTGATCAGATCTTAGGATGGTTGGCGTAGCGTTCACAAAGACCGCAACCAGCTTTTATATTGAACAAAGCTAAAGATTTATTTACACTACTTAATTGAATTTGACTCTTACTTCTATATAATAAATAATTGACAATAATCATACAATCTACACTCATCTATCACTAATCTCTACACTAATACAATAACTATGATCTGCTCTCACTCACACTAGCTTTCCTACAGTCTGTTCTCTAACCTTCTCCTCAACTCTCTCCCAGAAGGCTTAGCATTGATGCTTTATATAGTTCTGCATCTCGCTCCCTCTAGTGATTAATTCAGACATTACATTAACCCTTACAGTTCTGTACATTTCTCATTATGTCACGGGATCCTCACATCCTTCCGAACGTCTGGTGACTAGAACTGGATGCAATTTTCTAGTCAGGGCCTAATTAAAGCTTTATAAACTTTCAGCATAACTTCCCTCGATGCCTCTATTTACGAAGCCCATGATTCCCTTTGTTTTGCTAACCTCTCTCTCAGTATGTCCTGCCATCTTTAAAACTCATGCACGCCAATCCCACGTGCACCCCGCCCCACCCCACCCCCACTGCACCCCCGCCTTCAGGTGAATGGGCAAACGATTTAAAGTTTTAAAAAGTCCGAGGTAATAGCCAACTGAAACACTAATGCGTCAGCTTTGATATTAATTATTACTTAGTCAGTGAAGAAAAATAAATTATTTAGCCTGCCCAGTAATAACGCGCACCTCACATCGCAGACAACAGATAATTGGCTTATATAGTGAATATTGCACAATTCATGGCAAGGATCTGATTGTTACGGAGCCAGACCCTTCCCCCGCACGCAAAAAAAATCATTTATTCTGCAATACACCACCATCCTGAATTGTTGTTGTATTACCTAGATCCTCCCCAACACGCTTCCACTCAATTCATCGATTGTTACTTACACCAGGTTTCAGTGACGTCACTTTCTCCAGTCACAGAAAAAGAAGCAAGGAGACATTATTATTTTCATTCTTCCCGGCATCGGTTGCCCTGCCTGCAGTTACCTAGGCTCCAAACTCCGGAACTCCCTCCCTAAACCTTTCTCTCCCCCTACAAACCTTGAACAAGACTTTAGTTTACTGTCCCAAATTTTAACGTGGTTCAAAAAAATTATATTGCGATTGATTGTGCCTCCAATCAAACCGCTCGGGCTGTTTACTAGGTTAAAGGTGCCACATAAACGTAAGTTGTTGTTTTTACCTTGTGGTCCGCGAGTCACCTCCGATTAAAGTTTGCGTGGATCCGCTTTGAGGCAAACCTCACCCACAGTCCACGAAAGGAACACGGTGTCCTTGCTGTTCTACCTGGACCTGAAAGGATTAACAGAAACCCGCTTAAATCAACATAACATGCATAAACTATTAATCTAAAAAGGATTGATGAGAAACAAAAGAGAAGTCTTGTCGAAGCTTGTCATCTTACACCCCTCAGGACAATTCGCAAGAACAACGCGGTCAGGAGAGGCAATGATTTATGCTGTATGAGTTGGCAAGTGGACTCTCCTTGATAGAGGCGTTCTCAGGTGACTGACAGTCATGGGTAACACTGCCTGATAAAACAAAATGGCACAAGCTGCATACTTAAATAATCTCACTCCAACACAGTTAATGGATCAACGATCCCAATTCCCGGAGTGCGTATATTTCTTTTTGGACATCTCACTATGATAACATCGAAAATGTAAATGAAGATGAAAATGGCAAAATAAGCAAACCACAAATATTTCTACTGTTAGGAAAACAAAGATAGTTCTAAGGGATTTATATTTGTATTGGTAAACCTAGCATTAACTGGGTTTATTTAATGTTTCTGTGCCTGGAAGAATAACACCTACAGTTAGAGTCATACTGAAAAAGGTGTTTGCATGTGTGGGGTTGGTTAAGTTCCAATTGTGTTTCTATTGTGCTTAGATAGGGCGACAACGTGAAGAATAAATAGGTCAGCAGAGGTATGCAGGTGTTGCTCAGCAACTTGGGACCTTGTAAGGTAGAGAAGCTTTAAAGTTTTCGTTTAGCTAATCTGATTGTAGTTGGAGATAGGTAGTGAGACAAAAGGCAGCTCCACAGCTCTGAGCAGTTGGTTTTAGCAGGCGAAAGAAGAAACATCCCTCTCAGCCTTGCTAGGAGAAAAGCCATACCATGGAGTAATGGTTAAGAAAACAGATGCCAGACATCTAAGCCGGGATTCTCCCCCGACCGGCAGGCGGGCCGTACCGGCGCCAAAGAGTGGCATGAACCACTCTGGTGTTGGGCCGCCCGGAAGTTGCGGAATTCTCCACACTTCCGGGGCTAGGCCAGCGCTGGAGTGGTTGGCGCCGCACCAACCGGCGGCGAAGGGCCTCCGCCGGCCGGCGCGAGTTGGCGCATGCGTGGGAGTGCCAGCGTGTTCTGGCGCATGCGCAGAACAAATGTACAAAATTATTCCCACAAGGCAGTTTTTCCAGGAAGTATTTTAACCAATTCTAATTCGATTTTAATTCAATTCCAAATTGTATGGTGCTGCGAATTGTGGGCGCGGTTTAACGGAAACTTTTGGAAGTGTCGTTTCAGGAGGGTTTGGCTGGGAATTTCTCCCGGCTCTGTTGGTGAGTTCCACACCATTATCTAACCACACTTGGTCACTTTTGTGGGCTCTTGAGGAGTTTCTCACCGGTTTAGAATTTCATCACCGGATAGCTGAATTCACCGGTGTGGTGATGTGCATCAATGTAAATGCATGTAGGCTAGCTAGACACTAGGTGGAGCACCGGAGACATGACACACAGACACTCAACCAATAGAACAGTTAGATAGGACACAACCAATGGGCATTCACGATACACAAGGAGGTGACATGACCACAGGAGGGCATTACACCAACCCATATATAAAGGACACCACACACATGATCTGCCTCTTTCCAGTGGAGACAGTCAGTGAGTACAGACACAGGGTTGATTCAATATCACTCCCACCACGTGGATTGCAACAACTGGTTAGTCAGTCTGGGTAGCTATAGTAGGATTAGCAGTAGTGTCGAACCCGAGTAATAGAAGTGTAAATAGTTTAATAAACGTGTTGAAGTTATCTCCACGTCTGAACCTTCCTTTGTCAAGTGCACCACAAGGAATCCGCTTATGTTACACCTACAACATAACAAATCAACCGGCTCCTCGGAGATCGGGCCACCATCTTGAAAGGGTGCCCTAGGGCTCGATCGAACCGATTCGTAACAGAGTCCCGGGAAGAGCATGTATAGCCAGGTGTTTCCTGGCAGTCGCGGCGACGGGAAAACACCACGCTATCTACCGAGACTCTGGTTCGATTCGGGGCTGAAGGGAGTAACACCCCGATGAGGCCATACTCAGTCCCATCTCATGCACTGAGGAGCTCCGCTCGCCAGAACTCCATAGAGCAGGGAGAGATCAAGACATCATTAATGGCGTCCCAATCGCTCGACCCACCCCCCTTACCCAACCTCCAAAAGCCCCAACTCACCTTTCAGGAGGTCCTCACGCCTCCCCCTCCTCCCCTCCCACCACACTGCACTGCATCCACACAAGGCAGTCCTGGGCCTATCCCCAGAACAGGAAAGATGCCAGCCTGGCAATGCCTGTGCCAGCTGGCAGTGGCACCTGGGCATCTTGGTAGTTCCAGGCTGGTGCCCAGGTGGTACTGCCAAGCTGGCACTGCCAAGGTGCCATTCTGCCCAGAGGGCAAGCAGCTGGGGGCATCTAATCCATGGGAAACCCCCACGAGTGCCGTTCCGTCTGGTCCCTGCCTGTGGGGACCAGCACGGAACATTGCCGGCCCAGGATATAGAACATAGAACATAGAAAATACAGCACAGAACAGGACCTTCGGCCCACTATGTTGTGCCGAACCTTTGTCCTAGATTAATCATAGATTATCATTGAATTTACAGTGCAGAAGGAGGCCATTCGGCCCCCTGAGTCTGCACCGGCTCTTGGAAAGAGCACCCCACCCAAACTCGACACCTCCACCCAACACCAAGGGCAATTTTGGACACTAAGGGCAATTTATCATGGCCAATCCACCTAACCTGCACATCTTTGGACTGTGGGAGGAAACCGGAGCACCCGGAGGAAATCCACGCAGACACGGGGAGGACGTGCAGACTCTGCACAGACAGTGACCCAAGCCGGAATCGAACCTGGGACCCTGAAGCTGTGAAGCAATTGTGCTATCCACAATGCTACCGTGCTGCCCTTAAGAACAAATAAATCTACACTATATAATTTTACCGTAATCCATGTACCTATCCAATAGCTGCTTGAAGGTCCCTAATGCTTCCGACTCAACTACTTCCACAGGCAGTGCATTCCATGCCCCCACTACTCTCTGGGTAAAGAACCTACCTCTGATATCCCTTCTATATCTTCCACCTTTCACCTTAAATTTATGTCCCCTTGTAATGGTTTGTTCCACCCGGGGAAAAAGTCTCTGACTGTCTACTCTATCTATTCCCCTGATCATCTTATAAACCTCTATCAAGTCGCCCCTCATCCTTCTCCGTTCTAATGAGAAAAGGCCTAGCACCCTCAACCTTTCCTCGTAAGACCAACTCTCCATTCCAGGTAACATCCTGGTAAATCTTCTTTGCACCTTTTCCTAAGCTTCCACATCCTTCCTAAAATGAGGCGACCAGAACTGTACACAGTACTCCAAATGTGGCCTTACCAAAGTTTTGTACAGCTGCATCATCACCTCACGGCTCTTAAATTCAATCCCTCTGTTAATGAACATGAGCACACCATAGGCCTTCTTCACAGCTCTATCCACTTGAGTGGCAACTTTCAAAGATGTATGAACATAGACCCCAAGATCTCTCTGCTCCTCCACATTGCCAAGAACTCTACCGTTAACCCTGTATTCCGCATTCGTATGTGTCCTTCCAAAATGGACAACCTCACACTTTTCAGGGTTAAACTCCATCTGCCACTTCTCAGCCCAGCTCTTCATCCTATCTATGTCTCTTTGCAGCCGACAACAGCCCTCCTTACTATCCACAACTCCACCAATCTTCGTATCGTCTGCAAATTTACTGACCCACCCTTCAACTCCCTCATCCAAGTCATTAATGAAAATCACAAACAGCAGAGGACCCAGAACTGATCCCTGCGGTACACCACTGGTAACTGGGATCCAGGCTGAATATTTGCCATCCACCACCACTCTGACTTCTATCGGTTAGCCAGTTTGTTATCCAACTGGCCAAATTTCCCACTATCCCATGCCTCCTTACTTTCTGCAGAAGCCTACCATGGGGAACCTTATCAAATGCCTTACTAAAATCCATGTACACTACATCCACTGCTTTACCTTCATCCACATGCTTGGTCACCTCCTCAAAGAATTCAATAAGATTTGTAAGGCAAGACCTACCCCTCACAAATCTGTGCTGACTATCCCTAATCAAGCAGTGTCTTTCCAGATGCTCAGAAATCCTATCCTTCAGTACCCTTTCCATTACTTTGCCCACCACCGAAGTAAGACTAACAAAGGGATTATCCAAGGCAAAGGGGTTAGAACCCAACACCTTGGGTACCTCAGGGAAATGCATATTAGAGTGAGACTAGCCGTCTCGCTCTATTGTGCAAATTTGCAGAATAGAGATCTCACCTACAATGGGCGGGATTCCGATCGCAATGTCCCGTGACATCACGTTAGATCTCGTGAGTCATGACGAGCCGGCTAGATCCCAGGAGAGGGATCTCCCGGCATCTGCCAGCCACGCCACCCTGCCCTTTGGGCGCACGTGGCTGGTCGATTGCGTCCCCGAACTCTAAGTGAGCTTCAGGGTCCCGCAGCCCCCCCCCCCCCCCCCCCCCCCCAACGAGCAATGTCACAACCACACACATACGGGCATTACCCCACACTGAGCCAATTGAGGATGCCCCAGTATGGGGTCGCTGAGGTCCCCCCTTCTCAAGTCTTACAACCCCTCCCCTTTCAGGACTCCCACCCAAAACCCGCCCAATCGTCCAGAGGTCCCTTCATACCCACCCTTCACCCCCCCCACCCCGACCCCTCATATCCCCCTCAGACCCTGCCTCTTGGCAGTGCCAGTGTGGTACTGCCACCTGCCATCCCGATAGCGTTCCTGCCAGCCTGGCAGTGCCACCTGGTCACCTTGGCAGTGCCAGGGGAGAGCCAGCGTGCCACCCTGCCCTGTCCCTGACCACCCAGGGGCCTCCAATGGCCTGGGAGACCCCCAAGTGCCGTTCCGCCTGGTCCATGTTTGTGCAGACCAGGACTAATCGGCGCCCGGCTGGGATCTCCTTGGCGAGGCCGATAGATGCCTGGAGCCGGTTAGATGTGGCATCAGCAATTGGGCGAGACTGGTTCCAGATCCACGATGTTTCACCGAGATCTGATTAGATCTCGCGAGGCATTGTGGACGTCCGGGATCCTGGGGGAGGTCCTCTCTCAGCATTTGCAGCTGGTAAACCGAGCCCTAAAACTCGCCCCGGGTGGATGGTACAATGTTGTGGATTACATCCCCTCTGACACCCTCTCAGGAGGAGGTAAGTTGCCGCTCTCTCAGAAGGCGGTATCAATTGGCACATACCAACCCACCACTGTCTCAGACTGGCCGTTGTGGGGCTGAGCTCTGTGCTCCCTGAATGTCAGTGCATCGCAGCCTGGAAACACCTTGGTTCGATGTTCACATCCCGCCTTGCTCTCACCCTTCCTTACTTCTGGAATCTCCTCCAGGACCCCTCTGACATCTCGGCACCTCTCCTGTTCTGGCCTCCTACGCGTCCGTTATTTTCACCCCTCTGTCAGAGGTGGCCGAAGCCTGGAATTCTCCCAAAAACCTTCCTAACATTTTTCCCGACTAGCTTAGGAACAGGGGAGTTCCTCTGTGTCCGGGAAAATATGCTCCCCTCGAGCATCACAAAAACAAATTGTCACGTTGCCGTTTGAGGGCAATGGCGGTGTGCTGATTGGCTGCCATATTTCCGACATAAGAACCGATATTTCAGAAGGGTACAGCCATCCACATTGGGGCAGCATGGTAGCATTGTGGATAGCACAATTGCTTCACAGCTCCAGGGTCCCAGGTTCGATTCCGGCTTGGGTCACTGTCTGTGTGGAGTCTGCACATCCTCCCCGTGTGCGCGTGGGTTTCCTCCGGGTGCTCCGGTTTCCTCCCACAGTCCAAAGATGTGCAGGTTAGGTGGATTGGCTATGCTAAATTGCCCTTGGTGTCCAAAATTGCCCTTAGTGTTGTGTAGAGATATGGGGATAGGGTGGAGGTGTTGACCTTGGGTAGGGTGCTCTTTCCAAGAGCCGGTGCAGACTCGATGGGCCGAATGGCCTCCTTCTGCACTGTAAATTCTATGATCCTATCAGCTGGAAGGGTCATCAAAGAGGGACAGGTTTTACACTTCAAACTGTGCCCCATTGGCTGTCGAACTCTTTGTAATGCCTGAGATTGTGAACGGTTCTATATAAACAGGCCTCTCTTACCCCGATGTATCCACCTTCCTGGTTCGCACAAGCTCAGCCCCACAACCTCAATGTCTGAGCCCCAACAGAATCTCACTATTATCTGTCGCCCTGACCCTGCTCAGACTGCGCTAGCTCGCAGTAACACGATTTTCCAGGCTGCCATTCCTATCTCTGTAACCTCCTCCCACTTCACATCCCTGCTGCCAGCCTCCGTTCCAATTAACATGAGCTGGCTGCTCATCGTCTGCTCCATCACTGACGCACCCTCCCACCAGAATCACCTCCACATCACAAGCCGCCTTTCCTAAACACTTTTGCTGAAACTCTCCTCAGCACAAACATCTCCTTAAAACTTAACATGGCTTTTCATTCCTTCTCTACTGCTGTTGCCTGATGCCCAGGTATAAAATGTCTTAGACCGACGCACAGCGGCAGCCGTGTGTACCATCTACAAGATGCACTGCATCAACTCACCGAGGCTCCCTCAAACACCTTCCAAACATGCCACCGTTACCATCCAGAAGGACAAGGTCAACACCACCACCTGGAAATTCCCCCCCAACTCACACACCATCCTGACTTCGAACTATAATGCCGGTCCTTCGCTATTGCTGGGTCAGAATCCTCAAACTCCCTTCCTAACAGCTCTGTGGACGTTCCTTAAACAAGTGGGCTGCAGTAATTCAAAAAGGCAGCTCACCACCACCTCCCCAAGGGTATTTAGGGATGGGTAATAAATGCAGGCCCGACCAGTGACGCTCACATTCCATGAGTGAATAAAATATATTTTTAGGGTGCTGTAAAACTCGCTGAGGTCGCTGTTGCATATTACAATCAAGCTCATTGGACCATAGATGATGCATGACCAGTCATCACAAGTTGTTCGTTAATTGTGATGATCTCATATCAATACCAGAAATATATCTTGTATTGTTTCATTGTAAACAATGTTTGACGTCAATGCCAGAGATTAGGAGGTACTGAAGTGCGGATGTCACAACGGTTTCCCCCATCTCTGCCTTCGGAGACTACGGGCGGGATTCTCCGATCGGCGACACCAAAATCGCATTCGGCGATCGGCCGGAGAAGCCCCGTTTACGGCGGAATCGATGTCGCTTTCACGATACTCCGCCCCCTGCTTTTCCCGCCAGCGGAGGCAGCTCGCTATTGGCCCGGCAGTGGAATGCCTCGGTCACGCCGATGTGCACTGTTCGTCAGCCACGCCACTTGAGGAGCACGCCTTCATGGGGGGGGGGGGGGGGGGGGTGCCAAAGGCAGGACTGGAAGATCCCGCCAGTTGGAAGGGTTGGGCAATTCAGCTCGGTGTAAATGCCACCACAGTCCCAGAGGACTTCTCCCCGTTGACAGCTGACTGGGTGGTGATTTAACCCGAGGGTCACCACACCTTAGGTGAGGGGTGTGGTAAAGAAGGATAACCTCAGCCGGGAATTGAACCCACGCTGCTGTCGTCGCTCCGCATCACGAACCGGCTGCCCAGCTAACCAAGCTAAACCGATTCCCCCTAAAATACAACAGTGACTGTACAGGGCGGCAGGGTGGCGCAGTGGTTAGCACTGCTACCTCACGGGGCTGAGGACTCCGGTTCGATCCCGGCCCCGGTCCGTGTGGAGTTTGCACATTCTCCCCGTGTCTGTGTGGGTCTCACCCCCACAACCCAAAGATGTGCCGGGTAGGTGGATTGGCCACACTAAATTGCCCCTGAATTAGAAAAAAAAAATTAATGCATACTCTAAATTTAAAAAACAAACAACAGTGACTGTGCTCCAAAAATACTTCATTTCCTGAAAAGGGCTTTGTGACATTTTGAGGGTGTAAAATTCAGAAGGAGAGCCGTGCTTATCTGTCAACGTTAATCATTCTTTTTCCGTAAATACGCTCCACAAAAAGGGAGTTTTAAACTGAAACCTTCCACCGGACTGATGTTACTTACTTCACTTGGCAACAGAAACAGCAGTACCTTAATCACCTTCAGAGCTGCCAATACTAAAGTACCTCGTTCTCTAGTTTTAAAAGGCTCCTACCCATTTTGATTAATAATTAAGCTCCACATTTGGCAGCCACCTAAACAAATCAACTCTTTTCCGTGCCAGAAAATCTCCAATTACTTTTGAACTTTGATCTGTAAGTTGTTACACTCGAACTCCTTTTGGCTTAAGAATATCAAATGAGTAGCCCAGGTTCATTCGGCTGTAACACATGCTCCTGTCCCGTATTCCAAAACATTTCTGATCTCTCTCCCTCCCACCAAATCCTCCGGCATCATGCCCGGTAAACCGAGCAGCTTATTCCAAGAGCCGATGCGGTCTTGAAATCGAGGCTTTTACAAGACGCACAATTGTGAGTCGTTGGAATGCCGTGCCCATCAAAACATGCCACTGTACACCCATTCCGCCACACCCACTATTGCCTATCCCCATGGGGGGAGTTCTCAATCTGCATTCCCCCACCCTCACTAGTCCCTGTCCCCATGGGGAAGCGTTCAATCTCCATTCCCCCACCCCTGCTTTTCCCTATTCCCATGGGAAAGCGTTCAACCTCCATTCCGCCACACCCACTAGTTCCTATCCCCACTTCAATCTCCATTATTTTCCGTGCGGTTGTGATTGAATAATTCTCAGCACAAACACGCCGTGTCCAATTCTAAAACTGAACTGTCCGATTTGCCAGAACTCGCTTCACTAACACCAAAACCGAGATCAATAGATTTTTGTCGGTTGAAGCAAGTTGAGGGTTTGGAGAATTAAGGCAGGTAGATGGAGTTAAAATGGAAATTTGCACATGTCGCTCCACTTTTTAATAAGGGGGAATTACAGACCGTTTAGCCTAACATCTGTGGTGGGGAAATAGTCTAGAATCAGGGTTGGGGTAACTGAACTCCTTGAAAAATGTTGTTGGATCAGAGAGAGCAGCATGGATTCGTGAAGGGAAGGTCATGCCTGACTAATCTTACTGAATGTGGCTAAGTTAGTGGGCAGGGGAATGTGTATGGGTGTTATTTATTTGGGCTTCCAAAAGGCATTTGATAAAATCCCACATAAGAGACTGTGAACTAAGATGGAAGCCCAAAGAGTTGAGAGCAAATTATTGACATGGCTGGGAAATTGGTTGAGTGGCAGGCGACAGAGAATGGGGATAATGGGTAATTACTCGAATTGGCAGGGTGTGACTAGTGGTGAA
The DNA here is from genome assembly GCF_047496885.1 of Scyliorhinus torazame. Taxonomy (NCBI): domain Eukaryota; kingdom Metazoa; phylum Chordata; class Chondrichthyes; order Carcharhiniformes; family Scyliorhinidae; genus Scyliorhinus; species Scyliorhinus torazame. The sequence continues at coordinate 260,627,922 of NC_092715.1, read as the reverse complement.
CCAGAGAGGTCTGTGTCGGAGCCTCAATTATTCACACTATTCATTAATGACTTGGACGATGGCATAGAAAGTCATATATCCAAATTTGCGGATGATACAAGGTTAGGTGGCATTGTAGACAGACTAGATGATAGCATAAAATTACAAGGAGATACTGGCAGACTAGGTGAATGGGCAAAATTGTGGCAGATGGAATTCAATGTAAGCAAGTATGAGGTTGTCCATTTTGGACCCAACAAGGATATAGTAGAGTACTTTCTAAATGGAAAGAAGTTAGGTACAGTGGATGTCCAAAGAGACTTGGGGGTTCAGATGCATAGTTCCTTAAAATAAGAACATAAGAAATAGGAACAGGAGTAGGCCATCTGGCCTCTCAAGCCTGCTCCGCCATTCAATGAGATCATGGCTGATCTTTTGTGGACTCAGCTCCACTTTCCGGCCCGAACACCATAACCCTTTACCCCTTTATTCTTCAAAAAGCTATCCAGCGTTATCTTAAAAACATTTAATGAAGGAGCCTCTACTGCTCCACTGGGCAAGGAATTCCATAGATTCACAACCCTTTGGGTGAAGAAGTTCCTCCTAAACTGGGTTCTAAATCTACTTCCCCTTATTTTGAGGCTATGCCCCCTAGTCCTGCTTTCACCCGTCAGTGGAAACAACCTGCCCGCATCTATCCTATCTATTCCCTTAAAATGCCAGGAACAAGTGCAGAAATCAATCAAAACGACTAATGGAATGCTAGCATTTATATCTAGGGGATTGGAATATAAAGACAAAGGGGTTGTGCTGCAGCTTTACAAAACCCTGGTTAGACTCCACTCGGAATCACTGTGAGCCGTTCTGGGCACCACACCTTAGGAAGGATATTTTGGCCTTGGAGAGAGTACAACGTAGGTTTACAAAAATGATACCTGGACTGCAGGGGTTAAGTTACGAGGAGGGATTACTCAAGTTAGGCCTGTTTTCACTAGAATTTAAAAGGTTAAGGTGTGATTTGATCAAAGTATTCAAGATACTTGAATTGAGGGTAGATAAAGATAAACCGTTTCCACTGGTTGGAGATTCTAAAACGTGGGGGCATTGTCTAAAAATTAGGGCCAGAACGTTCAGGAGAGATGTTAGGAAGAACTTCTTCACCCAAAGGATGGTCGAGGTTTGGAAATCTCTCCCACACACAGCAGTTGAAGCTGGAACAGGCGTTAATTTTAAATCGGAGATAGATAGATTTTTGTTCAGCAGAGATATTAAGAAATATGGGTCAAAGGTGGATATATGGAGGTAGATCATAGATCAGCCACGATCTCATTGAATGGTGGGACAGGCTCGAGGGGCTGAATGGCCTACTCCTGTTATGTTCCCGATGGGGTTAAGATACAGATCACCCATGACCTAACTGGATGGCACAACAGGCTCGAGGGGCTGAATGGCCTACAAGCTATCCATCATAAAAGTGCATACAATTTGGTCTGAAATTAGTAATGGTAGAGTTTGTTTGCAGTACTGTTACTCCCAGCCTCCTCAACACGCCCCCCCCCCCCCCCCAAATCCCCTTCATTTGCTGCCATTTCCCTCATTTCCCTCTCCTGGGTAGGCCGTTCCTTGGGCCCTGATGGTACCTTAAGTGTCTCAAAGTATGGCCAGTTTCGATGTGCAATCCCAGACAGCCAGTCTTGGCAGACAATTCAAGTGCACACGGCATCACAGACAATCCCAACCCTGACCTTAAAAGACAAAAGAAATAGTGACAGGAAGTAGGCCATTCAGCCCCTCCAGGCTGCCTCACCAGTCACTGAGATCTGTAACTAATTCAATTTTCCAGTTGTACAACAATACCACCCAACCCCTTTGAGCCCACGGTTAAACCAGTACAGGCAGTTTGTTGACGCTATAATATCCCCAAGGTGGCAAAACATCCCACGCACCCAAGCAGGAGCATTGGCGGCATAAACACTCTGAACGCAGAGGCGCAAAGGAGATTTCAGCAAAGGCGGCCAAAGAGGTAGGATTTCAGAGGAGGGATGGAGACGGAATTTCGGAGCTCAGGCCTCAGGCAGCTGAATGGGTGGCCGCCAAAGACGGTGACGCTAGACTTCCCAATACAGGTAAAACAATCTCACATATCGATTCGATTTTTTGTAAATTAATTTACGGGATGTGGGCGTCGCTGGTTAGGCCGGCATTTATTGCCCATCCCTCGTTGCCCTTCAGAAGGTGATGGTGAGTTGCCTTCTTGAACTGCCGCAGTCCTCGAGGGTGTAGGTACACCCACTATGCTGTTAGGGAGGGTGTTCCAGGATGTTGCGATATATTTCCAAGTCAGGATGGTGGATAATTTTGGAGGGGAACCTCCAGGTGGTGGGGTTCCAGATATCTGCTGCTCGTCCTTCTAGATGGTAGTGGTCGTGTGTTTGGAAGGTGCTGCCTCAGCAGCCTGGGTGAGTTACTGCAGTGCATCTTGTAGATGGTACACACGGGTGTCACTGTTTGTCGGTGGTGGAGGGAGTGAATGTTTGTGAAAGTGGGAGCAATCAAGCGGGGCTGCTTTGTCCTGGATGGTGTCGAGCTTCTTGAGTGTTGGAGCTGTGCTCATCCAGGCAAGTGGAGAGTATTCCCTCACACTCCTGACTTGTGCCTCATAGATGGTGGACAGGCTTTGGGGGAGGGGCGGGGTCAGGAGGTGAGTTACTTGCCGTAGGATTCTTAGCCTTTGACCTGTTGTGGTAGCCACAGTATTAATATGGCTAGTCCAGTTCAGTTTCTGATCAATGGTAACCCCCAGGATGTTGATTGTGGGGGATTCAGCGATGGTAATGCCATTGAATGTCAAGGGGCGATGGTTAGATCCTCTCTAGTAGGAGATGGTCATTGTCTGGCACTTGTGTGGCACGAATGTAACTTGCCACTTGTCAGCCCAAGCCTGGATATTGTCCAGGACATTCTGCATTTGGACATGGACGGCTTCATTACCCGAGGAATCGCGAACAGTCTGCAAACATCCCCACTTCTGACCTTATGATGGAAGGCAGGTCATTGATGAAGCAGCTGAAGATGGTTGGGCCTAGGACACTCCCCTGAGGAACTCCTGCAGTGATGTCCTGGAGCTGAGATGATTGACCTTCAACCACCACAACTATCTTCCTTTGTGCCAGGTATCTCTGATACTTTCCCATAGATGGTGTGGCTCTGGAGTTACTCAGGAGTAAAGTGGAAACAAAGGCGGCGCATAGCAAGCACAGATGTGGGTTGACTGGGATAATCGTTCACTCCGACCACTGCAAGCGATCAAAGACAAACTGCTGAGATACAGGGACATGCAGTGACCACATAACCATCTTCACTTTGTAATGGAGAAGAGCTCTGGAATCAAATCGTCCGATGAGAAAGGAGAACATCGTCTCTGCCACAATGAGCCGGAGACCAGTTATCGCAATGGAATACTCGCTCCCCATCAAGGCAAGTCCTGAGCAATGTCCCTTTAAGACTCAAAGAATTAAACTGCAAAAAAAAATCAGGAAGAGCTGCTGGAAAGAACGAGGCCTCATGTGTCTGGATGTAGGACTCCGAGACACTAGATATTCTTGAAAGGTACCCCAGAGACCATCCAAAGAAAGTCCTTTGATCCAGACCTCCCTGAAGCCAGTTTGGAGCGCAGGGGGTGAGGTTAGGAAAATGTTTGAGTGGTGTGTATTTGCTCAATCCCCTGTCAGGAATGTGGCTTAAGAATTCCAAGCACTCTTGAAATATTCCATCACTAAACCCGATTGTGAAATCACTTTTCTCTGATTTGGTTATGACAGCATAGTGGTCACGTTACTGGATTTAAAATCCATTGGCCTGGACTAATAATCAGGAGCCACAAGTTCAAATCCAACCATGGTAGTTGGAGAACTGAATTAAATAAGCAAAGCATTTGTGTGGGCCCCGCCCCACAACCCAAAGATGTGCAGGTTAGGTGGATTGGCCACGCTAAATTGTCCCTGAACTGGGAAAAAAAAAAGAGTTGGATACTTTAAATTTAAATATAAATAAATAAGTAAAGCAGTTAATTAAATAAATCTGGAGTAAAACTATTAGCAATGGTGAAAATAAAACTACCAGACTGTTATTAAAAACCCATCTGGTTTTTAATGTCCTTTAGGGAAGGAAATCTGCCGTCCTTACCCGGTCTGGCCTACACGTGACTCCAGACCCACAGCAATGTGACTGACTCTTAACTGCCCCTGAAATGGCCGAGCGAGACACTCTTTTATATGAAAACCACTGAGAAAACTATCACCCTTATGGATTTTAGCAGTTCTATTGGCTCACCACTACCTTCTGAAGGGAAATTAGGGAGGTCATGTCTGACAAATCTGTTAGAGTACTTTGAGGAGGTAACAAGGAAGTTAGACAAAGGAGAACCAGTGGCTGTGATTTATTTAGATTTCCAGAAGGCCTTTGACAAGGTGCCGCAGAGGAGACTGTTAAATAAGTTAAGAGCCCATGGTGTTAAGGGTAAGATCCTGCCATGGATAGAGGATTGGCTGACTGGCAGAAGGCAGAGAGTGGGGATAAAGGGGTCTTTTTCCGGATAGCAGCAGGTGACTAGTGTGTGCCTCAGGGGTCGGTGCTGGGACGACAACTTTTCACAATATACATTAATGATCTGGAAGAAGGAACTGAAATGAAATGAAAAAAATGAAAATCGCTTATTGTCACAAGTAGGCTTCAAATGAAGTTACTGTGAAAAGCCCCTAGTCGCCACATTCCGGCGCCTGTTCGGGGAGGCTGTTACGGGAATCAAACCGTGCTGCTGGCCTGCCTTGGTTGCTTTCAAAGCCAGCGATTTAGCCCTGTGCTAAACAGCCTGTTGCTAAGTTTGCAGATGATACAAAGGTCTGCAGAGGGACAGGTAGTATTGAGGAAGCAGGGGATTTGGGGGGGGGGGGGGGGGGGGGGGTGCTGCAGAAGGACCTGGACAGGCTAGGAGAGTGGGCAAAGAAGTGGCAGATGGAATACAACGTGGAAAAGTGTCAGGTTATGCACTTTGGAAGGAGAAATGGAGGCATAGACTATTTTCTAAATGGGGAAATGCTTAGTGGACGTGGAGAGGATGTTTCCACTTGTAGGAAAAACAAGAACCAGAGGACACCATCTCAGACTAAAGGGACGATCCTTTAAACCAGAGATGAGGAGGAATTTCTTCATCCAGAGGGTGGTGAATCTGTGGAACTCTTTGCCGCAGAAGGCTGTGGAGGCTAAATCACAGTGTCTTCAAGACAGAGATAGATAGGTTCTTGATCAATAAGGAGATCAGGGGTTATGGGGAGAAGGCAGGAGAAAGGGGAGGAGAAAAATAACAGCCATGATCGAATGGCGGAGCAGACACGATGGGCCGAGAGGCCTAATTCTGCTCCTATGTCTTAGGGTCTCATGGACTAAATGCTGGCCTAGCCAGCGACACCCATGTCCCATGAGTGAATTTAAAAAAAGGATGGGAGTTATGACAATGAAGTGCAAAGATCTGCTTTTACTACAGTCAGACATACACAACTAGTCAGCGGTATGTGAAACCTGGAAATGATTCTCGCTGTGTTCTGAAATACTGAAGAATAACAACGCACTGAATCAAGCCTCCTTTTGGAAATGGCCCAAACCGAGCAAATCTTCCTGAACTCCAGACTGACCATTTGTACCATATGATCATGGTCAGCCGTGCTTGGATTTTGGGAGTTGCCTCTCCAATCCAGTATCCTTAAAAACGTGCCCACCCTTCCCTTCAATAGTCAGTGCATCCCACAAGTTACCATGGCTGCTGCACAGTTCCAGTAAAACTATGCTGGAGTTTAAAAAATAATTGCTATTGTGGGCTGGCAGTTTTCTTCAGGTTACGCTTTGCAGTGAACCAATAAACCAAAGTTCATTGGGTGGGTTCCAGCGAGAGAACGCCAATGGCAGCATTTTAACTCTTCTGTTTCCAAGCAGCGTCATGAAACACAAAAGATGCTTTTCTCCCCGTGTCTCTGCGTGGGTTTCCTCCGGGTGCTCCGGTTCCACCCCCCACAGTCCGAAGATGTGCAGGTCAGGTGGATTGGCCATGATGAATTGCCCCTTAGTGTCCAAAGGTTAGATGGGGTTACGGGTTTGTGGGCTTAGGCAGGGGGCTGTTTCAGAGGGCCCGTGCAGACTCGATGGGCCAAATGGCCTCCTTCTGCACTGTAGGGATTCTATTAAGGGAAAGCAGGTGTACGGTAATAACAGGATTCCAAGCCCCATGGTGGAGTATGAAACTAGACGACGATAGTTGGTTTATTTACAGAATGCAGCATTATTTATGTCTGACTCATACCTACTAATTCTCCTTGTGTCCCAGCAGTTTTTCGTTATATGTGTTCCAATTACTTAATCAATGCTCTTCACCCCTGTATCCTTAACCTTGATAATCCAATTCATGTACCATTGATGTAAGTTTCCGTTAGTTTCTCTACCCTCAAGCCTATAGTCTGAATTTTCAGCATGGCGGCCACTCGGTGCCTACTAGCCCGCTGCCAACTAGCCCGCTGCCATTTCACACTCAAATGAGCATCCACCTTTGGACGGAAGTCACGCCTTGGAGAACTGTCGACCAATTGGCCAACCGCTCTCCAGCCCCTCCGGACACAGCACTGCAGTGGCCAGAAGAGGTACTGCAGCACAATGCCTGCGCCTAAGCCTTGGCACTATACTTCAGTGAAGTACCAGGGGTCCCAGGTACAGCAGGGTAGGGGATTCCCTGGGGGGCCCAGGAGGCGATCTCAGTGTCAGGGGATAGACTGGGGGAGCTCCCGGGTCCCAGAGGTGAGGGCACCCAAAATCTGAACGCACCCTTCCTGCCCAAGATTGTTATATTTTCCTTTTTGCACCCAACACTATCCGGCACTGGCCAGCCTAAAATTTGCGGCTAGGCAGGAAAAGGCCCTTAAATAGATCAAGTAGCCACTTAAGGGCCTTTAAGGGCTTCCTGTCCGAGACCAAGGAAGTGAAAGCTCGTCACTGTCAGGGTGACCAAGACAACTATCATTGACTTTTGTGGAAACACATCTGGTTCACTAATGCTAGGGGCAGCACGGTAGCATTGTGGATAGCACAAATGCTTCACAGCTCCAGGGTCTCAGGTTCGATTCCGGCTTGGGTCACTGTCTGTGCGGAGTCTGCACATCCTCCCAGTGTGTGCGTGGGTTTCCTCCGGGTGCTCCGGTTTCCTCCCACAGTCCAAAGATGTGCGGGTTGGGTAGTTTGGCCATGCTAAATTGCCCATAGTGTCCAAAATTGCCCTTAGTGTTGGGTGGCGTTACTGGGTTGTGGGGATAGGGTGGAGGTGTAGACCTTGGGTAGGGTGCTCTTTCCAAGAGCCGGTGCAGACTCGATGAACAACAAACCCTGTCGGCCCCACTGTATAATTGAAGATTAGTTGGGTTGGATGGGATCCCAGGGGGAATCTCCCATGCAATTCCACACTCCTCTTCCCCCAACCCCCCCCCCCCCCCCCCCCCCCACCTCAGAACACGCAAGAGGTGGGGGGCAACGTAACATTCTGGCCTAGTTCTCTCTCAGATCAAAACTCCCAGTCCCAATCCCAACACCATCATCAAACCTGCTGACAAAAGGGGAACTCTTGGCCGAGGTAACTTTTTACCCCAGGGAAAAGGTCATTTTGCACCTCCAGGGGTCGGTTAGCTCAGTTGGCTGGATGTCTGATTGGTGATGTGGAGGGATGCGAACAGCGCAGGGTTCAATTCCTGTACCGGCTGAGGTTATTCGTGAAGGCCCCGCCTTCTCAATGTTGCCCCTTGCCTGAGGTGAAGTGACCCTCAGGTTCAATCATCACCAGTCAGCTCCCTCTGAAAGGGAAGTGTGGCCTGTGGTGATATTTGCATAACACATGAAGGAACAACCAATGAGTCTTTCTCATTCCTATTTATTTCTCTCCTTATCCTCTCTGTTTTCACCTTACCACTCTGAAGATCCCAGTCTGATTCAGCGCCATGCTCCTGGTTCGCACACTCTACTTTGTAAATGAGACCGATTGCGCAATGTTAAAGAAAAGTCCCCCAGGCAAGCTTTGGTTGGACGACAGACTATGTTGTGTTGCCGACTTAAACGTGCTGTGTTACACCCGTTGTTTATCTGTTGACAAGGTTCAGCTAATGGACTTAGAATCCCTACAGTGCTGAAGGCCATTTGGCCCATCAAGTCAGCACCCGTTTATGATGGCCCCACTGACTTGGGAGTGCCTGGCACGGGGAAAGAATGTCCAGATGGGCTTCGACGATGAGCACATCACTTCCGATGCTTCAGTCAGGAAAGGATTTTGGTTGGGAATTGTGGTGAGAAGGAGGGAGAGAGATGGTGGTGTAGTGGTAATGTCACTGGGCTTGTAGTGCAGAGGCCCAGGCAGATTCGCAGGGGACAAGGGTTCAAATCACATCACAGCAGCTGGTGCAATTCAAATGTAATCAATAAAATCTGGAAGTGAAAGCTCGTCACTGTCAGGGTGACCAAGACAACTATCATTGACTTTTGTGGAAACACATGCGGTTCACTAATGCCCCCTTACTTGGTCTGGCCTGTGATATTATCATAACTATCAGAACTGCAAGGGTTAATGAAGTGTCAAGAGTAGCCACTAGAGGGAGCTACAGTTACAACTATATAAGGCAGTGCTGCTAAGCCTTGTGGGAGAGTGTGTGCAGGAGTTAGCTAGAGAGAGTCAGAAGTACGGATAATGTAAGTGAGAGCAGATCATAGTTTAAACCAATAGTGAGATTAGCTGTAGTTTAGATGTTATTAATCAGCTGTGTATTCTTTAGGAGCAAGTGTCGAATCCAAGTTAGTAGTGTTGATAAATTCATAGCTGTGTTTAAGTTCAAGCTATTTTGTGGTCTCGGTGAAAATTACACCAACCATCCCGAAATACGCAGCACAAAGAACGCCTACATGTGACTCCAGACCCAAAGGAATGTGGTTGTCTCAGAACTGCCTCTGAAATGGCCTAGCCTCAGGACCGGGGCCATTAGGGATGCTCAACAAATGTTGGGTTTTGCCAGTGACACCCACATCCCATAAAATAATTGTTTTTAAAGTGTGGAGCACATTTGGGGATAAATCATTGGTACCTCATTAAGTTGGGATTGGTGGACATTCTCTTCCGAACGGAATGCTGAGACCATACAAACCTCGCCAATTCAATTAGTTCCATCAAATAATGGATCATTCAAGCCCACAAACCAATCAGAATTTCACAAACGGACAAGTGCGAGGGATAAACACAGTATTCACGTGACTGCTGAATAAATGCACATTGTCTTCAAATGCATTCGATTGTCTTAACGTTTCCCTGTACAGAGGAACAACTTTATTTAAACTTTGGCCACGTAGAGCCAAGTTAGCCCTCACATTCCGATGCCACCACGAATGCTTAATCCTGGTGCTTTTTCTAAAAAAAAAACAAGCTGAATTACTGAAAGCTCCGTCCACATAGACTCCCTCATTTACTCTCAGGCGCAATTTCTTCTAATTGCACCCAACCCCCACCACTAAATCGCAGGACAAAAAAAACCAACAGACAGTTCAAGCTCCGACTCAACTGAAGGCAATGACCAAAAGGTTCTATGGTGTCTGGTTTGGCAAACCGGTTTCAAATGGGAAAAGGCCAACAAGCAAATACATGGAGAAAGGAGGGAGAAAAAAAACCTTGTGAAATATATTTGCACTATCTCTTACTGAAATGTTGCGCAGCAAGTGGGAGGACGCTGGTGTTTGCACTCAATGATGAAAACAGCATTAGTGACAATAACCACAAGACCATGGGCGAAATTCTCCATAATCGGCACGATGTCCGCCGACAGGCGCCAAAAATGGCGCCAATCAGTCCGGCATCGAGCCGTCCCAAAGATGCGGAATCCTCCGCATCTAGAGCGGCCGAGCCCTCACCTTGAGGGGCTAGGCCCGCACCGGACTGATTTCCGCCCCGCCAGCTGGCGGGAAAGGCCTTTGGTGCCCCGCCAGCTGGCGCGGAAATAACATTGCCGGGCGGTTCATGCGCGGGAGCGCTAGCGGCCGCTCACGGCATCCCCGCGCATGCGCAGTGGAGGGGTTCTCTTCCGCCTCCGCCATGGTGGAGACCATGGCGAAGGCGGAAGAAAAAGAGTGCCCCCACGACACAGGCCCGCCCGCGGATCGGTGGGCCCCGATTGTGGGCCAGGCCACCTTGGGGGCACCCCCCGGGGCCAGATCGCCCCGCGCCCCCCCCCAGGACCCCAGAGCCCGCCCGCGCCACCTTGTCCCTCTGGTAAGAGAGGTGGTTTAATCCACGCCGGCGGGGCAGGCATTCCAGTAGCGGGACTTCGGCCCATCCGGGCCGGAGAATCGCCGGGGGGGGGGCCCACCAACCGGCGCGGCGCGATTCCCGCCCCCACTGAATCTCCGGTGCCGGAGAATTCGGCAACCGGCGGGGGCTGGATTCACGCCAGCCCCCGGTGATTCTCCGACCCGGCGGGGGTCGGAGAATCCCGCCCCATATCTTTGAAAGTTGCCACTCAAGTGGATAGAGCTGTGAAGAAGGCCTATGGTGTGCTAGCGTTCATTAACAGAGGGATTGAATTTTAAGAGCCGTGAGGTGATGATGCAGCTGTACAAAACTTTGGTAAGGCCACATTTGGAGTACTGTGTACAGTTCTGGTCGCCTCATTTTAGGAAGGATGTGGAAGCTTTGGAAAAGGTGCAAAGAAGATTTACCAGGATGTTGCCTGGAATGGAGAGTAGGTCTTACGAGGAAAGGTTGAGGGTGCTAGGCCTTTTCTCATTAGAGCAGAGAAGGATGAGGGGCGACTTGATAGAGGTTTATAAGATGATCAGGGGAATAGATAGAGTAGACAGTCAGAGACTTTTCCCCGGGTGGAACAAACCATTACAAGGGGACATAAATTTAAGGTGAATGGTGGAAGATATAGGGGGATGTCAGAGGACCCAGAGAATAGTGCGGGCATGGAATGCACTGCCTGTGGAAGTAGTTGAGTCGGAAACATTAGGGACCTTCAAGCAGCTATTGGATAGGTACATGGATTACGGTAAAATGATATAGTGTAGATTTATTTGTTCTTAAGGGCAGCACGGTAGCATTGTGGATAGCACAATTGCTTCACAGCTCCAGGGTCCCAGGTTCGATTCCGGCTTGGGTCACTGTCTGTGCGGAGTCTGCACGTTCTCCCCGTGTCTGCATGGGTTTCCTCCGGGTGCTCCGGTTCCCTCCCACAGTCCAAAGATGTGCAGGTTAGGTGGATTGGCCATGATAAATTGCCCTTAGTGTCCTAAATTGCCCTTAGTGTTGGGTGGAGGTGTTGACTTTGGGTAGGGTGCTCTTTCCAAGAGCCGGTGCAGACTCAGTGGGCCGAATGGCCTCCTTCTGCACTGTAAATTCAATGATAATCTAGGACAAAGGTTCGGCACAACATCGTGGGCCGAAGGTCCTGTTCTGTGCTGTATTTTTCTATGTTCTAGAAGAAATAGGAACAGTAGGAGGCCGTTCGGCCCCTCGAGCCTGCTCTACCATTCAGTAGGCTGACCCGACATTCTTCTTGTCCACTTTCCTGCCCTTTCCCTGTAACCCGTGATTGCCTTGCTGATCCCGAATCTATCTCAGTCTTGAATACACACAAGGACTCTGTCCCCACAGCTCTCTAAGCAAGGAGTTCCAAAGACTCAACCCTCGAGTGAAGAAATTCCTCCTCATCTCGGTCTTAAATTTGTGCTCCTTTATTCTGAGACAATGCCTCTGGTCCTGGACCCTTCCATGGAGAAACATCCTCTCAACATTTACCCTGTCAAGCCCCAAAAGAATCATCTATGTTTTAATGAGATCACCTCCCATTCTTCTAAATTCCAATGAGTAGAGTCCCAACCTGATTGCAACACTCCTACGGGAGGTTGATGTCATGATATGCAGACATGCAGATAATTATATACAGACAGGCAGCTAATGAACACAGAGAACAGGACATGACCAATGAGCAGGCAGGACACTCAGGGGTGGTATCTCACTATAAAAGGCACGAGGCACTCACACTCCGCCTCTTTCCACTGATGAACATCTACAGAGTGAGTCAGGGTGTATGTACTGTATCACACCTCCAGCACATGGCTAAGAGCTAGTCTGGTTCAGTCAGACAGAGTAACCACACTTCGGTTAGCAGAGAGTCGAACTCATAGAGAACTATCTGTGCTACTGGCCCAATAAATCAGATTGAACCAACTTCAAGGTCTGGAGTATCTTTTGGTTAAAGCTGCATCCAGTTGCAGCCCGTGTTATCCTAGAGTACATAACACGACAGTCGGTTTAGCTCAGTTGGCTGGACAGCTGATTTGTGATGCAGAGTGATGACAATAGCGCAGTTTCAATTCCCGTACCGTCTGTGGTTAGCATGAAGCATGTTAGCCTTCTTAACGGTATCCCTCGCCTGAGGTGTAGAGTTTTAAAAATTATGGCAGCCACTGTTTTTAATATCAGGTGATGCTTCCGAATGAATTCCCTTCCTAACCCAACGTTCCTGTCGGACCCAGCTTCAGGTCATCTTTTTTTAAATTTGTGCATGGGATGTGGACATTATTGCCCATCCCCTAATTGCCCTTTGGGGGGGGGGGGGGGGGAAGTTAAGTGTTAACCACATTGCTGTGGATCTGGAGTCACATGTAGGGTAGGCCAGACCAGGTAAGAATGGCAGATTTCCTTCCCTAAAGGGCATTAGTGAACCAGATGGGTTTTTCCAACAATCGACAATGGTTTTAAGGTCATCATTAGACTTTTAATTCCAGATTTTTACTGAATTCAAATGTCACCATCTGCAGTGGCGGAATTGGAACTTGGGGGTCCCCAGAGCATTACTCTGGGTCTCTGGTTTACTAGTCCCGTGACAATCCCACTAGATGCCCGCGACAGAAATGGATGTGACTGTTGAAAAAATATTGAACTGCTTCACCCATTGAGTAAATGACAGCGTGAAATTTGTTAACACACCAGAGCGCAGGAATCTTTAAGAGGAAGCTGGATAAGTACAGGAGAGAGAAAGGAATAGAAGGATCGGCTGATAGGGTGAGATATCGTGTTCATGCGAAGCAGAGACCACCAATGCAACTGATTGGGCTGAATGACTCGGATATTCAGTGTAATTAATTGTGATTCTCGATAGCAAAGTCGTCAATGGTATGATTTAGTGCATTGGCTCCATCTTACCCGACATCCACCTGCGACCGATGCAAGTGCCAAGAAATGCAGCATGTAATTTCTGTGTCATTTCCGGTTTCTGCAGCTTTTGTGACGCAAGCAAGTTGGTCAAAAGAGCGTGACTCAGAGAAGCCAAAGGGCCAGGTTGTGAGAAAGAGAAGTCTGGATTTTTATGTTACACAGCTCCGCCATGTGCCTTGGATAACATTTTAATCACGCACTAGTTAAGTGTTGAAATATAGAACTCAATTTTCCATCATGTCAATGCAAAGGGCAAGTTAACAACTGGCTGGAAGGGTATTGAGGGCCTTATATCTACATACGGCAGGTAGTTTGACAGCTGTCGTTTGGAATACATTTCATCAACTATTTGCCACTTAAACAGAAGATTTGGCTCGTCAAATAGAAGACTGACAGCAGCAAAAGGTGCAAATTAGTGTGTCCAAACTACCCCCAGTACACAGTGTTATACCAGGGACTCTCTTCCCTCAGAAGTAGGCCTTAAACAGTGTTGATAGCAATTTACCCCCAGCACGGATTGGAATCAGTAACACTAGGACAACTATTTTGATCATTTGTTACGCAGCATTTACAGTATGAATTCAGCGAAGCCATGAACCTGGAGTGTGGGGGCCATGCCTGACAAGCAACGCAATGCCAAGGCCTACAAAGCTATGCCAAGTGCTGGAAAATGGGATTGGAATACGGAGGTGGGGGTGGCCTTTCCTGTGCTGGACACCTCTTATGACTCTACCTACACATTGCGGGTCAAAACTGTGCTGGACACTCAATGCACCGTGACTGCGCCATTCCCAAAGAGACCAGAGGGGGCGTCAAATAAGATGGCGAAAGCCATCACAATGTCCAACAGTGATTGGAGTGTGCCATTGGGCAGTTCAAAACCAGCAGGGGAGAGGTCAGCACAGCAAGCTGTCACTGGCGGAGGCCATCATTTGTTGCCCGGCCCTAATTGCCCTGGCTTGCTCGCCCATTTCAGAGGGCAGTTAAGAGCCAACCATATTGCGGTGGGTCTGGAGTCACATGTAGGCCGATTGCCTTCCCGAAGGGACATTAGTGAACCAGATGGTTTTTTTTTACAACAACCAGTGATATTTGTCACGGTCACCATTACTGAGAGTAGCTTTACATTCCAGATTTATTAACTGAATTTAAATCCCACCAGCTGCCGTGGTGGGATTTGAACGCCCAGAGCATTTAGCCCGTGCTTTTACTCATCCAGCAACATGACCACTAGGCCGCCAACACGCACGCATCAAACCCATAGCTCTACTACCTCTTCCACTTCCTGTTGGAGGCAACCAGCAAAACCAGGGCCTTGATGGCTCAGGGGAGGCCATGACATTCACTCACATCCCATGGAAGAATAAACATCAATAAGAACGAGGATTGGCTCCTTGACATCACAACGGCTATTTCAGAAGTAATTTTTCAATCAGAGGTAACCCTGTACGTCGAAAGGCGTTGGCTGGTTTCTCAAGCAAAAATCAGTCCAAACTCACTCCAGTGTGGAAACTGGAGGATGACACAACACCAGCTTTGGCTGCGTAGTTTGGTGGTCTGCCAACTCTTAACACTAAGACTCACACTGGAAGAAAGGGACACTGCGGTGAGCCATTAGAGAGAACGCTGCCCATGGATTCATACCCAGCACACACCAGGTCTTCAGATTTGTGGCTTTGCTGAATTCATACCGTAAATGCTTCTTAGCAAGTGATAGAAAGTATGGAAGCACAGTGGATAGCACTGTTGCTTCACAGCTCCAGGGTCCCAGGTTCAACTCCCGGCTTGGGTCACTGTCTGTACGGAGTCTGCACGCTCTCCCTGTGTCTGTGTGGGTTTCCTCCGGTTTCCTCCCACAGTCCAAAGATGTGCAGGTTAGGTGAATTGGCGATGCTAAATTGCCCCTTAGTGTCCAAAAAGGTCAATTGGGTCACGGGGATAGGATGGAGGTGTGGGCTTAAGCTTAAGTAGGCTGCTTTTTCCAACGGCCGGTGTAGACTTGATGGGCTGAATGGCCTCCTTCTACACTGTAGCAATTCTATTCCATCATTTTGGAAATGACTCTTTGTTTACTTATTAAATATCCCACCATAATTCATTCATTTGCAGAGTTGAAGAGAGGGAGAGAGACATGGCATGTGGGAGATTGAGAGAGAAAACACATACACAGAGACAGAGCGAAACTGGGAGAGAGTTACACCGCCCCCTCACTCCCCCACAGAGGCAGCCAGCCATCGGCTGGCGGCGGAATCTTCCGGTCTTGCCATTGTCAGCGGGTTTTCCTGGTGCTCATATCCATCGTCGGGACACAGCCGGAAAATTTAGGCCAGAGAGAGAGAGAGACAAAGAAACAGAGAAAGTGGGACAGAGAGAGTAAGACAGACAGACAGAGAGAAGAGAGAAACAGAGAGACAGGGGCATGAATTTAACACTCCCCTCCCTCCGGGATCATGCCCGCCCTGACCCAGATGCGATTTTAAGGTGGGGCGTGTTGTGTTGGGTGTTCTGGATCCGTGGAACACATACAGGTCACCAACACTTGAAATAGTGCAACACTAATTTATTGAGTCATTAACAGTTTAACATACTCTCACTGTGGGTTAACACAATACTAGCTTTAACTAAAGACCTTTGCCTTGTCCTAACCAGTCTATGCACTCAGCATATGGTGAATGTCTGTGCTGCAGGCTGTGAGCTCTGTCCTACTAGGAAGCTGCAGCTCGAATGAGCGGGAACTCTGATGCCCCCTGTCTTTATAGTGCATGTGATCTAACTGGTGATTGGCTGCGGTATTGTGTGTGTTGATTGGTCTTGCTGTGTGTCCATCAGTGTGTGTGTCTGCACCATGATATAATGGCGTATATTATGACAGGGCAGACAGGGTCTCAGACAGGAAGTTCAACCTTGCCCCTTTAAGGGCCTTTTCAGCCCAGCCTCAATTTGAAGGCCGGCAGGCGCCAGAGGGTGGAAAATAAGAAAATAAATCACTGGTTTGGGTCAGTTGGGGGGGGGGGGTTTAGTCGGGTAGTGATGGGGGCACTGGGGGCACCCTTCCCTCATGCACCGCACACCTCCAGACCTCCTGACCCCCTAACCTATTCCCCCATTTACTTACCCCAACCCCTCCCTGCACTTAGTCTGAGGCATGGCACTGCTGTACCTCCTCCGGCCACTGCGGCACTGTGCCTGGGATGGGCTGGAGAGCTGTCAGCCACTTGGGACTTGCTTCCAAGTATGGACCGAAGTCCCGCCTGCTGCCCGTCAGTGCTCCTTTGATGCATTCCCCGCCAACTGCCCGGATGGTGGGGCCAAGCGCTCGGCATCTCCAGGCAGGAGCGGGATTAGGGGAGGGGGCAAAGATCTGACTCACTCATTGAAACCAACGGCCTTGTCCTTGAGAATGAGGTGAAATATTTCATCAATTCTGGAGCACAGTTCTGTTTGGAGTTCTGACTCACAGCTGGCAAGTATAGTTTTGTCACTTTCTATTTTAGTCCATCGATAGTCAGCTACGTTATTGACCAGCTTCAGGCACTGCTCTGCAGCTTACAGGAGTCTTGGTGCCATAAAGGCCAAAGCCACAAGACGCCAGCAAAAAACAGTAATCTGCCGAGAACATCAAGAACCACAAACCCTGCACAGTGCTGGGCCATGTCATCCTGCCCGTCTTTCTCCACACAGCACTTCTCCAGAGTAATTCAGAGGACTGGGTAAGGACGGAAGATTTTCTTCTCTAGTTAATTCTAGTTAACTGGTGGAATTTAAATTCAGTTAATAATAATAATAATAATAATCTTGATTAGTGTCACAAGTCGGCTTACGTTAACACTGCAATGAAGTTACTGTGAAAATCCCCTCGTCGCCAGTCTCCGGCGCCTGTTCGGGTGCACAGAGGGAGAATTCAGAATGTCCAATTCACCTAACAACACGTCTTTCGGGACTTGCGGGAGGAAACCGGAGCACCCGGAGAAAACCCACACGGACACGGGGAGAACGTGCGGACTCCGCATAGACAGTGACCCAAGCTGGGGATCAAACCCGGTTCCCTGGTGCTGTAAAGCAACAGTGCTAACTACTGTGCTACCAATAAAATATGGGGCGGCACAGTGGTTAGTACTGCTGCCTCACAGCGCCAGGAGCCCGGCTTTGATTCCGACCTTGGGTGACTGTCTGTGTGGAGTCTGCACGTTCTCCCCGTGTCTGCGTGGGTTTCCTCCAGGTGCTCCTGTTTCCTCCCACAGTCCAAAGATGTGCAGGTTAGGTGGATTGACCACGATAAATTACCCTTAGTATCCAAAAGGTTAGGTGAGGTTGCTGGGCTACAGGGATAAGGTGGGGCTCTTTCGGAGGGTTGGTGCGGACTCGATGGGCTGAATGGCCTCCTTCTGCCCTGCAGGGAGCCATGAGTCTGTGAAATAAAGCTAGTCTCAGTAATGGTGATCACGAAACGGAAGTCCGTTAAAAACCTCCACCTGGTTCACCATTGTCCCCGAGAGAAGGAAATCTGCTTCCCTTACCAGGTCTGGCCTTCATGTGACTCCTGACCCCCAGCAATGTGGCCAACCTGCAACAGCCCTTTGGAAATGGCCCAGCAAACCGCTCAATTCCAAGGGCAATTAGGGATGGACAAGAAATGCTGGTCTCATCAGAAACACACCCATCTCGTGGAAGAATAAAGAAAATAAAGAGTCATATATGTAGCAACACAAAGCTGCATATTTCCTTGTCACAGGAAAGAACTTGAGCTTTAAAACCAACGCAAAATGTCCACTGAAGCTGCCCTACTACAGCAATAGAAAACCCATGCATGCCCGTGAGAAAGCCATGAAGTAACTGTCGACTTACATCAAAGGTTCCATCAAACTAGTTTCTGTCCCTTCAGCTCAGGCCTGTTAACATTTCTCTGCTCTGTGGACTATTATTAGGTCAGCCAAGATGCTGCAAACTCTCAACCCGGGCCCCTAGAAATAATTCGCCCGACTGGATCAGGTTAGCCCATTTTAATCTCAACCACATTTTTGCCTTTCCTCCAACGCTCCTGCCTTGGCGGCTTCCAAGTGGTGATCTGCAGAAAGTGTATTTACTCAGTCTTCATTGCAGAAAAACAGCAATTAAACTCAACCTGCGTTCGGGAATAATGACCTCGTCTCTGCACATGCCCCAGCAGCTGCGTGAAATAAAACTCAACATCAGGTTTTTATTTAATCATCGGGAGAGGGATCTTTAATTTAGGGAACTGACGAGGCAGAGGGAAGGTCAAATAGAGACGTTTATAAAAGAGATGAATAACACCACCTTGCATTGGCTAGCGGCAGCTTTACTCCTATTCCTATATTCAATTTGACTGGGGGAATTAGCTCAAACGGTAGAGTAGGTGCTTTACCAGCTCTGGGTCTGGGGGGGAAGATTCTCGCTTCAGGGGGTGTGCTCCGTGAATTTGAGAAAGGTCCCGGGTTCAAATCCCCGACGAGCCCTTTGATGTTGTTCCTTATTATGGGTGGCATGGTAGCACAGTGGTTAGCACAGTTGCTTCACAGCTCCAGGGTCCCAGGTTCGATTCCCGGCTTGGGTCACTGTCTGTGCGGAGTCTGCACGCTCTCCCCGTGTGTGCGTGGGTTTCCTCCGGGTGCTCCGGTTTCCTCCCACAGTCCAAAGATGCGCAGGTTAGGTGGATTGGCCATGATAAATTGCCCTTCGTGTTCAAAATTGCCCTTAGTGTTGGGGCGGGTTACTGGGTCATGGGGATAGGGTGAGGAGGTGTGGGCTTGGGTAGGGTGCTCTTTCCAAGAGCCGGTGCAGACTCGATGGGCCGAATGGCCTCCTTCTGCACTGTAAATTTTATGATAATTCTATGAGAATTCTGCTGTTAGATAGTAGATCAGTGGGGGGACGTGTGGGAATGGGGAGGGGGTGGGGGGGAGATAGATCAGGGAGTGTGGCGTCTCAGATATAGAGATGGTTGCTACTCTGCCCATCCAGCTACATGGCAACATTTGTAAATAAGGGTGTTACAGTAGCTTTGGGGGATTTTATAAAATTCCAATACCAGTGTGGGGAAAAAAAGCAAGCTCAAAAATGAACATTTAAAAATTGCACAATAATTTCACAGGGAAGCTGGAATAAATGTTGAATCTTCCTGTCCCAGGTGTTTAAAAATTGTGTCACACCATGGGCAGAAATTGTGTGGAAAAGCCCAGCCGGACACCAGGAAGCTTCTGGAAAACAATGTGTTGGCCGAGGTAAATATAAATGGTCCGCAAGTGGGTGAATTGACACATTGAGGGGCTGGTTTAGCACAGGACTAAATCGCCAGCTTTGAAAGCAGACCAAGGCAGGCCAGCAGCACGGTTCAATTCCCGTACCAGCCTCCCCGAACAGGCGCAGAAATGGGGCGACTAGGGGCTTTTCACAGTAACTTCATTTGAAGGCTACTTGTGACAATAAGCGATTTTCATTTAATTCTCCAGCTATCCACCGTCAGTACAGCCAATGACTGTTACAGCAGCAAATGATAGACTAGCCATGCTTTTCTCAGAGTCTATCCATGTTTCGGAAGGGTATTCCACCCAGCACCATGAAGGGGGGAAAAGTCTAGACCAAGATTTTTTAAAATAATTGTCCAACTTTATTTGCCACTCACCGCTGTTATTTTGGAAATGGGAATGAAGGGAGTGATTTAATGGCCTTGTTGCATCAGACTTGACAAGACGACGAGGCCGTCGAATCTCACGAGAGTCCGCTCACGAGATTCGCGACCCCCAAAACGCCTCGAGAGATTTAATGAAATCTCGCGTGACTGTCGCGATCTGGACCTCGCCCCCCCTTGAAGAGAAGGCGGTTGAGAGGAGATTTGATGGAGATGTCCAGCTGTTGGGGCAGCAGGGTAGCACAAGGGATTAGCACTGCGGCTTCACAGCGCCAGGGTCCCAGGTTCGATTCCCCGCTGGGCCACTGTCTGTGCGGAGTCTGCACGTTCTCCCCGTGTCTGCGTGGGTTTCCTCCGGGTGCTCCGGTTTCCTCCCACAGTCCAAAGATGTGCAGGTGAGGTGGATTGGCCGTGCTAAATTGCCCTTCGTGTCCAAAAAGGTTAGGAGGGGTTATTGGGTTATGAGGATAGGGTGCAAGTGAGGGCTTAAGTGGGTCGGTGCAGACTGGATGGACCGAATGGCCTCCTTCTGCACTGTATGTTCTACCTTCTATGTTCTAAAATCATTGGGGGCTGGACAGAGCATGTAGGGATAAACTATTCTCGCTCATAAAAGGATCCAGAACGAGAGGGGCTCAGACTTAAAATGAGTTGCTAAAGAAGCAAATGCGATGAGTAGTTTGGTCTGGAATGCACTGTTTGACAGTGTGGTGGAGGGCAGGTTCAATCGAGGCATCCAAGACGACAGTGGATGATTACTTGAATAGAAACAATGTTCAGGGGTATGGGGAAGAGGCAGAAGAATGGCACCGAGTCACGATGCTCGTTTGGAGGGCCGGTGAAGACACGATGGGCCGAATGGCCTCCTTCTGCCCCTTAACAATTCTGCGATTCTGTAATTACTCAGCAGCCACTGTTGATCGTGGCTTCTTTCACGGACAACAAAAGGAAAATCGTGATGATCGAGCCTAAATGCTTAGAACGCAGAAGGGGCCATTCAGCCCATCACGTCTGTGCTGACCCCCGCAAGAACAACTCAGCCAGTCCCACTTGGCTTCCCTTCCTGTGGAGCTCGCTCTTCATGTGTTTATCTATTTCCCCCTTGGAAGCCATGACTGAATCTGCCTCCACCACACTCCCAGGCAGAGCATTGCTGCATAAAGAAGCTGTTCCTTATTGCACCATTGGGTCTGTTGTCCTAAATCTGTGTCCTCTGCTTCTCGAACCATTCTACAAATGGGCCGTTTCTCTCTGTCTACTCTGCCCAGGTCCGTCATGATTTTTGAACATCCCCATCAAATCTCCTCTCATGCTTCTCCATAGCAAGTGGGGAGGTGGCGGTGGAGTGGTATTGTCACCAGAGTGGTAAACCAGAACCCAGAGCAATGTGGTCCCAGGTTCAAATCCCGCCACTGCAGATGGTGACATTTGAATTCAATAAAAAAATCTGGAACTAAAAGTCCAATGGTGACCATGAATCGATTGTCATAAAAACCCATCTGGTTCACTAATGCCCTTTAGGGAAGGTGTCATGTGAGAGTACCTTTAAGAAATGGGTGTTTATAAATGGGTTATAAATATCTGTAGTGAGAGCACATTTAAGAAATGGGTGTTTACTACTGCAGTGATGTCAGAGAGTGGGTGGAGCTGGGCCTGTCTGTCTGCTTTTTACTTTCGTTTTAGGCTGTATGCTGCAGGGTGTGTTTCAGTTTCGTTTTCAGTGTTGGAGCTGAAGCCAGACACAGCAGGTGTACTGTTGATCTCTCTGCCATGAAAAGACTATCTCTTGATCATTTGGTGAAGTCAGAATTATAAATGTTTTCAGTAGTGACTTTAACCTGATGTGCTTCTGTTAAAGGTTTTGTTTTTAAGTCGTATGGATGTTAAAGGGAAAGCTTAAAGGATTACTTAGTGTTGTATCCTTTGGGGGTTCTATTTGAATTGATGGTTGCTAAGATGTTCACTGTATGTTTTAAAAAGGTTAACTTGAGTTCATAGATTAAACATTGTTTTGCTTTAAAAAATACTTTTCCATTTCTGCTGTACCACACCTGTAGAGTGGGCCGTGTGCTCCCCATACCACAATCTATTAAAAGTTGTGGGTCAGGGGAACCCCATGGTACACTTTGGGGTTCTCTACACCCTGGCCCATAACAAAGGAAATCTGCCATCCTTACCTGGTCTGGCCTACATGTGACTCCAGACCCACAGCAGTGTGGTTGACTCTTAAATGTCCCTCGTGGGCAATTAGGGATGGGCAATAATTGCTGGCACGGCCAGCGACACCACGCCCCACGAACAAAAGAAAAATGTCCCTCACTCCTGGTGCCATTTCATAAATCTGAGCCATCTCTAAAGCATCACAGAATTGTTACAGTGCAGATGGAGGCCATTCGGCCCATCGTGTGTGCACCAGCTCTGCGAGTGAGCAATTCACTGAGTGAATTTTTGTAACTTTCCACGTCATGTCTGAACTCTCTCCAGAACATACAACGTTCTCTCACAGCAAAGACGAGCAGTCTGAAAATTCAGGTCTATATTCATCCACTTGGAATTGTGTAACAGCCGTTTCACGTGATGGACGTGCTCAACAGCTTGTGTGTTCAGCTAGGGAAGAGCCTGCCCACCATTCTGCCCCCTCTCACTCTCTTCTCCGACAGCCCAGCCAAGATATAGGGAAATATTACCGATTCTGACACGTTAAGTAAAACGTCAGTAAATTGGCATAACTCACTGTGCTAACTCAACTTTACTTGCAATTACAAAGTTCTTCCTGGAGCCGTTGCCCTGCCAGGTCGATCGATGCTCTATAAACTACAAAGCTAAAAAACTGAAGACCATTTTATAAAGAGCTGTAATTTCGCCGAAGTGGCTTGTAGCCAATCCACGTCCAATATCCTGCTCTGAAAACTCTGCTCACTTCTTGACAGCGGTGACAAATCCACAACATTCTAAAACAATCAACAACATTCTAAATCAAACTACCACAATATTCTTTTTTTTAAAAGCCAATTTGCCCTATATCCCAATATTAACGGGTTGTTTAAAACTCCAGAATCTGCTTTCGGCGAGGACTTATCCGTGCACCAGGTTTTGTTGAAATCTGACCATTAGATTGTGAGCTATATTATTGAGAAACAGGAGCAGAAACATCACCCTGACCATGTCTAGTGGCAGAGGTAACCAGCATTCTACCGCATTAGAATCACTGCATTCAGAGCAATTGTCATTTATAAAAGTTCCTAAATGTGGAAAATGTCCCCTTGCATTTTACAGGATGCAATTTCATCAATCAAAAACGTGACACCAAAAAAGATGTTGGACCAGATAGCCAAAAGCTTGGTCAAAGAGGACGGGATTAAGTTGCATCTTAACAGAGGGGGAGGAGAGAAGCCGAGAGGCTTAGGGAGGGAGTACCAGAGTTTAGAGACTGGACTCTGGGCAGCAGCGCCATCAATGATGGAGGGGTGAAAACTGGGAATGCAGAGGAGGCCCAGAATTGGAAAAGTGCAGAGATGTTGGGGGGGTTGGAGATGGGTAAAGCATGAGGAAGGGACAAGACTTTGGAAAGACTTGCCAAACAAGAATACAATTTTTAAACCCAATATCAGTCAGCGAGCACAGAGGTAAAATAATAACATAGGAACTAGGAGCAGGATTAGGCAATTCAGTCCCTCGAGCCCACACCACTATTCAATATGGTCACGGCTGATTTCATCTCGACCCCAACTCCACTCTCCCGCCCATTCTCCAGAACCCTTCAACCCATTGCTAATTAAAAATCGGTCTATCTTCTCCTCAAATTTACTCAAATGGCCCAACATCCACCACACTCGGGGGTAGTCAATTCCACACATTCACGACCCTTCAAGAGAAGAAATTTCACCTTATCTCGGTTTTAAATATGCTACTCCTTATTCTAAAACTGTGATCCCTCATTCCAGGTGACCCCACAGGAGGAAGCATCCGCTCCGCGTCTACTAATGGCTGAACGGGACTTGGTGCGAGTTAGGATACAGGCAGAAAAGCTTTGGAGGATTTCAAGTCTGCGGAGGGTGAAAGGTGCAGACTCGATGGGCCGAATAGCCTCCTTCTGCACTGCAGTGATTCTATCATTCTATGAAAGACAGAAGGCCAGCCAGAAGAACATCTGAAGAAGCTCTGTAGCTCCGAGCAAGTTATACGAACTTGAAACGTTGGGCACGTCCAACGGCTACGCTGCACCCGGAATGCGGTTCGCCACGACACAGCATGGCCGATAAAAGCCAGGAGACCCCGCTCCCGGGATCTACTCGACTCGCAACGCCTCGTGAGATTCAACGAGATCTTGCGAGACGTTGGCGGTGTGGATCCCGCCCAATGTGGGCGCGGCGGGGTCACCTTTTGGCAAATCTGCAAATTAGAGCAAAACAGCTAGTCTCACTCTAATGTGCAGATTCCCGAGGTACATGAAGCTTTGGGATTCATCCTCTTCGCCTCAGTGACCTTGGTTGAGCGCTGGTCAGCACTTGTCTCCACGGAATGGGGACCAGATGGAACGGCACTTGTGGAGGTCTCCCAGGGGAGTGGAGGCCTCCAGCTGCATGCCCTTTGGCGGGCAGGGTCGTGTCGTGGCACTGCTGGTACCACTTGGGTACCATGGCAGTGCCACCTAGGTGCCAGCCTGGCACTGCCAAGGTGCCCAGGTGGTAGTGCCAGCTGTCATGGGCACTCCCAGGTTGGCACGACCAATGTGCCAAGCTGGCATTTTTTTCACATGTGCGATTGGGCTAGGGGTGTCCTGCGTGGGTGTTGGGAAAGGTGTGGGGGGGCCGGGGACCCTCCAATAGTGCATTTGGGCTGGGGGGATTGGGGGTGGGCCTCAGAGATTGGGGCACCATTTAAAAATGGTGTCCCGCTCTCTCACTACAATGGGGAGTTCGGGCGAGCAGAGCTCCCCAGTGTACAAAAACGGGACTATGTGCAGCCTCAGCTGTGCATTCCCTGCAGAGGCCCCTTATATCATGCCAGCTGTGTTAAATAGCCATATGTTTCTTGGCGCTGCGAGTGCCGGGAAACACCCGGCTAACCGCGCTCGCTATGGGACCTTGCTCCAATTTAGTTAAATCGAGTCCGTTAACTCTGTTTTCTCTCCACAGACGCTGCCAGACCTGCTGAGTTTTTTCCAGCACTTTCTGTTTTTATTTCAGGTTTCCAGCATCCGGAGTATTTTGCTTTTGCGTTGGAACAGCTGAGTCCAATGGTAGCAAAGGCACGGACGGATAAGAGCACTTCACGGCAATAACTACAAACATCTGACCGGGTGTACAAGTGCCAACGTTTATTTATTGTGCTGTTGTAAAAGGCCAAAACTGAGGCTCACAGAGAACCATCATGTGTGCCTCAATAATGAATGAAATAACCGGCGGGATTCTCCGGCCGTGTCCGCCCGGCGACAGTAGAATCCCGCCCGAGGTCAATGGCCTTCCCCACTGTCCGCGTCTCGCCCGCGGCGATCTTGCAGCGGGCGGGGCGGAAGAATCCCACCCAACGTGTAGCTGCCGAATTGGAACACAGTGCCCTGCTAAATGCTAGCAGTTGTTCCCAACCGAATCCAATCCCACTGTAAACAAGGGAGACATGACCATTAACTTTGTTGACTCAACAATTAATGAGGGCCATAAAGGTCACTCCAAAGATTGATATGGTTTGTCTCACCGTTTTCCAATGCTCATCAAAAGCCCATTGTCCTGGCAACTCGGGCGTTTACAACTGTGCTTCATTAAGATCCACCTTGAATGTTCCGTGGCACTGTTAATTGTGCCTTCCCAGCCTCGCGCTGCCTTGTGTGCATTTTACCTGAATGGCCCTTACAGGCTGCCTGGCGAACATCTGCTCCTGGTTTTCCCTTTGAGCAGAGAGACCGGATGTGATTTTACTGTACCCCAAACAGGCGTGCAGGAAAAGCAAAGCCTTTCGCACAAAGCATTTGCTGTTAGCCGCGCCATGTGGTTTTCCCATTACGAGAAGCTTGATTAGGATGAAATCCAAATTAATATCAACAGAACTAAACCTACACAAAACGGCAGTTTAAGTAGACACAATGACTCAAGCATTCCAGCTTTTTCAACTGGAACAGCACAAGTAATTACTTCAGGAGATTAAAGGCTAGACAATGGGTACTGTCTAGATGCCCCCCCCCCCCTTCCCTGCACTGATACCTGGACCCGGCTTAAGACAAACATGGTTATCTGATGCTACACCTTAATCAGAAGCACACTTTGTTTGTGTTCCACTTACTGCAGTTTCTCTGCCTTAATAGTGAATAAACTGCGCCATTTGACTATCCTGTCTGGCCCACTAAGATGCATTTGGATGCAGTTCTGAAGCCTCCAGCAAAGTAAAACAAATCTATTGCTAACAGGTCACTTTTGTTTTTTGTAAATTTAGAGCACACAATTTATTTTTTCCCCCAATTAAGGGGCAATTTAGCGCAGCCTACCCTGCACATCTTTGGGTTGTGGGGGTGAGACTCGCGCAGACACGGGCAGAATGTGCAAACTCCACACGGACAGTGAACCCGGAGCCGGGATCGAACCCGGGTCCTCGGGGCCGTGAGGCAGTAGTGCTAACCACTGAGCCGCCCCAGGTCACTTTTATTACACTCACCCACTGCTTCCATCTTCAGTTTCTGTCACACTTGGAGTCCGGTTCTATGAAATCAAATTGTCAACCAATTAACGCGGAGGACGGCACAGTGCCACAGGGGCTAGCACTGCTGCCTCACCGCGCCTGGGACCCGGGTTCGATTCCGGCCTCGGGTGACCGTCTGTGTGGCGTTTGCATGTTCTTCCTGCGTCTGCGAGGGTTTCCTCCCACAGTTCAACGGTATACAGGTTAGGTGAATTGGCCATGATCAATGCGCGGTGTTACGGGGACAGTGTGGCGGAGCGAGCCTAGGTAGGGTGCACTTTCGGAGGGTTGGTGCAGACTCAATGGGCCGAATGGCCTCCTTCTATGGATTCCAGGAACTTCCACCCCTTGATAAAGTAACGACACTGATCACTTTTGATTAATAAGCACATAGTTAGCAAAACTAACACGGGGTCATACACATCTAGGCATTACTTACTCAAAAGTAATGTTACACCATTTCACCATATATAACTTAACCATTATCCCGTCAGAAGGGCAGTGAAAAGCCTTAAGACTTCACAGTATGTATGTGTTTGTTCAAATTCAGGTCTAAATTTAAAAGGAATTATGATTTAAGTGAGGATCTGATGGTAAATCTAACAAAAGTGGTATGATAACTATGTAGGATACAAAACTCAATTTTGAACGCCACTTGGTTAAAGGTGATTTTTCTCGGAAATTAGCCAGATTTACAGCGCCCATTACCACCCTGTCCTGACACCAGTGTTTATTGAGCACCAAAACTAAAATCTCCAAGTGTCCTGTTTTTAAAAGCACGTTTAACAGATCCCACCCCTTCATGTAACATGAAGAGAGGTCAAATCAGCAAAGGCAGGCAATGATTCAGTGTGGGCAACAGATGGCTTTTCACAGCATCTCTCGGAGTTGACTAGCCTTTTCACACTGATCTACTCAGGCTCAAAGCCTGGCCACATGGGCAGGTGACCTGCTCCAACTTGCCTCCCCATGGTTCGGCACCTACCAGGGAGCAGGCACCATGAAAGGGGAGGTTGTGGTGCAGTGGTAATGTCACTGAATTAGCTAATGCTCTGGGGAGAAAGGTTCGAACTCCCGTGGTTAATTTGAATTCAGTTAACAAGAAAAAAAATCTGGAAGATAAAAAGTTAGTCAGTAATTTCTTTGAAAATAAATTTAGAGCAACCAATTTTATTTTGCAATTAAGGGGCCTTTTAGAATCGCAGAATTTACAGTGCAGAAGGTGGCCATTCGGCCCATCGAGTCTGCACTGGCTCCCGGAAAGAGCACCCCACCCAAGCCCACACCTCCACCCTATCCCCCCAACCCAGCAACCCCACCCAACACTAAGGGCAATTTTTGGACACTAAGGGCAATTTAGCATGGCCAATCCACCTAACCTGCACATCTTTGGACTGTGGGAGGAAACCGGAGCACCCGGAGGAAACCCACGCACACACGGGGAGGATGTGCAGACTCCGCACAGACAGTGACCCAAGCCGGGAATCGAACCCGGGACCCTGGAGCTGTGAAGCAATTGTGTTAACCACTATGCTACCGTGTTGCCCATAGAAGTGCACAACCCGCCTACCCGGCACATGGGGGGGGTGGGTTGTGGGGGTCAGACCCACACAGACACGAGGAGAATGCGCAAACTCCACACGGACAGTGACCCGGGCCGGGATCGAACCTGGGACCTCGGTGCCTTGAGGCAGCAGTGCTAACCACTGCGCCACCATGCTGCCCAAAGTTAGTCAGTAATAGTGACTGTGAAACCATCCATGATTGTCAACCCACCTGGTTAACTAATGTCCCTTTAGGGAAGGAGATCTGCTGTGCTTACCTGATCTGGCCTACATGTGACCCTCAGCAGTGTGGTTGACTTTTAACTGCCGCTCTGAAATGGCCCAGGAAGGGAAAATAATGATGGGCAACAAATCCAAACAATGTCCACGTCCCATTAAATCATAAAGAAAAGGGCAACGGGAAGAGAAGCTGGGACAGAAAAGTTGGGAAGAGGAAAAAGACGACTAGCCCAGTTTGCTAAAATTAAGATAATTTGGGGGTGGTACGTGGCACAGTGGCTAGCATTGCTGCCTACGGCGCTGAGGACCCGGGTTCAAATCCCAGCCGTCTGCAGTTTGCACGTTCTCCCCGTCAGCGTGGGTCACGCCCCCACAACCCAAAGATGTGCAGGCTAGGTGGACTGGCCACGCTAAATTGCCCCTTAATTTGGGGGAAAAGAAAAATTGGGTACTCTAAATTTAAAAACGAACAATTAAGATAATTCTACAATCCTAACCGGAATCCCTACAGTGCAGAAGGATGCCATTCGGCCCATCGAGTCATACCGGCCCTCTGAAAGAGCACCCTACCAAGGCCCACTCCCCCACCCGATCCCCACCTAATCTGCATATCTTTGGACACGAAGGGCCAATTCAGCACGGCCAAGCCACCCAAACCGCCACACCTTTGGACTGTGGGTGGAAACTGGAGCACCCAGAGGAAACCCACGCAGACGCAAACTCCGCAAAGACACAGTCACCCGAGGCTGGAATTGAACCCGGGTCCCTGGCGCTGTGAGGCAGTAGTGCTAACCACTGCCACCCGCAATTGAATAATAACCGGCACCCATTCTTATGCAAATCTGTTTCTAGAAAATAACGTAATTATTCACGGGGCTGTTATCAGTTAACATTAAAGTAAAACAGAAATACTCAAGGCCAATTATGCTGCAGCAATTTCAGCTCGCTACAATGATGCACTTCATGCAGCTCCATTACAGAGTACTGATTATCGAGGCACAAATTACAGCTGGCTAAGCCAGAAATGAGAAAATTAAAGTGTGCCATTGATTTTTAGAAAGCTATCATTTCCGCTGCACACTGAACTGCCGTTTAATATACATTTACATCAGAACTCTATCTGCCGCACAGCCCCAAAATACAGGCCAGCTCGCTGAACCACACTCCCCAGGTTCTGGAGACACAAGTTATCGAATAAAGCCTCGCCAATATGACGCCAAAGGTTTCATCGCTCATTCCAGGTTGGGGAACCAAAATCTGAGATTTTAGGACATAAGTGCCGTGATTCTATGGCCGTTCGCTGGCTTGTGCCCCCCCGCCCCCCCCGGCCCTGTTTCCCAGCGACACACGTGGTGGCTTCGATGGAAATTCCCATTGACAACGGCGGGAGCGGAAAGTCCTGCCAGGAGCGAATGGTGCGTCGCATCCCGCTGCTGAGAAACACTCAGCTGGGGGGGGGGGGGAGGTTGGGGGTGGGGGGAGCAGACAATCCCACCCCAGGAGCAGGTGGGCACCCCATCGAGCCCGCTCTGCCACCCAACAACATCATGGCTGATCATGGGCTGCAATTCCATTTTCCCACCTGCTCTCCCCATCTCAGACCTACATGATAGAATTTACAATGCAGAAGGAGGCCATTCGGCCCATCGAGTCTGCACCGGCTCTTGGAAAGAGCACCCTACTTAAGCCCATGCCTCCACCCCATAACCCATTAACCCCACCTAACCTTTTTTTTTTTGAACACGAAGGGCAATTTATCATGGCCAATTCACCTAACCTGCACATCTTTGGACTGTGGGAGGAAACCGGAGTGCCCGGAAGAAACCCACACAGGCAGGGGGAAAACCTACAGACTCCGCACAGACAGTGCCCCAAGCCGGGAATCGAACCTGGGACCCTGGAGCTGTGAAGCAACTGTGCTAACCACTGTGCCGACGTGCTGCCCTTATCCCTTGATCGGCCCCCTTATCCCAAGACCGTGTCCCCCGTGTTATTGAATCCCCCTATCAGCGGAAACAATCTTTCTGTGTCCACCCCATCAAGCCCCATCGGGATTTTGTATGTTTCATTGAGATCTCCTCTCATTCTTCTGAACTCCAGAGAATATAAGCCTGACTTACTCAGCTTCCCATCGTAGGACAACCCCTGGACAACCCCCTCATTTCCAGGACCGACACCCCCTCATTTCCGGGACTAGTCTAGTGAACCTTCGCTGAACTGTCTGCATTACAAATATATCCTCTCTTAAATTTGGAAACCAAAATTGCACACACTACTCCAGATGTGATCTCACCAAAACCCTGTACAATTGTAGAAAGACTTATTTATTCCTGTACTCCAGACCCCCTGTAATGAAGGCCAATGTGCCATTTTCTTTCCCAATTGCCTGCTGCACCTGCATGCTAACTTTCTGCATTCTTTTAGCCAACACGCCCAAGTTTAACAATTACATTATCATTTGTCAGTGTGTCACTGACAGGGGAGACATTTATCACCTGTCTCCGAGTCCCCTGAACAGCTATTTAAGGACCTGCTCCTCAAGTCTCTGGAGCCCATGAGGGAAATCTCACAACTATGGGTAGCATGGTGGAGCAATGGTTAGCACTGCTGCCTCACAGCGCCAGGGACCCGGGTTCAATTGTCTGTGACTGTGTGGAGTTTACACGTTCTCCCAGTGTCTGCGTGGGTTTCCTCCGGGTGCTCCGGTTTCCCCCCCACAGTCCAAACGTGTGCAGGTTAGGTGGATTGGCCATTATACAATTGCCCTATAGTGTCCAAAGATGTGTAGGTTAGGTTAAAGGGTTATTGGGATAGGGCGGAGGAGTGGGACTGAAGGTAACTCTCCCTCCTCTCCCATGGCGGGATGCACAAGTCACACAAAACACTGTAAACATCAGCGGGACGCAAAGACCCCACTGGCAACCAATGGTGAGCCTTCTCTGCTGCCAGAAAACAGGTTTCAGGTTCAAACCCCACCCCAGATATTTGAGCACATGATCCAGGCTGGATCTTCAGGGCAGTACCAAAGGGGTGCCGCACTGTCAGACATGATACCATGTGGAAGAGTTGCTAAACCGAGGAGATGGTCTTGTGGTGCAGTGGGGAGCCCCCTCTCTCTGAGCCAGATGCTCCGGTTTCGGGACCCACCCCAGGACTTGATGGCCAAAGAAAGGTGCGTTCATAACGTGACCCAATGGATTGAGTACCAACCTGTAAATCCTTCCAATACAAGTGGCGCCCCTCAAGCGACAGTTTCTGGCGGCACAGGTTGGTAACCTGTTCCAGGAAAATCTAACTCTGGAAACAGGTGTAAGCATGTGCTTCCAGACGCGGGAAAGAGAGTAGTAGAGGTTAAACTGGGAAAGTGTCCTCGAGTTGTCAAAGAGAAATCCCAACTTCTTCGTGCCTTATTTTCCTTCACATTTACAAAACAAGCAGGAAAAACAGAATTGTCCGTCATTTACGGGACTTGCCCCTACCAACAGCATCACTAAATATTGTACTGGCTTCACTAGAACTAGAAGGTCATCACGATGATAAGGTGAAAAACAAATTTGGATTCCTCCGACCAGATAGCTGATTAAAAGCAGGTATAATATGCACCAGCAGCCGGCTTTAACTAGTCACTTTGCTGCCTTTCCCAGATTAGTCTGCCTATATATGAATACATTGCAAAACAGTCTTTATCAATAGGGCAGCACTACTCAATGCATCTCCCCTCCAAGGAAGGTTTAAGTCTAGGGTATAAATCGCCAATACTTCATTCCTCAAGGAATGGTTCAGATTCTGTCCACAACTGCATATTTTTATTGGAATTTCTACAAAATCTTTTGTCATACAATTTAGCTTTTTTTTGCGCAACATGCAAGCCATTGACTTAAATATCCTCCTCCTGTTTCTATCCTGTACGGTCTCAAGATGCAGTTAGATATAGCACTTGGGGGAAAAAAGGGATCAAAGGATTTAGGGGAAGGCGGGATTGGCTACTGAATGTCTTTCAGACAGAGATAGATGGGTTCTTGATCAATAAGGGGATCAAGGGTTATGGGGAGAAAGCAGGAGAATGGGGATGGGAAAAATATCAGCCATGATTAAATGGCGGAGCAGACGCGATGGGCCGAGTGGCCTAATTCTGCTCCCATGTCTTATGGATGATCAGCAACGATCATA
The DNA here is from genome assembly GCF_047496885.1 of Scyliorhinus torazame. NCBI lineage: Eukaryota > Metazoa > Chordata > Chondrichthyes > Carcharhiniformes > Scyliorhinidae > Scyliorhinus > Scyliorhinus torazame. Next base: position 260,595,389 of record NC_092715.1, on the reverse strand, counting down.
ATGAATGGCGGAGCAGGCTCGAAGGGCCTCCTTCTGCACTCCTATTTTCTGTGCTTCTATCCTGTATTTGAAAAGAGAGAAGGGGTTAAATATGATGGATGCCAATAAAGAAAGGGAGAGGAGGGAGGGAGGGAAATGTCTTACATATGGTCACCATCGACCAGTGTTCCAGCTGAGATCAAAACTCAAATCACAAACCGACTCACTGTCAATCTATGGGAAATGGATTAACAGAAAAAAAAACATTCCAAGCTTTTGTACACGAACAGAAACCATATGAAATGAAAATCGCTTATTGTCACAAGTAGGCTTCAATGAAATTACTGTGAAAAGCCCCTAGTCACCACATTCCGGCGCCTGTTCGGGGAGGCTGGTACGGGAATTGAACCGTGCTGCGGGCCTGCCTTGGTCTGCTTTCAAAGCCAGCGATTTAGCCCTGCACCTATCCGATTCTGTTACATTATCAGATTGTTGCCTTTCACCATTTCCTATTAATATTAAATTCAACTCATGTCAAGCTTATGTCAAACACCTATATTCACAAGTCCCACGTAACCAGGCGATTCGATCCAGAAATTAGCAACGTACAGATCAAAATCTTGCAATTAATAAAACAGCATCCTCAAACTCGATGGTCACAAGTTTAAACATCTCACCGAGTTCTTGGAGTGCGTGAAATGCTGGCGGAAGCAGATTGGGTGGTAACTTTCCAAAGGGGAACTGGATAAATAGTTTTCAAAAAGGGACGCAAAAAAAAAATGCACGGCTGTGGGGGAAAAGAGGAGTCGGCTATTTAGATAGCACTTTCGGAGAGTTAGCACCAGCTCCCTGGGCCAAAGTGGTCTCCTCCTGCCCCGTAACATGCTCAGAATCTATGAATTCAGTTTTTAAGTTTAGAGAAAACCAGGACTGCTTTGTAACGAGAGAAAATGATTGCTGTTAAATCATCTCCAAATGGATATACTTAGGAGCGTGGTGGTCATTGTAATCTTGGATTGACCGTCAACGCCTCGCTCATGCACCTAAAAGAATAAACCAGTTATTAACTTCAAAACAGGATGTAACTAAACGGCGAATTATTTTTCTTGGTGGCTTGATTTTGATCAGAAAAAAAAATAGGTTTCTAGACCCCCAAGACATCAAGGGGTATGGGGAGACCACAGGAATATGGCATTATGATAGAGGATCAGCCATAATCATATAGAATTGTGGAGGAGGCTCGAAGAGCTAAATGACCTGTACATACTCCTATCTTCTAGGTTTCGAAGAAGAAATTTGCCAGATAATTTAAAGGACGGTCTTGCTTTAAGAACATCTGGGAAATTAATATTCATGGGCCTTATTTTTTTCCCATTCCCCAGCCCCCATTTTCAACTTCGCAAAAACGACCTGCAAAACTCCACAAGGGTGTTGCTCAGAATATTTAGACCAGGGTAAAGCACTTGGGACATTTTTGAAGCAAGGTAAGAGAGTGGGAGGGGATAAACGTAATGGATAGACACCACAATAGCCCAGAGCTGCAGCATTGTCATCCGATGCAAAAGGCAGTGAGCAAACTCCCCGGTTTTACAATCAAAAACAAGTGCAGTGCAAGACTGTGCAAACCCGATTTCGTCGACATCCCACCGAAGTCAAGGACTGAATCGCCCCTTTCACAAAACGAAAGAATGCACCAACTGTGGAGAAACCGATATAAGGCCTGTGGTTCCGCACATTAATTCAACACTCCGTAAATGCACAAGGATGTCATTATCTTTCTGTAGGGCAAGCGTCAACACTGGTGAATTAAACCTGATGAGATTGGGCCTTGAAGTGTGCACCCTGGCAAGTGATGACTAACACCTCGGAGTCATCTACTTAATCATTCAAAAGGGGCCAGGGGGTGGGCTCGATGAAACCCTCGTGTCCTTAACAGATGAACTTTCTAGGTAGTGGCTCTGATGCATCACCCACCAGTTCCCTCTGGTGAAAAAAATCAAGAAGAACTTCTTCACACAAAATGGTGTAGTGGAAATCTGGACCCGTCTCTCAAAACAACTGTTAAGGTTAGAAACCAGTAGCAAATATCAAAACTGAGTTTGCTAGATTTCTGTCGCTGATATGTTCATCATCGAGGGTCTTGGTGTACAGGCACAATTTCAAAATTTGCCAAAAATACAAAACTTGGAAGTATTACATAGAACATACAGTGCAGAAGGAGGCCATTCGGCCCATCGAGTCTGCACCGACCCACTTAAGCCCTCACTTCCACCCTGTCCCCGTAACCCAATAACCCCTCCTAACCTGTTTTTTGGACACTAAGGACAATTTATCATGGCCAATCCACCTAACCTGCACGTGGACAGTGGACTGTGGGAGGAAACCGGAGCACCCGGAGGAAACCCACGCAGACACGGGGAGAACGTGCAGACTCCGCACGGACAGTGACCCAGCAGGGAATCAAACCTGGGACCCTGGCGCTGTGAAGCCACAGTGCTATCCACAATGCTACCGTGCTGTACACAATTGTGGACTGAGAGGAGATAGAAGTAGGAACTTCAAATGGACAAAGAGTAGTTGGTGGGATGGGTAGAAAAGTGGCAGATGGAATTAAATGCAGGGAAGTATGAAGTGATTCATTTTGATAAGAAGATTAGCTTTTGATTTATTGTCACGTGTACCGAGGTACAGTGAAAAGTATTGTTCTGTATACAGTCCAGGCAGATCATTCCATACATGAAAAACATAGGACGTACGGTAAATACACAATGTAAATATACAGACACGCACGGGTGAAGCATACGCACTGTAGTGCTGCTCCGTAGGGAATAGCGACGAGTCAGAATACAGGCGGGAGATAGAGAACCTAGTGGAGTGATGTAGCGACAACAATCTCTCCCTTAATGCCAGCAAAACTAAAGAGCTGGTCATTGACTTCAGGAAGCAAAGTACTGTACACACCCCTGTCAGCATCAACGGGGCCGAGGTGGAGATGGTTATCAGTTTCAAATTCCTAGGGGTGCTCATCTCCAAAAATCTGTCCTGGTCCACCCACGTTGACGCTACCACCAAGAAAGCACAATAGCGCCTATACTTCCTCAGGAAACTAAAGAAATTCGGCATGTCCACATTAACCCTTACCAACTTTTACAGATGCACCACAGAAAGCATCCTATCTGGCTGCATCACAGCCTGGTATGGCAACTGCTCGGCCCAGGACCGCAAGAAACTTCAGAGAGTCGTGAACACCGCCCAGTCCATCACACAAACCTGCCTCCCATCCATTGACTCTGTCTACACTTCCCGCTGCCTGGGGAAAGCGGGCAGCATAATCAAAGATCCCTCCCACCTGGCTTACTCACTCTTCCAACTTCTTCCATCGGGCAGGAGATACAGAAGTCTGAGAACACGCACGAACAGACTCAAAAACAGCTTCTTCCCCGCTGTTACCAGACTCCTAAATGACCCTCTTATGGACTGACCTCATTAACACTACACCCTGTATGCTTCATCCGGTGCCAGTGCTCATGTAGTTACATTGTATATGTTGTGTTGCCCTATTACGTATTTTCTTTGATTCCCTTTTCTTCCCATGTACTTAATGATCTGTTGAGCTGCTCACAGGAAAATATTTTTCACTGTACCTCGGTACACGTGACAATAAACAAATCCAATCCAACGCGTAAAGATCAGTTCAGTCCATAAGAGGGTCAGTTAGGAATCTGGTAACAGCAGGAAGAAGCTGTTTTTGAATCTGTTAGTGCATGTTCTCAGACTTTTGTATCTCCTGCCCGATAGAAGAAGTTGGAAGAGAGAATAACCCGGGTGGGAGGGGTCTTTGATTATGCTGCCCACTTTCCCCAGGCAGCAGGAGGTATAGACAGAGTCAATAGATGGGAGGCGGTATCACGTGATGGACTGGGCTCTGTTCACGACTCTAGGCTGTGTTCTTGTCGAACTCTATGTGGGACATGGAAAGACAGTATAAAGGATGTCATTCCAGAAGGTGTGTTGGAGCAGAAGTTCCTGGACATACTGGCATTTTAATCATTGAATGTTGAGAGAATGGTTAATGAATCATACAGTCATTCTGGGTTGTACCAATAGGGGGAGAGAGTACAAAAGCAAGGAAGTTCAGTTAACCTGCAGAAAACATTGGTACGGCCTAAACTGGAGTATTGTGTTCAGTTCTGTGCACCACACTTTCGGAAGGATGTGAAAACAATAGAGAGGGTGCAGAAAGGATTCATGATTCCAGGAATGAGGAACTTCATTAACATAGATGGATTGGAGAAGTTGGGATCCTTTTTCCTTGGAGAAGAGAAGGTTGAGAGGAGGTGGTTTGTGGGGATCAGATTCACGAGGGGATCAGGAACAAGATCGAGAACACAGATTTCAGATACTTGGCTGAAGAAGCAATGGAGACAAGAGGAGAAACCTTTTCACACAGCGAGCGGTCAGGGTCTCCACTGCACTGTCCGAGAGTGTGGTGGAGGCAGGTGCACGCGAGGCTTTCAAAAGGGAACTGGATATGTATCTAAAGGGGATGGATGTGCATGGCTACAGGGTGAAGGTGGTGGGGGGAGGGCACTGGACGAACCGCTCCTTCGGGGACTAGCACACACACGCTGGGTCAAAGGGCCTCCTCCTGTGCTACCTAACCAATCTATGATTCCGTGTCGCGGTTAGATGGCGTTTATCGGGAGGAGACTCCTGATCGCACAAACAGCACAGAGCAGTCGGGCCGAATGGCCTGCTTATCTGTTCCAATAGAACATAGAACCTACAGTGCAGAAGGAGGCCATTCGGCCCATCGAGTCTGCACCAACCCACTTAAGCCCTCACTTCCACCCTATCCCCGTAACCCAATAACCCCTCCTAACCTTTTTGGACACTAAGGGCAATTTATCATGGCCAATCCACCGAACCTGCACGTCGTTGGACTGTGGGAGGAAACCAGAGCACCCGGAGGAAACCCACGCAGACACGGGGAGAACGTGCAGACTCCGCACAGACAGTGACCCAGCGGGGAATAGAACCTGGGACCCTGGCGCTGTGAAGCCACAGTGCTATCCACTTGTGCTACCTTGCTGCCCAAGTTGAACATTAAAGTATTCAAGAATATCGAAGCAAAAGTAATGGAATAAAGATACAAATCAGCCATGATCCAATTAAATAGTAGAAGCTGGAAGGGTCGAATGGCCTCGTGCTGTGCCTATTTCCCACTCAGTGCTGAACCAGGGGAGGGTGTTTAAGCCTGTATTCACCAGCCTTATCCCTCTCCCTCCTTCTGTTCTCTCCAAGTCTAATTTGGCCCAGTTCCACTTCACTCGTTCAGCCCAACTCAGACACCAGTCTCCGGGGCATTTCCCCTCGGCGGGGCTCATTCTGCAAGTTTGTGGAGAGGCTGAGTGCAGCGGGTCCTCCACAGTGCGGGTTACTCAGAGGCATGTTAACCTCAGCACCCAGCCCCCCTTCCCCCTCTCCCCTGTATTAACCCCCAGCTCCAAATCGCTCCAAATCCTCACTTCAAATCAAATCAATAACTTTCCCCAGTCACAGCCCCGTTGAAAAGTTAAAGCAAATACCCCAGACTGCCAGTGATCCTGTGATACTAACAATCATTACACGCTTCAATGGAACCAGTTGCACAGCAAGACCAACAATTCAAATCTCCACAGTGAATGTGGAAAGGGGCAGATATTGAAGGTGAAACTCACATACCTGGATTCAGTCTGGAGTCTCCGCGGGAGCAGCAGGAAAACTTCCCTCTGATTGGGACACTTGACAATTAAATATAATCCTTTCAATGCAGCAAACAGCCCTGAAACCTCAGTGTAACCCAGACAGGAGCAAGATCATCTTCACACACTCACACAGGGGGAATTCTGTCCTGAATGGTTATTGCTGGTTTATTACCCCCTCTCTCTCTCTCACTCCCGCTTCCCTCTCTCACTCCCCCTTCCCTCTCTCACTCCTCTCTCTCTCTCTCTCCCACACAGTCCTGTTGAACGAATGGGGGGGGTGGTTCTGCTAATTCTCTCTAGCTGCACGGGAGCAGTTTCTGTGAATGTTCCGTTATAGTCAATGGGTCCGCTCCGTTTTCCCTCTCTCTCTCTCTCTCTCTGCTTCACTCGGCTGATTTGCTGCTCTCTCCGCCCACACTGAGCTCTCTCCGCCCACACTGCGCTCACTTTACTGGGCTCTCTCTCACTGTGTCCCTCTAACTGCCCCTCTCTCTCACTGTGCCCACACCGTGCCTCTCTCTCTCGCTGTGTCCCTCTCTCTCTGTGTCCCTCTAACTGCCCCTCTCTCTCGCTGTGTCCTTCTCTCTCTCTCTGTCCCTCTTTCTCACTGTGTCCCTCTCTCTCACTGTGCCCACACCGTGCCTCTCTCTCTCGCTGTGTCCCTCTCTCTCTGTGTCCCTCTAACTGCCCCTCTCTCTCACTGTGTCCCTCTAACCGCCCCTCTCTCTCACTGTGCCCACACCGTGCCTCTCTCTTTCTCGCTGTGTCCCTCTCTCACTGTGTCCCTCTAACTGCCCCTCTCTCTCACTGTGTCCCTTTAACTGCCCCTCTCTCTCACTGTGCCCACACCGTGCCTCTCTCTCGCTGTGTCTCTCTCACTGTGCCCCTCTCTCACTGTGTCCCTCTAACTGTCCCTCTCTCTCACTGTGCCCACACCGTGCCTCTCTCTCTCTCGCTGTGTCCCTCTCTCTCTCATTGTGTCCCTCTCTCACGTGTCCCTCTCTCACTGTGTCCCTCTCTCTCTAATGTGCCCCTCTCACTGTGTCCCTCTCTCTCACTGCGTCCCTCTCTCGCTGCGACCCTCTCTCTCGCTGCGACCCTCTCTCTCACTGTGTCCCTCTCTCTCTACTGTGCCACCCTCACTGTGTCCCTCTCTCTCACTGTGTCCCTCTCTCTCTACTGTGCCACCCTCACTGTGTCCCTCTCTCTCACTGTGTCCCTCTCTCGCTGTGACCCTCTCTCTCACTGTGACCCTCTCTCTTGATGTGTCCCATTCTCTCGCTGTGTCCCTCTGACTTTGTCCCCTTCTTTCACTGGGTCCCTCTATCTCTCGCTGTGCCCTTCTCTCTCTCTGTCCCTCTGTCTCTCTGTCCCTCTCTCACTGTGTCCCTCTCTCAAACTGTGTCCCTCTCTCTCACTGTGTCCCTCTCTCTCACTGTGTCCCTCTCTCTCACTGTGCCCCACTCTCTCGCTGTGTCCCTCTCTCTCGCTGTGTCCCTCTCTCACGCTGTGTCCCTCTCTCACGCTGTGTCCCTCTCTTTCTCGCTGTGTCCCTCTCTCTCACTTTGTCCCCTTCTTTCACTGGGTCCCTCTATCTCTCGCTGTGTCCTCTCTCTCACTGTGTGCCTCTCTCTCTGTCCCTCTCTCTCTCTGTCCCTCTCTCTGTGTCCCCATCTCTCACTGTGTCCCTCTTTCTCACTGTGTCCCTCTCGCTGTGTCCCTCTCTCTCGCTGCGTCCCTCTCTCTCTCGCTGTGTCCCTCGCTCTCACTGTGTCCCTCTCGCACACTGTGTCCCTCTCTCCCGCTGTGTCTCTCTCTCCCGCTGTGTCCCTCTCTCTCGCTGTGTCCCTCCCTCTCTCTGTCCCTCTCTCTCTCTGTCTCTCTCTCTCTCGTTTGTCCCTCTCTCTCGCTGTGTCCCTCTCTCTGTGTCCCTCTCTCTCAGTGTCCCTCTCCCTCTCTGTCCCTCTCTCTCTCTCTGTCCCTCTCTCTCACTGTGTCACTCTCTCGCTGTGTTCCTCTCTCTCTCGCTGTGTCTCTCTCTCTCGCTGTGTCTCTCTCTCTCGCTGTGTCCCACTCTCGCTGAGTCCTGCTCTCTCTCGCTGTGTCCCTCTCTCTCTCGCTGTGTCCCTCTCTCTCTCTCGCTGTGTCCCTCTCTCTCTCACTGTGTCCCTCTCTCTCTCCCGCTGTATCCCTCTCTCTTACTGTGTCCCTCTCTCTTGCTGTGTCCCTCTCTCTTGCTGTGTCCCTCTCTCTCTCGCTGTGTCCCTCTCTCTCGCTGTGTCCCTCTCTCGCTCACTGTGTCCCTCTCTCTCGCTGAGTCCCTCTCGCTCTCACTGTGTCCCTCTCGCTCTCGCTGTGTCCCTCTCTCTCGCTGTGTCACTCTCTCTCGCTGTGTCCCTCTCTCTCGCTGAGTCCCTCTCGCTCTCGCTGTGTCCCTCTCTCTCGCTGTGTCCCTCTCTCTCTCGCTGTAACCCTCTCTCTCTCTTGCTGTGTCCCTCTCTCTCTAGTTGAGTCCCTCTCGCTCTCGCTGTGTCCCTCTCACACGCTGTGTCCCTCTCTCTCTCGCTGTACCCCTCTCTCTCACTGTGTCCCACTCTCTCGCTGTGTCCCGCTCTCTCTCGCTGTGTCCCTCTCTCTCTCGCTGTGTCCCTCTCTCTCGCTGTGTCCCTCTCTCTCTAGTTGAGTCCCTCTCGCTCTCGCTGTGTCCCTATCTCTCTCTCGCTGTGTCCTTCTCTCTCTCTCTGTCCCTCTTTCTCACTGTGTCCCTCTCTCTCACTGTGCCCACACTGTGCCCCTCTAACTCACTGTGCCCCTCTAACTCACTGTGCCCCTCTCTCACAGTGTCCCTCTCTCTCGCTGTGTCCCTCTCTCTCTCTCGCTCTGTCCCTCTCTCTCACTGTGTCCCTCTCTCTCACTGTGTCCCTCTCTCTCACTGTGTCCCTCTCTCTCACAGTGTCCCTCTCTCTCGCTGTGTCCCTCTCTCTCGCTGTGTCCCTCTCTCTCTCTCTGTCCCTCTCTCTCACTGTGTCCCTCTCTCTCACTGTGCCCACACTGTGCCCCTCTCTCTCACTGTGCCCCTCTCTCTCTCTGTCCCTCTCTCTCACTGTGTCCCTCTCTCTCTCTCTCTGTCCCTCTCTCTCGCTGTGTCTCTCTCTCTCTCTCGGTCCCTCTCTCTCACAGTGTCCCCCTCTCTCTCACAGTGTCCCTCTCTCTCTCACTGTGTCCCTCTCTCTCTCGCTGTATCCCTCCCTCTCGCTGTGTCCCTCTCGCTGTGTCCCTCTCGCTGTGTCCCTCTCTCTCGCTGAGTCCTCTCTCTCTTGCTGTGCCCCTTTCTCTCGCTGTGTCCTTCTCTCTCTCTGTCCTCTCTCTCTCTCTCGCTGTGTCCCTCTCTTTTGCTGTGTCCCTCGCTCTCTCGCTGTGTCCCTCTCTCTCTCGCTGTGTCCCTCTCTCTCTCGCTGTGTCCCTCTCTCTCGCTGTGTCCCTCTCTCTCTCGTTGTGTCCCTCTCTCTCACTGTGTCCCTCTCTCTCGCTGTGCCCCTCTCTCTCTCTGTCCCTCACTCTCGCTGTGTCCCTCTCTCTCACTGTGTCCCTCTCTCTCTCGCTGTGTCCCTCTCTCTCTCTCGCTGTGTCCCTCTCTCTCACTGTGTCCCTCTCTCTCTTGCTGTGTCCCTCTCTCTCGCTGTGCCCCTCTCTCTCTCTGTCCCTCACTCTCGCTGTGCCCCTCTCTCTCACTGTGTCCCTCTCTCTCTCGCTGTGTCCCTCTCTCTCTCTCGCTGTGTCCCTCTCTCTCGCTGTGTCCCTCTCTCTCACTGTGTCCCTCTCTCTCTCGCTGGGTCCCTCTCTCTCTCTGTCCCTCTCTCTGACTGTACCCCTCTCTCTCGCTGTGTCCCTCTCTCTCTCTGTCCCCCTCTCTCTCACCGTGTCCCTCTCTCTCTCACTGTGTCCCTCTCTCTCTCACTGTGTCCCACTCTCTCTCGCTGTGTCCCTCTCTCGCACTGTGTCCCTCTCTCTCTCACTGTGTCCCACTCTCTCTCACTGTGTCCCCCTCTCTCTCACTGTGTCCCTCTCTCTCTCACTGTGTCCCACTCTCTCTCACTGTGTCCCACTCTCTCTCGCTGTGTCCCTCTCTATCACTGTGTCCCCCTCTCTCTCGCTGTGTCCCTCTCTCTCTCTCGCGGTGTCCCTCTCTCTCTGTGTCCCGCTCTCTCTGTGTCCCTCTCTCTCTCTGTCCCTCTCTCTGTGTGTCCCTCTCTCTCTTGCTGTGTCCCTCTATCTCGCTGTGTCCCTCTCTCTCTCACTGTCGCTCACGCTCTGTGTCCCTCTCGCTCTGTGTCCCTCTCTCTCTCTGTCTCTCTCTCTCGTTTGTCCCTCTCTCTCGCTGTGTCCCTCTCTCTGTGTCCCTCTCTCTCAGTGTCCCTCTCCCTCTCTGTCCCACTCTCTCACTGAGTCACTCTCTCTCTCGCTGTGTTCCTCTCTCTCTCGCTGTGTCTCTCTCTCTCGCTGTGTCTCTCTCTCTCGCTGTGTCCCACTCTCTCGCTGTGTCCCGCTCTCTCTCGCTGTGTCCCTCTCTCTCTCACTGTGTCCCTCTCTTTCTCCCGCTGTATCCCTCTCTCTCGCTGTGTCCCTCTATCTTACTGTGTCCCTCTCTCTCGCTGTGTCCCTCTCTCTCTCGCTGTGTCCCTCTCTCTCGCTGTGTCCCTCTCTCGCTGTGTCCCTCTCTCGCTCACTGTGTCCCTCTCTCTCGCTGAGTCCCACTCGCTCTCACTGTGTTCCTCTCGCTCTCGCTGTGTATCTCTCTCTCGCTGTGTCACTCTCTCTCGCTGTGTCCCTCTCTCTCGCTGAGACCCTCTCGCTCTCGCTGTGTCCCTCTCTCTCGCTGTGTCCCTCTCTCTCTCGCTGTGACCCTCTCTCTCTCTCGCTGTGTCCCTCTCTCTCTCTCTCTCTGTCCCTCTCTCACTCTGTCCCTCTCTTTCTGTGTCCCTCTCTCTCTGTGTCCCTCTCTCTCTCTCTGTCCCTCGCTCTCACTGTGCCCCTCTTTCTCACTGTGCCCCTCTCTGTCACTGTGCCCCTCTCTCTCTATGTCCCTCTCGCTCACAGTGTCCCTCTCGCTCACAGTGTCCCTCTCGCTCACAGTGTCCCTCTCGCTCACAGTGTCCCTCTCTCTCGCTGCGTCCCTCTCTCTCGCTGTGTCCCTCTCTCTCTCTCTCTGTCCCTCTCTCTCGCTGTGTCCCTCTCTCTCTCGCTGTGTCCCTCTCTCTCTCGCTGAGACCCTATCTCTCTCTCTCGCTGTGTCCTTCTCTCTCTCTCTGTCCCTCTTTCTCACTGTGTCCCTCTCTCTCACTGTGCCCACACTGTGCCCCTCTAACTCACTGTGCCCCTCTCTCACAGTGTCCCTCTCTCTCGCTGTGTCCCTCTCTCTCTCTCGCTCTGTCCCTCTCTCTCACTGTGTCCCTCTCTCTCACAGTGTCCCTCTCTCTCGCTGTGTCCCTCTCTCTCGCTGTGTCCCTCTCTCTCGCTGTGTCCCTCTCTCTCACTGTGTCCCTCTCTCTCTCTCTCTGTCCCTCTCTCTCACTGTGCCCCTCTCTCTCTCTGTCCCTCTCTCTCACTGTGTCCCTCTCTCTCTCTCTCTCTGTCCCTCTCTCTCGCTGTGTGTCTCTCTCTCTCTCGGTCCCTCTCTCTCACAGTGTCCCCCTCTCTCTCACAGTGTCCCTCTCTCTCTCACTGTGTCCCTCTCTCTCTCGCTGTATCCCTCCCTCTCGCTGTGTCCCTCTCGCTGTGTCCCTCTCGCTGTGTCCCTCTCTCTCGCTGAGTCCTCTCTCTCTTGCTGTGCCCCTTTCTCTCGCTGTGTCCTTCTCTCTCTCTGTCCTCTCTCTCTCTCTCGCTGTGTCCCTCTCTTTTGCTGTGTCCCTCGCTCTCTCGCTGTGTCCCTCTCTCTCTCGCTGTGTCCCTCTCTCTCTCGCTGTGTCCCTCTCTCTCGCTGTGTCCCTCTCTCTCTCGTTGTGTCCCTCTCTCTCACTGTGTCCCTCTCTCTCGCTGTGCCCCTCTCTCTCTCTGTCCCTCACTCTCGCTGTGTCCCTCTCTCTCACTGTGTCCCTCTCTCTCTCGCTGTGTCCCTCTCTCTCTCTCGCTGTGTCCCTCTCTCTCACTGTGTCCCTCTCTCTCTTGCTGTGTCCCTCTCTCTCGCTGTGCCCCTCTCTCTCTCTGTCCCTCACTCTCGCTGTGCCCCTCTCTCTCACTGTGTCCCTCTCTCTCTCGCTGTGTCCCTCTCTCTCTCTCGCTGTGTCCCTCTCTCTCACTGTGTCCCTCTCTCTCTCGCTGGGTCCCTCTCTCTCTCTGTCCCTCTCTCTGACTGTACCCCTCTCTCTCGCTGTGTCCCTCTCTCTCTCTGTCCCCCTCTCTCTCACCGTGTCCCTCTCTCTCTCACTGTGTCCCTCTCTCTCTCACTGTGTCCCACTCTCTCTCGCTGTGTCCCTCTCTCTCACTGTGTCCCTCTCTCTCTCACTGTGTCCCACTCTCTCTCACTGTGTCCCCCTCTCTCTCACTGTGTCCCTCTCTCTCTCACTGTGTCCCACTCTCTCTCACTGTGTCCCACTCTCTCTCGCTGTGTCCCTCTCTATCACTGTGTCCCCCTCTCTCTCGCTGTGTCCCTCTCTCTCTCTCTCGCGGTGTCCCTCTCTCTCTGTGTCCCGCTCTCTCTCTGTCCCTCTCTCTGTGTGTCCCTCTCTCTCTTGCTGTGTCCCTCTATCTCGCTGTGTCCCTCTCTCTCTCACTGTCGCTCACGCTCTGTGTCCCTCTCGCTCTGTGTCCCTCTCTCTCTCTGTCTCTCTCTCTCGTTTGTCCCTCTCTCTCGCTGTGTCCCTCTCTCTGTGTCCCTCTCTCTCAGTGTCCCTCTCCCTCTCTGTCCCACTCTCTCACTGAGTCACTCTCTCTCTCGCTGTGTTCCTCTCTCTCTCGCTGTGTCTCTCTCTCTCGCTGTGTCTCTCTCTCTCGCTGTGTCCCACTCTCTCGCTGTGTCCCGCTCTCTCTCGCTGTGTCCCTCTCTCTCTCACTGTGTCCCTCTCTTTCTCCCGCTGTATCCCTCTCTCTCGCTGTGTCCCTCTATCTTACTGTGTCCCTCTCTCTCGCTGTGTCCCTCTCTCTCTCGCTGTGTCCCTCTCTCTCGCTGTGTCCCTCTCTCTCGCTGTGTCCCTCTCTCGCTCACTGTGTCCCTCTCTCTCGCTGAGTCCCATTCGCTCTCACTGTGTTCCTCTCGCTGTGTATCTCTCTCTCGCTGTGTCACTCTCTCTCGCTGTGTCCCTCTCTCTCGCTGAGACCCTCTCGCTCTCGCTGTGTCCCTCTCTCTCGCTGTGTCCCTCTCTCTCTCGCTGTGACCCTCTCTCTCTCTCGCTGTGTCCCTCTCTCTCTCTCTCTCTGTCCCTCTCTCTCTCTGTCCCTCTCTCTCTGTGTCCCTCTCTCTCTGTGTCCCTCTCTCTCTCTCTGTCCCTCGCTCTCACTGTGCCCCTCTTTCTCACTGTGCCCCTCTCTGTCACTGTGCCCCTCTCTCTCTATGTCCCTCTCGCTCACAGTGTCCCTCTCGCTCACAGTGTCCCTCTCGCTCACAGTGTCCCTCTCTCTCGCTGCGTCCCTCTCTCTCGCTGTGTCCCTCTCTCTCTCTCTCTGTCCCTCTCTCTCGCTGTGTCCCTCTCTCTCTCGCTGTGTCCCTCTCTCTCTCGCTGAGACCCTATCTCTCTCTCTCGCTGTGTCCTTCTCTCTCTCTCTGTCCCTCTTTCTCACTGTGTCCCTCTCTCTCACTGTGCCCACACTGTGCCCCTCTAACTCACTGTGCCCCTCTCTCACAGTGTCCCTCTCTCTCGCTGTGTCCCTCTCTCTCTCTCGCTCTGTCCCTCTCTCTCACTGTGTCCCTCTCTCTCACAGTGTCCCTCTCTCTCGCTGTGTCCCTCTCTCTCGCTGTGTCCCTCTCTCTCGCTGTGTCCCTCTCTCTCACTGTCTCCCTCTCTCTCTCTCTCTGTCCCTCTCTCTCACTGTGCCCCTCTCTCTCTCTGTCCCTCTCTCTCACTGTGTCCCTCTCTCTCTCTCTCTCTGTCCCTCTCTCTCGCTGTGTGTCTCTCTCTCTCTCGGTCCCGCTCTCTCACAGTGTCCCCCTCTCTCTCACAGTGTCCCTCTCTCTCTCACTGTGTCCCACTCTCTCTCGCTGTATCCCTCTCTCTCGCTGTGTCCCTCTCGCTGTGTCCCTCTAGCTGTGTCCCTCTCGATGTGTCCCTCTCTCTCGCTGAGTCCTCTCTCTCTCGCTGTGTCCCTCTCTCTCTCGCTGTGTCCCTCTCTCTCTCGCTGTGTCCCTCTCTCTCGCTGTGTCCCTCTCTCTCTCGTTGTGTCCCTCTCTCTCACTGTGTCCCTCTCTCTCGCTGTGCCCCTCTCTCTCTCTGTCCCTCACTCTCGCTGTGTCCCTCTCTCTCACTGTGTCCCTCTCTCTCTCACTGTGTCCCTCTCTCTCTCGCTGTGTCCCTCTCTCTCTCTCGCTGTGTCCCTCTCTCTCACTGTGTCCCTCTCTCTCTCGCTGTGTCCCTCTCTCTCGCTGTGCCCCTCTCTCTCTCTGTCCCTCACTCTCGCTGTGTCCCTCTCTCTCACTGTGTCCCTCTCTCTGTCGCTGTGTCCCTCTCTCTCTCTCGCTGTGTCCCTCTCTCTCACTGTGTCCCTCTCTCTCTCGCTGTGTCCCTCTCTCTCTCTCTGTCCATCTCTCTGACTGTACCCCTCTCTCTCGCTGTGTCCCTCTCTCTCGCTGTGTCCCTCTCTATCACTGTGTCCCCCTCTCTCTCGCTGTGTCCCTCTCTCTCTCTCGCGGTGTCCCTCTCTCTCTGTGTCCCGCTCTCTCTGTGTCCCTCTCTCTCTCTGTCCCTCTCTCTGTGTGTCCCTCTCTCTCTTGCTGTGTCCCTCTATCTCGCTGTGTCCCTCTCTCTGACTGTACCCCTCTCTCTCGCTGTGTCCCTCTCTCTCTCTGTCCCTCACTCTCACTGTGTCCCTCTCTCTCACTGTGTCCCTCTCTCTCTCACTGTGTCCCTCTCTCTCTCACTGTGTCCCTCTCTCTCTCTCGCTGTGTCCCTCTCTCTCACTGTGTCCCTCTCTCTCTCGCTGTGTCCCTCTCTCTCGCTGTGCCCCTCTCTCTCTCTGTCCCTCACTCTCGCTGTGTCCCTCTCTCTCACTGTGTCCCTCTCTCTGTCGCTGTGTCCCTCTCTCTCTCTCGCTGTGTCCCTCTCTCTCACTGTGTCCCTCTCTCTCTCGCTGTGACCCTCTCTCTCTCTCTGTCCCTCTCTCTGACTGTACCCCTCTCTCTCGCTGTGTCCCCCTCTCTCTCACTGTGTCCCTCTCTCTCTCACTGTGTCCCTCTCTCTCTCACTGTGTCCCACTCTCTCTCGCTGTGTCCCTCTCTCTCGCTGTGTCCCTCTCTCTCACTGTGTCCCTCTCTCTCTCACTGTGTCCCCCTCTCTCTCACTGTGTCCCTCTCTCTCTCACTGTGTCCCACTCTCTCTCACTGTGTCCCACTCTCTCTCGCTGTGTCCCTCTCTATCACTGTGTCCCCCTCTCTCTCACTGTGTCCCTCTCTCTCTCACTGTGTCCCACTCTCTTTCTGTCCCTCTCTCTCTCCCTGTGTATCTCTCTCTCGCTGTGTCCCTCTCTCTCTCTCGCGGTGTCCCTCTCTCTCTGTGTCCCGCTCTCTCTGTGTCCCTCTCTCTCTCTGTCCCTCTCTCTGTGTGTCCCTCTCTCTCTTGCTGTGTCCCTCTATCTTGCTGTGTCCCTCCCTCTCGCTCTGTGTCCCTCTCGCTCTGTGTCCCTCTCGCTCTGTGTCCCTCTCGCTCTCTGTCCCTCTCGCTCTCTGTCCCTCTCGCTCTCTGTCCCTCTCGCTCTCTGTCCCTCTCGCTCTCTGTCCCTCTCGCTCTCTGTCCCTCTCGCTCTCTGTCCCTCTCGCTCTCTGTCCCTCTCTCCCTCTCTCTGTCCCTCTGTTTCTCTCTCTGTCCCTCTGTCTCTCTTTCCCTCTCGCTCTCTCTGTGTCCCTCTCTCTCGCTGTGTCCCTCTTTCTCGCTGTGTCCCTCTCTCTCGCTGTGTCCTTCTCTCTCTCACTGTGCCCCTCTTTCTCTCGTTGTGTCCCTCTTTCTCTCGCTGTGTCCCCCTCTCTCGCTGTCTCCCTCTCTCACGCTGTGGCCCTCTTCCTCTCGCTGTGGCCCTCCCTCTCGCTCTGTGTCCCTCTCTCTCTCTCTGTCCCTCGCTCTCACTGTGTCGCTCTCTCTTGCTGTGTCCCTCTCTCTCTCTCTCTGTCCCTCTCTCTCGCTGTGTCCCTCTCTCTCGCTGTGTCCCTCTCTCTCTCGATGTGACCAACTCTCTCTCTCGCTGTGTCCTTCACTCTCTCTGTCCCTCTTTCTCACTGTGTCCCGCTCTCTCACTGTGCCCACACTGTGCCCCTCTCTCTCACTGTGCCCCTCTCTCACAGTGTCCCTCTCTCTCACTGTGTCCCTCCCTCTCGCTGTGCCCCTCTCTCTCTCTCTCTCTGTCCCTCTCTCTCACAGTGTCCCTCTCTCTCACTGTGTCCCTCTCTCTCACTGTGTCCCTCTCTCACACTGTGTCCCTCTCTCACACTGTGCCCACACTGTGCCCCTCTCTCTCACTGTACCCCTCTCTCTCTCTGTCCCTCTCTCTCGTTGTGTCTCTCTCTCGGTCCCTCTCTCTCACATTTTCCCCCTCTCTCTCACTGTGTCCCTCTCTCTCTCACTGTGTCCCTCTCTCTCTCGCTGTATCCCTCCCTCTCGCTGTGTCCCTCTCGCTGTGTCCCTCTCGCTGTGTCCCTCTCGCTGTGTCCCTCTCGCTGTGTCCCCCTCGCTGTGTCCCCCTCGCTGTGTCCCCCTCGCTGTGTCCCCCTCGCTGTGTCCCCCTCGCTGTGTCCCCCTCGCTGTGTCCCCCTCGCTGTGTCCCTCTCGCTGTGTCCCTCTCGCTGTGTCCCTCTCGCTGTGACCCTCTCTCTCGCTGAGTCCTCTCTCTCTTGCTGTGCCCCTTTCTCTCGCTGTGTCCTTCTCTCTCTCTGTCCTCTCTCTCTCTCTCGCTGTGTCCCTCTCTCTCGCTGTGTCCCTCTCTCTCTCGATGTGACCAACTCTCTCTCTCGCTGTGTCCTTCACTCTCTCTGTCCCTCTTTCTCACTGTGTCCCGCTCTCTCACTGTGCCCACACTGTGCCCCTCTCTCTCACTGTGCCCCTCTCTCACAGTGTCCCTCTCTCTCACTGTGTCCCTCCCTCTCGCTGTGCCCCTCTCTCTCTCTCTCTCTGTCCCTCTCTCTCACAGTGTCCCTCTCTCTCACTGTGTCCCTCTCTCTCACTGTGTCCCTCTCTCACACTGTGTCCCTCTCTCACACTGTGCCCACACTGTGCCCCTCTCTCTCACTGTACCCCTCTCTCTCTCTGTCCCTCTCTCTCGTTGTGTCTCTCTCTCGGTCCCTCTCTCTCACATTTTCCCCCTCTCTCTCACTGTGTCCCTCTCTCTCTCACTGTGTCCCTCTCTCTCTCGCTGTATCCCTCCCTCTCGCTGTGTCCCTCTCGCTGTGTCCCTCTCGCTGTGTCCCTCTCGCTGTGTCCCTCTCGCTGTGTCCCCCTCGCTGTGTCCCCCTCGCTGTGTCCCCCTCGCTGTGTCCCCCTCGCTGTGTCCCCCTCGCTGTGTCCCCCTCGCTGTGTCCCCCTCGCTGTGTCCCTATCGCTGTGTCCCTCTCGCTGTGACCCTCTCTCTCGCTGAGTCCTCTCTCTCTCGCTGTGTCCCTCTCTCTCTCTGTCCCTCACTCTCACTGTGTCCCTCTCTCTCACTGTGTCCCTCTCTCTCTCACTGTGTCCCTCTCTCTCTCACTGTGTCCCTCTCTCTCTCTCGCTGTGTCCCTCTCTCTCACTGTGTCCCTCTCTCTCTCGCTGTGTCCCTCTCTCTCGCTGTGCCCCTCTCTCTCTCTGTCCCTCACTCTCGCTGTGTCCCTCTCTCTCACTGTGTCCCTCTCTCTGTCGCTGTGTCCCTCTCTCTCTCTCGCTGTGTCCCTCTCTCTCACTGTGTCCCTCTCTCTCTCGCTGTGTCCCTCTCTCTCTCTCTCTGTCCCTCTCTCTGACTGTACCCCTCTCTCTCGCTGTGTCCCCCTCTCTCTCACTGTGTCCCTCTCTCTCTCACTGTGTCCCTCTCTCTCTCACTGTGTCCCACTCTCTCTCGCTGTGTCCCTCTCTCTCGCTGTGTCCCTCTCTCTCACTGTGTCCCTCTCTCTCTCACTGTGTCCCCCTCTCTCTCACTGTGTCCCTCTCTCTCTCACTGTGTCCCACTCTCTCTCACTGTGTCCCACTCTCTCTCGCTGTGTCCCTCTCTATCACTGTGTCCCCCTCTCTCTCACTGTGTCCCTCTCTCTCTCACTGTGTCCCACTCTCTTTCTGTCCCTCTCTCTCTCCCTGTGTATCTCTCTCTCGCTGTGTCCCTCTCTCTCTCTCGCGGTGTCCCTCTCTCTCTGTGTCCCGCTCTCTCTGTGTCCCTCTCTCTCTCTGTCCCTCTCTCTGTGTGTCCCTCTCTCTCTTGCTGTGTCCCTCTATCTTGCTGTGTCCCTCCCTCTCGCTCTGTGTCCCTCTCGCTCTGTGTCCCTCTCGCTCTGTGTCCCTCTCGCTCTCTGTCCCTCTCGCTCTCTGTCCCTCTCGCTCTCTGTCCCTCTCGCTCTCTGTCCCTCTCGCTCTCTGTCCCTCTCTCCCTCTCTCTGTCCCTCTCTCCCTCTCTCTGTCCCTCTGTCTCTCTCTCTGTCCCTCTGTCTCTCTTTCCCTCTCGCTCTCTCTGTGTCCCTCTCTCTCGCTGTGTCCCTCTTTCTCGCTGTGTCCCTCTCTCTCGCTGTGTCCTTCTCTCTCTCACTGTGCCCCTCTTTCTCTCGTTGTGTCCCTCTTTCTCTCGCTGTGTCCCCCTCTCTCGCTGTCTCCCTCTCTCACGCTGTGGCCCTCTTCCTCTCGCTGTGGCCCTCCCTCTCGCTCTGTGTCCCTCTCTCTCTCTCTGTCCCTCGCTCTCACTGTGTCGCTCTCTCTTGCTGTGTCCCTCTCTCTCTCTCTCTGTCCCTCTCTCTCGCTGTGTCCCTCTCTCTCGCTGTGTCCCTCTCTCTCTCGATGTGACCAACTCTCTCTCTCGCTGTGTCCTTCACTCTCTCTGTCCCTCTTTCTCACTGTGTCCCGCTCTCTCACTGTGCCCACACTGTGCCCCTCTCTCTCACTGTGCCCCTCTCTCACAGTGTCCCTCTCTCTCACTGTGTCCCTCCCTCTCGCTGTGCCCCTCTCTCTCTCTCTCTCTGTCCCTCTCTCTCACAGTGTCCCTCTCTCTCACTGTGTCCCTCTCTCTCACTGTGTCCCTCTCTCACACTGTGTCCCTCTCTCACACTGTGCCCACACTGTGCCCCTCTCTCTCACTGTACCCCTCTCTCTCTCTGTCCCTCTCTCTCGTTGTGTCTCTCTCTCGGTCCCTCTCTCTCACATTTTCCCCCTCTCTCTCACTGTGTCCCTCTCTCTCTCACTGTGTCCCTCTCTCTCTCGCTGTATCCCTCCCTCTCGCTGTGTCCCTCTCGCTGTGTCCCTCTCGCTGTGTCCCTCTCGCTGTGTCCCCCTCGCTGTGTCCCCCTCGCTGTGTCCCCCTCGCTGTGTCCCCCTCGCTGTGTCCCCCTCGCTGTGTCCCCCTCGCTGTGTCCCCCTCGCTGTGTCCCCCTCGCTGTGTCCCTCTCGCTGTGTCCCTCTCGCTGTGTCCCTCTCGCTGTGTCCCTCTCGCTGTGACCCTCTCTCTCGCTGAGTCCTCTCTCTCTTGCTGTGCCCCTTTCTCTCGCTGTGTCCTTCTCTCTCTCTGTCCTCTCTCTCTCTCTCGCTGTGTCCCTCTCTCTCGCTGTGTCCCTCTCTCTCTCGATGTGACCAACTCTCTCTCTCGCTGTGTCCTTCACTCTCTCTGTCCCTCTTTCTCACTGTGTCCCGCTCTCTCACTGTGCCCACACTGTGCCCCTCTCTCTCACTGTGCCCCTCTCTCACAGTGTCCCTCTCTCTCACTGTGTCCCTCCCTCTCGCTGTGCCCCTCTCTCTCTCTCTCTCTGTCCCTCTCTCTCACAGTGTCCCTCTCTCTCACTGTGTCCCTCTCTCTCACTGTGTCCCTCTCTCACACTGTGTCCCTCTCTCACACTGTGCCCACACTGTGCCCCTCTCTCTCACTGTACCCCTCTCTCTCTCTGTCCCTCTCTCTCGTTGTGTCTCTCTCTCGGTCCCTCTCTCTCACATTTTCCCCCTCTCTCTCACTGTGTCCCTCTCTCTCTCACTGTGTCCCTCTCTCTCTCGCTGTATCCCTCCCTCTCGCTGTGTCCCTCTCGCTGTGTCCCTCTCGCTGTGTCCCTCTCGCTGTGTCCCCCTCGCTGTGTCCCCCTCGCTGTGTCCCCCTCGCTGTGTCCCCCTCGCTGTGTCCCCCTCGCTGTGTCCCCCTCGCTGTGTCCCCCTCGCTGTGTCCCTATCGCTGTGTCCCTCTCGCTGTGACCCTCTCTCTCGCTGAGTCCTCTCTCTTGCTGTGCCCCTTTCTCTCGCTGTGTCCTTCTCTCTCTCTGTCCTCTCTCTCTCTCTCGCTGTGTCCCTCTCTCTCGCTGTGTCCCTCTCTCTCTCGCTGTGTCCCTCTCTCTCGCTGTGTCCCTCTCTCTCGCTGTGTCCCTCTCTCTCTCGTTGTGTCCCTCTCTCTCACTGTGTCCCTCTCTCTCGCTGTGCCCCTCTCTCTCTCTGTCCCTCACTCTCGCTGTGTCCCTCTCTCTCACTGTGTCCCTCTCTCTCTCGCTGTGTCCCTCTCTCTCTCTCGCTGTGTCCCTCTCTCTCACTGTGTCCCTCTCTCTCTCGCTGTGTCCCACTCTCTCTCTCTGTCCCTCTCTCTGACTGTACCCCTCTCTCTCGCTGTGTCCCTCTCTCTCTCTCTGTCCCTCTCTCACTGTGTCCCCCTCTCTCTAACTGTGTCCCTCTCTCTCTCACTGTGTCCCTCTCTCTCTCACTGTGTCCCTCTCCATCTCACTGTGTCCCACTCTCTCTCGCTGTGTCCCTCTCTCTCACTGTGTCCCCCTCTCTCTCACTGTGTCCCCCTCTCTCTCACTGTGTCCCCCTCTCTCTCACTGTGTCCCCCTCTCTCTCACTGTGTCCCCCTCTCTCTCACTGTGTCCCCCTCTCTCTCACTGTGTCCCCCTCTCTCTCACTGTGTCCCACTCTCTCTCACTGTGTCCCACTCTCTCTCACTGTGTCCCACTCTCTCTCGCTGTGTCCCTCTCTATCACTGTGTCCCCCTCTCTCTCACTGTGTCCCCCTCCCTCTCACTGTGTCCCCCTCTCTCTCACTGTGTCCCTCTCTCTCTCACTGTGTCCCACTCTCTTTCTGTCCCTCTCTCTCTCCCTGTGTCTCTCTCTCTCGCTGTGTCCCTCTCTCTCTCTCGCGGTGTCCCTCTCTCTCTGTGTCCCGCTCTCTCTGTGTCCCTCTCTCTCTCTGTCCCTCTCTCTGTGTGTCCCTCTCTCTCTTGCTGAGTCCTTCTATCTCGCTGTGTCCCTCTCTCTCTCACTGTGTCGCTCACGCTCTGTGTCCCTCTCGCTCTCTGTCCCTCTCGCTCTCTGTCCCTCTCGCTCTCTGTCCCTCTCTCTCTCTCTGTCCCTCTGTCTCTCTCTCATTCCCTCTCGCTCTCTCTGTGTCCCTCTCTCTCCCTCGCTGTGACCCTCTCTCTCGCTGTGTCCCTCTCTCACGCTGTGTCCATCTCTCTCGCTGTGTCCCTCTGTCTCTCACTGTGTCCCTCTTTCTCTCGCTGTATCCCTCTCTCTCACTGTGTCCCTCTCTCTCTCACTGTGTCCCTCTCTCTTGCTGTTTCCCTCTCTCTCCCTGTTTCCCTCTCTCTCGCTGTGTCCCTCTCGCTGTGTCCTTCTCTCTCTCACTGTGCCCCTCTTTCTCTCGTTGTGTCCCTCTTTCTCTCGCTGTGTCCCCCTCTCTCGCTGTGTCCCTCTCTCACGCTGTGGCCCTCTTTCTCTCGCTGTGGCCCTCCCTCTCGCTCTGTGTCCCTCTCTCTCTCTCTGTCCCTCGCTCTCACTGTGTCGCTCTCTCTTGCTGTGTCCCTCTCTCTCTCTCTGTCCCTCTCTCTCACTGTGTCCCTCTCTCTCGCTGTGTCCCTCTCTCTCTCGCTGTGACCATCTCTCTCTCTCGCTGTGTCCTTCACTCTCTCTGTCCCTCTTTCTCACTGTGTCCCTCTCTCTCACTGTGCCCACACTGTGCCCCTCTCTCTCACTGTGCCCCTCTCTCTCGCTGTGCCCCTCTCTCTCTCTCTCTCTGTCCCTCTCTCTCACAGTTTCCCTCTCTCTCACAGTGTCCCTCTCTCTCACTGTGTCCCTCTCTCTCACTGTGTCCCTCTCTCTCTCTCTGTCCCTCTCTCTCACTGTGCCCACACTGTGCCCCTCTCTCTCACTGTACCCCTCTCTCTCTCTGTCCCTCTCTCTCACTGTGCCCCTCTCTCTCACTGTGCCCCTCTCTCTCACTGTCCCTCTCTCTCTTTGTGTCCCTCTCTCTCTCTCTCTCTGTCACTCTCTCACGCTGTGTCTCTCTCTCTCTCGGTCCCTCTCACTCACTGTGTCCCTCTCTCTCACAGTGTCCCTCTCACTGTGCCCCTCTCTCTCACTGTGCCCCTCTCTCTCACTGTGTCCTTCTCTCTCTCTCTCCCTCTCTCTCACCGTGTCCCTCTCTCTCTCACCGTGTCCCTCTCTCTCTCACCGTGTCCCTCTCTCTCTCGCTGTATCTCTCTCTCTCGCAGTGTCCCTCTCGCAGTGTCCCTCTCGCTGTGACCCTCTCTCTCGCTGTGTCCTCTCTCTCTTGCTGTGCCCCTTTCTCTCACTGTGTCCTTATCTCTCTCGCTGTGTCCCTCTCTCTCGCTGTGTCCCTCTCTCTCGCTGTGTCCCTCTCTCTCGCTGTGTCCCTCTCTCTCGCTGTGTCCCTCTCTCTCGCTGTGTCGCTCTCTCTCGCTGTTTCCTTCTGTCTCGCTGTGTCCCTCTCTCTTGCTGTGTCCCTCTCTCTCGCTGTGTCCCTCTCTCTCGCTGTGTCCCTCTCTCTCGCTGTGTCCATCTCTCTCGCTGTGACCCTCTCTCTATCTATCCCTCACTCTCGCTGTGTCCCTCTCTCTCACTGTGTCCCTCTCTCTCTCTCGCTGTGTCCCTCTCTATCACTGTGTCCCTCTCTCTCGCTGTGTCCCTCTCTCTCTCTGTCCCTCTCTCTCGCTGTGCCCCTCTCTCTCACTGTGTCCCACTCTCTCTCACTGTGTCCCTCACTCTCTGTGTCCTTCTCTCTCTGTGTCCCTCTCGCTCTGTGTCCCTCTCTCTCTCTGTGTCCCTCTCTCTCTCTGTGTCCCTCTCTCTCGCTGTGACCCTCTCTCTCTCACTGTGTCCCTCTCTCTCTCACAGTGTCCCTCTCTCTCTCTGTCACTCTCTCTCTGTCCCTCTCTCTTTCTGCCCCTCTCTCTCACTGTGTCCCTCTCTCTCTCTGTGTCCCTCTCTCTCTCTGTGTCCCTCTCTCTCTGTGTCCCTCTCTCTCTGTGTCCCTCTCTCTCTGTGTCCCTCTCTCTTTGTGTCCCTCTCTCTTTGTGTCCCTCTCTCTCTCTGTCCCTCTCTCTCTCTGTCCCTCTCTCTCTTGCTGTGTCCCTCACGCTCTGTGTCCCTCACGCTCTGTGTCCCTCACGCTCTGTGTCCCTCACGCTCTGTGTCCCTCACGCTCTGTGTCCCTCACGCTCTGTGTCCCTCACGCTCTGCGTCCCTCTCTCTCTCTGTCCCTCTCTCTCTCTCTGTCCCTCTCTCTCTCTCTCTTTCCCTCTCGCTCTCTCTGTGTCCCTCTCTCTCTCGCTGAGACCCTCTCTCTCTCGCTGAGACCCTCTCTCTCTCGCTGTGTCCCTCTCTCTCTCGCTGTGTCCATCTCTCTCGCTGTGTCCCTCTCTCTTTCGCTGTGTCCCTCTCTCTCTCGCTGTGTCCCTCTCTCTCGCTGTGTCCCTCTCTCTCGCTGTGTCCCTCTCTCTCGCTGTGTCCCTCTCTCTCGCTGTGTCCCTCTCTCTCGCTGTGTCCCTCTCTCTCGCTGTGTCCCTCTCTCTCGCTGTGTCCCTCTCTCTCGTTGTGTCCCTCTCTCTCGTTGTGTCCCTCTCTCTCGCTGTGTCCTTCTCTCTCTCACTGTGCCCCTCTTTCTCTCGTTGTGTCCCTCTCTCTCACAGTGTCCCTCTCTCTCACTGTGCCCACACTGTGCCCCTGTCTCTCACTGTGTCCCTCTCTCTCTCTCTCTGTCCCTCTCTCTCGCTGTGTCCCTCTCTCCCTCTCTCTGTCCCTCTCTCTCGCTGTGTCTCTCTCTCTCTCGGCCCCTCTCACTCACTGTGTCCCTCTCTCTCACTGTGCCCACACTGTGCCCCTCTCTCTCACTGTGCCCCTCTCTCTCGCTGTGCCCCTCTCTCTCTCTCTCTCTGTCCCTCTCTCTCACAGTGTCCCTCTCTCTCACAGTGTCCCTCTCTCTCACTGTGTCCCTCTCTCTCACTGTGTCCCTCTCTCTCTCTCTGTCCCTCTCTCTCACTGTGCCCACACTGTGCCCCTCTCTCTCACTGTACCCCTCTCTCTCACTGTGCCCCTCTCTCTCTCACTGTGTCCCTCTCTCTCTCACTGTGTCCCACTCTCTCTCACTGTGTCCCACTCTCTCTCACTGTGTCCCACTCTCTCTCACTGTGTCCCACTCTCTCTCACTGTGTCCCTCTCTCTCTCACTGTGTCCCTCTCTCTCTCACTGTGTCCCTCTCTCTCTCACTGTGTCCCACTCTCTCTCACTGTGTCCCACTCTCTCTCACTGTGTCCCACTCTCTCTCGCTGTGTCCCTCTCTCTCTCACTGTGTCCCTCTCTCTCTCACTGTGTCCCTCTCTCACTGTGTACCACTCTCTCTCACTGCGCTCACACTGCACCCACACTGCGCTCACACTGCGCGCACACTGCACCCAGACTGCGCCCACACTGTGCCCACACTGCGCTCACTCTGCACCCACACTGCGCTCACACTTCACCCACACTGTGCTACACTGCACCCACACTGCACCCATCCTGAACCCACATTGCGCTCACACTGCACCCACACTGCACTCACACTGCACGCACACTGCGCTCACACCGCACCCACACTGCGCTCACACTGTTCCCAGACAGTGCCCACACTGCGCTCACACTGCACCCACACTGCACCCACAGTGCACTCACACTGCGCCCACACTGCGCACACACTGCACCCACACTGCACCCGCACTGTGCTCACACTGCGCCCACACTGTGCTACACTGCGCCCAGACAGTGCCCACACCGCGCTCACACCGCACCCACACCGCACCCACACAGCACCCACACTGCGCCCACACTGCGCCCACACTGCGCCCACACTGCGCCCACACTGCGCCCACACTGCGCCCACACTGCGCCCACACTGCACCCACACTGCGCCCACACTGCGCCCACACTGTGCCCACACTGCGCCCAGACAGTGCCCACACCGCGCTCACACCGCACCCACACAGCACCCACACTGCACCCACACTACGCTCACGCTGCGCCCACACTGTGCTCACACTGCACCCACACTGCGATCACACTGCGCTCACACTGCACGCACACTGCGCCCACACTGCGCCCACACTGCGCCCACACTGCACCCGCCCTCCACCCACACTGCGCTCACACTCCACCCACACTGCGCTCGCACTGCACCCACACTGCACCCGCACTCCACCCACACTGCACCCACACTGTGCTCACACTGCACCCACACTGCACCCGCACTCCACCCACACTGCACCCACACTGCGCCCACACTGCACCCACACTGCGCCCACACTGCACCCACACTGCGCTCACACTGCGCCCACACTGCGCCCACACTGCGCCCACACTGCACCCACACTGCACCCACACTGCACCCACAATGCGCCCACACTGCACCCACGCTGCACCCACGCTGCACCCACGTTGCACCCACGCTGCACCCACACTGCACCCACACTGCACCCACACTGCGCTCACACTGCACCCACACTGCACCCACACTGCACCCACACTGCACCCACACTGCACTCACACTGTGCCCAGACAGTGCCCACACTGCGCTCACACTGCACCCACACTGCGCTCACACTGCACCCACACTGTGCTACACTGCACCCACACTGCACCCATCCTGAACCCACATTGCGCTCACACTGCACCCACACTGCGCTCACACTGCACCCACACTGCGCTCACACTGTGCCCAGACAGTGCCCAGACAGTGCCCACACTGCGCTCACACTGCACCCACACTGCGCCCACACTGCGCCCACACTGCGCCCACACTGCGCCCACACTGCACCCACACTGCACCAGCACTGCGCAACACACTGCACCCACACTGTGCTACACTGCGCCCAGATAGTGCCCAGACAGTGCCCACACTGCGCTCACACCGCACCCACACTGCACCCACACTGCACCCACACTGCGCCCACACTGCGCCCACACTGCGCCCACACTGCGCCCACACTGCGCCCACACTGCGCCCACACTCTGCCCTCACTGCCCCCAGACAGTTCCCACACCGCGCTCACACCGCACCCACACAGCGCCCACACTGTGCTCACACTGCGCCCACACTGCACTCACACTGCGCTCACACTGCGCCCACACTGCACCCGCCCTCCACCCACACTGCGCTTTCACTCCACCCACACTGCGCTCACACTGCACCCACACTGCACCCGCACTGCACCCGCACTGCACCCGCACTCCACCCACACTGCACCCACACTGCACCCACACTGCGCCCACACTGCGCTCACACTGCGCCCACACTGCACCCACACTGCGCCCACACTGCGCCCACACTGCACATACACTGTACCCACACTGCGCTCACACTGCGCCCACACTGCACATACACTGCACCCGCACTGCACCCACACTGCGCCCACACTCCGCTCACACTGCACCCACACTGCGCTCCCCTCTCTCCTGGTTTGAATCCTCTGATTCTGGCCTCTCCTGGGCGAGCCAGTCGCTGACGTCAGCTCCGTGCCGCCAGCAGGCTGGGGTTTAATTGCAAACACATTTTGGATGCAGCCTGGGATATAAATGTATAAACATATTTAAAATATACACCTCTATTTGTCTCACAGAAAACTAACCTTCCCTCTTCTCATCTCTCACTTAAATCTCAATCAGACAGCGTCTGCACTGGACACAGCGAGAGATGTGCTGATGTGGGAGATAGTTAACTAGTCTCCCTGTCTAAATATTCCTTTATTCATCCTGAGGGAAACGTGGCCGGGATTTTGTCAACTTGGCAATGACTGCTGGGTTTCTCTCTCTCTCTCTCTCTCTATCCCTCCTTCAATGCCTCGCATGTATAGTTTGGAAACCTTTCAGCCAGCCAGAAAGAAAAGCCAAGCAAGCTTTAACAGGAGGAGGAAGAGGCAAGAGGTGAATCAGGTTTAGTCCCTGTTGCCTCTCCACATACTCTTCAAAGTCATTCGAGGTCACAGCCCGCTTCCAACTCAGAGGAAAACAACATTGTTGTCATTTTAAACATGGCACAATACTGAATCGAGGTGTATCCTCATGTTAGTGTTTGCAGAATAACTCTTCCACTATGAACGCCGAAGGTGGGTGATGTGTTGGGTGCTCTGCTACACAGACGAACCAACACGGTTGCGAATGGTACAACTCAGTTTTATTTCAAACATCTATTTACAGTGGTAAACTGGTTACTGAGGTTCGAT
The DNA here is from genome assembly GCF_047496885.1 of Scyliorhinus torazame. NCBI lineage: Eukaryota > Metazoa > Chordata > Chondrichthyes > Carcharhiniformes > Scyliorhinidae > Scyliorhinus > Scyliorhinus torazame. The sequence goes on along the minus strand of NC_092715.1, from coordinate 260,567,853 downwards.
CATAACCCTTGAATCTGTGGACCTATTCCTAATTCTATCATGTAGTGTCACTCAGCACATGGTGGATGTCTGAGTGGCTTGCTATGAGCTCTGTGCCCTGAGCTGTCTCCTGCTGGAATGCTCAGGAAGTGTCGTGTTGCCTGTTTTGTACTGTGTATGCTCTTGCCTGTGATTGGCTGTGGTGTTGTGTGTGTGTTGATTGGTCCGTTGATCTGTCCATCAGTATGTATGTGCTATGATGTTTACCTGAATATCATGACATCCCCCCTTTTGTACAAGAACATGTGCCTATGTGGTTATAAATAGAGATGTGTACTGAGTGCAGCTGAATGTGTGTGTGCAATATCTACAGCATGTACATGGGGCTAAACTATATACAAGGGGCGATGTCGGGTGCGACATAACAACGAGGTTGTACCATAAACAAAGAACGGGAAATGTTGAACGACAAAACGAACTCCTGTAACGACAAGGAATAACAGAAACATATTAACACAGTGGTATTATGAGTTCAATGTACAAACAGGCTCATAAGTCCCGTCTAGTAGGTGGGCGACGAATTCGGGTTGACCGACTCAAGGGTGGGTTTGGATCCACCGGCTGAGGAATGGGCCTGTCCACGGGCGACGACGGAAGGGGCATGGTGGCAGGAAGATCCACGAAGTTGATATCAGGAACAACAGGAGGGCGCGGTGTCAGTGTAAGTTCCCGTAGCGAACGTGGAAGTAGGCGAAGAGCCCGGCGATTGCGCCTATGAATGGAGCCATCAGGCAGGAACGAGCGGGGAGCCACGCGTCGGAGAACTTCGGCAGGTGCTGACCAGCCACCTTCTGGTAGGTGGATGCGGACGTCGGCGCCAGGGCGGGAAGATCAGTTGCCCGTGTGTCATATGCCATCTTCTGGCGAACGCGCTGCTGTTGCATTCTGTGTAGTACCGGAGCATGGTTGGTTATGGATGGCACAGTGGTCCTAAGGGCGCGACCTGTCAACAGCTGGGCTGGTGAGAGGCCAGTGGCTAGTGATAGGCCAGCAGGGCGAGGCAGAAATCCAATCCGGCAGCAGCAGCCTTGCAGAGGAGCCGCTTGACAATGTGAACGCCCTTCTCCGCCTTTCCATTGGACTGGGGATGCAGAGGGCTGGATGTCACGTGTGTGAAGCCATACGAAGCAGCAAAGGACGACCATTCCTGGCTGCAAAACAGGGCCCATTGTCCGACATGACAGTAATCGGAATGCCGTGGCGAGCGAAGGTGTCTTTGCAGGCCCTTATGACAGCGGACGATGTTAAGTCGTGCAGGCGTATGACCTCTGGATAGTTGGAAAAGTAATCTATGATGGTGACATAGTCCCTGCCAAGCGCGTGAAAAAGGTCCACACCCACCTTCGCCCAGGGGGACGTCACCAGCTCATGGGGCTGAAGCGTCTCAGGAGGTTGCGCCGGTTGAAACCTTTGGCAGGTGGGGCAGTTGAGCACCATATTGGCAATGTTATCACTGATGCCCGGCCAGTATTCCGCCTCTCGGGCCCTCCGTCTGCACTTCTCGACCCCCAGGTGGCCTTCGTGTAGTTGGTCGAGGACCAGCTTGTGCATGCTGTGCGGAATCACAATCGGTCCAGCTTTAGGAGGACACCATCAATGACGGCCAAGTCATCTCGGACATTGTAGAACTGCAGACACTGTCCTTTGAGCCACCCTCCCGTCATGTGGCGCATCACCCGTTGTAGAAGGGGGTCAGCCGCAGTCTCTCGGCGAATACGGGCCAGACTGGAGTCGTCAGCTGGCAGATATGCCGATGTGAAGGCCACCTGCGCTTCGACCTGACAGATGAACCCCTCCGAATCTGGCAGTGTGCTCACTGCTCTGGATAGCGCAATGATAAGGTCCTTTCCCGGGGTGTAGACCAGTTGGAAGTCATACCTCCTGAGTTTAAGTAGGATGTGCTGGAGGCGAGGGGTCATCTCGTTCAGGTCCTTATTTATGATGTTGACCAGGGGGCGATGGTCAGTCTCAACGGTAAACCGGGGGAGACCATACACGTTGTCATGGAACTTGTCTATTCCGGTCAGCAAACCCAGGCACTCCTTTTCGATCTGCGCGTAGTGCTGTTCTGTGGGGGTCATGGCCCGCGATGCATAGGCGACCGGGGCCCATGACGCAGTGTCATCCCGCTGTAGGAGTACCCCCCCAATGCCGGACTGGCTGGCATCAGTCGAAATTTTAGTGTCCCAAGATGTGTTGAAAAACGCCAATACCGGGGCTGTGGTGAGCTTAACTTTGAGCTCCTCCCATTCCTTCTGGTGTGTGGGCAGCCACTGGAACTCCGTGGACTTCTTGACGAGGTGGTGCAGAGCCGTCGTGTGGGAGGCAAGGTTGGGAATGAACTTCCCCAGGAAGTTGACCATGCCTAGGAAGCGAGGCACTGCTTTCTTGTCTGCCGGCTGCGGCATGGCTGTAATGGCGTTCACCTTGTCTGCATCCGGACGGACCCCTGACCGGGAAATGTGGGCCCCCAGGAACTTCAGCTCGGTTTGGGTGAAAGAACACTTGGCTCGGTTGAGGCGCAGGCCGTTTTCCCGTATCAGCGCAAAAACGCGCTGGAGATGATTGATGTGCTCCTGTAGTGTGGTGGACCAGATGATGATGTTGTCCATGTAGACACGCACCCCTTCGATGCCTTCCATCATCTGCTCCATGATCCTGTGAAAGACCTCGGATGCGAGATGATGCCAAATGGCATTCAGTTGTAGCAGAACCTGCCGAAAGGGGTGTTGAAGGAGCACAGCTTTCGGCTGGACGGATCCAGTTGGAAATGCCAAAAACCCTTTGAGGCATCCAGTATTGTGAAGATTTTTGCCTGGGCCATTTCGCTCGTGATCTCTTCCCGCTTGGGTATGGGGTAGTGTTCCCTCATTATGTTGTTGTTGAGGTCTTTTGGATCAGTGCAGATCCGGAACTCGCCGGAGGGCTTCTTAACACACACCATGGAGCTGACCCATGGTGTGGGCTCCGTGACCCGGGATAGCACCCCTTGGTCCTGGAGATCCTGCAGCTGCTGCTTGAGGCGGTCTTTGAGTGGCGCTGGGACCCTGCGAGGTGCGTGAATGACCGAGGTGGCGTCCGGTTTGAGCCGAATTCTGTAGGTGTATGGCAGTGTTCCCATGCCCTCGAATGCCTCCTGGTTGTGGGCGAGGAGCGATTGAAGCTGTGCCCTAAATTCTGCATCCGGGAAGTCAGATGTGCCTTCTGGAGACAGAGCGTGGACCCGCTGAACGAGGTGGAGAACCTTGCATGCCTGTGCACCTAGCAGGGAGTCCTTTGATGTTCTGACTATCTCGAATGAGAGTGTGGCCGTGTGTGTGTTGTGTGTCACCTGGAGCTGGCAGGATCCCATAGCCGGGATAACGTTTCCATTGTAGTCGACCATCTTGCAACGGGATGGCCGAATTGGTGGTCTGACCTTCATGGCGTAGAAGGCTGACCATGCTCTGAGGTTGGCGGAGGCGCCAGTGTCCAGACGGAATGTTATCGGTGATCGGTTGACCGTTAGGGTGGCACACCATTCATCACCCGGATTGACGCTGTTCACTTGCAACGGCTGGTGGGTCCTGGCTGGAGACATCCGGTTCCCATCAATGACCGCAACACGGAATGCGTCCCAGTCGTCTGTGTCACTAATCTGGATATGGGCACGACTCATAGTAAGGAGGCTGAATGGTCCGCACATCCCTGCGGGGTTGTCGGAATTGGGGAACATTGGCAGGTTGAGTTCCTCGACAGCAGGCAGCGTAGTGGCCCATCTTGCCACAGCGGAGGCATTGTCGGTTTCTTGCGGGACATTGCCGTTTGAAATGTGCGGCTCCGCAGTTGCCGCACGTCGTGACGTCATAGCGTTCGTTGCGCCACCGCGCATGCGCAGTTCGGTCTTGCGTCGAGCGCGCCTGCGCATCACGTCCCTCTGTGTCGACGTCGTTTTTGGCGCGCCCAAACGCGAGAGGCCTCGAAAAGCGCGCGAAATGGCCGCCCTCGTCCGGGCCGCGGGCCGGGAGGAACTCAATTGCCTGGATCCGTTCGGCCTCGTAGGACGCCTGCCTCGCCAATCCGGCCGCGTAGGACCCCTGCCGCACCGATTCGGCCACCTGGAATTGGGAGTAGCGGCTAGTCGCGTTTTCATGGAGGACGCAGGCTTCGATGGCGGTGGCTAGGGTGAGGCCTTTTATTTTTAAGAGCTGCTGGCGTAGGGTGCCCGAGGTGACACCAAAAACGATCTGGTCCCGAATCATGGAATCGGAGGTGGTGTCATAACCGCAGGACTGCGCGAGGATACGGAGATGAGTAAGGAAGGATTGAAAGGGCTCATCCTTACCCTGCAGGCGCTGCTGGAAGAGATACCTCTCGAAACTCTCATTGTCCTCGACTTTGAAGTGTTGGTCGTGTTTGAGAAGGACCGTCTTGTACTTGGTCTTGTCCTCACCTTCCGCGAACACCAGGGAGTTGTAGACATGGATGGCGTGTTGACCTGCCGTGGAGAGGAGGATGGCGATCTTTCTGGTGTCAGAAGCGCGCTCCTTTTCCTTGGCTTCCAGGAAGAGCTGGAAGCGCTGTTTGAACAGCTTCCAATTAACGCCGAGGTTTCCAGCGACTTGCAGCGGCTGCGGTGTGCTGACAGTGTCCATGGTGCAGGATGGCAGATTCCGGAGGATCCGTAGGTAGGTCCCACAGTTACTCCTGGTACTATGATGTGTTGGGTACTCTGCTACAGACGAACCAACACGGTTGCAAATGGTACAACTCAGTTTTATTACTAATATATATTTACAGTGGTAAACTGGTTACTGAGGTTCAATCATAACCCTAGAATCTGTGGACCTATTCCTAATACTATCTTGGAGAGGCACTCAGCACATGGTGGACGTCTGAGTGGCTTGCTGTGAGCTCTGTGCCCTGAGCTGTCTCCTGCTGGAATGCTCATGTTCCCTGTTTTGTACTGTGTATGCTCTTGCCTGTGATTGGCTGTGGTGTTGTGTGTGTGTTGATTGGTCCGTTGATCTGTCCATCAGTATGTATGTTTGCCTGAATATCATGACAGTGGGAAGGTACTTGTTTTGATACTGCCAGCTCGGTTGCACAATACACACACGCTGTGGAGGAGTTTGAGGTGGGGGGGGAAGCGGTGATGGGTCGAAACACAAGAGCAGACCACCCAGCTGAAAATATGAGTATCAAATATTTTGAACTCGAGCACAAACAAGTTTCGCTCTTGGCTCTGAGCTCATTAAAATACCTGGGTGATGCGACCATCAATTCACTCGAAGACGCGTGGAGAAGTAAACCGTGGTTTTAATCAGCTTAGAACTGAGCCTGCCTGTGACCGGTACAACACTGAAGGTGGCCCCGCAGGTCGGCAGCTCTTATACTTCCTGTAAAGGGGTGGAGCCATGGGCGGAGCCCGTACATGCCCCAACATATCCCCTGTGGGTGAAGCCACACAATGACCCATAGGTAGAGCCCACAGGGTTAATAACATAACACAGGGCACTGGTGAATTATCAGTAATTATACATTCACCACACTGAGTTGCAAAAAAAATGAGAAGATGATGAGAAGCTGATGGGAGCAGAGTGAGATTTCATTGTAGAGATATAGCACAAGGTCTAGTTATAGTGTAGTTTAATAGTTAGAGAGAATATTGATTACTGCACTACAGATTCAGTATTATTGGTTTATTATCTGTTAGTAAAGCGTGCCAACCTAATCAAGTTCAGTAGTGTAAAATAAATTTGTTTTGATCCAAACTTCTTATTTTTATATTCTTTGTCAACACTACATATCTGGCTATCTTGGAGGGAGAGGCAAGGAATGTTACACACTCGTGGGGGTCCCAGGACTTGGGATTATAACTGGAAGAGGCACTAATAAATCCGGTGAGGAATTCAGGAACAGCCTCTTTGCTCAGAGAGTGGTGAAAATGGAGAACGTGCTGCCACCTGGACTAGTTGAGGTGAATAGAGTTGGTGCACTTCAGGGGAAGCTTGACACACCAGGGAAAAGGAATGGGAAGGATATGTTGATCGAGTGAGTGGCAGTAAATAGATCGGCAGGAGAGACATGTGGCCTAACGTTCTGTTTCTACACAGTAAACCCTACGCAATTCTTTCATATATATATAGACAAGTCAAAGATGCAAGACGATATAGACTTTGTCTACATATATGATGTGGAGATGCCGGCGTTGGACTGGGGTGAGCACAGTATGAAGTCTTACAACACCAGGTTAAAGTCCAACAGGTTTGTTTCAAATCACTAGCTTTCGGAGCGCTGCTCCTTCCTCTGGTGAATGAAGAGGTCTGTTCCAGAAACACATATATAGACAAATTCAAAGATGCCAGGCAATGCTTGGAATGCGACCATTAGCAGGTGATTAAATCTTTACAGATCCAGAATTGGGGTAACCCCAGGTTAAAGAGATGTGAATTGTGTCAAGCCAGGACAGTTGGTAGGATTTCGCAGGCCAGATGGTGGGGGATGAATGTAATGCTACCTCTTCATTCACCAGAGGAAGGAGCAGCGCTCCGAAAGCTAGTGATTCGAAACAAACCTGTTGGACTTTAACCTGGTGCTGTAAGACTTCTTACTGTGCTCACCCCAGTCCAACGCCGGCATCTCCACCTCATAGTTTCTGATGTTAACCCTTTACTACACTTGTACTATACATATCAGAGTGGGAAACATTTTCTCTGCGTCCAACCAATCAAAAGCGTAACGACCCTTCATAAGTTTAAAGATTTCTCTCAGATCACCTCTCCCAGTCTCCTCTGTCCTGGATTGTTCAGTCTTCCCTGATAATTGTATTCCTTCAGTTCTTATATTATCCATGTGACCCTGATGAAAGGCCTGGAATGTTGGGGGAAGAGTTGCGTGCTTCTCGACAGCGCGTCGTTCGCTGGAGGTGCAATCAGCGGGATCTTCCATTGAAGCCCCCCCCCCCCCCATGCCGCTAGGAAACCCATTGGGCGGGGCTGCGGTGCCGGCGGCAACAGAGAGTCCCACTGGCGGGAGAATTCCGGCTGTTCACTCTGATTCCCTCTCCACAGATGCTGCCAGATCTGCTGAGCAATTCCAGCATTTTCTGTTTTAATATCATGTAGACAGCTTCAGCGACTTATTGGTATTAGTGTCCCCTATTTGAAAGTTGAGCGTGTGCAAAACCTATCCGGTTGGGTTTGGAAAAAAACAGCCTCCATCTCTATTCTTAATTATTATCCATTGGCCCCTACCGTGAATCACAGAGTTCGAGTGAAGACACGATGAGATTCACCTGAGGAAGGAGCAGCGCTCCGAAAGCTAGTGATTCGAAACAAACCTGTTGGACTTTAACCTGGTGTTGTAAGACTTCGTACTGTGCTCACCCCAGTCCAACGCCGGTATCTGACATCACGATGAGATTGGGTTTTGATGCTGTCTCCATGTCGTTAAACTCACTGCCAAGTCCCTCAAAGTGGGAAAAGTAGCGGAGAAGAGAACAAAAAAAAGATAATAAAAATCTGGGGTAATTACAAGGCCAACCTCGAGTAAGAACAAGAGAAATAGAAGCAGGTGATTGGACAGTCCCGTCGTTTCCACTTGCCCACTTGCTCCCCATATCCTGTCATTCGCTGAGAGATCAAAAACCTACCTGTCCCAGATTCAGTGATGATGATTCAGCACGGTAGCACAGTGGTTAGCACAGTTGTTTCACAGCTCCAGGGTCCCAGGTTCGATTCCCAGCTTGGGTCACTGTCTGTGCGGAGTCTGCACATCCTCCCCTGTCTGCGTGGGTTTCCTCCGGGTGCTCCGGTTTCCTCCCACAGTCCAAAGACGTGCGGGTTAGGCGGATTGGCCGTGCTAAATTGCCCTGAGGTTAGGTAGAATTAATGGGTTACAGGGAAAGGGTGGAGGTGTGGGTTTAAGTAGGGCGCTCTTTTCCAAGAGCTGGCACAGACTCGATGGGCCGAATGGCCTCCTTCTGCCCTGTTGATTCTATGAATCCTTTGAAATTCCAAAGATTCACAACGATTTGAGTGAAGAACGTTCTCCCAATCTCAGTCCGAAATGACCCGTCCCATTTCCTGAGGCTATGCCACCATGTTGTGGGTGCCCCAGTTGCGGAGACGACCTCTCAGTACCTACCCTGCCTCTTCAGAACCTTGAATGTTTCAATGAGATCACCCCGCACTCTTCTAAACGCCAGAGAATATCGACCCAATTTACTCATCGGTAAACCTCTCATCACAGGGACCTTCGCTGTACCACCTCTGGTTTAAAATATATAATTCCTTAAATATGGAGGTCAAATAGATTGCAAATAGCTGAGGCCCCAGCACTGATCCATGTGGCATTCCACTCGTCGCAGCATGCTAACTTAAAAATTATCCATGTATCACCCTCAACTCCATGAGCCCTTGTGTATTAACCTTTCTTTTACTATCTTATCGAATGCCTTTGGAAATCCAAGTATACCACATCTACTTGTCCCCTTTAATCTGTCCTACCAGTTACATCCTAAAAGCTCTAATAAATTTGCCAAACACGATTTCCTTTTCGTAAAACCATGCTGACTTGTTCTAATTACTTTTTTGAGAAGTATTTTTATTCACATTTTTAGCAATTTAACATTTTACAAAACATAACAAAAGCATTACACCCCCAAATACAATAAACCCTGCACTAACCCCCCACCCCCCACCCCCCCCCCCCCCCACCCACAGTTGTCGATAACTAGCTCTCCGAAATGCAAAATAAACAAACTCCACTCTTGTGGAACCCCTCATCTGTCCCCCTAAAGGAAAATTTCACCTTTTCAAGATGTAAGAACTCCATTAGATCCCCCAGCCACACCAAGGTACAGGGTGGAGATGCTGACCTCCACCCCAACAGAACCCACCTGTGAGCGATCAACGAGGCGAAGGCTAAAACATCTGCCCCCGCTCCCATCTGCAACTCCAAAAGGCCCCACACCCCGAATGTGGCCCCCAGGAGACCCAGCTCCACATCCACATGCTGGATTGCCGACAACCTGCTGAAAAACTACCTTCAAAATGTCTCCAACTTCGGGCAGAACCAGAACATATCACATGAAATGAAAATCGCTTATTCTCACAAGTAGGCTTCAAATGAAGTTACTGTGAAAAGCCCCTAGTTGCCACATTCCAGCGCCTGTTCGGGGAGGCTGGTACGGGAATTGAACCGTGCTGCTGGCCTGCCTTGGTCTGCTTTCAAAGCCAGCGATTTAGCTAAACCAGTCCCTGATTAGCTGGGCCCCTCCCACACCGTTCAAAGTATCCCCTAACCCCTCAAATAGCCAGCTCATCCTTGACTTCGTCAAATGTGTCCTGTGCATCACCTTCAACTGTCTCATCCCCAACCTCATGCATGAGGTTGAGGCATTCATCCTCTGCAGCACCTCACACCACAACCCCTCATTCAGCTCCATCTCTAAATCCTCCCACTTGGCCTTAACCGCCTTCATAGACACCTTATCCTCTTCCAAAATCCTCCCAGATATGGCTGAGATACTCCACCCTCCAATTCCATTACCGACAGCACCTCCTCCAACAATGAGGAGGCAGGCGCTATCGGAATGTCGGAGAAACGTTTCTAGCAAAGTCCCGCAACTGCATGCACCGCAAACCCTCCTCATACTGAAACCCAAACTTCCCCCATGCTCCTCCAAACTTGCAAACCTCCCCTCCAAGAACAAATCCTCTATCTCCTTCACCACTCTCCCAAACCTTGCATGACTTACTCTAATTATGATGTGGAGATGCCGGCGTTGGACTGGGGTGAGCACAGTACGAAGTCTTACAACACCAGGTTAAAGTCCAACAGGTTTGTTTCGATGTCACTAGCTTTCGGAGCGCTGCTCCTTCCTCAGGTGAATGAAGAGGTATGTTCCAGAAACACATATATAGACAAATTCAAAGATGCCAAACAATGCTTGGAATGCGAGCATTAGCAGGTGATTAAATCTTTACAGATCCAGAGATGGGGTAACCCCAGGTTAAAGAGGTGTGAATTGTACCAAGCCAGGACAGTTGGTAGGATTTCGCAGGCCAGATGGTGGGGGATGAATGTAATGCGACATGAATCCCAGGTCCCGGTTGAGGCCGCACTCATGTGTGCGGAACTTGGCTATAAGTTTCTGCTCGGCGATTCTGCGTTGTCGCGGGTCCTGAAGGCCGCCTTGGAGAACGCTTACCCGGAGATCAGAGGCTGAATGCCCTTGACTGCTGAAGTGTTCCCCGACTGGAAGGGAACATTCCTGCCTGGTGATTGTTGCGCGATGTCCGTTCATTCGTTGTCGCAGCGTCTGCATGGTCTCGCCAATGTACCACGCTTCGGGACATCCTTTCCTGCAGCGTATGAGGTAGACAACGTTGGCCGAGTCGCACGAGTATGTACCGCGTACCTGGTGGGTGGTGTTCTCACGTGTAATAGTGGTATCCATGTCGATGATCTGGCACATCTTGCAGAGATTGCCATGACAGGGTTGTGTGGTGTCGTGGTCACTGTTCTGAAGACTGGGTAGTTTGCTGCAAACAATGGTTCGTTTGAGGTTGCACGGTTGTTTGAAGGCAAGTAGTGGGGGTGTGGGGATGACCTTGGCAAGATGTTCATCGTCATCAATGACGTGTTGAAGGCTGTGAAGAAGATGACGTAGTATGCTCAAGCCGTCAGGAGTCGCGTCAATGCCAGATTCATCAGTCGCATTCACAAGACAGCCCCGAACGTCACCCAAGCACAACGCAATGCCATCCGCGCTCTCAAGACCAACCACAGCATCGTCATCAAACCAGCAGACAACGTGGGGGCCACTGTCGTACTGAACAGAACGGACTACTGCAAAGAAGTATACCGACAACTGAACAACCAAGAACACTACAGACAGTTACCCGCAGATCCGACCAAGGAACACATCCGCCAACTTAACAGACTGATCAAGACCTTGGATCCAGATCTTCAGAGCACCCTACGTGCTCTCATCCCACGTACTCCCCGCATTGGAGATCTCTACTGCCTCCCGAAAATACATAAGGCCAACACACCAGGCCGCCCTATCGTTTCAGGCAATGGGACCCTGTGTGAGAACCTCTCTGGCTACATCGAGGGCATCTTGAAACCCATCGTACAAGGTACACCCAGCTTCTGTCGCGACACGACGGACTTCCTACAGAAACTCAACACCCATGGACCAGTTGAACCAGGAACATTCCTCGTCACAATGGACGTCTCGGCACTCTACACCAGCATCCCCCATGACGACGGCATTGCTGCAACAGCCTCAGTACTCAACACCGACTCCTGCCAATCTCCAGATTCTGCAACTCATCCGCTTCATTCTGGATCACAACGTCTTCACCTTCGACAACAAGTTCTTCATCCAGACGCACGGAACAGCCATGGGGACCAAATTCGCACCCAATACGCCAACATCTTCATGCACAAGTTTGAACAGGACCTACTCACCGCACAGGACCTTCAACCGACGTTATACACCAGATACATCGATGACATTTTTTTCCTTTGGACCCACGGCGAAGAATCACTGAAACGACTACACGATGACATTAATAAGTTCCATCCAACCATCAGACTCACCATGGACTACTCTCCAAAATCAGTTGCATTCTTGGACACACTCGTCTCCATCAAGGACGGTCACCTCAGCACTTCGCTTTACCGCAAACCCACGGATAACCTCATGATGCTCCACTTCTCCAGCTTCCACCCTAAACACATTAAAGAAGCCATCCCCTATGGACAAGCGCTCCGTATACACAGGATCTGCTCAGACGCGGAGGTGCGTAACAGACATCTACAGACGTTGAAAGATGCCCTCGTACGAACGGGATATGGCACTCGACTCATCGATCGACAGTTCCAACGCGCCACAGCGAAAAACCGGACCGACCTCCTCAGAAGACAAACATGGGACACAACCGACAGAATACCCTTCGTCGTCCAGTACTTCCCCGGAGCGGAGAAACTACGTCATCTTCTTCACAGCCTTCAACACGTCATTGATGACGATGAACATCTTGCCAAGGTCATCCCCACACCCCCACTACTTGCCTTCAAACAACCGTGCAACCTCAAACGAACCATTGTTTGCAGCAAACTACCCAGTCTTCAGAACAGTGACCACGACACCATACAACCCTGTCATGGCAATCTCTGCAAGACGTGCCAGATCATCGACATGGATACCACTATTACACGTGAGAACACCACCCACCAGGTACGCGGTACATACTCGTGCGACTCGGCCAACGTTGTCTACCTCATACGCTGCAGGAAAGGATGTCCCGAAGCGTGGTACATTGGCGAGACCATGCAGACGCTGCGACAACGAATGAACGGACATCGCGCAACAATCACCAGGCAGGAATGTTCCCTTCCAGTCGGGGAACACTTCAGCAGTCAAGGGCATTCAGCCTCTGATCTCCGGGTAAGCGTTCTCCAAGGCGGCCTTCAGGACCCGCGACAACGCAGAATCGCCGAGCAGAAACTTATAGCCAAGTTCCGCACACATGAGTGCGGCCTCAACCGGGACCTGGGATTCATGTCGCATTACATTCATCCCCCACCATCTGGCCTGCGAAATCCTACCAACTGTCCTGGCTTGGTACAATTCACACCTCTTTAACCTGGGGTTACCCCATCTCTGGATCTGTAAAGATTTAATCACCTGCTAATTCTCGCATTCCAAGCATTGTTTGGCATCTTTGAATTTGTCTATATATGTGTTTCTGGAACAGACCTCTTCATTCACCTGAGGAAGGAGCAGCGCTCCGAAAGCTAGTGACATCGAAACAAACCTGTTGGACTTTAACCTGGTGTTGTAAGACTTCTTACTCTAATTATACCAAGCTCTTCTAAATACATTGTTAATACTTCTTGTCTTTATGAATAGAAGATAAATGTACAAAAGCAAGAAAGCTGTGTGAAACCTTTAACTGGCACTATACGTTTTAAAGAATGTCAAGGCCCTAGAGAGGGTCAGGAAGCGATTTACTAGAATGGTGTCAGGGATGAAAGATTTCACTTCTGTAAAAGGACGACAGGAACTGTCGTTGTTCTCCATAGAGCAGAGATGATTTGGGGGATTTTTGGAGTAGGCTATTTCGCCCCTCGAGGCTGTTCTGTGATCCAATGAGAACATGGCTAATCTGTGACCTAACACTATGGGCGGGATTCTCCAACCCCCGCCGGGTCGGAAAATCGCCAGGGGGCGGAGTGAATCCCGCCCCGCCGCTCCGACGGTGGCTGCCGAATTCTCCGGCGCCAGTTTTTCGGCGGGGGCAGGAATCGCGTCACGCCGGTCGGGGGCCCTTGGCAGAGGCCCCCCTGGCGATTCTCCGGCCCGCGATGGGCCGAGCGGCCGCCCGTTTTCGGCCGGTCCCGCTGGCATAAATCAAACCAGGTCCGTACCGGCGAGACCTGCCTCTGCGGGCGGCCGGCCGAGTCCTCGGGGGGGGGGGGCGCGGGGGGATCTGGCCCCGGGGGGGTGGCCCCACGGGGCTCACCGATCGGCGGGCGAGCCTGTGCCGTGGGGGCACTCTTTCCCTCCGCGCCAGCTGCTGTCAACCTCCGCCATGGCCGGCGCAAAGAAGAACCCCCTGCGCATGCGCTGGGATGACCCCAGCACACGCTGGCGCTCCCGCGCATGCGCCAACTCTCGCTGGCCGGCGGAAGCCCTTTGGCGCTGGTTGGCGGGGCGCCAACCCCGCCGGCGCCGGCCTAGCCCCTGAAGGTGCGGGGGATTCCGCACCTTCCGGGCAGCCTGACGTCGGAGTGGTTCACGCTACTCCTCGGAGCTGGTGCGGCCCGCCCCGCCAGGTAGGGGAGAATCCCACCCAACTTCTTCAGCTTTGCCTGATATCCCTAAATACCTTGGGATGAGAAAAATACATCACCCCCAAAATTAAAATTGGCACCTGATTCAGCATCAATTGCCAATTACAGAAGAGTGCATCAAACGTTTCTCCGTTACCTGTAGAGGTGGTTCCTAATTTCAATCCTGAAATGCCCGCCTCTAATTTTTAGACGATGATCTCAGTCCTCGATTTCCCAACCAGCAGAAAGCGTTTCTCTCTGACTGTCCCACTTAATATCTTGAAAACCTTGATCAAATCCTCAATTCCAGCCTTGGGTGACTGTGTGGAGTCTGCACCTTCTCCCCGTGTGTGCGTGGGTTTCCTCCGGGTGCTCCGGTTTCCTCCCACAATGTAAAGGTGTGCAGGTTAGGTGGGTTGACCATGCTAAATTGCCCCTTAGTGTCCAACGGTTAGGTGGGGTTTGGGGGATGGGGCGGTGGAGCAGGCCTGGGTAGGGTGCTCTTTCAGAGGGTCAGTGCACACTCAATGGGCCGAATGGCCTCCGTCTGCACTGTAGGAATTCTATGAATCATTTTATAAATCCAAGGGAATACAAACCTGATCTGTATATTATAATTTAACCCTTGAAGTCCCAGTGTCTATCTAGTAAATCTGCACAGCGCTTTCCCTACAAGGTCATCCTTCCTGTGGCACCTACAGCTGCTCGAAGGACCCTAGCTGTGGTCTAACTAGGGCTTTAAGTAGCTGAAGCGAGACTTGCATCATTAAAAATGTGCAAAATCAGGAAAAGGTTTTTGATACTGTTTCCAGTGGCAGAGTATCAGTAACCATATTTAAGACGGTTGGTAAACGAACCAGAGGCAGAGTGATCGAGTTCTGCAGCATAGAAAAGGCCATTTGGCCCATCCCGTCGGCACCAGTCAAAAACAACTACCTAACTATTCTTTTTTTCAGAGATTTAGAGTACCCAATTCATTTTTTCCAAATAAGGGGCAGTCCACCTACCCTGCCCATCTTTGGGTTGTGGGGGTGAGACCCACGCAAACACGGGGAGAATGTACAAACTCCACACGGGCCAAGTGCTGGAAAGGTTCAATTCCGGCTCTGGGTCACTGTCCGTGTGGAGTTTGCACATTCTCCCCGTGTCTGTGTGGGTTTCGCCCCCACAACCCAAAGATGTGCAGGGTAGGTGGATTGGCCACGCTAAATTGCCCCTTAATTGGAAAAAAATGAATTGGGTACACTAAATTTAAAAACAAAATTGATCCCTCCACCCAGGGGAAAGGTTTCTTCCTGTCCACTCTATGCCCCTCATAATTTTATATATCTCAATCCTGCCGCCCCCCCCTCAGTCTCCTCTGCTCCAAGCAAAACAACCCTAGTCTATCCAATCTCTCTTCACAACTGAGACTCTCCAGCCCAGGCAACATCCTGGTCAATCTCCTCTGCACCCTTTCCAGGGCGAGCAGAGATAGCAAGAACAAAATTAAAAATATGCAGCGAGTTGTTGTGATGGTGAAAGTCCTGCCCAAAAGGGCGGCGGAAGCAGATTGAATAGTAACTTAACGAAAGTGTTGTGGGAGAGGTGTTTTCAGAACCCCAAAATGTATCATGGAGTTCAACCAACCTCTCCCTTTAATGGGTTGTTGCTTTTGAAGCACCCGGCTTGATCCCCAGGTGTGGTATTATAATTATGGACATGTGGTTTTTAACATAAAACAATGTTTATTCTATGAACTCAACTTAACCTTTTAAATAAACATTGGATCTATTAACACCCCTTACTTCAAAGATAACCCCTAAAATAATACAACACTAAATAATCCCTCAAAATGTTCCTCCAAACATCCAAAATCTTCAAACCTACAAAACAGTAACACACCAGGTCACAGTTAATATATATTTTCTGTTGGATGGCAGAGATATATCAGCTTGGTTGACTTCAGCTCCAGCACTTTGCTTTTCTTCCTGCAGCTCTCTGGAAACACACAGACACACACAAGCTGCTTTTTCAAACTGGCTTTCTCCCTTCAAGCAGCTCACAGCAAACCAGAACTTCTCAAGCTGCTGTCTCAAACTGGCTTTCTCCTTTTAAGCAGCTCACAGCAAAACAACCAGGCACTTTTAATCTGCTCTCAGCAAAACCAGCCAGGCACTTTTCAGCTGCTCTCAGCAAATCCGAAACCAAAAGCAGAAGTGAGCTCAGCTCCCCCCAACCTCTGACATCACTTCAGTAATATGATCAACTCCATTCTTTAAAGGTACATTGCTTAAACATCCATTTCTCAAAGGTACTCTCACATGACAAAAGGAATTGGATAAATACCTGACGGGGTGAAAATGCCCAGGCTATGGGGACAGGGGACAGGGACTAATTATACATCTCTATCAAAGAGCTAGCACAGGCACAAGGGGATGAATGGACTCCTTCTGCCTTCTGTTCTGTATTATTCCACGGTGCTATGATCAGCAACCCTACAGTCTGTTGCCAAACTCGGTCAAGTTGTCCTGATAAGCTGTTGGGCAATCTTTTCATCCAGCAGTAATTTTCCCCTGGCTGAGGAACAGAGTTTGCAACTAAAGGTATGGAAGGAATCGCAAAACACAGCTTCAAACCGAACTGTAAAATTGTCCTCGAGTGGCTTCGTTGACCATTTTGTTCAAAAGTTTCAGCTGCCCGGTAAAAAGCAACGGAGGCCAAAGTTTGATATTCTTCCCTGAGCAATCGGTAACATCTGAAAAAGGTTTAGTAACTCCCACTCTCGATTGGCGAATCCCATTGATTCAGCGCGCACAAGGCAGCAGAGCCTCCCACTGTGCAGCAATGAACTTCTTTCAGTTAATCTGTGTCGAACTCCAGGCTTGCGTTTCTTCAGCTGCCAGTACAATTACAATCCTTGCTTCTCCGAGTGACTGCAAAAACAAGCGCTCGTGCGGTCTTTAGAAGCTTTGAGGAAAGTCTGGAAAGGAGGTATTTTCGCCTCGGAGAGAGCGGGGCACGGCACGTGGAAGGGGTGCATGCACATTCGATTTATAAGCGACAACAACAGCTTACATTGAGATAGCACCTTCCCCATAATAAAACGTCCCAGGGCATTCACAGACGAGTCACAAAACAAAATTTAAACACCAAGCCAGATAAAATAATAATAATAAGACGGAGCACATGTAGGCCATTCGGCCCATCCAGTCATTCAATGAAATCACGATTGATGTGATGATCAACTCCACTTTCCCACCTTATCCCCAAAATCCTTGATTCTCTCATTGATTCCCTTTCCTTAAGGGGACCAAGCATAGTATTTTGGGTGGAGTCAAACTATAGTTTTAGTAAGACTTCCCTATTTTTATACTCCATTCCCTTTGAAATAAAGGTAGTTTTCAGGAGCGTCTTAAAGGCAGGAAAGGGAGATGGGGAGTTGTAGTGTGTTTGAGAGGAAATTCCAGAAATTAGGCCCCAGGGAATGTCTGCATTTCCATAAATACCCCCGAAAGAAATTAAATCCTTTTGAGAATCAGATTTTTCTCACCAAATGAAATGTATATGGTTGAAAATAATTTTCGAATCTCAATTCATAAAAATTTTCAATTTTCACACAACGCAACTAAACCTGCCCATGACATGACAGTTGTTCATGCTGTTTTGCATTCTATCATTAAGTTTTCGGCTCGGAAACCTCTATGTCCCTGACGGAGAGGTTGCGGTTAATATTCCTTCTGGAGGTTTCAGAGATAGCTACAGGATTTCCCAAATGCTAGCGTTTGAGTGTGCGCTCTAACTGAACCTTCCAGTGTTCACTGGTGGTGTTCTCGTGTAATCAGTGGATAATAACCCTTAATTCTGAGTTTATTTTTCTGAATGACTTCAAAACCAGCTCAAGGATGCACCTCTGGACTTCCCGATGCAGGTTTTGGCAGGGAAACTAGTGGCTAATTTTTTTAAAAACTTTTCACAGAGAGGGGGACCAGGCTGAGAGAGAGTGAGAGAGAGAGAGTTAGGAAATTGCAGGGATTGTTCGAACGTACCAAATCAATGGGCAGGAAGTGACCAACTTGTCCAACAAGACAGTGGTGGCCAGAACATCACGATTAAGCATTTCTTCCCTTCCCTCCATTGTTGATTCTATATTAATTGTGTGCAGGTGGTGGGCATTCACTTAAGCCTCCTATAAAATGGCACCGACTAAATCTGATGGGCTAGGAGTTGCGCCCTTGTAATGCATATCTCTGTAAATAAATATAAAAGTGCATCAAGATTGGTTCCCAAGTTTCATTCCTCATCGACTGGCTTTCTGGAATAGGACATCCATCTCCTACCCAACACGCCCCTCCCCCCCCACCCCTCCCTCACGCCCCCACCCCTCCCCCATGCCCCCACCCCTCCCCCACTCCGCCCATCACCTGGGAGAAGTTTTTTTTTTAATTCTTTGAGAAATTTCTCTGCAACTTCCTCAGGTGCTGGGAACCAATCCATAGGTCACATGAGCAAAGACTTATCCAGAAATACACTTAAGTAACAGCAAAATACTACAGATGCTCTAAATCTGAAATAAAAACACAAAATGCTGGAAAACTCAGCATTGAGCCTTCTGAAAAAGAATCATACGAGCTCAAAGTGTTAACTCTGCTTCCCTCGCCACAAATGCAGCCAGACCTATAATAATCTTTATGAGTGTCACAAGTAGGCTTACATTAACACTGCAATGAAGTTACTGTGAAAATCCCCCGTCGCCACACTCCGGCGCCTGTTCGGGTACACGGAGGGAGAATTCAGAATGTCCAATTCACCTAACAAGCACGTCTATCGGGGCTTGTGGGAGGAAACCGGAGCACCCGGAGGAAACCCACGCAGACACGGGGAAAACGTGCAGACTCCGCACAGACAGTGACCCAAGCCGGGAATCGAACCCGGGACCCTGGCGCTGTGAAGCAACAGTGCTAACCACTGTGCTACCGTGCCGCCCAGAGCTGAGCTTCTCCAGCATATTCGTATTTTATTCCATTAAGATGCTTACCTTACAATTCAATCCCAGTCACGGACTGATTCAACTGCCTCGTAAAAATTTGCCAGGAGTCAGAAGTCAGCAGAATGTGTTCCAGACACTCCCAACTCATTGGGAAAGGAGCAGACACCGAGCATCCAGTCTATTCCAACACTGGCATAGTTTAAACCGATGTTACTTGGTCCTTCCTAATCTGTTAAACTGAAATAATCTATCAATTGACATGCGACCCAGCCCTCTAATTACTTGATAGACTTCTATCACATCATGCCTTAGTGCCCTCGACCATGGTGATGTGGTGACACATCCCTTCCAGATTTAGATAGATATATTAGCCACAATGAAAATGGGCAATAAAGATAAGGAGCTTCTCATGCATACTACATTGAGACATTTATTTACAAATATGCATGGGGAAGGATGACCTTTATTTAGCTGCTTCACCACCAGAAAATGCTTTTTATTTTTCGAGAACAATTTAGGAAATGCAGGACTCTCATTGGGATGCACTCTTTCACAAATTGAAGGTCATCACTTGAGGGGACTTGCATCAACCCGATTTAGAAAGGTGGACTGCGGGAAACATTCCATTCCCTGCACAGAGTTTGGAAGTAAGGAACATACGGCAGAGAGAGAAAAACACAGTGTCGGAACCTGAAAGACAGAAGGACTTGCATTTACATAGCACCCGCCACAAGGTAATGAAGTATTGTTTGAAGCATTGCCACTGTTGCAATCATAGAATTTACAGTGCAGAAGGAGGTCATTCGGCCCAGCGAGTCTGTACCGGCCCTTGGAAAGAGCACGCCACCCAAGCATACACCTCCACTCTATCCCCGTAACCCAGTAAGCCCATCAAAACATTTTTGACACGAAGGGCAATTTAACATGGAGCACCCAGAGGAAACCCACGCAGACGCGGGGAGAACGTGCAGACTCCGCACAGACAGTAACCCAAGCCGGGTATCGACCCTGGGACCCTGGAGCTGTGAAGCAACAGTGCTAACCACTGTGCCACCGTGCCGTGTAGACAACGCACAAGCCAGGATAGTTGGCAGGATTTTGCAAGCCCAGGCCAGATGGTGGGGGATGAATGTAATGCGACATGAATCCAAGGTCCCGGTTGAGGCCGCACTCATGTGTGCGGAACTTGGCTATAAGTTTCCGCTCGGCGATTCTGCGTTGTCGCGCGTCCTGAAGGCCACCTTGTAGAACGCTCACCCGAAGATTCGAGGCTCAATGCCCTTGACTGCTGAAGTGTTCCCCGACTGGAAGGGAACATTCCTGCCTGGTGATTGTTGCGCGATGTCCGGTTCATCCATTGTCGCAGCGTCTGCATGGTCTCGCCAATGTACCATGCTTTGGTCCTGGGCTTGCAAAATCCTACCAACTGTCCTGCTTGGGACAATTCACACCTCTTTAACCTGTGATCATCCCTCTCTTCTGTTGCTCCGTCTGGACCTGTAAAGACTTAATTACCTGCAAAGACTCGTATTCAAAGTATCGCATTGCATCTTTGACTTTGTCTATATAAATATTTCTGGAACCCACCTCTTCATTCACCTGAGGAAGGAGCAGTGGTCCGAAAGCTAGTGCTTTGAAACAAACCTGTTGGACTTTAACCTGGTGTTGTAAGACTTCTTACTGTGCTCTTATTTGAAGTAGTGTGGTGGGATTTTTACATTCGTCTGAGAGAGCAGAGTCTCATTGAAAAGATTGCGTCTCTCACAGTGCAGCACTCACTCAGCGCTGAACTGGTATGGCAGCCCAGACTTTTATACTTAATCTCTGAGGTGGGAGACTCGGTACCCACAACCTCCTGACTCTGAGGCAAGAGTGCAGTGAGTCACAGTGGGAGCAGGTTCAGCAGAATAAAACACAAATGTTTACCTTTAAAAACCCAGCCTCCTCTATGTTCAGTTGCCATTCTAAGTTTTACGAATTTTATTGAAGCACAAACTAGATTGGCTGATCCTATGGAGCTCACGACAGAATGGAAGTTTCACTAGGGCCTAAACACCTCAATTTGTTTGGCTTCACATTACCTGGGGATGCTGGGGGGAGGGGTGGGGGGGCAGATTTAATTGCTCCACCGCTTCCAGTGGCATTTAAGAGGAACAGGTGGATTATGTGTCTGTGCCAAAGCCCCTTGCCCAGATTTTACTCCACCAAAGCATTGGGATTTTGGAGCCAGTTCTGCTTCAGAATGTCGATTCTCCGAGATTGTCAAGCAATCTCCTCAGTCGCAAGTCAGCAGAGACTAGCAACACTGCGTGCGTAATCATATTTCCATGAAACATTGCCAGCATGGAGCAAAGCAGAACTTAAATTGTGACCTTGTGTTCAATTGCGCTATCTTGCATTTCATTACAGTTTCGAACATTTGTGTTCATGTTACGTTTATCAAGCTTTTGATAAGCTTACAAATTCCTCGCTGAACACAGTAACAATATCCCTGTCAATGTGAGGTCGATTTAGAGCAAATTTGGTATCGTCTGTCATTTGTGAGTTGATTGGTGTGCATTACTCTCTGGCGAGTTATGTCAGGGGCTTTGTCCAATTTCACATCGATGCCTCCAGAAAATGTCATTGGGCGGATTTCTCAGCCTTGCCACGGCGCATACGCGAACCGTGATCGGACGGAGCATCGGGCGTCCGGCCAAAATCGAGGTCCACGCACGGTGCCGATTCGGGCACCATGCTCCGGTCCCTCGTTGGTGGCGATAACCAGGTTTGCGCCCTGCGCGGGAGGCGGCATTCCAAACCATCATATGTATGCATTTGAAATGTGATTAGTGGGTTGGACAGATTGTATGCCCCACCCTCCCACGGTACTCCGCTCCTCTAAGGTGGAGGTTTCGCAGGCGGGAATTACTATTAAGTATTGACAAATGCGGCCTGGGCACCATGGCCGCAGAAGGGGAGCGGGGGAGGGCCAACAAAACACTGAAACACCCGTTGAAAATTGTCGAGCTTCCTGAGGGGGCAGTAGTGGGGAGTACATTGGTGCCAAGTCCGTGGATCGGAGTGGCCTGGCTCAGACCATCATTGCTGCAGTGTGTTGTTTAAACGCTCCCCTTTGGGGTTACTGACATGCTCCCGGCTGTTCACACTGCTGAGTGCTGCCTGTATCCTTTAAGTGCTCAGAAGGCCTCTGGTTATTGGGAGCCCACACAGGCCGCCCCTCTGGACACTCCCATACCCCCCAGATGTGTCAGCAAGGGCCAAGCTCAATCCACCAGGTGTTGACACTCCTCAGAAGCACTGCCCCATTGCAGAGGAAGCAGGGGATCGGCAGAGCTCACCCCACCCAGAGGACACCTGCACCACGGCCTTCTGAACCCTCCCTGGTTCTCTGCCCCACTCAGGGCCGAGGACCCACCAGTGACCCCCCCCCCCCTCCCCCCACCCCTCCGGATCACCAGCTGCCTCCTCCTGGTGAGACTGGCAGCACTGGCTGCCTCTGCCACCACCTCCGAGGGGGTGTTCAGGAGGGCAGGCTTGAGTCTGCGGCCCACACCGGGGAAGAGGGCGTCCCTCCGTTCCTCATTGTTGTAGAGCTGTGGGCCGTCCTCGGACCCCTGACCTCGCGGGGCAGGCCTTTTGTGAGCCATCTTGGTGGCTGCAGTGAGTGTGCGGTAAGTGGAGCTCCAGCTGCCGGGTACTTTAGCGCTAACTCCGACCCCAGTGGTTAGAACGCCCACTGGGCCGGGAACTGCTCGTAATTCGTGCCGGTAGAGTGCTGGCCCATTAGCATCTCCTGAACCGCTCCCTGAATAGCGCCTCCAATGGGAAGGCGAACCACACGCAATTCAGCCCCAGTGTCAACGCTTCCAAACGGAGAATTTCGCCCATTATAAATCACCACAACATTAACATTATGGAATAGCACTGCCTTATTTCTCTTGACTTGTAAGAGGCCTGGAAGGCCAGAGGTGTTTTTAAAAATTCACCAAGGTGGAGCCAGTGACTGGCAGTCAGAGGGGGCGAACCCTCCAGTAGCGATGCCAGCGCAGTGGGGGCGGCCATTTCCATTGAGGGGGGGGGGGGGTACGGGGTGGGGCATCCATGGGCCATGGAGTGGACATGATGGGAAGCCCCTCCCACAAACCTGCTGGCAGGTCACCGGGGTTTACCAGGCAGCCTTGCCACCTTGGCGTGAGCCTGTCCCGAGGCCAGTAAAACGGCAGCACAGATGGGATGTGGCTGTGTTTTGGCTACTGCTTAAGTGGCTTAATTGAAATGAAATGAAATGAAATGAAAATCGCTTATTGTCACAAGTAGGCTTCAATGAAGTTACTGTGAAAAGCCCCTAGTCGCCACATTCCGGCGCCTGTTCGGGGAGGCTCGTACGGGAATTGAACCGTGCTGCTGGCCTGCCTTGGTCTGCTTTCAAAGTCAGCGATTTAGCCCTGTGCTAAACAGCCCCTACTGGGGCCTGGCTGCCTACCTCCAGTCAGCACTGCCCTGCCCCCTGTTGGAAATGTCCAGTAGCGGCAGGGGTGGGGGGGGGGGGGCGGTCGCAGGCGCCCCTCCTGACGCATGTTTCCGCCATTATACACAGCTTCCCATCTTCCAACCCGTATCCAGAGGTTAAGTAGCATCCAACCCAATTGATCTGTTTCTCACCCAGCGAATCCTGCATAGCCTGCTGAGTATTTCACGAATGTTCTGTTTCCAGTGGAATACCTTTTCTGCTGCACTCCCACATTGCGAGCATGCCCGGGTTCGCTGGCGGTTGTTTAACGTGTCTTCCGCCTCCATTTTGACTGCATCTGGCCAGCACCACATTTTATCAACACTCGGTGCCAGGTATAGAACGACGAGGGAAACCAGTCCCACTGGTAACAGTCCCAGCGCGATCATTAAAACCTCTCTTTGATCAGCAATGCAACCAGGATTGGAAACCAGGAAGGGTGTGATAAGCAGAATCCGAATAGAATGATAACAGAAACAGTGAGCGCAAATATAGGCAGCCTTTTAGTGGCACAGAGTTGGCTAACTCTGGAAGGAAGGACGTGTTGCTGAAGTTTTTCTTCTTGCACTCGTCAGGACAACCACAAGAATATCAAATTTCAGACAATCGCAACAATTTATATCACAGGAGAAAAGGGTGCTGATTGGTTAGCAAGTGAGCCTTGATTGGTCGAGATGTTGCCATGGAGAAAGCAACGGGCACCTATAGGCTCCCAAGACTCCTGGGTAATTCAAAAAAGGTGCAAGGCTTGAACATGTTCCTTTTGATTGCAGGGAACAGGTCGATGTGTATGAACATATATCACTTCTAGCAACAACAGCAACCTACATTTATATAAACATGTTTAACATCATTCAACATTTCCAGAGTTATCGAGGAAACTTTGATGCCGAACCACATAAGAGCTGATGAAAGTGGTAGATTTTAGGGAGCACCTTGAATGGGGAGTGGCAATGGAACTTCCAGAACTGAGTGACCAGGCAGCTGAAGGCACAGGAAACAATGGTGGAATGATGAAAGTCAGGCTGGATAATTAAAGATAGGTTACGAGAAAGAAATTGGTAAGTGGAAAGGGTGCCTTGAAGGCCAAGTGTCCTGGACTATTGAACGGTCACGGTCGAAGGGTCACTTTGATACTTATATGTTGCTACACAAAGGGATCAAGAAGAAACCAGAGGTACTCGGGAAGAGGGAAGGGAAATCGCTGAGACTTATTTGTGTCATTTCTGAGGGGAAAAGGGCAATGGGGTTGGAGTTCCTACAGTCCCCTGTGAGTAGCCAGTCAAACCCCAGTGGAACATCAAACCCCCAAGCTCCAAATTAAGCTAAGAAGTGACATAGGCAGTTGAAGACCTTCTACAGCGATTTCACTCAGGCAGGCGATAGGGTCGACAGTAATAGTCACGCAACCCAGATACTGACCCCTTCACACCTCCAACAATGGCTCATGTTTAGTAACCTAGCAAAGTGTCCCACTCTCATGGTCTGTGCCTGTTTCATCGGTCCTTTTAGAGTGTTCATTCCATTTTGCAGCCGGGTTCCGATCAGGCTGTTTTGAAACTGGCCAGTTCAGAGCACGTCACACAATCGATCAAAACTTGCTGCACAACACTGACTAACTGGACCCTTGTCCCACTTCTATTAATGACTCAGCTCGTGTATTGAGTACATCAGCGTTAACTATCTCGACTCGGAACTCAGTCATGGCAGGAGGCCATCAGGAGGACGGCGGATGCACTTTAGGAATGTCCTCAAACTATCCCAAAGAGGTCCCCCGTCCCCCTCAACTGCCTTGTGAGCAAGCACAATGGAGCAGGATTTTTCAGTTGGCAGGCTTTCCCAACAAAGTGGCCAGGACTGGGACTACAAAGTAGTCCCCAGGATCAAAGTCCTGGAGGTGAATTCTCGATCCTGTCCCGGAATGCTGAAAGCACGTATCCCGATAGGACGGAGAATCGGAAAATCAGGACCGGCGCTGGGCATCAGCGGGCACAGTTCTGAACGCGATGCCCCCCCCTTCCCCCCCACCCCCCAGCTGGCGACAGGAGTGGGTTTCCTAATCCTAACCAATTCACCTTCGCTGCGCTCCCTCCATAGCAAGAACATCCTGCCTCAGATAAGGACACCAAAACTGCACACAATACTCCAGGTGTGGCCTCACCAATGCCCAATACAATTGCAGTAAAACATCTCTATTCCTGTACTCGAATCCTCTCGCTAGGAAGGCCAACATACCATTTCCCTTCTTTACTGCCGGCTGTACCTGCGCGTTTCCTTTCAGTGACTGAGTCACGAGGACACCAAGGTCTCATTGAGTATCCACCTCTCTTAATTTACACCATTCAAATAATGATCTGCCTTCCTACTTCTGACTCCCTCATATTCCTCGCCATGCATACATTTGCATGTCAAGGGTAACGGAATTGCTTCAGATTTGCGCTCCCAGGGAGAACGTAAATCGGTTGCAAGTCTCCTCCGGCAGGTTTCACCGTTTCGGAGGCTACGTGTCGACGCCAGCGTGGATATTGTGGTGTTTTACGACGGAAAAATTGGTGCCGGACCTTCACCGATCCTGCAACCGGTAAGGGGCGAGCAGCCACACCGAGTCTAACTTCCCACGACACAAACACCTGGAGAATGGCCGGGTCCGTGCCCATGGTGACAACCTGCAGCAGTCGCGCCGTAAAGCAGGGCGCTGGCCGTCCGCGGACCCAACCTGCCTAATACTGCCTCCTTGGCCATCCCCTGGCCACCCCCCACCAGCCCCCCAGCCCTCGCGGAAGCCCCCCCCCCCCCCCCTCCGGCCAGCAGTACGGCTCCCGCAGCTGCCACGCCGGGTTCCTGACCATTGAGGCCACGAGTGAACCGCGCCATTGGGAACTCGGCCCATCGGCGGAGGTGAATCGTGGAGGCCCCGGAGAAGAGGGTCAGGCCCGCGAATGATATGCCAATGGTGCTGAAAAGCCGCCCGGCTGAGGGACACATTTAGGTCATTTTAGGGAAGTACGATCCCAATTTGGCGTCAGAGCGGCGCCCACTGCGATTTTGCCGTCGGAGGCTATTCTCCGCCCAATCGCGTATCGCAATTTCGGCGTCGGCTGACGGTGAATCCCACCCGCAGTCTCCCAAATGGAGAATCACGCCCTGGAGTCCAGGGTAAGTGCATGGGGTCTCAGGATGGGGAGGGAATGTGAGGCCTGTGCATGGGTGGGAGCTTGTAATACATGGAACATACAACATAGAGCATACAGGGCAGAAGGAGGCCATTCGGCCCGTCGAGTCGGCACCGACCCACTTAAGCCCTCACTTCCACCCTATCCCCGTAACCCAATAACCCCTCCTAACCTTTTTGGACACTAAGGGCAATTTAGCATGGCCAATCCACCTAACCTGCACGTCTTTGGACTGTGGGAGGAAACCGGAGCACCCGGAGGAAACCCACGCAGACACGGGGAGGACGTGCAGACTCCGTACAGACAGTGACCCAGTGGGGAATCGAACCTGGGACCCTGGCGCTGTGGAGCCACAGTGCTAGCCACTTGTGCTACCATGCTGCCCATAAATGGGGAGGGGTCAGGTTGGAGTTATGATGGAGAGACCGGAGGGACTGGGGAGAGAGCAGGGGTGGAGCACCCACGGTGGGTGGCCGTTAACGAAGGGAATGGGTGTGGGTCTGATGTGGAAAAGGGGCCCTTGAGGGAGGCCCCTCCCACTCGATGCCCAAGCTGAGTGACCCTGCTGGGCTTCCCCCTTGCTCGTGAGAAGCGACCCTTAAGTAGCCAGAAATTGGCTGTGTAAGGGCCTCAATTGGGGCGAGGGTGGACAGGCCATGCTAGGCCTTACCTGGCCCATGTAAACTGTGCACAAGTTGGAGAAGGATGACAGATGGCAAGCCAGTTAGAACAGAATCCACAGAATCACAAGGAGGCCATTTAGACCAGCGAGTCTGCACCGACCCTCCAAAAGAACACTCTACCTAGGCCCACTCCCCCATCCCCGTAACCCCGCGCAATGATCGTGGCCAGTCCACCTAACCCGCACGTCTTTGGACTGTGGGAGGAAACCTGAGCACTCGGAGGAAACCCACGCAGACACGGGGAGAACGTGCAGACTCCCAAGGCTGGAATTGAACCTGGGTCCCTGGTGCTGAGTGGCCGCAGTGCTAACCACTGTACCGCCTTGCCACCCATAACAAATTTAACACCACCCCTCCCCACCCCCAACCTGCAAACCAGTTAGAGTGAGGTGGCAAAATTCCATCCATGGATCGTTTACTGAATGCAGTAAGAACACACTTGTATTTAGATAGTACCTTTCCTGACCACCAAATGTCTCAAAGCGCGCCACAGCCAATAAGGTACTCTGGACGTATGTTGCAATGCTGAAAATGCAGCAGTGTAAATTGTGCACAGCAAGCTCCCACAAATAACGCAATAATGACTCGATCAGCTATTTTCAGGTATTTCTGAGGTTTAAATGTTTTGCCGGGACGCCAAGGGAGAACCTCCCCTGCTATTCAAAATAATGACCATGGGATCTTTGATTCACCTGCGGTAAAGTGACACTGAAATCTCGTGCATTCTTAAAGGGAAGGAAGCCTGTCAGTAAATGGCAACCCCGGGTGTAATCCGACCAGGTCACGCGATTGTTTCACTTCAATCCAGAAAACAGGCAGGGAAAGATTTGAAAACGTTATCTGATTTTAATCCTGTTAAAATTGGAGCCCCCTCAGGCTGTTTGCTCAATCCCTTTGTTACACTAAAGGAGTGTTCGCACGTCCAAGTCTTTGTAAACTGATACTGTCGCACCGTTCAAATCTTTTCACTGATCACCTCAGAGTGTCCGGGAAGGTTAATAAGGAGAGGCATGGCAAAACAAGTTCCTCGTACATTTGTCTCAATAGCTTGTGGTGCAAATTATCAGTGAAAATGTTTAATTTTGGCTGTGTCGACCAATATTTTAAAGGAGATAGAGCTATCCCTGGGCAGCAGGGTGGCATAATGTCTAGCGCTGCTGCCTCATGGCGCCAAGGTCCCGGGTTCGATCCAAGTCACTGTCCGTGTGGAGTTTGCACATTCTCCCCGTGCCTGCCTGGGTCTCACCCCCACAACCCAAAGATATGTAGGGTAGGTGGATTGGCCACGCTAAACTGCCTCTTAATTTAAAAAAACGTAGATAGGGCCACCCCTGCGCGCTGTTTATTCAAAATCATCTCACCAATCCGAAGACCAAGGTAGCAGCAAGGAGCATTCTCTCAACACACCAGTCCCTGACTATTCAATGCAACAACCACAGCGCAGGGCCCAATTTCTTTTTTAAGTTTCCTGCCAACACCTCTTAAGAAACAGCTCGCAGATCTCACCATACCATCATCAACTTCACACATCAAACAGACACTTCGCTATTGCACCTTTCCGGTGCGAATTCGGAGAACAGAAGACGAGTAGGAATTCCATCTCGCGTTGAGTAACTGCTGGTTTAGAGGCAGCTCTTGTGCAATCTTTCAGCAGCAAGCTGGAGCAGATTTGCAGACAGTTGCATTTTTATAATGCATTTCACAACTCAGGACACCCCAGAGGCAATGGCATGGTTTTGACATTGATTTTATTCTTTCACCAGATGTGGGTCACTGGCTAAACCTGAATTTGCTGGCCACCCCTAAATGTCTTCAAGACGGTGGTGGGAAACGACCTTCTTGAGCCGCTACAGTGCTTGTGGTGCAAGTACATACATCATGCTGTTAGGGAGGGAGATCCAGGATTTTGACCCAGCGACAGTGAAGGAGCGGCGATATATTTCCAAGTCAGGACGGTGCGTGACTTGGAGGGGAGCTTGGAGGTGGTGGTGTTCCCCTGTGCCTGCTGCCCTTCTCCTTCCAGGTGGCAAAGGTCACAGGTTTGGAAGGTGCTGTCGATTGAGGTTTGAAGAGCTGCTGCATTGCGTCTTGCAGATGGAACACACTTTAGATAAAAGCAAATGACTGCGGATGCTGGAATCCGAAACAGAAAATGCTGGCCACTCTCGGCAGGCCTGACAGCGTGTGTGGAGAGAGGAGGGAGCTGATGTTCCGAGTCTGGATGACTCTTTGTCAAAGCTGGAGAAAGCTTTTCGTCAAACGCCAAGAGCGAAATGGAAAACAAAGAATGTGGACGGGGCAAAACGGGCAAACGCAAATCCTGTCGGAGATGGAACACATTGTTGCCCCCCTGTGTCAGTGGTGGAGGGAGTGAATGCTCACGGTGGTGGTTGGGGTAGCTATCAAGTGAGCTGCTTTGTCCTGGATTATGTCGAGCTTCTTGATTGGTGCCGGGGCTGCACTCATCCAGGTAAATTGAGATTATTCTATCATACTCCGGACTTGTGCCTTGTAGATGGTGGACAGGCTTTGGGGAGTCGGGAGGTGAGTTACTCACCGCAGGATTCCCAACCTCTGACCTGCGCTTGCAGCCACAGTATTTATATAGCTGATCCAGTTCAGTTTCAGGTCAATGGTAACCCCTCAGGAAGTTGATGGTGAGGGATTCGTTTGAAGAGGAAATGGTTAGATTCCCACTTGTGATACGTGATCAACGCCTGGCATATGTGTGGCATGAATGTTACATGTGACTTATCACCCACGCTTGAATGTTGTCCAGGTCTTGCTGCATATGGACTGCTTCAGTATCTAATTAAGGTATTGCGAGTGGTGCTAAACATTGTACGATCATCAGTGACCATCCCGACCACTGACCTTATAATGGTGGTAAGGTCATTGATGAAGTACTTGAGGATGGTGTCCTTCATTATTGCTGTAATGCGGGTAGAGTGGCAGCCAATTTGCACACAGCAAACTCCCACAAATAGAGTGAAGTAAGGGCCAGGTAAACAATCTCCAGTGATGTTGGTTGAGGGATAAGGATATTTGCCAGGACACTGGGGAGAACAACATTACTCTTCTTTGAAATGCCTGTAGCGGTATGCAATATTTTATCGTCATCGGCGAGGGCAAATTGGTTCACTGACTCATGTGAAAGATAGCATTGCTGACAGTGCAGCACTCCCTCAACATTGCACTGAAGTGGCACTCTTAAATTACAAACAGAAACTTAGCTCTGATTCCTCATGTGTGATCGTTTCGCCGCACCCTCTGTGTACCTTGTCCAGGTACTCCAACACACCTAGGTTCTGTCACAGACAAACTGGCCCTCACATCATTTAATGGTGTTTACATTATTTGACTGCGGCAGGTATTTACATTGCTCGCGCAAGAAGATCTTGCAAATCCAACAATAGTTTCTTTGCACTAGGAGGATGAGCAAACAATACTTGTTCTTGGTCTCCAGCAGTTCCTTTGGTGCTTTCATCGCAGTTATGAAAGAGGGAATCAGACCCACACATTCCTCAAAATCTGACCTTCACTCCACCATTGGCAGCCGTGCCATCAGGGGTTTTTTTTCTTCGTTCTTTCATATGGGCTTTGCTGACAAGGCCCGCATTTGTTGTCCATGCTTAACTGACCTTGAATTGAGGGGCTTGCTCGGCTATTTCAGGCGGCAATTAAATGGCAACCACAG
The DNA here is from genome assembly GCF_047496885.1 of Scyliorhinus torazame. Classification (NCBI taxonomy): domain Eukaryota; kingdom Metazoa; phylum Chordata; class Chondrichthyes; order Carcharhiniformes; family Scyliorhinidae; genus Scyliorhinus; species Scyliorhinus torazame. Next base: position 260,536,946 of record NC_092715.1, on the reverse strand, counting down.
CACTGTGTAGTCCGGAGAGACATGTAGGCCAGACTGCGTTAGGATGGCAGATTTCCTTCCCTGAAGGTACATGAGGGAACCAGGTGGGATTTACAGCAACCAATGCTGTGGTGGAATTTGAACCTATGTTCCATTAGCCTGGGCCTCTGGATTACTATTCCAGTGACGCTACCACACCACCGTCTCCCTGTGAGAGTGGGGACAGCTACCTGGGTTTTAAGCTCTGGAATCCCCTTCCTAATTCCCTCCTCCTCTCTAACGCTCTCTCCTCCTTTAAGACACCCCTTAAGATTCACCTCTTTGACCAAACATTTGCTTATCTCTCCTAATACCTCATTGCACAGCTTGGTGTCCACATTTGTTTGATGGCCACTCCCAAATGCCTTGGGTGAGTTACTTTGTGACATGTTGTTGGTGGTGAAATGCATTGCTGGAAAAGGTGATGGAAGTAGATTCAATCGGGACTTTCAATGGGGAATTGGCTGTGTACTTGAAAGGGAAACTCAGCAAAGCTCCTCCGACAGCACCTTCCAGCCCCATGGCCACACGGACACTGCCATCTAGAAGGACAAGGGCAGCAATGGTGGGACAGTACCACCTGCAAGATCCCCTCCGAGCCACTCACCACCCTGACTTAGAAATATATCGTCGTTCCTTCACTGCTGCTGGGTCCAGATCCTGGAACTCCCTCCCTAACAGCACTGTGGGTGTACCTGCGCCACATGCACTACAGCGGTTCAAGAAGATGGCTCACCACCACATTCGCAAGTGTAGTTATGGATCCGCAATAAATGCTGGCCTCGCCAGCGATGCTCATGTCACAGGAATAAATAAAAAGCAATTGCAAATCTATGGGAAAGGGGACTGTCGTGTTGGGTGCTCTGCTACACAGACGAGCCAACACGGTTGCGGAAGGTACAACTCAGTTTTATTACTAACAATTATTAACATTTGTAAACTGGTTGCTGTGGTTCATTCATTACCCTCTAACCTGTGGACCCAGCACTAACACTATCTTGGAGAGGCACTCAGCACATGGTGAATGTCTGAGTGGCACGCTGTGAGCTCTGTGCCCTGAGCTGTCTCCTGCTGGAATGCATCGGAAGTGCCGTGTTCCCCGTTTTATAGTGTGTCTGCTCTTGCTTGTGATTAGCTGTGATGTTGCGTGTGTATTGATTGGTCCACTGACCTGTCCATCAGTATGTGTGTGTGTTTGCACCATGATGTTTATCTGAATATCATGACAGGGACAAGGGGAGTTGAACTATTTGTAGCACCTTCAGAGAGAGGCACAGACACACTGGGGCGAATTGTTGCCTTTCTGTGCTCTTTGATTCCATTCTTCAGCCTCTGAATTCTTGGAAAAAGAAATGTAATATTTTCCTTTTTATTCCCATAACGAAATATGTCAGTTCACCACTTCCCACTGATTGCCTCAGTGAAGTGGGCAATTCACTACCGATGGAATTAAATACAACATCAAGTGACACAAAAGTGTAATGTCGCTGGGATACCACAGAAATATGGGACTTGTTAAAAGTCAATGTTTGTGATCTGAATTAACTTTGGTTGTTTTTTACCCATATGCGTCTATGTATCTTTGCATCATTCATTGGGCTAGGCACCAAGGAAATTCAGGAAAGAAGGATTAAAGTTAGGGTTGGGATATAGGGAATTACACCCTAATGTGTCTATTCTTTGCAATGAATGCTCTGCTGACTTCCGTGCCAACAATGTAAAATTGTTGTTCCAAAAGTGATGCCAAAATTCTCCGAAGTCCCTACGACTTACTTTTATATTGCACATTTAATGCAAGAAAATGGCCCAAGACACTTCACAGAATCATAAAGAAAAACATTTATTGCATTCATGCGATAGTCACACACTGCAGCGATCGGTAATCAGCAATAAAACGGAAATGCTGGAACTATTGAGCAGATGAGGAAGCATTTTAGGAGAGAGGAATTGAGTTAAGGAATGTGAGCTTATAGCAAAACCACCAAGGAAAGTTAGAAATGTAATAGCTTTTGAGCAACTTTCTGTTTCCTGCACTTCTGGGGCGGGATCCTCCGCCCCCCCCGCCCCCCCCCTGGGTCGGAGAATCGCCGGGAGGGCGGCGTGAATCCCGCCTCTGCCGGCTGCCGAATTCTCCGGCGCCGAGGATTTGGCGGCGCCGGGAATCGGGCCGCGCCGGTCGGCGGCTGCAGGTAGCGCCCCCCCCCCAGGTGATTTTCCGGCCTGCGATGGGCCGAGTGGCCGCCTGTTTTCAGCCGGTCCCGCCGGTGTAAATTAGAGTAGGCTCCGCGGGCGGCCTCCGGGGTCCTCGGGGGGGGAATCTGGCCCCGGGGGGTGCCCCCTCGGTGGCCTGGCCCGCGGTCGGGGCCCACCAATCCACGGGAGGGCCTGTGCCGTGGGGGCACTCTATTCCTCCGCGTCAGCCGCTGTAACTGTTTTGCACTGAGTGCTGAATTTGGTGCTTTTTGAGTGCGATAGTGAGAGTTTGGTGACCAAGGGAGTGCTGAATTTGGTGCTTTTTGAGTGCGATAGTGAGAGTTTGGTGACCGAGGGAGTTAGGTGAGGAGGGAGTAAGGTGCTCCTTTCATTTTGTTTCCGACATTTCCGCAAAGAGTGAGAAGAGAGCCAGGAGTTTACAGGAAGTGTAGCTGACTGGGAGCAGAGTCGGAGGGCGGAGATCTAGTTAGTCCACACAGCAGCTATATTCTGTCAGGTAAGAGGGGATGGAGGCTAGGCCAGTTACATGCTCCTCCTGTAGGATGTGGGTGGTGAGGGATACCACCGGTGTCCCCACTGACTATACCTGCGGGAAGTGCACCCAACTTCAGCTCCTCAAAGACCGTGTTAGGGAACTGGAGCTGAAGCTGGATGAACTTCGGATCATCCGGGAGGCAGAGGGGGTGATTGAGAAGAGTTACAGGGAGGTAACCACACCCAAGGTACAGGACAAGAATAGCTGGGTTACAGTCAGGGGGAAAAAAACAAACAGGCAGACAGTGCAGGGATCCCTCGTGGCCGTTCCCCTTCAAAACAAGTATACCGTTTTGGATGCTGTTGGGGGGGATGACCTACCGGGGGAAGGCCCTAGCGGCCAGGTCTCTGGCACTGAGTCTGGCTCTGGGGCTCAGAAGGGAAGAGGGGAGAATAGAAAAGCAATAGTTGTTGGAGATTCAATGGTTAGGGGAATAGATAGGAGATTCTGTGGTCGCGAGCGAGACTCCCGGAAGGTATGTTGCCTCCCGGGTGCCAGGGCCAGGGATGTCTCGAATCGTGTCTTCAGGATCCTTAAGGGGGAGGGGGAGCAGCCAGAAGTCGTGGTGCACATTGGTACCAACGACATAGGTAGGAAAAGGGGTGTGGAGGTAATAAACAAGTTTAGGGAGTTAGGCTGGAAGTTGAAAGCCAGGACAGACAGAGTTGTCATCTCTGGTTTGTTGCCGGTGCCACGTGATAGCGAGGCTAGGAATAGGGAGGGAGTGCAGCTGAACACGTGGCTGCAGGAATGGTGTAGGAGGGAGGGATTCAGGTATTTGGATAATTGGAGCGCATTCTGGGGAAGGTGGGACCTGTACAAGTAGGACGGGTTGCATCTGAACCAGAGGGGCACCAATATCCTGGGAGGGAGGTTTTCTAGTACTCTTCGGGAGGGTTTAAACTAATTTGGCAGGGGAATGGGAACCGGATTTGTAGTCCAGCAACTAAGGTAGCCGATATTCAGGACGCCAAAGCATGTAATGAGGCAGTGGGGAAGGGAACACTGACAAAGGAGAGTATTTGCAGGCACGGATATGGGTTGAAGTGTGTATACTTCAACGCAAGAAGCATCAGGAATAAGGTGGGTGAACTTAAGGCATGGATCGGTACTTGGGACTACGATGTGGTGGCCATCACGGAAACTTGGATAGAAGAGGGGCAGAAATGGTTGTTGGAGGTCCCTGGTTATAGATGTTTCAATAAGATTAGGGAGGGTGGTAAAAGAGGTGGGGGGGTGGCATTATTAATTAGAGATAGTATAACAGCTGCAGAAAGGCAGTTCGAGGAGTATCACCCTATTGAGGTAGTATGGGTTGAAGTCAGAAATAGGAAAGGAGCAGTCACCTTGTTAGGAGTTTTCTATAGGCCCCCCAATAGTAGCAGAGATGTGGAGGAACAGATTGGGAAACAGAATTTGGAAAGGTGCAGAAGTCATAGGGTAGTAGTCATGGGCGACTTTAACTTCCCAAATATTGAGTGGAAACTCTTTAGATCAAATAGTTTGGATGGGGTGGTGTTTGTGCAGTGTGTCCAGGAAGCTTTTCTAACACAGTATGTAGATTGTCCGACCAGAGGAGGGGCAATATTGGATTTAGTACTGGGTAATGAGCCAGGGCAAGTGATAGATTTGTTAGTGGGGGAGCATTTTGGAGATAGTGACCACAATTCTGTGACTTTCACTTTAGTAATGGAGAGGGATAGGTACGTGCAACAGGGCAAGGTTTACAATTGGGGGAAGGGTAAATACGATGTTGTCAGACAAGAATTGAAGTGCATAAGTTGGGAACATAGGCTGGCAGGGAAGGACACAAGTGAAATGTGGAACTTGTTCAAGGAACAGGTGCTCCGTGTCCTTGATATGTATGTACCTGTCAGGCAGGGAAGAGATGGTCGAGTGAGGGAACCATGGTTGACAAGAGAGGTTGAATGTCTTGTTAAGAGAAAAAAGGTGACTTATGTAAGGCTGAAGAAACAAGGTTCAGACAGGGCATTGGAGGGATACAAGATAGCCAGGAGGGAACTGAAGAAAGGGATTAGGAGAGCTAAGAGAGGGCATGAACAATCTTTGGCAGGTAGGATCAAGGAAAACCCCAAGGCCTTTTACACATATGTGAGAAATATGAGAATGACTAGAGCGAGGGTAGGTCCGATCAAGGATAGTAGCGGGAGATTGTGTATTGAGTCTGAAGAGATAGGAGAGGTCTTGAACAAGTACTTTTCTTCTGTGTTTACAAATGAGAGGGGCGATATTGTTGGAGAGGACAGTGTGAAACAGATTGGTAAGCTCGAGGAAATACTTGTTAGGAAGGAAGATGTGTTGGGCATTTTGAAAAACTTGAGGATAGACAAGTCCCCCGGGCCTGACGGGATATATCCAAGGATTCTATGGGAAGCAAGAGATGAAATTGCAGAGCCGTTGGCAATTATCTTTTCGTCCTCACTGTCAACAGGGGTGGTACCAGGGGATTGGAGAGTGGCGAATGTCGTTCCCGTGTTCAAAAAAGGAACTAGGGATAACCCTGGGAATTACAGGCCAGTTAGTCTTACTTCGGTGGTAGGCAAAGTAATGGAAAGGGTACTGAAGGATAGGATTTCTGAGCATCTGGAAAGACACTGCTTGATTCGGGATAGTCAGCACGGATTTGTGAGGGGTAGGTCTTGCCTTACAAATCTTATTGAATTCTTTGAGGAGGTGACCAAGCATGTGGATGAAGGTAAAGCAGTGGATGTAGTGTACATGGATTTTAGTAAGGCATTTGATAAAGTTCCCCATGGTAGGCTTCTGCACAAAGTAAGGAGGCATGGGATAGTGGGGAATTTGGCCAGTTGGATAACGAACTGGCTAACCGATAGAAGTCAGAGAGTGGTGGTGGATGGCAAATATTCAGCCTGGATCCCAGTTACCAGTGGTGTACCGCAGGGATCAGTTCTGGGTCCTCTGCTGTTTGTGATTTTCATTAATGACTTGGATGAGGGAGTTGAAGGGTGGGTCAGTAAATTTGCAGACGATACGAAGATTGGTGGAGTTGTGGATAGTAAGGAGGGCTGTTGTCGGCTGCAAAGAGACATAGATAGGATGCAGAGCTGGGCTGAGAAGTGGCAGATGGAGTTTAACCCTGAAAAGTGTGAGGTTGTCCATTTTGGAAGGACAAATATGAATGCGGAATACAGGGTTAACGGTAGAGTTCTTGGCATTGTGGAGGAGCAGAGAGACCTTGGGGTCTATGTTCATACATCTTTGAAAGTTGCCACTCAAGTGGATAGAGCTGTGAAGAAGGCCTATGGTGTGCTTGCGTTCATTAACAGAGGGATTGAATTTAAGAGCCGTGAGGTGATGATGCAGCTGTACAAAACTTTGGTAAGGCCACATTTGGAGTACTGTGTACAGTTCTGGTCGCCTCATTTTAGGAAGGATGTGGAAGCTCTGGAAAAGGTGCAAAGAAGATTTACCAGGATGTTGCCTGGAATGGAGAGTAGGTCTTACGAGGAAAGGTTGAGGGTGCTAGGCCTTTTCTCATTAGAGCGGAGAAGGATGAGGGGCGACTTGATAGAGGTTTATAAGATGATCAGGGGAATAGATAGAGTAGACAGTCAGAGACTTTTTCCCCAGGTGGAACACACCATTACAAGGGGACATAAATTTAAGGTGAATGGTGGAAGATATAGGAGGGATATCAGAGGTAGGATCTTTACCCAGAGAGTAGTGGGGGCATGGAATGCACTGCCTGTGGAAGTAGTTGAGTCGGAAACATTAGGGACCTTCAAGCAGCTGTTGGATAGGTACATGGATTACGGGAAAATGATATAGTGTAGATTTATTTGTTCTTAAGGGCAGCACGGTAGCATTGTGGATAGCACAATTGCTTCACAGATCCATGGTCCCAGGTTCGATTCCGGCTTGGGTCATTGTCTGTGCGGAGTCTGCACGTCCTCCCCGTGTCTGCGTGGATTTCCTCCGGGTGCTCCGGTTTCCTCCCACAGTCCAAAGATGTGCGGGTTAAGTGAATTGGCCAATGATAAATTGCCCTTAATGTCCAAATTGTCCTTGGTGTTGGGTGGAGGTGTTGAGTTTGGGTAGGGTGCTCTTTCCAGGGGCTGGTGCGGACTCGGGGGGCCGAGTGGCCTCCTTCCGCAGTGTAAATTCAATGATAATCTATGATTAATCTAGGACAAAGGTTCGGCACAACATCGTGGGCCGAAGGGCCTGTTCTGTGCTCTGTGCTGTATTTTCTATGTTCTATGTTCTATGTTCTATGTAACAGTCCACGATGGCCGACGCGGAGATGAACCCCCCCCCTGCGCATGCGTTGGGATGACGCCAGCACGCGCTGGCGCTCCCGCGCATACGCCAACTCGCGCCGGCCGGCGGAGGCCCTTCGGCGCTGTTTGGCATGGCACCAAGCCCCTTCCGCTCCAGCCGGCGCAGCGCAAACCACTCCGCCGCCAGCCTGGCCCCTGAAGGTTCGGAGGATTCCGGAGCTGCCCACCCTGCCGATTCCCGCAGAATCCCGCCCCAGATGTCACCTCACCCCCTCCCTCCCAGAACCAGCATCGCCCCCCCCCCTTGTCCTCACCTTCCATCCTACTACTCACCAGCCTCCATATTCAACAGATCATCCTCTGCTATTCCCCCCACCTTCAATGTGATGCCGCCACATCGCCCATCTTCTCGTGCCCACCCCTTTTCGCATTACGAAAGGACAGTTCCCTAGTCTTCTCCTCAGTCATTCCTCCCTTTTCTATGGCCCCTGTCCTTGCGAGCACAAGAGATGCAAAGCTTGCCCTCTTGTCAAGTGTCTTCTCACCATTGAAGGCCCCAAACACTCCTTCCAGGTGAAGCAGCGATTTACACGTATTCCTTTCAATTTGGTCTACTGTATCCACTGCTCACAATGCGGCCTCCTCGACACTGGGGAAATCAAAACCAGACTGCGTACTGCTGAGCGAGAAACCTCTGCTCAGTCCACAAGCAGACCCTGAACTTCTAGTCACTTGTCATTTCAATCATCCCCTTTGTCCAACTCTGACCTTGCTGTCCTCGGTCTGCTTTGTGTTTCAATGAAATTTGAGAAACGGCACCTCGTCTTTCAACTCAGCACCCTGCAGCCTTCTGACCGCAACGTTGACTTCAACAATTTGATTTCATAACTGTTAGGAAAACTAAAGTAGTTTTAAGGGATTCATATTTGTATTGGCAAAAATTTGAAGTAAGGTATAGTGTTAAGTGGGTTAATTTAATATTTCTGTGCCTGGAAGGGTAAAACATGTAGTTAGATTCATGCTGGACAAAGGTGTTTGTATGTCTGGGGGTTGGTTAAGGCCCAACTGGGTTCCTATTGTGCTTAGAGAGGGCTACAGTGTGAAAAATAAACAAAAGCATGTAGCCCTTGCTTAGCAACTGAAGGTCTTTGTGAGGTAAAAAACCTGTTTATCCTACAAGACTTTAGATTTAAAGTAGGCAGCAGACTTCAGTAGTAATGAAAGATTTGGTGTCATTTTAATGCAGCCTGGGAATTGAGATTTAAAGCAATTGTGAGCAGTTTGCACAGCAGTCAAGACCAAGATATTCTACAGTGATCGGGGTAAAATCCTGTCATGGATTTGAGGTTAAAAGTGGAGTGGAAGCTTTGTTTGAAAGTGCCATTTGTAAAATAGAGTCTGGATTTTAGAATGTAAACTACTAAGGGAAAGCATATTTACGAGAGAAGATTTTGAAGTGTGTTTTTGGGAGTGGAGTTTTCATGTGACAATCATCTGGGAGGGATATAGAGGAAACATCCACAGACCCCCAGAGAGGACCCAACCAGAATCCCCCCCCCCCCCCCACCCCCCACCCCACTCCCGTCAGACCCACTCGCCGTGTATGGTGGGCCCTGGAACTACCTAATTCCATGCACTTAGCCAAACATATAGCGCCCCCCCCCCCCCCCCCCGCCCATCCGGCCTGTCGGGTTTCCTGGGCCTTTTAAACCAAGCTGCTTTTCAGCAGGCAGTGCAGTACAACAGGGGGCAAAGGCCTCCCTGGGTTTGCTGGAATCGCATTGCCCTGTGGCCTTCAGGGACCCTTTTTCAGCGGACTCCGAGCAGCTCCAGCCTGTGGAGATTTCAGCAAAGCAGAAGCAGATGGATGGCTGCCATGCTGGATTTGGGAAATTATCCTGGCTAAATTTCCATACTAAATCAATTAAATCTTCCGCAACCCTGGAGGTATGAAGCCAAAAGATAATTTAAGCATTGTCTAAGAAACATTCATATTGAAGATGTTGAATTCAATACCGTCAAATCCTTTGCATTTAACTTTTGAAATTCCAGGTTACATCCGTCCTTATTTTTAGTGAATTGAGTAAGATGTGAGGTGTCGTTTTCACGTCCTCTCCCCAGTCTAAATAGCAAAGTCCAAGAATGATGATAATAGATTAGAACGGGCTGCATTTATACAGCGTGTTTCATGACCACAGGGTGTCCCAAAGTATTTTCTAGCCAATAAAATAGTTTTTTTTTAAATGTAGCGGGAAATCTACCCAAGGACCCGGGGGGGGGGGGTGGGGGGCGGGGTTGCTGGGAGCGGGGGGCTGTCAGGAGAATAACTAATAAAGATATCGAGCAGCTTCCTCAATGAATTCCCACCTCCTCCCCTTTTCCCAAAGGCAGCTTTGATGCAGTGAAGGCAGCTTTGATGCAGTGAAGGCAACAAAACCGGATTGCAACAGGAAGATAATTAGGTTTGTTAAAGGGGCAATTAGCAGCAATTCTCCAATGGCAGTGAAATGTGGACATCATCGCACTCCACCCGGTGACATCATCGCACTCCACCCTGTGACATCATCCCACTCCACCCGGTGACATCATCACACTCCAAGCTGCAACATCATCACACTCCAAGCTGCAACATCATCACACTCCAAGCTGTGACATCATCATACCCCACCCTGTGACATCATCACACCCCATGCCGTGACATCATCACACTCCACCTGGTGACATCGTCACACTCCAAGCTGCGACATCATCACACTCTATGCTGCGACATCATCACACTCCGTGCTGCGACATCATCGCACTCCATGCTGCGACATCATCGCACTCCATGCTGCGACATCATCACACTCCATGCTGCGACATCATCACACTCCTTGCTGCGACATCATCACACTCCATGCTGCTACATCATCATACTTCAAGCTGTGACATCATCACACTCCAAGCTGTGACATCATCACACCCCACACTGACATCATCACGCTCCACACTGTGACATCATCACACCCACACTGTGATATCATCACGTTCCACACTGTGACATCATCACACCCCATGCTGTGACATCATAATATCCACCATGTGACATCATCAACACCACACTGTGACAACATCGCACCCCAACCTGTGACATCATCAAATCCCTTCCTATGACATCATCACACACCACACTGTCACATCATCACACTCCATGCTGTGACATCATCACATCCCACGCTGTGACATCATTTCACCACACTGAGACATCATCACACCCCGCGCTGTGACATAATCTGGGTGTCATGATATCCACATTAACATATCCTGGTGCAATCATACACACACTGATGGACAGGCAGTTGGACCAACCAGCACACACATAATATCGCAGCCAATCACCAGTGAGAGCACACGCACTATAAAACAGGAACACAACAGTTCCCGCTCATTCTACCAGGAGATAGCTCAGAGCACAGAGCTCACAGCGCGCCACTCAGACATAGACCATGTGCTGAGTGCCTCACTAAGATAGTGATAGGGCTGGGTCCACAGCTGGTGAAGAACGTACCCAAGCCAGCAGTTAGTAGTTGTCGTTGTTAAGACAATAAAACAGCCGTGTTGGATCATTTGTGCATCGGAACACCCAACACGACACTGGGGGAATCTGAAAGTTAATGTATTTACACACGTCAATGTGGAAACAGGTATTGTAGAAAGAACAATCTCCCAGCGTCTTGTCTGTGTGTTTATTGATAATTCGGCAAGTGCAGCTTCTTGCAGGGCCTGTCCAGGTGGTGGGTGGTCATACATTCCAGCTTGGTCCAGTGGTCACAGAATTATTGTCTCTGGTGGGGTAGCTCTGTAATGGGGGTCTCTGGTAGGAGGGTCACCTTCGTAATGTGGGACAGGAGACCCAGCAAATACCGTGGTGTGGGGGTGGGGTGGGGGGGGGGGGGGGGGGGAATGGTTGCAGAATTGCTTTGCTCAGTATGGCGGCCCATTAGCGGGATTCACAACAGAATCCATCGTAATCCCCACCACACATAAATTTGCGTGACATGGGATAGTGAATGGCCACTGGTCGCCCGCTCCTAGCGTGAATACAAATCAGAGGCGATTCACCTCTTGTCAGGAGGTCTCCCAAACAGAGAACTCGGCCTCTTTCCTGAAATAATGCTGTATTAGTGATGTTGATTAAAGGTTAAGGATTGACCACGACCGCCCTCCTGTCTTCAAATAGCACCATGGGTACTTTTCTGTTCACCCCAGAGGGCAGAAGAACCCTCAGTTTAACACTCCAATCTGAAGACTTTGCCCTCTTCACAGAGCAGCCTTGCCTTACTGAGCTGGCCGAGTCAGTCTAGATGTTATCCTGGAAACCCTGAGAAGAGCCTGTGTGCTCAACTTTCCAATTTAGAGGGAAGACTTCTACCTGTAGCAGAAACTCGCTGCTCCCCTTTCACAAGCAGCTCCTCACTAATACTGTCCAGTACTCGTGAAAAGCCACTGAAGCAATAACTCTGTCTTCCTCTTTTCCAGATTCTGTCTAACCTGCTGAGTATTTCTAACATTCCCTTTTTTAAAGTTTCAGCGTTACCTTTTTTGGGGGGTTTTCTTTCGGGTACCAGTCAAGCAACATCTTGATGGTAAAATTCTTGTTTTCAAACCCCTCCGTGGCCTCTCCCTTCCCTATCTCTCTAACCTCCTTCCCACAAATCCCTGAGATATGGACAGTCATCCAATTTCTGCCTCTTCAACATCCCTGATTTTGATTGCCCCACTGTTCGTCACCGTGCCTCGAGTTGTCTTCGGGCCCTAGGCCCTGGAAAACCCTCCTTACACCTCCCTGTCTCCCTATCTCGCTCTCCACCTTTTGGATAATAAACCTACCGCTTTGACAAGGCCTTTCAATCAACTGCCCTGTGTTCTTATGAGATGCCTTGGGACGTTGTATTAAGATAAAGATGCGAGATAGCTACCATTTGTTGTTTATTTTCGGCCATGTGCACTGGAGCAATAAGTTAACCGTTCCTCTAAATTGAAGTACGGCCATAAACTTTTATGCATTCAGCAAGTTTAACCACAGAGACCCAGATTGAAACTTCCACAACAAAGGGCTCCATCTTCTCCTACTAAAAATACAAATGTTTTTTCTAGTTCTGCCAAAAAGCATTAAAGTGGAGCTGAACCTGATAGTCTGATAAGATAAATTTAAGATCAAAGCATCCCCTGTAACATTCGCAGAACCGAATTTAAACAAAGCACGTGATAAAGCTCTTTATTCCAACAGTTCCAAATGTTATTCAGAGCTTGTGTGTGAGTACAGCTCACCACATCAGGAACTCATTTCCTCCATCTTTTTTTTTCATGGTGTCCCTGCGATGAGGTATTAGTACTTGATTTACGACGGCAGTTTGATGTGAGCCGATTGTCTTTACGATCCCAGTTTGTACTGTTTAGTCTTACAGATCTTTTAGGCTGAGTCGTGCTGGACACAGAACCATCGCGGCCGCCACAGGTATCGCTGACGTTTGTAACCTCCCCGAGGAAGTAGATAAAGAATGAAGTGCAGTTGGGTGACATTAAACACAGATGTGAGCTTGGCATGTGGTCACCCCCTTGTCCAGGCCCTTGGTCACCTGCCCTGGAATGTGGCTCGGTGTCAGGTTTTATTGGATCTCCACTCTCGTGCAGCACCTCGAGAAGCACGGCGTTAACTTGTTGTTATGGTCGTGTGGCTGCCATGGCGTTTGTGGTTGAGAAAATGGGTAGTTGGGACGGGCGGTATTTTTTACTGAATATGAACGAAACCAGCCCCGAGATGTGCTCTAAGTTACATCGAGGAGATAAGTGGCAGAATGGCTGAATTATAGGAACAGGGGAGGCCCTTCAGCCCCTCAAAGCTCTCCTGCCATTCAACAAGATCACGGCAGGCCCCTATCCTAACCACCCAGTAGTTCTGTACCCTTTGGCTAGTAAAGGCCTATCAATCTTACAGTTAAAATGATTAATTGAAAGGGTGGCACGGTGGCGCAGTGGTTAGCACTGCTGCCTCACGGTGCCAAGGACCAGGCTGCGATCCCCACCCCGGGTCACTGTCCGCGTGGAGTTTGCACATTCTCCCCGTGCTTCCGTGGGTTTCACCCCTGTAGCACCGTCAGTATGACGCGAGGCAGGTTGAGGTAATGTCAATTGAAGGCTTTATTAAGCAGAACTTTATCCCCAGCAGCGTGGTTACAGAATGCAACTGCTGAGGGAAATGGAGGGAAAAACTGGGTTCTTATACCGGCATTTCTGGGTGGAGTCCAGTGGGTGGCAGATCCTATCAGGACCTGGCATCCCTCCACCAATAGCCTGTCGACACGTGGTGTACCGCATTACCCCTAATACAGACCACCACAAATCCCCACAACCCACAGATGTGCAGGGTAGGCGGATTGGCCACGCTAAATTGCCCCTTAATTGGGAAAAAAAGAATTGGGTTCTCTAAGTTTTTATTAAAAATGTATTTAAAAAAATGATTAATCGAGCTGGTATCTACTGCTTTTTGTGTTGTGGGGTGGGTTGCCACATTTCTTCATTCTTTGTGTGAAGAAGTGTTTCTGAACATCTTTCCTAAGGCCGGGTGGTTTTAACGTTATGTTTCCTCATCCTAAACTCTGCTTCACCCGCTCAGAAGGTCTCTCAGTATCTAGCCTATCAGTTCCATTCAATATCCGGCCAATCTCACCTCTTAGAACATAAGAGCATAAAAACTAAGAGAAGGAGTAGGACACCTGGGCCATCGAGCCTGCTCCGCCAGTCAATAAGATCATGGCTGATCTTTTTGTGGGCTCAGCTCCACTTCCCGCCCACTCACCATAACCCTTCATTCCTTTGCTGTTGAAGAATCTATCTATCTTTACCTTACAAACATTCAGCGAGGTAGCCTCAACTGCTTCACTGGGCAGGGAACTCCACAGATTCACAACCCTTCTTTATTAGTGGAATACAAGCTGGGTTTATATAATCTCTATCCATAATCTAACCTTGGAGCTCTGGTGTCATTCTGGCGAATCTACGCTACTCTCCATCCAAGGCCTATTTACCCTCTCCAAGATGTGGTGCCCAGAGCTGCACACAGTATGTACTCCCGATGTGACCTAAGCAAGGCTTTGTATAGCCGTCGTCTTGTATTACTCGTGGCCTTGAACATTCAGCAGCCTAAGGCCCGAAGCTCTGTAATTGCCCCACTAAACCTTTCAGCCTCTCTCCTTTAAGACGCTGCTGAAAACCTACCTTTTCGACCAAAATTGTGGTCATCTCATGGTGTCGCTCAATGCCAAATTTTTGCTTGATACCTGAAGTATGTTTCTCCACATTGAAGGCACGATATAAACATGAGTTGTCCTTGTCAGAGATAACACAGCAATGACAAATTGCTACGTATTGATGGGCCGCCTCCTTCTGCAGTGCCTGTGTACAGCAGGTTTGAAATATGTTTAGTTTGCTGATAGCTGTTGGGTTTTCTTGCTATTTATTTCTGTCACAAGGCCGTCATGCCAAGAATTCTGCTGCAACCCACCCAAAAATCTGGAAAACATCAATGGAAGAAATTCAGGACAGAGTTTCAATCAAGGAGCCGCCTCTGAAACGGAGGAGCAATGACTCAAGGCAAACATATTTCTCTTGTGTTAACATTGTTGGGTCCTTATCATGTAGCTGAATCCAGATCCGTTTATACCAGTTGCTGAACACAGCACCCACCCTGACAACCATGTCTGAATGATTGTGGGAACTGAAATGATGATCGTGCAATGAAATGAGATGCTCAGGCCCGATGTGGCCATCTTTCTCTCAGGATTCATGCACCTTGTAAGAAAGAAGCACTCAGAATCATAGCATCCCTACAGTGCCGAAGGGGGTCATTCAGCCCATTGAGTCTGCGCCAGCCCGCCGCAAGAGTGCCCCACCTAGGCTCAATCCCATGCCCAACCCTATAGCCCACCGAACCGTTGGACACTAAGGGGCAATTTAGCATGGCCAATCCACCTAACAATGTGGCTGACTCTTAACTGCCCCTCAAGGGCAATTAGGGATGGGCAATAGATTCTGGCACAGCCGGTGACGCCAACGTCCCATGAATGAATTTTTTAAAACCTGCGCATCTTTGGACTGTGGGAGGAAACCGGAGCACCCGGAGGAAACCCACGCAGACACGGGGAGAACGTGCAGACTCCGCACAGACAGTCACCCAGGCCGGAATTGAACCCAGGCCCCTGGCGCTGTGAGGCAGCACTGAGAACCACTGTGCCACCGTGACGCCCCACTTGCATTCATATAGCACCTTTCACAGCCAGTGAACAAAAGAAGGTCTTGCATTTGGCCACCGGATATGAGGTACCTTCTGAAGTGTGTCGTCATGTGGAAAATGTGGCGGCTAATTTGTGCACAGCAAGCTCCCACAGATAAGCTGCTTCGAGATGTTGATTGAGGGATCAATATTGGCCAGGACACCGGGGAGAACTCTCTTCTTCATTTTCAGAACATGGGATCTTTTCCATCCAGCTGCAGTAGAGTATCTATGATTGTTGTCTCTGAGCGCATGGTGACAATCAGCCGAATATCAACTTTGATTGGAAAATGCCAAGGCACTGATCTCTGGTGTGAACTGAATCAAAATTGTAATGGTTCACATGACTGAGTGATCTGGTCATACCCAAACTCACAAATGAAGAATCAACTCCGAGACGGGGGATTTGGTGCTAGTGATTCTAGGCTCAGATGTTATACTGCAACATCCGCCAGCTCTCCGAGGTCCCGAGCTTCCTGCATGACCGCAATCGCTCCAATCAGTGACTGCAGTGCCTTCAGCTGCATGGTGCAGCTGCATGGTGCCTGAGCTCTGGAATCCTCCCCCCGCCCCCACACACACACACAAACAGCCGCTCCATCTTGTCATGATATGCAACCAATGAACACTCAGAGTAGGACAAATGGGCAGTCAGGACACTCAGAGGTGGCATCACCACAAGGGGGCATGACATAAACACTATAAAAGGGATGAGGCACTCACACCCTGCCTCTTTCCACAGACAGACATCTAGAGGGTCAGACAGAGTTGATCAGCAGCGTCACACCCCAGCACGTGGCTTAGAGCAAGCTGGTACAGATAGACTGAGTTACTACAGTTAGATTAGCAGAGAGTCAAACTCATTTGAGAACTGTGTTAATAGTTCAATAAACACGTGGAACTCATTTCAGACTCTGGAGCATCCTTTAGTTAAGACTGCATCAAGTAGCAGCCTGTGTTATCCGAAGCAGCATAACACAACACATCTCTCCTTCTCTCTCCCCTCCATTAAGGTGGCTCCTTAATGCTGATCCCAGGAGCTACTGTGTTTTCACGAGCTCCGGCTCTGCTCATCTCTCAATCCTTATCTTTTATCCTCGTGTGTCGTTTGTTGTGTCTTTTCTTGGTCTGCCTGGCCAGTACAAGGTACCAAGAGTTGTTGGTCAGTGTTTCAGCTTTACTGAGTCAAGGTGGAAGGTTTGAACCCTCGCTGTTTCATGTTAGCTGGAAGGCGTTGGGATAGGGGTCCCTGTCTTTGGGGTATAGCTACCTTTGAGAGGATTCCCACCCTGACGGCAGGATATCCACCGGTGAATGATGACTCTGGTGATGAAGTTAATCCGTCTGAATGGCTTGATTCCGCGATGCGGGATGTCCAAACCCAGTTTCAGAAGTTGCGAGGTGTCTTTATGGAGGCAGCGGTGGTGCACGACAGGGCAAGCATTGTCTTTGGTGGACGTCCGCCTCCACGCAGCCGAGCACCTGAGGGGAGCCGGTGAGCAGCCCTTGCTGAGCCTCGGCGTGCCCGGTGAGATGGCGGAGAGGCACCCGGCCCAGTTTGAGAGCTGGCTGCCGTGTTTCGGGAATCTCGATCTCGAGGACGGGCAGCTCAAATTCGATGGAGCACATTTGATCCTGGGGTTGGTGAGGCCTTCCGCCCTCTGGTTCTGTGTGATCCTGTTCCTGGTGTAGGCTGAGAGCGGTGGGGGTTTCCAAAGCCGGCCGGGCCGTCCCTCCCTGCGGGATCCTAGGACGTTGACTTACTGTGTCCGGTGGAGTCGACAGGCTGGAAATAATGGAGCTGGTGTTCCGATTGTTGGATTCTTCGGAAGACCCGGAAGAATGCTCACCGTTTTAGATCCTGCTTTATCCTTAATGTCTACTGCCGTGGCTTCCAGTGGTAAACAAAAGGGGTTTATTGATCAAAGACAAAGGAAGTTAGATACGAGGCACAGAACACTATAGAACTGGTCTTTACACTTCAGAAACTGGTCCACATAGCCCGAGGACCTACTCCCAGGTCTCCTCACAAACTCCCCATTGGCTGGGGTTCACGTGCTCCCAAGCGATTGGCCCTGAGCTGGTCATGTGGTCAGTGGAGCTCACCCCCAAAAACTGGCCACGCTACCACATCCCTCCCCCACTTAAGTCCCTTAATACACTACCTCAAAAACCATGTACAAAACTCACAATTGTTAATGGGACAACCAAGGAAGGATAGTCCATCAAAACGTCACTCGGTCCGGAGACCTGACCTCGGTAGCTTGGCCACGGGCTTGGCACAGTTTTGGGCCATCACGTGGCCCCACAGTCGATGTCACCACAGGAGGACCCACTTCAATGATGGGTGAACGAGACAATCTGGCTCGACAGGTGTGAATGGTGCCCATGGCTCCCATAGAACCACAGAAAAGTTACAGCACAGAAGGAGGCCATTCGGCCCATCTTGTCCATGCCAACACCCCAGTGCCCTTTCTAAACCCACCTTCCTGCACCCGGCCCGTAGTCCTGTAGCTTACAGCACTGAAGGTGCAGATCCAGGTGCTTTTTAAAAGAGTTTCGGGTCTCTGCCTCCACCACCAACTCGGGCAGCGAATTCCAGACTCCCACTAACCCTCTGCGTAAAAACGTTCTTCCTCGTGTCCCCTCTACACCTTCTGCCACTTATCTTGAATCTAGGATCTGGTTCTAGAATTTCCCACCAAGGGAAACAATTTTATCCTGTCCATTCTATCTCTTCCCCTCATAATTTTGCACACCTCAATTAAGTCACCCCTCAGCCTTCTTTGTTCCAAGGAAAATAAACCCAACCTATCCAATCTCTCCTGGTCGCTACACTGTCTTAGCCCAGGCAACATTCTTGTAAACCTCCTCCGCACTCTCTCCACAGCAATAACGTCCTTCCTGTAATGTGGTGACCAGAACTGCCCACAATACTCCAGTTGTGGCCTCACCAGTGTTTAATATAATTCCAACATTTTCTCCTTACTTTTATATTCTATACCTCTGCCAGTGAAGAACAGCATTCCATATGCTTTCTTAACAACCTTGTCTGCTTGAGCTGCTGCTTTTAGCGACCAGTGTACCAGCAGGCCAAGATCTCTCACTTCATCTATCCCTATTAGTATATATTTTTTAAATGTTTCCAATTAAGGGGCAATTGAGCGTGGCCAATCCACCTACCCTGCACATCTTTGGGTTGTGGGGGCGAAACCCACGCAGACATGTGCAAACTCCACACAGACAGTGATGCAGGGCCGGGATTGAACTGGGGTCCTCAGCGCCGTGAGGCAGCAGTGCCAACCACTGCGCCACCGTGCCGCCCCCTCTTAGTATATTCACCCAGCCCCTTGGCTGGAACGAGTTGCAGGAATATTCACAGTGGACGCTGGACTTGTCGACTCCGTGTCGGGGGTCGCCACTCCTCAACTCCTCAGTGACCGACGTGCTTTTTGATGCTCTTCCCCGTGAACATCGACCACATAAGACACCGGCTCTGACCGGGCCATAACCCTGCCTTCTAACCAAGGCCAACCTGCAGCAAAATCAGGACCAAAATCGGGCCTCCCACCTGGAATGACCCGTCATCTCCCTGCTCTGACCTTTGACTCTTCTGCGAGGCCACCACCCTCACCGCCAAATTTGGAAATACAAGGCCCAATCGGGTGCTCAACTGACGGCCCATGAGCAACTCAGCTGGTGTGACCCCCCTGGTTGAATGAGGGGCTGAGTTGCACAACAGAAAAAAATTAGCCAACCATTGGCGAAGCAGTTTATCTGACTGCTTTTTCATGGCGTTCTTGAAAGTTTGAATGACCGCCCTCAGCCAGACCATTTGTCCTGGGTGGTAGGGGGCTGTCCTCATGAGCCCTATGCCATTTGCTCTCACAAAACGCTGGTGAACAAAGAACAAAGCAAAGTACAGCACAGGAACAGGCCCTTCGGCCCTCCAAGCCTGCGCCGACCATGCTGCCCGTCTAAACTAAAATCTTCTACACTTCCTGGGTCCGTATCCCTCTATTCCCATCCTATTCATATATTTGTCAAGATGCCCCTTAAACGTCACTATCGTCCCTGTTTCACCCACCTCCTCCAGCAGCGAGTTCCAGGCACCCACTACCCTCTGTGTAAAAAACTTAAGGAGGCGCCATCGTCCAAAACAATTTCCTCAGGAAGCCCATCAATTGCAAACACTCGCCGCAAAGCATCTCCCGTGGCTGCTCAGGTAGTGGTCCCCATTTCCTGGACTGATAGCCACTTTGAGTGGGCATCTACCAGCACCAACAAGATCTTGCCCCAAAAACAGGCCCGCATAGCCCACATGGATCCTGATCCACAGACGACCTCGCCATTTCCAGAGGTGAAGGGTAGCGAAACCTGACAAAGGTTGCTGCATTTGGCAAGGGTGGAACTGTTGTGCTAGTTCTTCAACCGCTTTGTTTATGCCTGGCCGCCAGGTGTAACTGCACGCCAACACCTTCATTTTCGCCTGCTCCGGATGGATGCTATGTAACTCTTGAAAGCGGGACAGGACTACCACCCGTGATCCCCATAGAAGCACGGCGTCTTCACACGTCAACGCGTCTTGACGAGTGAAGTAGGGCCTCAGCTGTTCGCACGTCTCGTATCACCAGCCAGGCTGTACCATTCATTTGACCTTTGAAAGAATAGGGTCTCTTTGCAGCTGTAGATGTGCCCTGCTGACACTGGCAGGTTTAAGGCGAGAACGATCTCCTGGAGTAGGGGTGTGGCAGAATGCTCTTGGATAGGAGCAGGCGGGGTAACAATCTGTGTCCCTGGCCAGTGTTGAAAAACATAGTTGTGCGGCGCCAAAAGTAGGGCCTAGGGCAGCACCCTCACTGAGACTATGGGCAGGATGGGCTTACCTGCCCTTAACAAGCCCAGCATAGCGACTTGTGGTCAGTCACTATGCCGAACCGTCGACTGTACACATACTGATGGAATCTCTACACACCGAATATGACCACTAAGCTGGTTTAGCACAGTGGGCTAAACAGCTGGCTTGTAATGCAGAACAAGGCCAGCAGCGCGGGTTCAATTCCTGTACCAGCCTCCCCGAACAGGCGCCGGAATGTGGCGACTAGGGGCTTTTCACCGTAACTTCATTGAAGCCTACTTGTGACAATAAGCAATTATTATTATTAAGCACTTCTTCTCAATCTGGGCATAGTTTCCATGGAACCCCGACAGTGTAGAAAAGGCAGCGACCTTCCAAAAGAGTAACCTACCTAGGCGCATTCCCCCGCTCTATCCCCGTAACTCCACGCATTGATCACGGCCAATCCAACTACCTGCACATCTTTTGACACAAAGAGGCAATTTAGCATGGCCACTCCACCCAATCTGCACATCTTTGGGCCGTGGGAGGAAGTCGGAGCACCCGGAGGAACCTCATGCAGACACGGGGAGAACGTGCAGGCAGTCAGCAAAGGCCGGAATTGAACCCGAGTCCCAGGCGCTGCGAGGCAGCAGTGCTAATCACTGTGCTGCCTAAACACTCTGCCACAGTGCCACCAGTTTTGTTCTGGTTCCGAAAGTGTCCTTGAGGCTAAGGTGATGATGCATTCGGAACCATCTCCCATTTTGTGGGATGAAACAGCCCCAATACCGTAAGGGGAATGCGCCACATGTCAGCACGATTGGTTACTCTGGGTCATAATGCACCAAGCGGTTTGAAGACTGCAATGTTTGCTTCACGACTCCCGGAAGGCTTAATTTTGGAAACTCCGATAAACAGACCATTTAAAAAAGGAAGATAGCTCCTTAATGCCCGACTACCTTCCTGTCCCAGTGCCTCCTTTTGTGGTGCAGTGTCAATTTAGTCTGATTAAGCACCTTGAGAGGTTTTACTCTGTTAAGGGTGTTCTATAAATGACAGTGGTTGCTGTTAAATTAACCCCTTTGGGAAGGAAACGCAACATTGAATTGTGTACAGCATTGCCTTTGGGGACGTTAGAGTAAATAAGGCCCACTAAAACCAAAGGTTTCGTTTGTTGCAGCCACAACATGAACGATTACCATGGCAACCTGGAGCCGTCAATGTAAGATGAGTCAACAAAGAAAATCCAGCTGGGAATTCTGAATTAACTTCTTCATCCAAAGGATGGTGAGAATGTGGAAGTCGGTGTCTCAGAGAGTGTTTGAAGAGAATGGTGTCGGTGCATTTAAGAGGAGATGAGATAAAGGTATGAGGGAGAAGGGAATAGAGAGTCACAGTGATAGATGTGGATGAAGAAAGATGGGAGGACATTCGAGTGGAGCAGAGGTGCCGGCATGGACTGGTTGGGCTGAATGGCCTGTTCTGTGCCGTATATCCTGTGGAAACCCAGGGGGTCCATCGTTGAATACATTTAAGGCAGGGACAAACAGATTGGCCTCTCAGGGAATCCAAGGAGTGGGCTGGAAAATGGAGTTGAAGACCAAGATCGTCCGTGATCAGATTGAATGGCGGAACAGGCTCAACAGGCCGTCTGGTCTATTCCTGCTCCTATTTCACATGCTCTTGTGTTCTAACTTTCTCTTTCCTTCCTGGATGATTAGCCACTGGTTGCAACTAACTAGCCTTGTGTTTGCAACTAATGGCCTGGTATGTAGCACCCTTAACATAGAAAATGTCCCAGGCGTATTACGGAAAGGGGAAACTGACAAAATAGAGAAAGTTGCCATGGAAGGAGAGCCAAGAGAAATGATTGAAAGCTTAGAGAAAAAGATGGATATTGAGCATATTTTAAAGGTAGAGAGTAACAGAGGAGTTTAGATATGAAGTTCTATGTGATGGGCCATGGTAATTGAAGACTTTGTCACCGATAATGGGATGAAGGTAGAACCTGATACATAAAAGGCCACAGGTATCAAACCAAAGAGTGAGCACATTAAACTGGAGGATGAGGCAGATATAGCTGCCAATTCCTTCCGAATTACATTGCTCAAGTTTAATGGCAATTACATTGTTAAACAGCTGATGGGTATTTGTACATCTATAAATGGGGATGGCTGGGACACTGGGTGCTGGAGTATTGTTGACCATGAACTAATTCAATAAACTCTGTCCAAGAAAGAAAGTAGCTGTGGCTTAGTTTTAAATTCACCAATTGGCATGGATCCAATTAACAATCGGGCGGGGGAAAGACCAAGGCCCGAATTTGAGGATTTTGAATTCAATCCCGTTGGAGGACAGGACAGGAATATGGGATACTATATTGTCGGGAAGGTTTGTGGAGATTGGAGGAAGATGGAAAACCAGCAAGGAGGATAGATAGCAAGTCGAGAGGTTACTGTAGACCGTGTTGTCACATGACGCAGTGATGGCTCGGCTACCAAAGGGTCACATGACGGAGTGGGAGTTGGCCCTGGAGCGCAGGTAGAGTGAATGAAGTATTGTTTGTTACACGTGCTTGGACACCAGTCTTTGGCAACCAGCACACTTATAGTTACTAAACAAAAGGTTTCCCACAGTGTCCTGGTTGGCTTCCTTAATTGCATACCGCGAGATACAGCCTTAATAACAAGAGAGTTGTTTGTGGACTGTGGGATACGTTGGTCCACATTCTGCATCGCTCATAACCCACATGACCATATTAGTATTAACGCTCAGTATGGCAGTGAGCTCTGATGGTGTGTGATTGGGGATAAAGTTAAAATGAGTGTTTCTTTCCCTATGTGACATGTGACCCAGTTATAAATAGAATACCTGAAAATGATCCAAGCCTAAATATGGTTGCTGAGTGATTGTAATCTCCCCCTCTCTTTTCTGAGTGATGTGACCTCTTGATTTAATGTTTGATTCACCGCCCCACTTTCCCGCCCCACTGTCACTCCCCCCCCCCCCCCTCACCAGATCTGCTGGAATTTGCTTTGAAAGGGTAATAACAGGGTACCTGAAGGATTCCCAAAGATTAAGATTTAATTAAGGTTCAAAAGACCAGCTCTGGCAAAGAGGGGTCAAAGGTAAAGGTCGTCAAGAAGTGTGAAAGGTCACGTATGAATGAACAAGTGATGTCTTTCCCACTTCTGGAATGTCAAGAAAACAAGGATATGTTCAGCACGGTTTGCTTGTCGGGATTGACAGTGACTAATTTTTCATTTAAATATCTCTATAAATCTTTAAAAATCGGCCTGTAAAATTCTTATTGAAGCCACGATTGCCCCTAAGTACATCAAAAATTATGTTTCGACGACTTTGATTTAATCCCTTGATTTAATATGAATATATATAATTTCCATGCACTTGATGTTATATTGACTAATTTTGATTGAGAAAAGCAGGGTCAAAAGTATTCAGTCCCTCAAGACATAATGCTACCATTTCATTAGATCTCACGGAATGTTGACTCGACTCGTGATGTTTTAAGACAACCCGATGTATCCATAAAACCAGACAAACCTAACACTCTCTGCCTGCCCCAACCAGCCAAAGCTGGTTGCTCGTTTCAGTGACAACTTTCACTGCTTATGTGAAGCCAGCAACCACTGACACATTTTAAAGTGTTTGTGGAAGGTGTCAGCAAACCCTTGAAGTTCTGATTGAGAAGTCATGATTGTAAATCATTGAGGATAAGCGCATACTTTCCCTCAACACTCCACAAAGATAGAGGGGGGGGGGGGGTTGATATCGTATGTCAATCCTAAAATATCAAAATGCACCAGACGTATGGGAGAGCTGGGGGTGCATATTATGTATGGAGGAAGGGGCATAATGTGTATACAAAATGTACAATTTATCAGCTATTCAAACACTGGGTTGCATTATTCGATTCAAGTAGGAAAGCAACGAATGGTGGGATGATCTGATGGTGAACAGAACTTCTGCGCCACAAGGCATTTAATTTAATAATCTTTATTGTCACAAGTAGGCTTACATTAACACTGCAATGAAGTTATTGTGAAAAGCCCTAGTCGCCACACTCCGGTACCTGTTCGGGTACACAGAATTCAGAATATTCAATTCACCTAACAAGCATGTCTTTCGGGACTTGTGGGAGGAAACCGGAGCACCCGGAGGAAACCCACGCAGACACGGGGACAGTGACCCAAGCCGAGAATCGAACCTGGGACCCATGCGCTGTGAAGCAACAGTGCTAACCACCGTGCTACCGTGCCGCCCATGTTGCAGTGACCAAGATTTACACCTCAAATTGAGCATTGCAGCTTTGCAATAATGGTGCAAAATTTAAACTCACCAGAGAGATTGGCAAGCAAGTGAACTATCTGCCTTTCATGCACTTTTGCCTCCTGTCTCTTTATTCTTTGTTGCTTCTCAACTTTCCTCCTTCCATTGATCTGGCAGAGTGTTGGAGCTCCTCCCACCCCTTATCTGAATTCCCCACTGAGTTGAGAGTCAAACTTTGAACCCGTGTCCTCTTCCTTTGGGAAGAATTTAAGTGGAGGCTTTTTTGCAGATGAAAGGAACGGTAATTCTTGTCCATCCAACTCTTGAAGAGTAACTCTGGCTGACTTGTTGATTTTGTTTACAATTACTGTCGCTTAATCACAAGCAAAATCTCCAGCCCAGCGTTCTGGACCCTGGGTAGCTGTGTTGCGCAGAGGTTAGTTGCAATGTCCACGGTGAGGAGAGTGCCACTGTCTCGCTTCAATGCTGCGCATTCTGAGGACGATGACATTATTGCAACTATCTTTGCAAGCTGTGCTAGAAAGCTTGGTGAGAATTTTGGTTCAATAAGATGAAGAATGAAGATACTAAGCAAGGCGTGCATTTCTAGAGCCCCTATGTCATGTCCTCCAGATGTCCCAAAGCACTTCACAGCCAATGACCTACTTTTGAAGGGTTATAACTATACTAATGAACTTTGGCGGCAATTAGTGCACAGCAGGATCTCACAGTCAGCAATGTGATAATGACCATCATTGTGTTTTAGTCATGCTGGTGGAGGGATAAATATTGGTCAAACCAATGGAGGTAACTCCCCTCTCCTCTTTCAAAGTAGTGCCATGGGATCTTTCCATTCCACTTGAAGGAGTAGATGGGGCCTGGGCTTGATATCTGATCTGAAAGATGGTAGAGACTGCGGGAGATGGACACTGAACAGTTGTAGTGGTTGCAGAGAAACTTTTCCAAATAATGAACCACTCGTCATCTGGTCAAATTATTTCATTGCTGTTTATGGGATCCTGTCGTGTGCTAATTGGCTGTCGTGTTTCCCGCATTAGAACGGCCACTCCGCCTGAGAAAAGTACTTCAATGGCTATAAGTCGCTTTGGGACAAGTCTGCGAAAGCGACTAAATAAATGTTTTGCTTCCTCCTTTAATAATAAACGCACAATATTTCCAGTTCTGCTTCCATTCTTTCAGTCAATTCCTCACGCCCAGTCACTCTGCAATTCCAACGGATAATTCGGCAAACAATGCCGGGGAGACAAATCCTGTTCCCATCCGACATCCACAAATATCCACTCTCCGGCAGGAGACTTTGGATATCTTCAGGCGCCGGGACGCTGGCCGATTCTACCCTCTCCGGCCCGACTTGCTGAGGGGGATTGTAATGTCCTCACGAGCGAATTCGGCACAGATCCCGGGTCCTACCAAGACGGGACACTTAGTTCCACAGTAATTTCAAAAAATAATTGCAAGCTTTCAAACCATTTTTGGCTCCGGATACTTAGAGATGTTGGTTACAGACCCACCAATCACATCAAAATCTCACCATTGAGGGATGTGAGCGGGAGAGCTCCTGCGTTTCCCGAGCTCTGCCGCTGCTTGTCTTTAAGTCTTTTGTTTTATCCTAACGCACATCCCATAATGATCGTTTTGGGGGGATATATGTCTTGTACCATGTCCCTGGATGATTCGGGTCGGGGTTTGGTGATGAGGAGCCGAGTTGAGTCACAAGACATCACAATCTGGATCCCACTCACAATGGGCGGGTCTCAGACTCACATAGTTAAGTGAGCTTAAATGGAGTGGCACGGTAGCACAGTAGTTAGCGCTGTTGCTTCGCAGCACCAGGGACAGTGTACCCAAACAGGCGGCGGAGTGTGTCGACTAGGGGATTTTCACAATAACTGTATTCGGGTACACAGAGGGAGAATTCAGAATGTCCAATTCAGCTAACAAGCACGTCTTTCGGGATTTGTGGGAGGAAACCGGAGCATCCGGAGGAAACCCACACAGACACAGGGAGAACGTGCAAACTCCACACAGACAGTGACCCAACCCAGGTCCCTAGAGCTGTGGAGCAACAGTGCCAACCACTGTGCTACCCGGCCGCCTGACCCCTAGTTCTAGACTCTCCCACAAGTCATAGATTATCATAGAATTTACAGTGCAGAAGGAGGCCATTCGGCCCATCGAGTCTGCACCGGCTCTTGGAAAGAGCACCCTACCCAAGGTCAACACCTCCACCCCTATCCCCATAACCCAGTAACCCCACCCAACACTAAGGGCAATTTTGGACACTAAGGGCAATTTATCATGGCCAATCCACCTAACCTGCACACCTTTGGACTGTGGGAGAAAACTGGAGCACCCGGAGGAAACCCACGCACACACTGGGAGGATGTGCAGACTCCGCACAGACAGTGACCCAAGCCGGAATTGAACCTGGGACCCTGGAGCTGTGAAGCAATTGTGCTATCCACAATGTTACCATGCTGCCCTCTCCTCTCCACATCCACCCTGTGAATACCCCTCAGGATCTTAAAGGTTTCAATCAAATCGCCCCTTCCTCTCTAAAACTCGAGTGGATACAAACCTAACCTCTCTAATCTTTGTTCGTAAGTCGACCCGCTGGTTCCTGGAATTAGTCAAGTAAACCTCTGTACTACTTCTAATGCGTCTTTGTGGTCTGTTGTATTCTGGAGCTATGGATAGTGATGTCAGAGACTCCAAAGTCCTTTCCATCACATAGCTGACCAGGAACCTCTCCCACCCTTACCGCCTGTCATTGGTATGTGTCGGAAGGATTTCCAAGTTGATAATCAACCTGTCTGGCTGAGTTACGAATGCACCTTCGATGGCCACCAAGTCCTGGGGGTCGAACCCAGAACCTCTGGCTCAGAGGGAGGGATGCTACCAACTGCACCACACAACGTCCACAAGTTGACACATGCTACATCGAATTGGAAGCTGCTTTTACCTGTTTTTATTGTCCAATTTCACAGACGTTCATTGAATTGATGGAAGTCTTGATATTACCGGTCATCCTGCTTCATGCTGCTGTTGATTTGTAAAGAAGCTTAGTAATGGCTTTGGAGTAAAGATTTGTCTTAATCTAGGTTAATGTGGGAGAACAGCTCCACTGGTTTGTGTTGTAAAGGTTATTTGGTATTTGACAGAGAGGTCTGGAGTCGTGTCTGGTTTAAAGATAAACCATTCATTGTTAATCCATAACTTAGACGGGCAGCGCGGTAGCATTGTGGATAGCACAATTGCTTCACAGCTCCAGGGTCCCAGGTTCGATTCCCCACTGGGTCACTGTCTGTGCGGAGTCTGCACATCCTCCCCGTGTGTGTGCGTGGGTTTCCTCCGGGTGCTCCGGTTTCCTCCCACAGTCCAAAGATGTGCAGGTTAGGTGGATTGACCATGGTAAATTGCCCTTAGTGTCCAAAATTGCCCTTAGTGTTGGGTGGGGTTACTGGGTTATGGGGATAGAGTGGAGGTGTTGACCTTGGGTAGGGTGCTCTTTCCAAGAGCCGGTGCAGCCTCGATGGGCCGAATGGCCTCCTTCTGCACTGGAAATTCGGTGATAATTAAACATATCCCAGGTACCGCCATGCATGAGTGAGCACTCTCCATGCCAGCTCCTTCCGGACTCTTCTTTGCAGTCTACTCTCCATCGTACCGTGGGTGATACTGTTCTCCAGACCCATATTAACCCTTACTCTGCCAGACACCCCAACGCTACGGTTCACAAGAAACATGATGAAACACAACTTGGCATAAGGGAGGGTGCAGCAAAGATTCGCGAGAATGGTTCTCACGATGAGGCAGTTCAGTCATGTAAACAGATTGGGGAAGTTTGGACGGTTTTCCCTTGGGAAAAGTAAAATACTGCGGATGCTGGAAATCTGAATTCAAAACAGAAAATGCTGGAAAAACACTGCTGGCCAGGCAGCGTCTGCGGGAAGAAGCATTTCAAGTCCATACGAACTTTCTACAGAAGAAAGCTGCGAAGGCTGGGAGGAGATCTGATCGAGGTACTCAAAATCATAAGGGGTGTTGCTAACTTTCCGGTTGGTTCAATTGCTCTGTTTTTATTACCTTTGCTCTCGAGTCGCCAGGTAACTTTATGATACCGCCACGAGGTTCAAGTCCAAGTAATGATCAATAACTCAATACACCGATTAGTAAGATTCAAATCAAAGCACATTTATTATACACAGTAATCGCTACTCATGCACAAATTCTACGTCTAAGCTACTTCTACAACTAACAGGCCGATACTTAACTTCGGACTGGCCCACCAGGTCAGGGGAACAAATGGCCTTTCGTTCGGGTTCTGAGCCTGCGGGATTCGAAGTTGGTACGGATTGGTAGCTAGGAGCGCCTATCTCGTAGCGAGCGATGAATTAAGACTTACTTCTTTCGGCGGTCACTGCACCGGTCACGGTCAAGGTTGGTTCGCGTTGCTGGGTGACCCGGGCAGGAAGAAGAGAGCGAGTTGAACTTGGGGGCTTAACTTTATAGTCCCCAGGGGCTTCCTGCCTTTCGGGGCAGACCCTGTACCTGGTTCTAGGTGATTGGACTTCGTTCCAATCGCTTGGTTCGATTTCTCCAATACTGGGGCGGTTCCCTGATCGATGGGCAGTCTTGAGGAGTCCGTTAACCTCTTTTGTGTTGGCTCCTGCTGGCGCCGGGGAGTCTGGCTTAGTTTTGAGTGTCCCAAATGTTGCTATTGTTCCCGGGGATTGCTCATTAGTATGTAGATGGCTGCTACATTATTATGCAGATGGTCGCTAGTATCGATGCTGTCTGGGCTTTTGCAGAGTTTAATACACAGCAAACCTGCGCCTGCTGGTTTCTGCCTGTGTTGGCTGAATTTCCCTTCAGCCTGTGCCGTTCGCCATTTTAAATCGGGAGTTGGCCAATTTAGGTGGCTACAGGGGTCTGCACGGAGTAGACGGGGAGAAACAGCGCCCGCTCGCGGAAGCATCAAGAACAAGAGGGCACAGATTTAAAGTGATTTCAGTAAAAGGAGCAGCGAGAGGTTAGGGTGCGGAATGCTCTGCCTGAGAGAGTGGTGGAGGCAGATTCATTCTTTCAAAAGGGAATTGGACTGTATCAGAAAAGACAGAATGGGCGGGGGGGGGGGGGGGGGGGTGGAGACCAGGTGCGTTGTTCATTCGGACAACCTGTGCAGACATGATGGGCCGAATGGCCTGCCCCTGCACTGTGACGATTCTGTGATTCGGTGTCAACATTCGGTGATATCAGGGCCACCGACCAAAAACCGGTTAGGTTTCGAGGATTGTCTTAAAAGGATGGGGGGGCGGGGGGAGGCGGAGAAGCAGAGAGCTTTTGGTCGGGAATTCCAGAGTTTAGGGCTCAAAGGCAGCTGATAGCACAGCCGCCAATGACGGAATGAAAGCAATTGACCTGTAATAACAGTTGCCACTTCAAAGAAAGTTAGGTGTCTCGGTGTTAATTGACATTAATCCAGTAAACAGATTACTGCAAATGGGGACCCGGTTGGGACGTGATGCAGGAAAGGGGGCTTAACTCTCTAGTCACCATGGCAGAGGTTAGTTCTCAACAGCTGTTACAGGTCTGAAAGAGAGGATCGTGTTTAAAAAAAACACCCCAAAATCGTAACGTATCCCAGCCAGTTCATGTGACTGATCAGATCGAACCTTGACCCAGTGACCTTTGGCCACAAGGGGCAGAAGGTCGCACGAGGCAGTGGGATCTGGAGGTCAGCATTTCATTTCCCGTTCTGCCTCATCATTAAGACATTTGGACTCAAAGTGGGATGCCGCTTGATGGACAAGTTGGCGCCATTTTGAATGATTGGCGGCAACCCCCCCCCCCGCGCCCCCCCAGTCAATGCTGCTGCGCTTCAGGGCGGCTGTGGGCGACACGATGACACAGCGGTTAGCACTGCTGCCTCACAACTCCAGAGACCCGGGTTCAAATCCCGGCCTCGGGTGACTGCCTGTGTGGAGTTTGCACTTTCTCCACGTGCCTGCGTGGGTTTCCTCCGGGCGCTCGGTATCCTTCCACAGTCCAAAGGTGTGCAGGTTAGGTGGACTGGCCGTGCTAAGTTTCCCTTTAGTCTCCAAAATGTTAGGTGAGGTTACGGGGATAGGGCTGGTTTGTGGGCCTAGGTAGGATGCTCCTTCGGAGGGACAGTGGAGACTCGATGGGCCGAATGGCCTCCT
Source organism: Scyliorhinus torazame (assembly GCF_047496885.1). Taxonomy (NCBI): domain Eukaryota; kingdom Metazoa; phylum Chordata; class Chondrichthyes; order Carcharhiniformes; family Scyliorhinidae; genus Scyliorhinus; species Scyliorhinus torazame. The sequence continues at coordinate 260,506,252 of NC_092715.1, read as the reverse complement.
TCTCCACAGTAGGGATTCTATGAGAGCTTCAGAAGCATTTTCTTTGTCCTCCCCTGCAATGCGGAATATTTGAGATTTGAGAAAACAAGTTAAGAGAGTAGCAAGGGATAAAGAAAGTTCCCCGTTGCGCAGAAAGTAACATTTGGCTTTTCCTCAGGATCTGTGCTGGAATCTCAGCTTTTCCCCCCTTTTTATATTAATGATTTGAATGAAGGAATAGAAATTTGCAGATCCAAGTTGGCCGAGTTAGGAAGCGAATGACTCTGTGTAGATGGGAGCAGGAAGTTGCCAAGAGATGCAGATGGATTAAATGAGCGAAGAGAAACAATGGCCACTGGATTACAATGTGGTGAAGGCTAATCTGTCTGAATCTGGGAGAGGAAACATAATATTTGAATAGTGGGAAGGACAGTGAGAAGCAAAACAACCAAATCATTAAAAATGTGCAGAAATTAATCAAAAAAAACAATCAAATGTTCACCTTTATCTGAAGGAGCTGAAATACAAGGGTTAGGAGGACGTTTTAGCTGCACAGAGCTTTGTACAGGCCCCACCTGAAGTGTCGCTTTCTTCAAATGGAATACTCCCAGTGCCAGCGTATTCCCAGTGCCAGGGTATTCCCAATGCCAGCTTACTCCCAGTGCCAGGGTATTCCCAATGCCAGCCTACTCCCAGTGCCAGTGTGCTCCCAGTGCCAGGGTATTCCCAGTGCCAGCCTACTCCCAGTGCCAGGGTATTCCCAGTGCCAGCCTACTCCCAGTGTCAGCGTACTCCCAGTGCCAGGGTATTCCCAGTGTCAGCCTACTTCCAGTGCCAAGGTATTCCCAGTGCCAGCCTACTCCCAGTGCCAGGGTACTCCCAGTGCCAGCATACTCCCAGTGTCAGGGTATTCCCAGTGCCAGGGTATGCCCCCTGCCAGGGTATTCCCAGTGCCAGGGTACTCCCAGTGCCAGTGGTATCCTTGCTACTGCCAGACTGAGGTTAATATGATCAGTTGGCATGAGCATTAAAAGCTTCTCAAGAACCAGGCCAGAGATGTAACCTGCGCCTCATCCTGGCAATTCCGAGGGGATTTCATAAAATGACACAGGAAGAGGCCATTCGACCCATCAAGCCGTTGCTGGCGATTCTTTTTCAATTCACTTCCAAAGGGAGCTGATAGAACGGGAAGTATCAGCTCTCGGTCTTTGGCAGTGGGCAGGTCAGAGGGACACCGGAGTGGAGTTACAAGTTGCATTTCCTGAGTTGTATTTGCTGACTTTCCCACGGTTCTTTCTCTGTGTCAATAGTGTCGCAATAAAAGACGGGCAGAAGCGTTACGGCTTTAACATCAGGCCCGGCGTCAACAGTGGAGGGTGTCCACTCATCGGGAGTTTCACATTTACAGCTAGCAGCCAGCCAATGTCAGCACATTGTACCAACACATCCACTTAGCACGGGGACAGCTGGCAGCACAGTGACACATGTCCCAGTTTTCACACGGTTCATCGGTAATTGCTGGTGGCATGTATCAATTAAAACCTCTCCAGTGAAATGGCAACCAGCATTAATATTCTGATGATCTCATTAGAGGCGGCAAGAGGGCAAAATAAAAGAGCGCAGGAGGAATTTCTCGACTCTGAGAGTGTGGAACTCGGTACCAGAGGAGTGGTGGAGGCGCGTATCGCGATGGGGAAGCTGGATAAACAAATGAGATGGCAACAGATTGAGCTTAACCAGTGTAGGATGAGGCTGATGTGGAACATGCTCCCCCCCCCCACACCCCCCAGACCTGCGGAGTATTTGCAGCACTTTCTTTTTTTCTTCATTTCAGATTTCCAACATCTGCGTTATTTTCCATTGGACCAGAATAGATTGACTGGGCTGAATGGCCTATCAAGGCTGTGGGCGAGACTTTCCAGTCCTGCCCGTGGTGGGCATCGCCGCGGGGTGGGTTGGGAAAATTTGGAGAGCAGCCATTTTCCCATCCCGCCCGTTCCTGCCAGGACCAGCACTGGAAGATCCCATAATTCTACATATCACTCTGACCAGATTAGGCAATACTGGAGGTCATCCCAAGAACAGTATCCAACCGTTACAAGTTAGAACACCTGTCGGGAGATTTAGGAGAGGTTTAACACAGGCGTTCAAAGCCATGAAGGGTTTTCATAAGACATCACTGCAAGAGTTCCTCAGGTTGGTGTCCAAGACCCAACCATCTTCAGCTGCTTCCTCAATAACCTTCCTCAATAACCTTCCCGACTGTTGAGGGAACCTTGGTGAGTTGCTGAAGTGCATCTTGTAGATGGTAAACTGTTATCTGTTGTAACCAATGTCCTTCTGTATCGTATGTCACGTAATACGTGGCAACGTCACCAGAGGCACCTGGAGATTTCCTCTCTTTCACCTCGGACTGTAATGAAGCAACACCCGTGCAATAAACTCTGACAGCCGGTTGAGTTAAATACGGTGTGGCAACCTAGTTATCCTTTATCTTCTACTGTGAAGTAAAAGCGAAACCCTTAAAACAGAAGATCCACACTTCTGCCACTGTGTCGATAGTAGGGGGAGTGAATGTTTAAGGTGGTGGATAGGGTGCCGGTCATGTTAGAGGTGAGTAAGTTTACTGATGATCGCACAATGTTCAGCACGATTTGCGACTCCTCAGATAATGAAGCAGTTTGTGTCCATATATTCAGCAAGACCTGGTGTGGGGTGGCCACAATGGGAAACCCCATTGGCCGGCTGCAGGAATGGAGAATCCCGCTGTCGGCGGGGCGCACCGAGCTGGAAAACGGGGCCGGCGGCACAGAGAATCCCTCCAGGGAGTAACATTCACGCTACATGAGTGCCAGGTAATGACCACCCAGGAAGAGATAATCTAACCACCTCCCTTGACATTCAATGTCATTACCATCACTGACACTCCCACTATCAACATCCTGGGCGGCAACCATTAACCATGAGTGGACATAAATACTGGGCGGGATTCTCCGAGTCCGCGCCGGGTCGGAGAATCTCCGGGGATGCGGGAAATTCCCGCCACGTCGCTCCGACGCCGGGACGCGATTCTCCAGCGACCGGAGACTCGGTGCCAATCGCGCCCACGCGGTCGCCGCGGCACGGTCGGGGGCCGCTGAAAGAGGCCCTCACGGCGATTCTCCGCGGGAGACCGGCCGAACTCCCTTCGAGTCTCACCGGCGTGGTTCCAACCTGGTACCCACCCGGCGGGAGCTCGGACCCGCGGCCGCTGTGGGCGTCCTGGTTGGGGGGGGGGGGATCACAATCCGGGGGGGGGGGGGCCTCCACGGCATCCAGGCCCGTGATCAGGGGCTACCGATCAGTGGGCGCCCGTGATCTGGAGGGGGCCTACCTCCTTCCGCGCAGGCCCGCTGTAGGTCTCCGACATGTTGCTCCGCGCAGTGCGGAGACGGCCACCACGCGCATGCGCCGGCGTAGAAACGGCGACCAGGCGGACCCGCGTCAGCCATGCAGGGCCGCCTTTCAGCGCCGGAGCAGGGTGCAGCATTCCGGCACCGTGCCAGCCCCTAGTGCCGCTGAATCACTGGGCCAGGAGACCCATTGATGCCGGCGTACACCACTCCGGTGTTTACGCCAGCATCAACACGTGGCCGGGATTTCGGAGGATCACGGCCACTGCCTCCACAAGAGAATGCCGCATACTGGGAATTCTGTTGTGAGTATCTCACTTTTGGCCTCCCCAAAGCTTATCCACCATCTATAAGGAGTGTTATGGAACAATCTCCACTTGCCTGGTTGAGTGCAGCTCCAAAAAGGTTCAAGAAGCTTGACATCATCCAGGACAAAGCAGCCCGCTTTATTGGCACCCCATCCATCATTGATTCCCTCCACCACCGACTCACAGTAGACCAAGGCAGGCGAGCAGCACGGTTCAATTCCTGTACCAGCCTCCCCGAACAGGCGCCGGAATGTGGCGACTAGGGGCTTTTCACAGTAACTTCATTTGAAGCCTGCTTGTGACAATAAGCGATTTTCATTTCTTTCATTTCATTTCAGTAGCAGCCGTGTGTACCGTCTACAACAATGTTTTTCAAGCTTCATTTCCCGGGACCCATTTTAACCAACTGGTCGACCTTCAGAACCCAACCGAGCTTTGTGACCCACGCCGGCTGACCCTCATAACCCACCATCTTTGCTTACCTTCAATGCAACTTGATTGAATTATTCAAAGAGGTGGCTGGGTGAATAGATGAGGGAAATGCATCTGATGTGGTCTACTTGGACTTCAGCAAGGCTTTTGATAAGGTCCCACATGGGAGACTGAGGACGAAAGTAAGAGCCCACGGGGTCCAAGGAAATTTGGCAAATTGGATGCAGAATTGGCTGAGTGTCAGGAAGCAGAGGCTGATGGTCGAGGGGTGTTTTTCTGACTGGAAGCCTGTGTCCAGTGGGGTCCCGCGGGGATCAGTGTTGGGGCCCTTGCTGTTTGTGGTTCATATAAATGATTCAGATTTGAATGTCGGAGGGTTGATCAGTAAGTTTGCTAATTATTCGAAAATTTGTGGGGTGGTAAATAGTGAGGAGGATAGCCTTCGATTACAGGAGGATAGAGCCCGGTGGTCAGAGGGGCTGATCAGTGGCAAATGGAATCCGGATAAGTGTGAGGTGATGCACTTGGGCAGGACAAACAAGGCAAGGGAATACATGATAAACCTTAGGACACTGGGAAGCTTTGACGATCAGAGGCACCTTGGCGTGTATGTCCACCCATCCCTTAAGGTAGCAGAGCAGGGTGGATATAGTGGTTAAGAAAGCATATTGTATATTTGTCTTTATTAGCCGAGGCATAAAGTTTAAGGGCAGGGAGGTTATGCTGGAAGTGTATAAAACGTTGGTTAGGCCACAGCTCGAGTATTGTGTGCAGTTCTGGAATCCACATTGTAGGAGGGATGTGATCGCACTGGAAAGGGTGCAGAGGAGATTTACCAGGACGTTGCCTGGGCTGGAGAGTTTTAGCTATGAAGAGAGATTGGATAGACTGGGGTTGTTTTCCTTGGAGCAGAGGAGACTGAGGGGGGACATGATTGAGATGGGTAAAATTATGAGGGGCACAGATAGAGTAGACAGGAAGAAACCTTTCCCCTTGGCGGTGAGATCAATGGCCGGGGGGGGGGGGGGGCGGGCACAGATTTAAGGTGTGGGGCAGGAGGTTTAGAGGGGATGTGAGGAAAAACCTTTTCACCCAGAGGGGGGTGGGAGTCTGGAACTCGCTGCCTGAAAGGGTGATGGAGGCAGAGACCCTCGTAACATTTAAGAAGTATTTAGATGTGCACTTGCGGTGCTAAGGCAGCCAAGGCGATGGGCCAAGTGCTGGAAAAAGGGATTAGAATAGTTAGGTTGTTTTTGACCGGCGCAGACTCAATGGACCGAAGGTCCTTTTGTGTGCTGTAGGACCCGATGACACTATGACTCTATGACAGGTGAGCCTCCTCACGATCTCATTTGCTTTGTCATTCAGTGGTACAGGACTTCCGGTTGTGATTTAGGTTCTCACTGCACCTTTGAAAAAAATCAAGTGGTTTGACCTCAAACTCGCCATTTGTCTTCAAATGCCTTTGAAGTTTTGAGGGCTTTAATTTCTCACTTGCCAGTCTGCACGACCCTCTGAAAGAGCACCCCTACCTGGGCCCACTCCCCCACCCTATCTCCCAACCCTACCGAACCTCCACATCTTTGTACACTAAGGGGCAACTTTATCATGGCCAATCCACCTAACCTGCACACCCCTGGACTGTGGGTGGAAACTGGAGCACCCGGAGGAAACCCACGCACACACGGGGAGAACGTGCAGACTCCGCACAGACACCCAAGGCCGGAATTGAACCTGGGTCTCTGGCGCTCTGGGTGAGGCAGCAGTGCTAACCACCACCACTCTGCCGCCCCTGGTCTATAACATACATGGGCTTTGCATCCTGATTTGCAATGGCACAATAAACAAAGCCATACGTCAAGAGATCTTCTTTATACTGCGTGGTTCCCGATTTCATTTTTTCCTTAGGCTGTCCACCAGAGGCCCTGGAGCTCTGGATACAGCTCACACCAGCACTGCTTTGTCCTGTTGGGACTCTCCTGGGAAGCTCACACCAGCACTGCTTTGTCCTGTTGGGACTCTCCTGGGAAGCTCACACCAGCGCTGCTTTGTCCTGTCGTGGACTCTCCTGCGCAGCTCTCTCCAGCAGATTCAGTTGTGAGACCCTGGCCTGTTTGTGTCTCTGGCCCTTTCTTCCTTACAACAAAACGAGCCATCATCAACTCTTCACAGTCTTGTTGCCTTGCCTGCTCACAGCTAGGAAATGGAGGATTCCCTTCTCTGTGATTTTGCGCCAAAAGCACGGACATTCAGGGCGCGCACTTGTGATGTCAGTGTACGTGCTGGGCACGTGACCTGCTCTCTGCCGCCGCTTCTGGCAGAAAGATTGCACAGTTTGTATTTAAAAGCTGGTTGTGGCCGGCATTCTCAATTTCAAATCCGGTCAGGGCCATTGGGCACTTCTCCCATGATCGGGAATGGCGGAACCAATCGCTCTGTGACTCTCCCGACACCCGCCTGCGACCAACCCCCGGGTTGTGACCCGTAGTTTTAAAAACCCAATCTACAAGATGCACTGCACAAACTCACCAACGCTCCTTAGACAGCGCCTTCCAACCCTGTGAACTCCACCAGCTAGAAGGACAAGGGCAGCAGACACATGGGGCGGGGTTCTTCCCTACCCGGCGGGGCGGGGGGCCCCGGCAGAATGGAGTGGCGGGAACCACTCCGGCGTCGGGCCGCCCCAGAGGTGCGGATTTCTCCGCGCCTTTAGGGGCCAAACCTTCACCGTGAGGGGCTAGGCGTGCGCCGGAGTGGTTGGCACGGCGTCGACCGGCGGGAGAGGCCTCTGGCACCACGCCAGCCGGGGCTGAAAGGACTTCGCCAGGTGGCGGAAGTCCACGCACACGCGGGAGCGTCAGCGGCTGCTGACGTCATCCCCGCGCATGCGCAGGGGAGGGGGTGTCTCTTCCGCGTCGGCCATGGTGAAGACTGTGCCCCCACGGCACAGGCCCGCCCGCGGATCGGTGGGCCCCGATCGCGGGCCAGGCGACCGTGGGGGCACCCCCCGGGGACAGAGCGCCCCACGCACCCCCCCCCCCCAGGACCCCGGAGCCCGCCCACGCCACCTAGTCTCGCCGGTAAGAGAGGTGGTTTGATCTTCGCCGGCGGGACAGGCATTCCAGCAGCGGGATTTCGGCCCATCGCAGGCCGGAGAATCGCGGGGGGGGGGGTGGGGGGGGCTCGCCGACCGGCGCGGCGCGATATATACCGGCGCGCCGCCGAATATCCGGTGCCGGCGAATTCGGCAACCGGCGGGGGCGGGATTCAGGCCAGCCCCCGGCGATTCTCCGACCTGGCGGGGGGGTCGGAGAATCCCGCCCATGGGAACACCACCGCCTGCAAGTTCCCCTCCAAGCCACACAATCCTGACGTTATATATCGCTTGTCCTTCACTGTTGCTGGGTCAAAATTCTGGAGTTGCCATCCTAACAGCATCTGTGGACGCTGAACAGGAACACACTGAAACAGAATGTGTACGATTTGCTCTGTAATACAGGTACTATTAATCACTGAGCTAAGTAAGTGAGTTTACTATAGAAGGTAAAGGAAGTCCAGCTTGAATGACACAAGAGCTTCATTGATACTCCTAATCCCCAAAGAGATGACATGGACTTTGGGTCAAAGTAGCCTAAAATGAATCCAATTACAGCCCTTCTCCCTCCCCCTGTGTTTGCGCTGTACAGAGAGCTGCCCTCAGTCAGTTCCCCCGCGTAAGCAGCTAATTAATTACTGTTATCGAGTTACTTGCCTGATGCAGGTCTTAGTGCTTAATCCAGAGCTCATACCTGCGGGTAAGTCCTTGCCTGGGAGTCGAACAGCTTCGCTGCACTCAACAATTTCAGTATTGTCGCGCACAACACACAAGGAGGCCTCTGAGCCCATCATTCAGGGGCTGGTTTAGCACACTGGGCTAAATCGCTGGCTTTGAAAGCAGACCAAGGCAGGCCAGCAGGGCGGTTCAATTCCCGCACCAGCCTCCCCGAACAGGCGCCGGAATGCGGCGACTAGGGGCTTCTCACAGTAACTTCATTTGAAGCCGACTTGTGACAATAAGCGATTTTCATTTTTCATGTCTGGTTTTGCAGTGTAGACTGGTCAAATCTGCTCACTTCTCACTCAGGGACACTTTCAAAAGCAAAAACAAAAGGTTCATCAGTCCATATTGGTTGGGCCTGGCCAGTCCCTGCTCTGGCAATGACGTCTTTATTACATTCAAATGGCACAGGGAGCGGCGTTGCCAACTAGGATTACATGTATTCCTGGAGATTCCATCACATGACTTGCTCCCATGCTCCAGCCATTAGTTGACCAACACATCCATCCAGGTGTCCCCCTTCACCAATAGGAAGGCTCGTTACTCAATTGGATGATGCCTAACTGTCAGCCAAACAGCCTTTTTTTTGCCATTTTCAATGTTTTTATACCTGGTAAAGAGAATGATGAAAAATTACAACAAAAAAAAAGTATTTCTTAATGTCCCTCCAATTTTTCTTCAGTGTTACTGGAGTAGGGTGCTGGAGATTAATCCTCAATTCCTGGAGATTCCAGGCCAAACCTGGTAGGTTGACAACCCCAAGGGTGGGATTTTCCGTCCCCATCCCGTCAGCGACGCAGGAAGATCTTATCGACAGGAAGGTCCACAAAATCCCAGCCTAGGAGTCAGAAGTGTGGTGATATGCAGCACTGTAAATACACAAGGGGTTAATGTAAATACACTACAACTAAGTAAACACTAGAGGGAGCACCAGAGACATCATGACATGCAGACATACAGCTAATGAACACATTAAGGGTTAACGGAACTGCTGAAGACAATATAATATTAACACAACCGATTACATTTCTTCCTCTCTTTAGCTCTGCAGAGGAATCATACGGACTCGAAGCGCTGGGTGAGGTCGGCTCGGCCCCGCCTACTGTGCACCCCCACCGCGGGTTCCCATTGACAGCGGTGGGACCAAACTATCCCATCAGAGCCAATGGCGTGCCTCCTCCCGCTGCCACAAAACACTCGGCGGCAAGGCCAGAGAACCTCGCCCGTTAACTCTGTATCTCTCTCCAGAGATGCTGCCTGACCTGCTGAGTTTTTCCAGCGTTTTCTGTTTCAATTTCAGGTTTCCAGTGCCTGCAGTATTTTGCTTTTCTTCTCGAACATTAACCTTACCAAGCACCGAATACCCTGAGCAGTTAGGTAAATCAGTAGGACGTAACTCATCTCCGTTATCTTTCAGTGTCTGAATATCCCTCCAATTAGCAAGCTATCAAAATCAGGGGGCGGGAATCTCCCATCGGGCGGCTCTGTGTCGACGCCGGCGTAAAAACAGGAGTGTTTTACTCTGGTGTCAGCGCCCGTTCCGGGACCCCATCCTCCGGCCCACAGGGGACAGCACGGCGCTGGAGTGGCCCAAGCCGCTCCAGCTGCCGATCACAGCATGAACCCGGCGCCGCGGGGTCCGCGCACGCGCAGTTGGGCCGGCGCAAACTAACGCATGTGCAGTGGCCTCCCTCCCCTCGCCGGCCCCGACGCCAAATGGGCTACAGGAGCCGGCGCGGAGGAAGGGAGGCCCCCAGCCAGAAAGGCCGGCCCGCCGACTGGTGGGCCCCGATCGCAGGCCCGGCCACTATGGAGGCCCCCCCGCGGGGTCGGAACCCCCCCCCCCCCCCCCACCAACCCCCCCCCACAGGCCGCCCCCCGATCCTTCCACGGCGAGGTCCCGCCAGCTCAGAGGATGTTGGAACGGCGCCGGTTGGACCGGATTTTCTGCGACGGCCGCTCGGCCCATGCGGGCCGGAGAATCAGCGCGCTGGCTTGTGCCAGCCGGGCCGGAGAGTCGGTGCATACCCCAACCGGCGCAGCGCCGACCATGCCGGTGCCGATGGCGCCGATTCTCCGCTCTGCGGATAATCGCGTCCATGCGTCGGGGCGGCGTGACGCGATTCGCGCGACGCCTCACCAATTCTCCGACCCGGCGGGGAGTCGGAGAATTCCGCCCCGGATTTTCTCCCCCCTGTATTCATTCAGGGGATGTGGCCATCTCTGGCTGGGCCAACATATAGTGCCCATCATTAGTTGCCCTTGGACTGAGTTGCGTACGAGGCCATTTAAGAGCCAACCACATTGGTGGGGCAGACTAGGTAAAGAAGGAAGATTATCTTCCCGATAGGACATGAAAGAACCAGATGGGTTGTTAATGATAATTGATTTGTGGTCTTATTAGACCTTTCATTCCAGATGTTTTATTGAATTCAAATTTCACCATCTGCCGTGGTGGGATTTGAACCCTGATCCCCAGAGAATAACCATGTTTCTCTGGGTTACCACCTCCCCTAGTTTATGTGAACAATTCTCCCAAATGCGCGCGCAGTGCTTTTCATCGAATCACACAGCACTGGGCGAGGCCATTCTGCCCATCCTGCCTCTGCTGGGTCTTTGACAGAGTTACCCAATGAGCTCCTCTTCTCATTCCCCACCGCAGTGTAGATTTCCCCTTTCCAAGTATTTATCGAATTCCCTGTTGAAAATTCCTGTTGAATCTGCTTCCATCAAACCTGTCGGTCAAAACAGCAGGCAACCGTCAAAAGCATTCTCCTCATTTCTGCCCCGGATATTTTACAATGAATTTCCCTCCCCAGGTTAGGCAAGTTCCTCACACTGGCAGCAGTTTTCGCACTCTTCAGAATTCCATATCAGGATAGGTGGAGATCGACCGCGTGGCCTGTGGTAGTCACCACTGATGTGTATATTAGGTGATTTGTGGTAAGGCCCTGTACTACAGGTACGGGGGTAGTTCCCTGCCTGCTGGCTCCGCCCAGTAGGCGAAGTATAAATATGTGTGCTCCCCGTACAGCAGCCATTTTGCCAGCTGCTGTAGGAGGCCACACATCTTAGTGTAATAAAGCCTCAGTTGCATTCAACTCTCGTCTTTGTGTAATTGATCGTGCATCAATTTATTACACTAAAGTTTTCAGAAGATGGACCTCCGCATCAAGCCGGATCGCCTCCAGCTGGATCCGCAATCAGGCAACGCCAAAAAGGACTTTGAACATTGGCTAGCCTGTTTCGAAGCTTACATCAGGTCTGCACCAGACCCAATTCCGGAAGCTCAGGAGATTCAGATTCTCTACATGCGGCTGAGCTCCAACGTCTTTCCGCTTATCCAGGACTCGTCGAACTACGACGAAGCCATGGTGCTACTGAAAGAAAACTACGCTCAGCGGACTAACACACTCTACGCCAGACACATCCTCTCCACGCGCATTCAACTCCCAGGTGAGTCAGTAGAAGACTTCTGGCGTGCCCTAGTCAGAGAGTGTGACTGTCAGGCCTTCACGGCCACAGAACACTCAAACTTGCTTATGAGGGACACTTTTGTTACGGGGATGGGGTCAGATTACATCTTTGAGAAGGGGCCACGCTCGACCTCGAGGCAACCAAAAAGCTTGCGCTCTTGCTGACGGTCGCCTCGCGCAACATCCAGGCCTACGCCCCCAGCCTCGTGGCCCACCCCTCCTACGCATCGTGGACTCTGCAGATGGTCGCCCCATCGGGGACCCCACTCAGCCAACCCCACGCCTGTGCCGCGCAGCAGCCAACCAACCCCGGGGGCCCCAAATGTTACTTCTGTGGGCAACCAAAACACCCCCGACAACGCTGCCCGGCCCGGAGCGCCCTTTGCAAGGCCTGCAGCAAGAAGGTTCACTTCGCTTCAGTGTGCCAGGCCCATTCAGTCGCCGCTATTGTTCCAACCCCCCCCCCCCCCCCCCCCCCCCCCCCGGTACGGCCCGTGGGCACCGCCATCTTGTCTCCCCACGGCATGTGCAGCCTGTGGGCGCCGCCATCTTACCAGGACTCTTATCCCCCGGGCACCCCATCGTCTGCCACCGTCGACGATCAGCCGCATCTCGCCTCGGTCACGATTGACCAGTCTCGCCCACACAACCTAGCAACCGCCTCTACAAACGTGAAAATCGATGGGCACGAGAACTCCTGCCTGCTGGACTCCGGGAGCACCGAGAGCTTCATTCATCCCGATACGGTAAGGTGCTGCTCCTTCGCGGTACACCCCGCTAACCAGAGAATCTCCCTGGCCTCCAAGTCCCACTCCATGGCGATCCGGGGGTACTGCATAGCCACTCTCACTGTCCATTACGTGGAGTTTACCGGCTTCCGCCTCTACGTCCTCCTCAACCTCTGCGCTGCCTTACTACTCGGCCTGGACTTCCAGTGCAACCTCCAGAGCCTAACATTGAAATTCGGCGGGCCCCTACCACCCCTTACTGTGTGCGGCCTTGCTACCCTAAAGGTCGACCCACCTTCCCTATTTGCAAACTTAACCCCGGATTGCAAACCCGCTGCCACCAGGAGCAGACAGTACAGTGCCCAGGACAGGACCTTCATCAGGTCCGAAGTCCAGCGACTGCTTCGGGAAGGCATCATCGAGGCCAACAACAGCCCCTGGAGAGCCCAAATGGTAGTGGTGAAAACTGGGGAGAAACACAGGATGGTCGTGGACTACAGCCAGACCATCAATCGGTACACGCAGCTCGGCGCGTACCCCCTCCCACGCACATCTGATATGGTCAATCAGATTGCACAGTACCGGTTATTCTCAACTGTGGACCTTAAATCCGCCTACCACCAGCTCCCGATCCGCAAGGCGGATCGCCCATACACTGCTTTCGAGGCAGACGGCCGCCTTTACCACTTTCTCAGGGTTCCTTTCGGCGTCACCAACGGGGTCTCAGTTCTCCAACGGGAAATGGACCGAATGGTCGACCGGTACGGGCTGCGGGCCACTTTCCCGTACCTTGACAATGTCACCATCTGCGGCCACGATCAGCAGGACCACGACGCCAACCTTGTCAAATTTCTCTGCACCGCCACTCTCCTCAACCTCACTTACAACAAGGAGAAGTGTGTGTTCAGCACGAACCGCTTAGCCATCCTCGGCTACGTGGTCCAGAACGGAGTTCTGGGGCCCGATCCCGACCGCATGCGCCCCCTCATGGAACTCCCACTGCCCCAAGGCCCTCAAACGTTGCCTGTGGTTCTTTTCTTACTACGCCCAGTGGGTCCCAAATTATGCGGACAAGGCCCGCCCACTCATCCAATCCACTCTTCTTCCCCTAACGGCCGAGGCTCACCCGGCCTTCAACCTTCAACCGCACGCAGTCGACGAGACGCTCCCCTTCCCAGTCAAGAGCGATGCATCAGACATCGCTCTGGCCGCCACCCACAACCAGGCAGGCAAGCCCGTGGCATTCTTTTCACGAACCCTTCATGCCTCCGAAATTCGGCATTCCTCCGTCGAAAAAGAGGCCCAAGCCATCGTTGAAGCTGTGCGGCATTGGAGGCATTACCTGGCCAGCAGGACAGTCACTCTCCTCACTGACCAACAGTCGGTAGCCTTCATGTTTAACAACACACAGCGGGGCAAGATCAAAAACGATAAAATCTTGAGGTGGTGGATCGAACTCTCCACCTACAACTACGAGATTTTGTATCGCCCCGGTAAGCTTAACGAGCCCCCCGATGCCCTATACCGAGGTACATGTGCCAGCGCACAGGTGGACCGACTCCGGACTCTGCACGACAACCTTTGTCACCCGGGAGTCACACGTTTGTACCACTTCATCAAGGCCCGCAATCTGCCCTACTCCGTCGAGGAAGTCAGGGCTGTCACCAGAGACTGCCAGGTCTGTGCAGAGTGCAAACCACACTTCTACCAGCCAGGCCGTGCGCGCCTGGTGAAGGCCGCCCGCCCCCTTTGAACGCCTCTGCGTGGACTTCAAAGGGCCCCTCCCCTCCACCGACTGTAATACGTACTTCCATAGTGTGGTCGATGAGTACTCCAGATTCCCCTTCGCCATCCCATGCCCTGATTATGACGTCTACCACCGTCATCAAAGCCCTCAACACCATCTTCGCTCTGTTCGGCTTCCCCGCCTACGTCCACAGCGACAGGGGATCCTCATTCATGAGCGATGAGCTGCGCCAGTTCCTGCTCAACAAGGGTATCGCCTCAGGCAGGACGACCAGCTATAACCCCCGGGGAAACGGGCAGGTGGAGAGGGAGAATGGGACGGTCTGGAGGGCTGACCAGCTGGCCCTACGGTCCAGAAATCTCCCGGCCTCCCGCTGACAGGAGGTCCTCCCCGACGCACTGCACTCCATTTGGTCGCTCCTACGCAATGCGACGAATGACACACCCCACGAACAGCTCTTTGCCTTCCCCAGGAGGTCCACCTCCGGGGTGTCGCTCCCGACCTGGCTTGCAGCTCCAGGACCCGCACTCCTCCGTAAGCACGTACAACGCCACAAGGCGGACCCGTTGGTTGAAAGGGTACCTCTACTCCCGCCAACCCGCAGTACGCCTACGTAGCGTACCCCAACGGCCGCCAAGATACCGTCTCCCTATGGGACCTGGCACCAGCTGGTTCCCCACACACACACCCCTCCGACCCAGCGCCACCCTCCCCTTCCCCGGCAGGTCCCACCGCAGCCCCCGCCCCAGGACAATCCGTCCTCCCCCTGTCCACGCCCGAGGATGACGAGGATTTCGGCATGCTCCCGGTGTCACCGAGGACCAGACCGACACCGGAATCGCCGCCACCACTGCGGCGCTCCCAACGGCAGATCAAGGCTGCAGATCGACTGAACCTGTAACTTGATTGGGACTCAATTTTTTTCTCTATAGTTAAAACATGTACTTGTATATAGTTCACCACCACCCCCGCCGGACTCAATTTTAACAGGGGGTGAATGTGGTAGTCACCACTGATGTATATATTAGGTGATTTGTGGTAAGGCCCTGTACTACAGGTACGGGGGTAATTCCCTGCCTGCTGGCTCCGCCCAGTAGGCAGAGTATAAATGTGTGTGCTCCCCATACAGCAGCCATTTCGCCAGCTGTTGTAGGAGGCCACACATCTCAGTGTAATAAAGCCTCGATTGCATTCAACTCTCGTCTTTGTGTAATTGATCGTGCATCAATGGCCAACGTCGCCTTTGGCCACCACGCGGGCAAGCTGGTGGTGACCGTGGATGTGATTGACCAGAACCGGGCATTGGTGGATGGCCCTTGCAGTGGAGTGCGGAGACAAGCAATGCCATTTAAATGTATGCAGCTCACTGATTTCAAGATTCAAATACCCCACAGTGACCGCCACAGGTCTGTGAAAGCTGCTGGGGAAAAGGAGAAAATCAACGAGAAATGGGAAGCCACTCACTGGGCAAAGAAAATTGAAGCCCGCGCAAAGGCAGCCAAAATGACAGACATTGATCGCTACAAGGTCATGAGGGCCAAGCAATTGAGAAACAAAATCATCAAGCACGAGTTGTCAGAGCGGAAGAAGGAAGCCAGCAAGAAAGCGTAAATGTTTATTGCGTAAACAGAGAAAAAAATAAACTTCACAACAGAAAAAGAAAAGAATTCCATGTCAGATTTCTATTTCCGAATTGCATCATCAGGGAAATAGAGAGGTGAGTCACTTCAAATATTTTGTGTTGACCCAAGTTTATTTCCCTTTGCGAAGGGAAAGTCAAGCTGATTGTAAATATGGTAACGCAAATAACCTTCTCCTTTGAATGTTGCCACGTCCGGCGGTCTTTCTGGTGAAAGTGAAGGGGGAAGGCTTGCCTGAGCTGAGCAGCGAGTGGAACAGCCTGTGACAGCACGGGCCAGCGTGGATTCATCACACGACCTTTACAGATCCCAGCACAACCCCCCCCCCCCCCCCCCCGAGATACCCTTCCCCAGGAAACCAGCCTTTTCCCCTCTCTCTCCAACATTTTCTATCGTTAATAGATGGAAGTGATTCAAAGACGTGATTTGAGGGCCTGGGGGACAGAATGATCTACCCCTGTTCCTATGTGTGATGCTGATGACCTGAAGCACACTCTTAATGTTGCAGTGTGTTGCGATAAAAGGAGCCTGTAAGTTTTAAATATATTTTTGGGGCGGCACAGTGGTTGGCACTGTTGGTTCACAGCTCCAGGGTCCCAGGTTCGATTCCTGGCTTGGGTCACTGTCTGTGCGGAGTCTGTGTGCTCTCCCCGTGTCTGCGTGGGTTTCCTCCGGGTGCTCCGGTTTCCTCCCACAGTCCAAAGATGTGCAGGTTAGGTGGATTGGCCATGATAAATTGCCCTTAGTGTCCAAAAAAGATTAGGTAGGGTTACTGAGTTATGGGGATAGGTGGAGGCGTGGGCTTAAGTAGGGTGCTCTTTCCAAGGGCCGGTGCAGACTCAATGGGCTGAATGGCCTCCTTCTGCACTGTAGATTTGAGGATTCTATGATCCTTCAGATGGTGGTGGAGTTCCCATGTGTTTGCTGCCTTTGTCCATCTGGTTGCCAGCGGTCATGGGTTTGGTAGGTGCTGTCTCTGGACTCTTGGTGAGTTGCTGCAGTGCACCTTGCAGATGGTACACACGGCTGCCACTGTGCGTCGGCGATGGAGGGAGAGAATGTTGAAGGTGTTAGATGGGCTGCTTTGTCCTGAATGGTGTCGGGCTTCTGGAGTGTTGTTGGAGTTGCGCTCATCCAGGCAAGTGGAGAGCATTCCATCACACTCCTGACCTGTGCCTTGTAGATGGTGGACAGGCTTTGGGGAGTCAGGAGGTGCGTTATCCATCACAGAATTCCCAGCCTCCGAGCTGCTCTTCTTACCTTGTATTTATGTGGCTTGTCCAGTTCCATTTCCCAAGCAACATATGGCAACAGTTGGTGCGAGCAGTTATTGTACCCTTAACGACTCGTTTGCTTTCTGGATGGGAGGCTGGCACTTTCAAGGGTAAGTCTCTTTTCTGGGGATTGCCCCTGTGCCAGGTGAGCACATGGCCAACCAGTTCTCAGTCCGCTGCCAAGACACCTCCAAAATCAGCCCCAAAGAAACCAAAAGGAAAAGGAAGTCACAAGGAGGCCGGAATTCTCCGTGCATTGGCATTCTCTCTTGCCGCCGGCAGTGCATCCTCTTCCCGTGGGTTTCCCGACGGTGTGGGGGTGGCTTCAATGGGAAATCCCTTTGACAGATGACGGGCGGGAGGAGAACATCTCGCCGCCTGCGTACGGCGCGTGAGGAACACGCGGCTGCGAGCCCGGACAGTCCACCTCAAGGCACGTCTGATGCGTGACCGAGCCAGCACCACCCGTTTTTCACTGCATTTCTAAAGTTAAAATTACCCTCAAAACTGACAATATGGAGAAGGTGTTTGTGTGTCTCGGCTCGCCCCTTTGCTGAGTCGTGTGTATCTGCATTCATGAACCTCGAGCACAGATAGTCATTTCACAGGGGGATAAATCTGTCAATGCTCTATTGAAGCCCCCACGATGCCGGAGAATGGGCTCAATACTCTGCCTTGGCAGAAGTCCACAGCTACACACAAGTGGGCCTGTTTATAAAGTTCGCCTTTAAGTGTGACCTTATGGCAAATACCAGATGTGAATGTGACTCTCAGTGGTCTCTTCTGAGGAATGCACCACTTTATATCGAACCAGCGAAAATGACCAACACAAGCATCAGGGCCAGCTCTCCTCATTTTGAGTTTTATTGTCTTAAGGTTTATTTGCGACTTTTTAACAACACGCCTGTAGTGTTTGGTTGATAGATGCCCTTCCTCCCAAATGTAGGAGTGAATTTTCATAACTTTCTAAAATTCCTTTCTGTGGCTTTAACAGTACCCTTCACTGTGACTGCTTCTATCTGGTCCTGTGGGAAGGGTACAGTTCTTCAGAGGGACAGACACCGGCTCAGCCCAAATTCTGCCGACTGACCTTTCACCTGTCTGCCCCTCCCCCTCCCCGCCCTCAATGTAAAAGGGCAAGGCCTCAGTTGCTGCTTATTACGTAGAATGTGGAGCCCACAAATCCACCATTCAGCCCAAATGGTTTCTATCATCATTCGCGTAACACCAGCCTCCTCCCGCCTCGCTTCACCTATTGCTATCGAGTGAGAAATGCCTTCGCTATGACAAAGTGAATGCGCATTAAACGCTCTCGAGTAAGTGAGAGTACAAAAGGAACTCTCTGCTGCTTTATGAAGCAGGCCCTTCCATTGGAAGAGAGAATATTCGCTCATCGAACTAATGTCTGAAACTGGTGTCTGTGGGAGCTTGCCGTGCAGAATTACAGTTTGTGGGGCCCCGGGTCACCTTCATTTTTGACCCCCCCCCCCCCCCATAAACTCATGCCCCTCCCAGCCCCACCCACTCTCGTCCCACAGAACACAAAGGCAGAAGCTGCACAAATACACATATTGACCACTGCTTCTTAACTTGTAAAAGCACGCCTGCATCACACACTCTCCCTCCCTGCAAGTCCGCAACCCTGACTAACCCCCTTCTCCCCCCACACCTACACATTCTCTCCCTCCCCACCACCCCGCCGCAAAACCCCATCCCCTCACAGTCTCCCCCCACCCCTCACATTCTCCCACTCTCACAATCTGCCTCAGGAAGGCAGACAGCATTATCAGAGACCCCTCCCACCCGGGCATTGCCTTCTCCCAGACCCTTCCACCAGGCAGAAAGTACAGAAGTCTGAAGACCCGCACACGCAGACATAGGAACAACTTCTTCCCCACAGCTACAAGACTCCTCAACGACTCCCCCCTCGGACTGATCGGTTCCCTGCAAGAACACTATTCACGACGCCCTATGCTGCTCTTGCTCATGTATTTGCTTTGTTTCGCCCCTTGTTCCGCACTATAACCAATCACTGTTTGTCGGTGGACCATTGTCAATGTACTCTGTCGGTTAGCACAGTTGCTCACAGCTTCAGGGTCCCAGGTTTGATTCCCGGCTTGGGTCACTGTCTGTGAGGAGTCAACACGTTCTCCCCGTGTCTGCGTGGGTTTCCTCCGGGTGCTCCGGTTTCCTCCCACATTCCAAAGATGTGAAGGTTAGGCGTATTGGCCATTCTAAATTTCCCTTAGTGACCAAAAAGGTTAGGTGGGGTTACAGTGTTAAAGGGGATAGGGTGGAGGCATGGGGCTTAAGTAGGGTGCTATTTCCAAAGGCCGGTGCAGACTTGATGGGCCGAATGGCCTCCTTCTGCACTGTTAATTGTATGATTCTATGATTATTCTTTTGTCTACTATGTACGTACTGTGTACGTTCCCTCGGCCGCAGAAAAATACTTTTCACTGTACTTCGGTACACGTGACAATAAATATCAATCTCCACTCACCTCGCTCGCCTGGGGTCTTCAAGGCAGCATCTTGCCTCACCCGTTGTCTCCTCGTTGTTAGCTTTCTTGCTGCTGTTGAGTAAAGAGTCAAGAGGTCTGCTCCTTTTCACAAACACCTTTACTTTCCTTGAGCACACTCTGTACAAAACTCTATCACCACACCACACCAAACAAGTGCCACCTGTAGCCCCTTTACATATCAGTGTCAATTATTGGACACTTAACATCGATGAGACATCTAATTGGAATGTCTCTTAACCCATTCCTTAACACTCGTGGCTGAGCCTTGATTCGGGGCTCGAGTCGCAACCCTGCTTGCCTCGCCTGCCGTGCTCAGCACCCGACCTCGCCTCGTGGTGGTTTTCGGCGCCTCGCTCTTTGCTGTTGCCCTGGCTCGAGTCACAAACTGTTATGGGCCAGGGAATAGAGAACCCCAAAGTGTATCATGGAGTTCACCTGACCCACAACTTTTAATAGATTGTGGTATGGGGAGCACACGGCCCACTCTACAGGTGTGGTACAGCAGAAATGGAAAAGTATTTTTTAAAGCAAAACAATGTTTATTCTATGAACTCAAGTTAACGTTTTGAAAACATACAGTGGACATCTTAGCAACCATCAATTCAAATACAACCCCCAAAGAATGCAATACTAAGTAATCCTTAATAACTTCCCAAACAACATCCAGAAGATAAAACAAACACCTTTTAACAGAAGCACATTGGGATTACATTCACTACTGAGAACATTTATAATTCTGAATTCACCAAATGATCAAGAGATAGTCTTTTGATGGCAGAGAGAACAGCAGTACACCTGCTTGTCTGGCTTCAGCTCCAACACTGAAAATGAAACTAGAACACACCCTGCAGCCTGCTCAAAAACGAAAGTAAAAAGCTGACAGACAGCCCAGCTCCACCCACTCTCTGACATCACTGCAGTAATAAGCACCCATTTCTTAAAGGTATTCTCACTACAGATATTTATAAACACACCATTTATGAACACCCATTTCTTAAAGGTACTCTCACATGACAAAACCCACTCACATTGCTTGGACCAGCATTTTCCGTTCTTTTAGACTCACCAATCAGAGGCTTATTTTGCTCTGCATTGCCTGCTGATAGGCTCAACAAATACAAATTGAGCCTATCAGCAAATGCAGAGTAATCAGCCTCTGATTGGACGACCACTGCACCAGCCGGCACCGGGCCCTCCCATTGGTCGGTGGCCCACACTTAGGCACAATGTGTTTCGTTGTAAATCCGCCTCTGGCGATGCGCAAATTAGAATAATTGATTCTCTACAGTGCAGAAGGAGGCCATTCGGCCCATCGAGTCTACACCGACCCTCCAAAAGAACACACTACCTAGGACCACGTCCCCACCCTATCCCCGTAACCCCACTAACCTTTTGGACACTAAGGGACAATTTATCACGGCCAGTCCACCTAACCTGCACATCTTTGGACGGTGGGAGGAAACCGGAGCACCCGGAGGAAACCCGCGCACATACTGGGAGAACGAGCAAACTCCACACAGACAGTGACCCAAGGCAGAAATCGAACCTGGTTCCCTTGTGCTGTGAGGCAGCAGTGCTAACCACTGTGCCACTGTGCTGCCACATTGGTGTCACGTTCCTTACGTTCGAACAATCAAAAAATATTTAACTCACTTTGAAGTGCTTAGTGACACCCTGAGGTCTGAAAGACGCTGTAAGTGAAAGAGTTATTTTTCTTTTCACAGTGAGTGTCGTCTCAAATAATAAACACCACAGCTGACCCTCAATGATGTTAATGAACGGGTGGCACGGTGGCGCAGTGGGTTAGCACTGCTGCCTCACGGCGCCGAGGTCCCAGGTTCCATCCCGGCTCTGGGTCACTGTCCGTGTGGAGTTTGCACATTCTCCCCGTGTCTGCGTGGGTTTCACCCCCACAACCCAAAGATGTGCAGGGTAGGTGGATTGGCCACGATAAATTGCCCCTTAATTGGGAAAAAATAATTGAGTACTCTAAATTCTTTTTTCAAGTGATGTTAGTAAACATTGTCCAAGTGAGTGAAAGAGAGTTTTACACATTCTGTTTTGATACTCAATGCATGTAATTAAAGTGGAGTACCTTCAAAAGAAATGTCATCACCATCTCACGTCAGCGTCTCTGCATTTCACAATGCTTTTGCTCGCATGTTACGCCAAATCAGACAGATTGTTTTGTTTGCTTCCGCTGACCCCACCACCACTTATTTCCACCCCTTTATTCAGTTTTGGAGATGTCAGGGTTGACAGGAGCTACTGAAGCCACCTAAGGGATTCCACAGGAGGAAAAAGCAAACCTTGTGTACTGCTTACAAGCTCCAGGATAGTCCGGATTATGCCTCTGATATTACAAGAAATGACAAAGGATTGACAGCACAGAAACAGATCATTCAGCCCAATGTTTAACCTCCACACGAGCCTCCACCCACCTGACTTCAACTCTCCATCAGCATAAACCGTTCCCCCCTCATGTACTCAATACAGCTCCCCCGCTCCTGCCCAAAATGCACCTACTCTATTCCCCTCAATCATTCTCTGAGGGATTGAGCTCCACATTCCAACCACTCTCCAGGTAAAGATGTTTCTCCTGAATTTCTGATCGTTTTTATTAGTTTGGGATTTCCCGTCAAGCCCCTTCATAATTCTGGAGACCTCTACCAGACCTCTATCAGGTCACTCTGCATAAATGTTGATACTCGTCAGAAGACTGATGGATGGAATTAGAAAGTCTCTCCTTCAGGAACCACTCAGAGGGCAGCAGTTTTCCCCCATGTTTAGCTTCACGGATAAACCATGACACAAGAGTTGGCCAGTGTAAATATCACCTCTTCCGCAGCAGTCCCCGCCTACCCTAACCATCCTCTGCCTGGCTAAACCATTGGACACTTTCCCACTCTGTTCCTTCAGGAATCACTGGAGGTGCACACGTTCATCCAAACTATTCCTTACGTACGGTTGGACAAGAGGTTATCGATATCGTAATCGGCGATCAGTGGGGGATTCCTTCCAACGCCCAAATTGGGTTGACGCTGGTTTTCGAGTCTCCGCCCCCCTCCAAAATGGCGTCAACGCGTCGCGCGCCGCACACCGTTGCAAGCCGTTGGTGCATCATCGTCAGGCATTCCCATGAAGCTCTGCCTCCGATGGGTCGAGTTCTTGACCGCGCGGTTGACGTGTGGTCTGAGCGGTCAGGAACCCGGCAAGGCGGTCGCAGCCTATGTCCAGCATTGCCACACTCAGCCAGGATTCTTGCCACTGGCTGGGGGACATCCGCAAGGCCTGGGGCGGCAGGGGGGGGGGGTGGCCAGAGGGTGGCCTGCGAGGTCATATTTGGCGGGTCGGGTCCGCGCATGGCCGGCGCCATGCTGTACGGCGCAACCGCTGCAGGTCATCGCCATGCATATGCACGGCCACGGACCCGGCCATTCTCTGGCCGTTTTCGTCACGGGAGCCGGGAATTTTACCTGGTGCCGCTGCTAGCCCCTCACCGATCCCGGAATCGGTGAAGGGTCGGCGCTGATTCAGGCGTCATAAAACGCCGGCGAATTCTTCGTTTCAGCCGGCACTTCACCGCTGAAACAGAGAATCCTGCCCCGTAACTTTTCAAAGTTTGAATGAGGTGTGGAAAGATTGATTCATTCCAGGAGTGAAAATATAAGAAATATAGCTTGGTTATTTTATAACCAAGCTTTATTGGAACAAAAGAAAAGAAAACAATATTTAAACTTTTACTTCAGATTACGTGCAGTTTCTTAACCTTAACACACGAGTTCCCATGAAACCATACTGTACATGGACATGCAGCTCTTATTCCACTTACTGAAACAGGCAAAGGCAATACTTGCATTTATGGAGCACATTTCTTCTGTTAGAGACATTTATTCAGAACCTTTTTCCAAAATTTGCCTCAGTGGCAACTTTCATGACTTCCCTACTCAGTTTTCCCAGCCTTCTCTCTCTGTAACTGTCCAAAATGGCCTTTCAGGTCTCTCATTCTATAATCTCCGCCCAGCTCCTCAAACAAAGGTTCTCCCCTGAGATTTGAACCCATTCTCGTTATCTTGGCTGATTGCCCACTCCCATTTACACAAAAGAACAGAGCTATGCCATTTATATGCAACTAACCTTCCATTGACCAACAAATAGATCATTCGACTCTGTGATGGGCTGATGGCTGGTCAAACAAGGCTGTCCCAAATGACAATGGATCTTGAGTGAATCATCCTGGCTGAACGTATCCTGTGCATTCCCACTGACGAGATTAAGTCCGAATGGGACAAGGTAACTCAGGTTGTGAGCGTATCCCTCTGACTCTGCTGCTAGCAGTCTTTTTAACCCCTAAATTGCCTGCTACATCTTGCACCCCATTTCTGGACCCAAGTTCCTAACTTCTCCCTGTCATGGGCGGTGGGTGGGGGGCTTGGGCAGTGGCTGGCCTGACAAGTGCTCAGGGGCCTGAGCGCTACTTGACGTGGTGGGCCTTCTTCATAAGAGGGGGTCTCACTGGGTTTCCAGCTGCTGGCCAAGATTCCCATTCCCCATCCTCTCCACAAGATTCTGCCAATTCAGGGCATCAATTGACAGCAGGTGGGTAGACCACCCTTGGGCCTTCCTGTTCCGGACTTAATCAGGGTGGAGGTGCCCACTGGAAGGTCATTTAACTGCCTCCCTAATAATGTGCACATCACGCGGACTGCAGCGGTTCAAGGAGGCACCCCAACCCCACCTTCTCAACGGCAATCAGGGTTGGGCGAGGAATGCTGGACTAGCCAGCTACGTCCACATAAAAGGAAACTCACCGGGGAAGGATCCCGGCCTATCTCTTGCTTTCTTGTGTTTAAAAAAAAATTGTTCAAAAGTCCAGATCGTTTCACGAGATGGGGCCCTATTAGACCGTCCCACTTCCAGGGCCATGGCATGTAACGCTCAGGCACTTCTGCACTTGACAGGCCAGCTGCTGCCCCGCTACACCTCAGTGCACCAAACCTCTGCGATCCACTGCATTCTTACGAACAGTTGGACATAATAACTAGAGAAAGTCGCTTTGGTCAATCCAGCCTGACCCATGTATAGCTGGGATGGCTAGTGTATTGTCTCACAGACTTTCCCTGCCCTTTGCCTTGTGACCTCCAACTCAGCCAAACTGGCAAGTTCTCCAGCCTCGGCAGTCTTCACCAATTTCAAGAAGATTCCACCGGTTTTCTGCTGGAGTTACGAGAAAGAGCGGTGGAACTCCAAGAGGAGATTTGCACCCAACACTGCCAGGAAGACCAAGAGGGACCTAGTTGGGTCTAGAGGGATATTAACTCATTGGCTATATTAGTGATGCTGCTACCAAATGAGTCGACCATCAGCTCTTTCCTCTCTCAGTGACAGATCCGACACTAAAGAGATCATTGCTTCTTTGACAGCACCTCCCAAATCTCCGATCACTACCATTAGGAATGAGAAAGGCAGCAGGTGGATTGAGACACCAGCGCTTGCTTCTTTTCTTCAGGTTGCACAGCGCCCTGTCTTGGGACTATGTGGTGAAACGAAACAACATTCAGCAAGATACAGAGTAAGTATGTACCCCTGGGTTGCAAAAGGCTCTGCTTCACAAACAACAAAACAGCCATGGACAACTAAAGAGGTGAGGGACAGTGTAAAACTAAAAGAAAGGGCTTACAAAAATGCAGAACACAACACAGATCTGGATGAATGGGACCAACAAAGGGTCACAAAACAGGTTACATAGATACATAGAACAAACAGTGCAGAAGGAGGCCATTCGGCCCATCGAGTCTGCTCCGACCCACTTAAGACCTCACTTCCACCCTATCCCCATAATCCAGTAACCCCTCCGAAACCTTTTGGACACTAAGGGCAATTTTAGCACGGCCAATCCACCTAACCTGCACGTCTTTGGACTGTGGGAGGAAACCGGAGCACCCGGAGGCAGCCCGCGCAGACACGGGGAGAACGTGCAGACTCCGCACAGACAGTGACCCAAGCCGGGAATCGAACCTGAGACCCTGGCGCTGTGAAGCCACAGTGCTAGCCACGTGTCTCACCGTGCTGCCCACGTTTATAAGAGCTACCAAAAGGGATTATGAGAGGAAACATGCAAGGGACATCAAAAGCAAGAAGAGGAAATGTTATAGTTATACAAAGGGAAAGTGGGTGGTGAAGAGCAATGTAGGCCCAGTAAAAGCTGAAAATTGAGATATTGTCAGTGATAGTAGGGAAATGGCAGACAAATTTAACAATTACTTTGCCTCAGTATTATAGTGGAAAAGGAGGATAACTTGCCGGAAATCCCCAAAAGTTAATAGTCGACAGAGGACAGGCACAGCATCAGTAACTAGGTAATTAATGGAACTAAAGAGTGAGAAATCTCCAGAACCTGACGGTTTCCATCAGAGTGTGTTAAAGGAAGTAGGGGAGCACATTGTAGATGTGCTAACTATAATCTTCCAGAGTTCCCTAGATTAAGGAGTAGATCCTCTGGATTGGAAAACTGCACACACGTCACTCCACTTTTTAAAGAAGGGGGAAAGGGTGAAACCAGGGAATTACAGACCAGTTAGCCTAACGTCTGTGGTGGGGAAATTGCTGGAGTCTAGACTGAGGAAGGGGGTAACTGAACTTCTCGAAAATTGTTGATCAATCAGGGAGAGCCAGCATGGATTCGTGAAGGGAAGGTCATGCCTGACTAATCTTTTTGAAGTTTTTTGAAGAGGTGACTAAGGTAGTGGACAGGGGAATGTGTGTGGATGTTATTTATATGGACTTCTAGAAGGCATTTGATAAAGTTCCACACAAAAGGCTGTTCACTAAGATGGAATCCCACAGAGCTGAGGCCAAATTATTGACATGGCTGGGAAATTGGTTGAGTGGCAGGTGACAGAGAATGGGGATAATGAGTAATTACTCTATTGGCACAAGATGACTAGTGGTGAACCACAGGGAACTGTGTTGGGGCCTCAATTATTCGCTATTCATTAATGACTTGGATGATGGCATAGAAAGTCATATATCCAAATTTGCGGATGATACAAAGTTAGGTGGCATTGTAGACAGCCTAGATGATAGCATAAAATTACAAGGAGATATTGACAGACTAAGTGAATTGGCAAAATTGTGCCAGATGGAATTCAATGTAAGCAAGTATGAGGTTATCCATTTTGGACCCAACAAGGATATAGTAGAGTACTTTCTAAATGGAAAGAAGTTAGGTACAGTGGATGTCCAAAGAGACTTGGAGGTTCAGATGTAAAGGTCCTTAAAATGCCAGGAACAAGTGCAGAAAATAATCAGAAAGGCTAATGGAATGCTAGCATTTATATCTAGAGGATTGGAATATAAAGACACAGGGATTATGCTGCAGTTATACAAAACCCTGGTTAGATTCCACTTGGAGCCACTGTGAGCCGTTCTGGGCACCACACCTTAGGATGGATATTTTGGCCTTGGAGCGAGTGCAAGGTATGTTTACAAAATGATACCTTGGCTACAGGGCTTGACTTACGAGGAGAGATTACATAAATTAGACCTGTTTTCGCCAGAATTTAAAAGGTTAAGGGGTGTGTAGTGATCTGCATATCTGTATATACACAAGGGATTAATGTAAAGACATGAGAACTAAGTAATCACTAGAGGGCAGCACTAGAGATGTATAAATAGACAGACTGAAGCCAGGATCAGTCTCTTCACAGGAACAGGGTCTTGTGACCATAAGCATACAGAGACTGCTCAGCACAGGTGTAGATAGTCATAAGTACTCCTTAGTTAATCTTGTTCATGTAACATGTAATTTAAGCATTGGAGAGAGAATGAATTCACAGTTAATTCATCAATGTTACTCAATTAAGTAATTGCTCTAATTGGAAGACTACGAGTGTCAATCAATGTCGAGTTAAGGATCATTCTGGAAGATGCAAATGAGTAACTTATATTGCACAAAGCAATACATTACTATCAGAAATAGCAATATAATATGGTACCAGGAGTGACTTCAAGAAAACTTACCAGATAGATTACATTAAAAACAGAAAGAGAAAATGAAAAAAGAAAATTCGTACCAGACATTCGACTCTGGAAGGCTTCGCAGCACTCGGATCCCTCGAAGAACAATCGGCTCAATGGACCAAGTTCAAGCTCCACGTCCACTCAAAACTAACGGTAATCTTAAATCTAATTGGAAACTTTTTACACAGCAATTCCATATCTTTATGGAAGCACATAGTTTGAACACCGCTTCTGGAGCTAGGAAAATAGCTCTGTTTTTATCCTTTGCAGGACAGCAGGCTGTAGAAATATACAATTCTTTCACTTACTCTGAAAGAGAGGACAAAACCAAACAAATTTAAAAGGTTAAGGGGTGATCTGATTGAAATATTCAAGGTGGGGTGAGGTACAGCGGGAGAATGTTAAAATGCAGCGATGGAGATGAGGGCAAAGGTGGAGAGTTGGGAAAAGGAAGGGATCTTGTCCGCTGCCAAACAGAGTCCATCTGTAAATCTTAATGATTCACAAAGTGCTGGACTCACACAGCGAGTGTCCACTGATCGTGTCACATCCTGTTGTAAATCACACTTGAAGAGGTTTCTGTGTTAATATCCAGTCTCTGTCTGTCAGCAGCCTGCACTAATCTAAGAATGAGGTAGATCCGCATTATCTTTCAAATGTTTGCAAAGACGCAGATGCCCCTAAAGGCCCGGAATGCAAAAAGGTGTCTCCGCCGGAATCCAGTCTTTGAGCTGGGCTCCATTTTAGAGGTTAAAAGCGACTCTCGGAACTCCAGTCGGGGTCTGGGCAGAATCAAATTCAATTGTGAAGCAAAAAACGCAGGGTCTCTATAAAAGAAGGCCTGATGCCGGCCATGAGGTCGGCCTTGGAAGCCGCTCTGGCCCCCATTACAGAGGCTATGGGGGGGACGGAGAAGAGACTGGAGACCCAGGAAGCGGCGGTGCGGGACCTGGAGAAGGTGGACGAGAGCGAGCGGATCACCTCGCTCGAGGCCGAGGTGGCAATGTTGGCAACAACCCAGAAAATGCTCAAGGGGAATGTTGACAATCAGGAGAACAGGTCCTGCCACCAAAACCAGCGAGAGTTTGGGTAAACTACAACAACACAGGACTTTATTCTAACACGCCGGAGGAAGCGAATGTGTTAATCTGGACAAATGGGACAATCGAGAACACATAAACCAAACAGGCTGAAGGCAAAAAGTGTCACCATGCTGGCAAGTATACTCGTGCGTGAGGGTACGAGCAGGGGAGGGGGGGCTGCGGTGCAGCTCCCAAAAGGAGCTGTAAAATTATCCTGCAAAGAAGGAGGAATATGGGAGTCTGGCCCTTCCAAACCTCCTATTCTACCACTGGGAGAGCAATTCAGAAAGGGTATGGGGGGGGGATCAAAGAACCTGAGCGGAATGGGGGTGATCTCCTGCATGGGGACATCCCACTGGCCACGGCCCCACTCCCATTTCCCCCACTCAAATGCTCAAGAAACCCGGTGGTTGTGGCCACGCTGAGGATGTGGAATCAGCTCAGGCACCATTTGAACCTTGGTGCAACGTCCACCATGGGCCCCCATTTGCAGAAACCATAAATTCAGCCCCGCATCAATGGGCCCCTCCTTCAAAAGGTGGAGACAGGATGAAGGGGTACTGACAGTAGGGGACCTATATGAAGATGGCAGAGTAGCGACACTGGGGGAACTAACAGACAAACTCCAGCCCCCCAACGATTCCCTGGCCCGGCGGGGGGGTCATAGGATCCCACCCAAGACGTCACAGTGGTGGAAATGGGTGGTCTTCGTCACGGCACAAATCTGAAGTTGGAAGCTCATCGCGGGTTCATGTGTGACACCAGGGTTGCAAACGGACATGTGTGACACCAGGGTTGCAAACGGACATGTGTGACACCAGGGTTGCAAACGGACTGGCTTAACCTGGCTGCTGCCAGGGAGAGGGATAAAATTGGTAGCTGGGGAGTGGAGCGAGGAACGGAAACAGTGATGCTCCTTAAAGCCTGCCTCTTCGATCACCTGACCTACCACCTACCATGGTGTGGCTTGGCGTCACATTTGTTGTCCGATAATGCTCCTGTGAAGTGCCTTGGGCACATTTCCCTTTGTTGCTGGTGCGATGTCAATGGAATGGCATTGTTGTTGAAACACGGGGCAGAGAACTGAGCAAATATCGCGATCAAAAGGTATCTTGACAAACGCATGGAGAGGTATGGGTATAGAGGGACACGGCACAAGGAAGTGCTGAGGATTTTGGCTAAGGGTGGTATCATGACCGGCACAGGCTTGGAGGGCCGAAGGGCCTGTTCCTGCGCTGTATTGTTCTTCGTTCTTTGATGCCGCGAGCGGACCTCAAATGCAAAAAGACTCCGTTCCAGGAAAGTAAGCGAAATACTGTGGAACAGACTGAATGAACAGACAGGAATGAAGTTTCCTCAGCTACGAATCTTAAATAAAAAATAGTTAATTGATATGGGTTTTTTTTTTTTGTAATGAAGATCTCGTGATAGATGGCAACGCGAGTGAATTTTTCATCACTCTTTTCAACGCTGGGCCAAGATTACAGGATCAAAGTTTAACTGTGGAACTTATTATAAGTGGACGTTCAGGGCCGCAGTACATGATTAATATCAACAAGGTTTATTTTTATAAGCTGACACTTAAAGATCAGTGATGCTGACAGACGTTTGTGTATAAAGTTTCTCCTGCTGCACCTATGGTTAAGCAGTTGTCCTGAACATAAGAGAAGCAGACTGCGTGTTCTTTGAGAAAGAAAACAGCTGTGCTTAACCTTCTCAATCCAGACAGCAGCTTTAAACTAAATGGCTGCTTATGAGGGGACAGAATTGAAGGCTAACTTTACCATGGGATGTGGTGGGGGTTGTTATCGTTCATGGGTTTGTTACCCATCACAAGTGGCCAATGGATATTGGGATCAAGTTATAAGGATGCTTAATTAACTTGTTCCGGAATAATTTACGGTTTTGTGCGAGGGGGGGTGCGGAACGAATGTGCAAAGCAGCTTAGAGAGCTAAATGTTCCCAAAACACCCAGGGGTTGTCAGTATATGGGACAGCTGCAGTATTCCAATGATCACTCCTCTCATTCACCCCAGCAAGCATTCCCAATTACTCAGTTTAAAAAGGATGGATGAATCCAGAATTGTTCGGGTGCAGAAGGCGGCCGTTTGGCCCATCCCGACTGCGCCAGCTCTCCAAACGAGCATCGTGACTCAGTACCATTCCCCTGCCTTCCCCCCATACCCCCGCCTATTGTTGCCATTCAAATAACCACCTCATGCCCTCTTGGACGCCTCGATTGAACCTGCCTCTCTACCACACTCCCAGGCAGTGCATTCCAGACCCCAAACACCGGCTGGGTGAAAAGGTTTATTCTCACATCGCATTTGCTTTTTTGCAAATCGCTTTAAATCTGTGCCCCTCTCGTTTCTCGATCCTTTTACGAGTGGGAACAGCTCCCCGTTGGGAATAAATTATGAGAATAAGTTGTTAGCAGAGCGTCATACCCCAACCCAGCAGGGCTTGTTGGGGGGGGGGGGGGGGGGGGGAGTGATTTGCATTTCAAAGACGCTCTTACCTCATTCGCCTATTATTTCCCTGCAGCCTGCACTGCCTATCTCTCCCAGGAGCAAGTCATTTAATCTTCCTGCCAAACTGTTAGTAAGGAAACGAGTTGCATTTATACAGCCTGTGTCACAACCAAAGGGTATTCTTTTGAAGCATAGTCACAGTTGTAAGGTAGGAAACACGGCAGCCAATTTGCACACAGCAAGCTCCCACAAACAGCAGTGTGATATTGACCAGATTATCAACTTTTAGTAATGTTCAGTAAGAAGTCTTACAACACCAGGTTAAAGTCCAACAGGTTTGTTTCAAATCACTAGCTTTCGGAGCACTGCTCCTTCCTCAGGTGAATTTAGTAACGTTGGTTGAGGGATGAATATTGGCCCGGAATATTGTAGAGATATATATTCCCACTCATTTTGTTATATATAAATTTAGAGTACCCAATTCATTTTTTCCAATTAAGGGGCAATTTAGTGCGGCCAATCCACCTACCCTGCACATGTTTGGGTTGTGGGGGCGAAACCCACACAAACACGGGGAGAATGTGCAAACTCCACACGGACAGTGACCCAGAGCCGGGATCGAACGTTGGACCTCGGCGCCGTGAGGCAGCAGTGCGAACCACTGACCCAATGTGCTGCCCTATATTCCCACTCTTCTTTGAAATAGTGGCGACGAGATGTTTTCCGTGTAAGTCAGCACGCTCAGGAAAGTGCAACATTTGTTCAGGGCTGTACTAGGGTGTCAACCAAGTCCTTGCACTCCGGTTTCTAGAATGTTCTTAAGTACTTGCGAGTTCAGCCCTGAGCCACGGCTATCCACAATCTGCCTTCAGAACACAGCAGGCTAGTATTTCACCCTGCACCCCACTGCCGGGGTGTGAATAGGTTTCACAATGGCCTGTGGCGCGCATTCCGACCCGCCATGACAGGTGGTAGCAGAAGACCCTGCCATCATTTTACATCGGAAAGAAACCCATGTTTGCACCTCCCATCGGATTCTCCCCTTTGGCCGCCATTAAACTCACCACAGGGTGGGGGGGAGGGGTGCATGGAGAATTCTGCCCAGTACCCCGCTACCCCTCATGATTTTGAACATCTCCATCAAATCTCCTCTCAACCTCCTCCTCCCTCAGGAAAACAACCCCAGCTTCTCCAATATACCACTTGACTGAACCCTTCTCCTGAATCTTTTCTGCGCCCTCCCTAAATCCTTCACATCCTCCCTAAAGCGTGGTGCCTGGAACACGATACTCCAGCTGAAGCTGAATCGGTGTTTTATACACGTTTTACATAAACCTCTTTGCTTTTGTACTGTGTTACGAAGAAGTGGTATTTGGAATATTAATTTGTAATTTCATCAGCTGGTCATATGTATAGTGAGCCGTTTTTAAGGAAGAAAAGGCACTTTTGCTAAACAGAGGACACTGATTTGAGGTAGCTGTTCATTCCTATAAAGTCACATTCCATTCCATGAAGACGTAAGGGTCTTCAGAGACCCTGACAGAGACGGTGGCTCCAGTTGAGTTGTGGACAGCTCCTTCCTATCTCATTAGAGATGGAGGATAGGCCATGAAGCAATGCTAGGCAAGAGCGAGACATGAGCTAGTTCTTTGGAACATACAAATCAATGTGGGGAGTGGTCATGTGACGCAACTCTCTGTGTGGATACCCGAATTGGAATCTATCACAGTTGACCACAGGGAGCAAGGACGCCTCCCTCTCTGCATTGTGTTTTTGCTGCGAGAAATGTTTACTTCCCCGCGGTAAACAGAGACTCTAATAAAAAGCTGTTGGTTTTTCGACAACAGTGGGGAAAATCGTCAAACCAGCCAAAACGGCGAAGGACCAACATCTCTGGGTACGCTCAGTGAATTTTTATTGACTTGCCTTTTTTGGTAACATCAACATGGCAGTCTGCTATGGTAACCCGAATGTGAAATGCAAAAGTTTTTTTAAAAATCCATTTAAAGTACCCAATTCTTTTTTTCCCAATTAGGGGGCAAATTAGCGTGGCCAATCCACCTAGCCTGCACATCTTTGGGTTGTGGGGGCGAGACCCACGCAAACACGGGGAGAATATGCAAACTCAACACGGACAGTGACCCGGGGCCGGGATCGAACCTGGGACCTCGGCGCCATGAGGCAGCAGTGCTAACCACTGCGCCACCTTGCTGCCTTCAATGCAAAAGTAACCTGGCCAGAGTTGTCAACATTGCGAGTAAAATTACTGGTGGACAGCAGACACAGCTCGATAATTTATTCAACAAGGCAGTTAGGAGGCCATCATCGGTGATCTCTCTCAGTCTTTAGGTCATCAATTTGAAAGGCCCCCTTTGGGCCGGCACTTTAGAATGCCTGTTGCCAGGAAAAATCTGTTCAAGACGTCTTTTGTTCCCAGTGTCGTAAGCTGACTAATTAACGTCATGTAAATTTAAGTTGCTGTTTTTATATATTGTAACTGCAGTATGTGCTTTAATGGCAGAGTGAGATGTTTGTTTGTATGGGATGGATGTATATTATATAGGCACAAATGCATGAATGTGGGCAAATATTAAATATTTACAATTTTTAACTCATGACTGCATGATGATTATATGTTACACTGGAGGTGAAGCAAAAGGCAAATTTCCACTTTTACATGGACAATAAAGCTCTATTCTCCATAATTCTATCTTCACTTTAACTCGGCCAAGTCGAACATCTCATACTCTATGAAGCTGTATGTTTTCTGCATGTTTGAAGTTTGGGTGCTTGTTTGCTTGCGTTAGTGGAAAGTGAGACATATGTTTACATACCAACATATGAATTAGGAGCAGGAGTAGGCCACTCGGCCCCTCGAGCCTGTTCTGCCATTCAATAAGATCACAGCTGAGCTGATTGTAACCTCAACCCCACATTCCCACCTACCCCCGATAAACTTTCAGCCCCCCACCCTTGTTGATCAAGAATCGATCGTCCTCGGCCTTAAAAATATTGAAAGATTCTTTTGGAGGAAGAGAGTTGCAGAGACTCACGCCCCTCTGAGAGAAACAAATTCTCTTCATCTCCATCTTAAATGGACTAACCTTTGTTTTTGAACAGTGACCCCTGGTTCTGGGTTCTTCCACATGAGGAAACCTCCTCTCCACACCCACCCTGTGAAGACCCTTCAGGATCATAAAGGTTGCGATCAAGTCGCCTCTTACTCTCCCAAACCCGAGTGAATTCGAACCCAATGTCTGAAATCTTCCACCCTCGCCCGCGGCTGGGGATTTCCGGCTTCGCGGAGAGTTTGTACTGGAACGCCAAGTTATCCGTTCTCGCTCACAGCGGGTCCCGCCCCGGAAAAGACCGGAGAATCCCGCCCAATCTATCCATCCTTTCCTCATGACACAATCATTTTCCTCACAAGACATCGGGATGGGCTTCAGTGCACGGTAGCACAGTGGTTAGCACTGTTGCTTCACAGCGCCAGGGTGCCAGGCTCGATTCCCGGCTTGGGTCACTGTCTGTGCGGAGCCTGCACGTTCTCCCCGTGTCTGCGTGGGTTTCCTCCGGGCGCTCCGGTTTCCCCCCACAAGTCCCGAAAGACGTGCTTGTTAGGTGAATTGGACATTCTGTGTACCCGAACAGGCGCCGGAATGTGGCGACTAGGGTATTTTCACAGTAACTTCATTGCAGTGTTAACGTAAGTCGACTTGTGACACTAATAAATATTATTATTATTATTAATCCTTTCTGTGTGTTTAACTCAACATTACCTGGCTGACTTCATTCTTACAGACAGCAAAGTACACACTAAGTGGGCAATGTCACAACCTTTTTAAATTCAAACCTCTGGTAGAATCAACCGGGGGAGGGGGGTGGGGACTGGAATCAACTGATGGGTAACAACTGTCTGCCTCTCTAAGCCAGTATGTATTCTGAATGACTTTCTCAGCCTGTGCTGCTATACACCCCCCCGGTCTCCACTCCTGCACCCCCTTTAGGATCGCACCTCACAAAATCTCACATCATTGCAGGTAAGCTTTGAATTGAGGCCGACATGGGAGAAAAAATAGAAGGTGACGCAGAGGATAGCTCACAACGTTAAGCTATCAGCTTTAGCTCAACGTTGTTACTGTTACCTTTGAGTCAGATGGTTGAGTGTTCGATTCTTACAGCGCCTTGTTCCCCCTTGAAAATGTGCAGCCTGTTGCACGTTTGCTCTTATAAATATTAATTAAACATTCACATATGTGTTTTTCATTGAGATTTTATTTCACCCGTCAGTCTGACTTTTCACTTTTCAATTGCAAAACAAGGACAACGGACGTGTTGCACAGGGGCAGGAGGTTTCTATTCCCTCCCTAACAGCAGTGTGGGTGTACCTACACCACACGGACAGCAGCGGTTCAAGGTGGCGACTCACCACCACCACCTTCTCAAGGGCAATTAGGGATGGGTAGCAAATGCTGGCCTAGCCAGCGACATCCACATCCCATCAACGAATCAAAAAGGTATCAGGCCCTCGGTCGTGTTCCACAATTCAGTTAGATCGTGGCTTGATCTATATCTTAATCTGCAGAAAGTGCACCCAACTGGAGCTCCTCGCAGACCGCATGGTTCGGTTGGAGCAGCAGTTGGATGCACTTAGGAGCATGCAGGTGGCGGAAAGCGTCATAGATCGCAGTTATGTAAATGTGGTCACACCCAAGGTGCAGGCAGAGAAATGGGTGACCACCAGAAAGGGCAGGCAGTCAGTGCAGGAATCCCCTGTGGTTGTCTCCCTCTCGAACAGATATACCCCTTTGGATACTGTCGGGGGGGATAGCCTATCAGGGGAAAACAGCAGCAGCCAGAGCAGTGGCACCACGGCTGGCTCTGATGTTCAGAAGGGAGGGTCAAAGCGCAGAAGAGCAATAGTCATAGGGGACTCTATAGTCAAGGGCACAGATAGGTGCTTCTGTGGACATGAAAAAGACTCCAGGATGGGATGTTGCCTCCCTGGTGCCAGGGTCCAGGATGTCTCTGAACGGGTAGCAGGCATCCTGAAGGGGGAGGGCAAACAGGCAGAGGTCATTGTACATATTGGTACTAACGACATATGCAGGAAGAGGCATGAGTCCTGCAGCAGGAGTTCAGAGAGCTAGGCAGAAAGTTAAAAGACAGGACCTCTAGGGTTGTAATCTCGGGATTACTCCATGTGCCACGTGCCAGTGAGGCTAGAAATAGGAAGATAGAGCAGCTATACACGTGGCTAAACAGCTGGTGTAGGAGGGAGGGTTTCCGTTATCTGGACCACTGGGAGCTCTTCCGGGGCAGGTGTGACCTATATAAGAAGGACGGGTTGCATCTAAACTGGAGAGGCATAAATATCCTGGCCACAAGGTTTGCTAGTGTCACATGGGAGGGTTTAAACTAGTATGGCAGGGGGGGTGGGCACGGGAGCAATAGGTCAGAAGGTGAGAGCATTGAGGGAGAACTAGGGAATAGGGCCAGTATGGCTCTGAGGCAGAGCAGACAGGGAGAAGTTGCTGAACACAGCGGGTCTGGTGGCCTGAAGTGCATATGTTTTAATGCAAGAAGTATTACAGGTAAGGCAGATGAACTTAGAGCTTGGATTAGTACTTGGAACTATGATGTTGTTGCCATTACAGAGACCTGGTTGAGGTAAGGGCAGGATTGGCAGCTAAACGTTCCAGGATTTAGATGTTTCAGGCGGGATAGAGGGGGATGTAAAAGGGGTGGCGGAGTTGCGCTACTGGTTAGGGAGAATATCACAGCTGTACGACGGGAGGACACCTCAGAGGGCAGTGATGCTATATGGGTAGAGATCAGGAATAAGATGGGTGCAGTCACAATGTTGGGGGTTTACTACAGGCCTCCCAACAGCCAGCGGGAGATAAGGAGCAGATAGGTAGACAGATTTTGGAAAAGAGTAAAAGCAACAGGGATGTTGTGATGGGAGACTTCAACTTCCCCAATATTGACTGGGACTCACTTAGTGCCAGGGGCTTAGATGGGGCAGAGTTTGTAAGGAGCATCCAGGAGGGCTTCTTAAAACAATATGTAGACAGTCCAATTAGGGAAGGGGCTGTACTGGACCTGATATTGGGGAATGAGCCCGGCCAGGTGGTAGAAGTTTCAGTAGGGGAGCATTTCGGGAACAGTGACCACAATTCAGTAAGTTTTAAAGTGTTGGTGGACAAGGATAAGAGTGGTCCTAGGGTGAATGTGTTAAATTAGGGGAAGGCTAATTATAACAATATTAGGCAGGAACTGAAGAACCTAGATTGGGGACGGATGTTTGAGGGTAAATCAACATCTGACATGTGGGAGGCTTTCAAGTGTCAGTTGAAAGGAATTCAGGACTGGCATGTTCCTGTGAGGAAGAAGGATAAATATGGCAATTTTCAGGAACCTTGGATAATGAGAGATATTGTAGGCCTCGTCAAAAAGAAAAAGGAGGCATTTGTCAGGGCTAAAAGGCTGGGAACAGACGAAGCCTGTGTGGAATATAAGGAAAGTATGAAGGAACTTAAGCAAGGAGTCAGGAGGGCTAGAAGGGGTCACGAAAAGTAATTGGCAAATAGGGTTAAGGAAAATCCCAAGGCTTTTTACACGTACATAAAAAGCAAAAGGGTAGCCAGGGAAAGGGTTGGCCCACTGAAGGATAGGCAAGGGAATCTATGTGTGGAGCCAGAGGAAATTGGGAGGCCTGTAGTAAATTAATACTTTGCGTCAGTATTCACCAAAGAGAAGGAATTGGTGGATGTTGAGTCTGGAGAAGGGTGTGTAGATAGCCTGGGTCACATTGACATCCAAAAAGACGAGGTGTTGGGCGGCTTGAAAAATATTAAGGTAGATAAGTCCCAAGGGCCTGATGGGATCTACCCCAGAATACTGAAGGAGGCTAGAGAAGAAATTGCTGAGGCCTTGACAGAAATCTTTGGATCCTCACTGTCTTCAGGTGATGTCCCGGAGGACTGGAGAATAGCCAATGTTGTTCCTTTGTTTAAGAAGGGTAGCAAGGATAATCCAGGGAACTACAGGCCGGTGAGCCTTACGTCAGTGGTAGGGAAATTACTGGAGAGAATTCTCCATCGACCCTATCAATTCCTTCTCTCCATCGACCCTATCAGCTCGTTCTCTCTATCGACCCTATCACCTCGTTCTCTCCATCGACCCCATCAGCTCGTTCTCTCCATCGACCCTATCAGCTTGTTCTCTCCATCGACTCTATCAGCTCCTTCTCTCTATCGACCCGATCAGCTCCTTCACTCAATCATTTTGAAACACTTCAATCAGATGATCACCCCTCAAATCATCTAGACTTGAAATTCAGTGGTTTTACGGAGCTTGATTCTCCGGCCTCCCAGTTTCTCGGCAGCGGGAAGCGGCACGGCGTTCCCTAACAACGGGATTCTCTGTTCCCGCCACTGTCAATGGGAATTCCCCAGGCTGCCAGGAACCCTGTGCCTGCAATGCCGGGGAAAACAGAGAACCCCGTCGCCAGTGAACAGCTGGCGAATTCCGGCCATGGTCAACAGATTTACCCTTGGTTCAGATAGAGATAGAGAAGCTCGTAGAGTTTGCAAACGAGGGGAGAACAGTTCAAACGCCACACTGGCTCGACAGAGTGGAGTTGCATTCACGGCCTGGATCATCGCAAAGACCCTCCTGCTTTGTCTAACCAGCAGGTTGAGCTCCATCCCAGTTGTTGGTGTAGTGGGTGCTATGTGCGAATGAGTGCCAAATTCTAACTGAAATCCACTCCCCGTTTCAAATCGGCGATTAATGCAGCAACACTACACTGGGGCAAGGATAGACCTGCTTAACGTAAAGATTTGTGGTTAGTTTATTATTCCCATTGATGGGGCCAGAATCGCAGGAGGAAATGATTTTGACTGA
The DNA here is from genome assembly GCF_047496885.1 of Scyliorhinus torazame. Taxonomy (NCBI): domain Eukaryota; kingdom Metazoa; phylum Chordata; class Chondrichthyes; order Carcharhiniformes; family Scyliorhinidae; genus Scyliorhinus; species Scyliorhinus torazame. The sequence goes on along the minus strand of NC_092715.1, from coordinate 260,467,449 downwards.
ATTAAATCAGCCAAACACATGTGGATTATATTAATGCTCGGCCCTGCCAAACACTGTCATTATTCGACAGTGTCTAGAAGAGCAGCTCACTTCATTCACAGTTAATCATTACTCACACAACTCTAACCTTCTTTAAAACAGGTTGACATTCTCTGTAAACTATCCTCGTCTCCGATAAAACCTGAACCTGGATGCAGCTGAGGCCTTGTGATATTGGGACCCTGTCTCAGTCTGGGGCCAAAGATCTGGGATCGAATCCCACTCAAGGACTTGATGTCCGTGTTTGTATCACAGCCAAACAGGTTGACTATCAACCTGCAGCTTTGTCCTATGAACCCATGGTAGGAGGTAAGAGTGGGAGAGCCTCCTGGTCGGTCATGTTTGCAGTAGTCCCCCTCAAACCATAGCCCCTGACAACAAGCTAGTAACCTGTTTCTGGAAAATCTAGCTAAGGAAACAGATGTAAGTGTGACCTGTGCGTGCCTCATGGACTCTAGGCATGGGAAGGGGGAAGAAAATGTATTTCATCTGCCTCATATATCATTTGATGTGGGAAGCTTCTGAGTTTATACTCGCTTGGCCTCTGTGTTGCTTTGCAAGTTTACAAGAATGTGGTTGCTTTCACTTTGCACCATTCCACCCCCCCCCCCCCCCCCCACCCCCCGCACCCTGATAGGGGCACCGAAGACAGGCCACCTGGTATTGTGCCCATGTCGGCTTCATTCATGGCTCAACCGTGGGGGGGGGGGGGGATAGTTCATTACAGATCATTCCCGATGCTGTTTTCCTGCATCACCCACACAGGAATCTTCAGTAAGGTGTGCTGATTAGTAATCAGGTGCAGCAACCTTGATGCATTTTGCTTCCCTTCTCAATCCACGTGACGCGGTCCAGTCATAGTGGCTCCTGCATTTCAAAAGTGCTCCTTGTCGTTTTGGAGATGTAGTGAAAGGCGGTTTATAAATGCAAGACATTTTTAATTTTGCTTTGGAACTCAAAGTGAGATAAAAACAATAGAGAAAGACCCATATACTTAAATTTACATCATATTTATTTTACAATATTGATATGTTAATGTTCTTTGTCAATGTCATGTCAATTCCATTGTTAAGATACGCAGGGGAAGGCATCAGTTAATTACGTACGGAGAGCACTTACAAAGAGGGAATTCTGGGACACTGGGCTGGTAGTAGGGTAGGAAATACCTACCTACGGTAGCATAGTGGTTAGCACAGTAGCATAGTGGTTAGCACAGTAGCACGGTGGTTAGCACAGTTGCTTCATAGCTCCAGGGTCCCAGGTTCGATTCCCGGCTAGGTCACTATCTGTGCGGAGTCTGCACGTTCTCCCCGTGTCTGCGTGGGTTTCCTCCGGGTGCTCCAGTTTCCTCACACAGTCCAAAGTGTGCGGGTTAGGTGGACTGACCATGCTAAATTGCCCTTAGTGTCCAAAAATGCTAAGTGGGGGTTACTGGGTTATGGGGATAGGGTAGATAGGTACTGGGTTACGGGGATAGGGTAGATAGGTACTGGGTTACGGGGATAAGGCTTCAGTGGGTGCTCTTTGTAAGGGCCGGTGCAGACTCGATGGGCTGAATGGCCTCCTGCTGCACTGTAAGTTCTATGATTCTATGAATAGATACAGGTTGAGCTGAAATGCTTGGGACCGAGTGTGTATCAGATTCCGGAATTTTTCTGATCTTGGAATATTATTTTCGAGGGGACGAACTGCGCACGTGCAGGACTTGCGCATGTGCGGTGCGTTGGGACCTGCACATGTTTGGTGCGTTGTAACCTGAGCATCGCCTGGGAACCATTCCAGAGCTTTGTGGGATTTCCCACTCGTGACATCACATTGGCGCTCGAAAAAAGGTCCGGATTTTGGAATTTTTCGGTTTTCGGAATTTCAGATAAGGGATGTTCAACCTGCATATGTGATGCCATATTCCGCCAATAAACCAACTGTATAGTTTCATACTTCGCCATCAGGTTTGGAATCCACTTAGCATTCTTGTGATATTCAGCTTCTTAATTTAGTAATGCATCATTTTTCAAATTGCTGAAAAATGACACATGTTGTCAAAGCTTTTCATCATGCACTGATCAAGAAAATCTGTCAGAATCTCGGAGAGACCATGCCTCTACCAACCAGAGTCCACTTGCAACCCAATCAGCATTCTCTTTTCATGCAGTATAGATTGTTGTTCCATTTCTATTCCTGTGAATTGTCCTGGTGAGTGCAAGATGAAAAGCTTCGACAACGTGACTGTTTTCAACAATACTCAAGTTCTATACTACCAAATGACTATTTTTAAAATATATTCATCATTATTTTCAAATCTCTTCAGGGCCTTACCTCTCTCTATCTCATGATCTCCTCCAGCCCTCCAAACGTCTGAGATCTCCGCGCTTCTTCAGTTCAGGCTACGTAGCTCAGAGGGGTCATTGGTGCCCATTCAAAGCAAGGAGGTGGCTGGACAATGCATCTGATTCAGCCCATAGCACATCGGCAAAGTTTTGGCCCCACCCCCATCTTCACAAATTCCTCATATTAATCTGCCAGTGGACGGCCCATCGAGTTTCAGACCTCGAATATCCATTTGAACTCGCTGGATTCATGCTAGAAAGTAAAAGGGCTGAGTCGGCCCACAGTCGTCCGTCGCTACCCCTCCCTCATTCCTTGCGATATTAGTCAGGCTTTGTGGATCCTGTTGGTTGGTGCTGCTGTGCAAGCATCAAATAAGGTTGGACTCATCTGCAATGTCTTTACCCTCTCAATATCCTGCTGCACTTCACTGGGCGAAGGGTATATAACTTGTACAAATAGGCATTGGGGGAGGCTGCTTTTGCCATTGGAATCATTCCTGGCCATGAATCAGGACATGGTGGGGGCAGGTTCGAGGATGAAAGCATTCAGAATCGGAACCACAGAATTGTTACAGTGCAGAAGGAGGCCATTCAGCTCCCCGTGTCTGTACTGGCTGCCCGAATGGGCAATGCAGCAAAAGCCATTCCCCTGCCTTCTCCCGTAACCCCGCACACTCTTCCTTTACGGATAGTGATACAATTCCCTCCTGAAAACCTCGAGTGAAGCTGCCTCCGCCACACTCTCAGACAGTGCATTCCCGACCCTAACCGCTCGCTGTGTGAAACGGTTTCTCCTCGTGTCTCCATCGCTCCTTTTGTCAATTTCCTTAAATCTGTGGCCTCTCGTTCGGATTGTGGGTTCACCCTTTCAATTCCTGCAATGCGTAGACATCTAGCGCCTGCTTAACTCTCGTCCAGTCTGAAGCGTCAAAGTACTTCCCAAATCTTGGTCAATCCTTCCGTTTCAAACAACAAGAAAAGAAAACCAAGATTCCACCATTAATTCTAAATAGGTTTTTGTGTTGGTAAGATTTTATTGGATGGTCGCCGAGCCCAGATCATAACAAAAGACCATCTCTGCTTCCTACCCTGAGAAACAGGATTAAAAAACAAAACGCCAGCCCGCTTCACAAAGCCACTTTTGTCCTGCCGGAGAGGGAAAGGGGATAGATTTATTTTCACAGAGGGATCGAGAGGAGAGTGAGCTCTCCGAGGGGCCGCAGGGTTTGTGGGATGCTGCTGCCTGTGGATAGAGAGGAGGGAGCTCAAGGTTTTAAACGAGGGGAGAGAAAATAAGCTATTCGGAGAAAGGGAATCGGAAATGGAACAAAAACAACCGCTGCGAAGTAACTCAGAGTTCTGAGCTGCCCTAACTTGGCTGAGAATGCTACAGTTGCCCCAACGGGACTTTCACCAAACCCCTAGTCATGTAAGTGGAGTGGGATCAACTCCGAGCAAATTGCTTGATTATTTGACCTAAGAAAGAAAAGAAGTAAAAGCTTGCATTTATATAGCGCCGTCCATAGCCTCAGGATGTCCCGAAGCTCCACTGCCAATCAGGTATTTTGTATTGAAGTGTAATAATCGGTGTTGTAGTGTAGGACACCAGAAGGCCGTAAGATGTTATAGCAGAAATGGGCCACTCGGCCCATCGAGTCTGCTCCGCCATTCAATGAGATCGTGGCTGATCTGATATGATAATCCTCACTTCCCCACCTTATCACCATAACCCTTGATTCCTTTACTGATTAAAAATCTGTCTGTCTCAGCCTTCAACATACTTAATGACCCAGCCTCTGCAGCCCTCTGTGGTAAAGAATTCCACAGATTTACTACCCACTGGGAGAAGAAATTCCTCATCTCTGCCTTAAATGGGTGACTCCTTATTCTGAGGTTCTGCCCTCTGGTCCTAGACTCTCCCACAAGGGGAAACAACCTCTCAGCATCTACCCTGTCAAGCCCCCTGGAGTGCTCTTTCGGAGGGTCGGTGCAAACTTTATTGACTGACTGGCCTCCTTTGTACTGTAGGGATTCTATGGTTCCTTATTTGTATACTCCATTCCTTTTGAAATAAAGGCCAACATTCAATTTGTGATGACCTGCTAACCTTGCATGCTAGTTTTTGTGATTTATGCATGAGGACCCCCAGATCCCTCTGTGCTGCAGCTTTCGGCAGTCTCTCTCCATTTAAATAATATTCAGCCCCTTTATTCTTCCTACCAAAGTGCATAATTCACATTTTCCTGCATTATATTCCATCTGCCACGGTTTTGCCCACTCAACCTGTCTATATCGCTCTGTCGACTCTTTGTGTCATCCTCACCATTTGCCTTCCCATCTATTTTTGTGTCAAACTTGGCAATAGTACATTCACTTCCCATGTCCAAATCATTGATATATATTGGGAATAATTGTGGCCCCAGCACTAATCCCTGTGACACTCCACGGGTTGCCATCCTGAAAATGCCCCTCTTATTCCACAGCAGCCAATTTGCTCACAGAGAGCTCCCACAGGCAGCAATGAGCTAATAAGCAGATAATCTGCTTTGTTGTGATGTTGCTTGAAGGGTCAATGTTGGTCAGTGAATCAGGGATAACTATTTTTCTGTGTCAATGTGGAGTGATGGTGAGGGAATGAAGGACTTACCCAGAGGCTTTCCCTGGTCAGAGAGGTGCCATCACATGAGAACACCACCCAGCACCCACCAGGTACGTGGTACATACTCGTGCGACTCGGCCAACGTTGCCTAACTCATACACTGGATGTCCCGAAGCGTGGTACATTGGCGAGACAATGAAGATGCTGCGACAACAGATGAACGGACATTGCGTGACAATCTCCAGGCAGGAATGTTCCCTTCCAGTCAGGGAACACTTCAGCAGTCAAGGGCATTCAGCCTCTGATCTTTGGGTAAACGTTCTCCAAGGCGGCCTTCAGGACGCGCGACAATGCAGAATCGCCGAGCAGAAACGTAGAGCCAAGTTCCGCACACATGAATAGGGCCTCAACCAGGACCTTGGATTTATGTCGCATTACATTCACCCCCCACCATCTGGCCTGGGCTTGCAAAATCCTACCAACTGTCCTGGCTTGAGACAATTCACACCTCTTTAACCTGTGATTATCCCTCTCTCCAGTCGCACCATCTGGACCTGTAAAGACTTAATTACCTGCAAAGACTAGCCTTCAAAATATCGTCTTGCATCATTGACTTTGTCGATATATATGTTTCTGGAATCCACCTCTACATTCACCTGAGGAAGGAGCTGCGCTCCGAAAGCTAGTGATTCGAAACAAACCTGTTGTACTTTAACCTGGTGTTGTAAGACTTCTTACTGTGCTCACCCCAGTCCAACGCCGGCATCTCCACATTATTATTAAGAATTGCAGCTCCAGCCTGCTTGCCTGCCTGCCTCACTCACTGATGTAAACATCGAGTAAATTATAGAATGATACATCACAAAAAGGAGGCCGTGTGACCCATCGTCCCTCTGCCAGCCCTTTGGAAGAATTTTCTAATTGAGCTTACACACTGCTAAAGATTCAAAAATGCAAAATATTCCTCTTCCACTGTTTTATTTTGAAAGTTGCTATTGAACCTGCACTTCAGGCTGTGCTTTCCAGATCAGCGTAACTCGCTGTGTAAAGAACATTGTGAAATAGGAATGGGAGTAGGCCATTCAGCCCTTCAAGCCCATTCTGCCATTTAATGAGTTCACGGCCGGCCTTCTACTTCAACACTATTCCCTGCACTATCCCCATATCACTTGATGGTTTTCACACGTTGAGCTTCTATCAATCTCAGGCCTGATCAGACTCGATGACTGAGCTTCCGCAGGCCCCTGGGGAGAGGATTCCAAAGATTCACAACCCTCTGAGTGAAGAAATCCCTCCTCATCTCAGTCCTAAACGATCAGCTGGTTCTAGCCCTTGCCCCCCCACGCCCCAGACAGAGGATACATCTTCACTCCATCTACCATGTCGAGCCCCGTAAGAAGAGTTTTGTATGTTTGAACCTCTCATTCTTCTAAACTCCAAAGAATAAAGGCCCAGCTTATTTAAACTTTCCTCATCGGACAAACCCTCCATCCCAGGAATTAATTCAGTAAACTTTCATTGCATTCCCTCTATGGCAAGTGCATCTTTCCTCAGGTAAGGAGATGTCACAAAAATAGACGACAGCTTCACTAACTACCTGCGGGTGTAGAGAGATCTGAGTTATTTTAAAGAAATACAAGGAAATTTTCTGATCAAAAGATGGGCGGTATTGTAAAGTGACCACTTTTTGGAAAATTCCTCTGTGGATTATACTGAGACCCGTCTGAGGGGACATGGAGTTTCACACCTGAAGGGGTGGCCAAGACCCACTTCAACCAGAAACCTTTGAAAGGAAGGTAAGGAAAATGCAAAATGCTGGCCTTTAATCTCCTGTGTTTGTGAAGACAGTGGGAACTGTTTCCTACATCTCATCGACATCCAAAAACCCGTCTCCTGAGGATTTATACCTCAGAACGTGTTACGAAAAAAATTAAGAGATGAAAGCAACATGGAAAGTGGATGCAAGACATGCTTAGCATCCCCCCCCCCCCTCCCCCCCCCCACCCCCGCACCCCCGGAATACACGGAGGCAGTTGGATAAAACTGGATGAAGACCAATGTAAGGTGTGACAGAGGCTAAAGCCACGAAGAAACGTCAGTCTTCAATCACCCTGCAGAGACACAGAGACAGACTGGTAACATCTCTCTCTTCCTCTTGCTGGAAGCAAGTTGTTTAGCAGGCGGGCAACAGGAAGAAACAGGGCAACCTCTTTAGTTATCCCTGCAGAGACAGCGAGGGTCATCTCTCCCTGTGGGGAAAAGCCAGCAAGTGTCTCCAACAGGCTGCAAAGCCAACAAAGCCAGCTCCAAGGTTCTACTGGAATCACCTAACTTAATGGCTGCAACATGTCACCATCTGCACCTCACGGACAAGCCAAGGACTGATTTCTATCTTCTTTTGAACTTTATTTGGACTCATAACTTTCTAATTTCGGACGTGTGAGTATGTACACGTGTTTCTGTGTGTGTGTGTGTCTCTGACGTGTAAGTATGCACGTGTGTTTCTGTGTGTGTGTGTTTCTGAAGTGTGACTGTGTTTCTGTGTGTGTGTTTGTTGAACCTTTTATTATTTTTCTTGGCTTTTAGTCATTAATAAACTTAATCTTTCATTGACTCAAGAAAACCTAGTTAAATTGGTTCCTTACTCAACAAAATAAATATATTTGGATTAGGAAAAGGTATCCACAGCAAAGAGTTTTAAATAAAACTTTATTGCAACAAGTGGGAGGTGCAGTGGGGTTGAATAAAAAGGGGAGTCAATTCATTCCTGCTCAACTGATCAAAACAGAGACCAAAATGATTTCTCCTCAGTTCCCGCTGACTGACTGCCTAATTTTCCCACCGGATCTTTTGCCGACTACCTTAAATCTCTGCCTTTCCATTCATGAACCTCCAGCCAATGGAAACAGTTTCTCCTTATTTACTCCTTCGAGACCTCTCATGGTTTTGAACACCTCTATTAAATCGCCCCTTAACCTTTCCGACTCTAAGGAGAACAATCCCAGCTTCTTGAGGTCCTCAACAAAAGATGAATTTCCCTCCTTTAGCTGCATGTGCATAATGTGAACTGAAATCTTCATGCCACCAATGAACAATTTATTCAATGCACTTTTTCGCTCCCGAACTTTTATTCCCATTGCCTTATCACGTTGGATAGATCATTGGTTTATTGAAAAAAATCATCAGAATCTTTTTTAAATAAATTTAGGCGACCCAATTCTTTTTCTTTCCAATTAAGGGGCAATTTAGCGTGGCCAATCCACCTACCCTGTACATCTTTGAGTTGTAGGGGTGAGACCCACTGTTATGGGTCAGGGTTTAGAGAATCCCAAAGTGTATCATGGAGTTCACCTGACCCACAACTTTTAATAGATTGTTTTATGGGGAGCACATGGCCCACTCTACAGGAGTGGGACAGCAGAAATGGAAAAGTATTTTTTTAAAACAAAACAATGTTTATTCTATGAACTCAAGTTAACCTTTTTAAAACAATCAGTGAATACCTTAGCAACCATTAACCCCCAAAGAATACAACACTAAGTAATCCTTTAAGCTGTCCTTTTAACATCCAAAAGACTTAACAAACCTTTAAACAGGAGCACATTAGGTTCACATTCACTATTGAGAACATTTATAATTCTGAATTCACCAAATGATCCAGAGATAGTCTTTGGATGCCAGAGATCAACAGGACAGCTCTTTGTTTAACTTCAGCTGCAGCTCACTGGAAAACCCAGGCACACCCAAGCTTTTTCTCAGAGCGAAACTAAAAAGCAGAGCCAGAGCTCAGCTCCGCCCACACTCTGACATCACTGCAGTAACATGAGCAGCTAACCATTTCTTAAAGCGACATTCTCATGACACCACGCAGACGGGGAGAATGCGCAAACTCCACGCGGACAGTGACCCGGGGCTGGGATCGAACCCAGGTACTCGGCGCCGTGAGGCAGCAGTGCTGCCACCGTGCTGTCCAAAAACCATCATAATCAGTAGTTAATCAATCAATGCACTTCTATCACCACAGTGGATATTCATGCTGGGTACAATTAGTTATGTAGAATCAAAATCAAATGGAGAATTACATCAGCAATACCACAAATCCCAAATGCTACGCCAACATCACAGCCAAAAATTAAAACAGACATGAAAATGGAGGAAGGTTCGAAGGTCGTTGTGCTCCCTCCTGGCACAGATGCCCCAATGAACATGAAAATGGATATGTCCAGCCGTCTCCTGGACTAGTTGTGGGTGGCGTGTTGGGAGTGGAGATGAGGCAGTTCGCAGAGTGTTGGCGAACTCTCTGATCCCGGGTAAATACTGTCTATCTGCAGACTCTCGGCCATCTTGAAGTCCCGTTATCCCTCTGCTCCCGAAAAGCTCCTGACCGAGAAGGCCGCCTGCTTTTGTTGGCCCAGCCCCAACCGCGTTCTGAGGTATTGCCCTGTTGAGTGGCACTGTCTCCAGCACAGCGACGCTCATCGGCCAAGCCACGGGATCTCGAGCGCCCGTGCCGACCGAAGAAGCGATCCATTGGAGTGAAGGGGGGGGGGGGATTGACCAATGCACTGGAAAGCCCCAACTTACAGCTGATATCGCCACACTGAGCCAGGCCACTCCCACGAGGCCAATTGCCGCTTCGAAGGCTTCATCTCCCTCATCACACGGAGCCCTGTCTCAAACCACCGCCATCTTAAAAACATTACAGAACTAAATAGATGTAGAAGTCAAAACGTGATGGCAATAGAAGTCTGTAGAGGTCAAATCACTGAGTGTCTATAAGACAGAGATAGATAGGTTCTTGATTAATAAGGGGATCAGGGGTTATGGGGAGAAGGCAGGAGAATGCGGATGAGAAAAATATCAGCTATGATTGAATGTCGGAGCAGACTCGATGGGCCGAGTGGCCTAATTCTGCTCCTACGTCTTATGGTCTTAAGACGCCCCTTAAACGTCACTATTGTCCCTGCTTCCACCACCTCCTCCGGCAGTGAGTTCCAGGCATCCACTACCCTCTGTGTAAAAATGTGGCCAAACAGGTTGATTATCGCTTTGTCAATCCTTCTAGCATGCCCACAGCAGGCAGGAAGATCAGGTGAGCTCCCTGGCCAGTTGTGCTGGATGTGAAGTGAAACCCCACAAACCGGGAGAAAAAGCAAATGTGCTTCATCTACCTCATGCATCACCAAGGAGGTGCAATGGACAACAATTTGCATTTGCTTGGTGCCTTTGACATAGTCCCAGTGTGTGCAGTTCCTGGGGGGAAAAAATACCCCAAATTAGATGCCAAGGCACATGAGGAAATATTTGAGCAGTGAGAGTTTAAAGGAAGAGAGAGAGGTCGAGAGATTAATGGAGAAAGTTGCAGGGATTAAGGTTTAGGCACTGAAAGCACAATCATCAGAGGTAGAACCATGACGTTCAGGGAATCGCAAGAGGCTAGAATGGGAGGAGGGCAGAGGGTTGTAGAGATGGAGGGGTTTATATAGATAGGGAGGGCTTCCGGGTGCGGCGATGACCAGCTGAGTCGCACGTTTCGGCAGCTCCCTGTGAAACGGACTTTTGGGCTCTTGATAGGAGCCCCAACGGCAATTTTAACGGCTGAAAACACCGTGCGGTAAACCAGAAGGGTGTTCCCCCTGGACACGGATGGAAAAAGGAGAGGAAAGTGGCCGGATTGCAGCGGATCCTTTGGAACAACGGCAAGGAAGGCAAGCAGAAACCAAGATGGCGTCGGAAGGTGGCAGTTTCATATGGGGCCCTGAACAACAAGAGTTTTTGAAACGCTGTGTGGAGGAGATAAAAAAGGAAATGAAGAAAGAGTTGTTGGCCCCGATATTACAGGCGATTGAAGGGCTGAAAGAGGAACAAAAGACCCAGGAGCAGGAGCTTCGGGTCGTGAAGGCGAAAGCAGCAGAGAATGAAAACGACATACAGGGCCTGGTGGTGAAGTCGGAGATACAGGAGGCACACCAGAAACGATCTGTGGAGAGGTTGGAGGCACTGGAAAATAACACAAGGAGGAACAACTTGAGGATTCTTGGCCTTCCTGAAGGTGTGGAGGGGGCGGACGTCGGGGCATATGTGAGCACGATGCTGCACTCGTTAATGGGAGTGGAGGCCCCGACGGGTCCGTTGGAGGTGGAGGGAGCATACCGAGTTATGGTGCGAGGATCGAGAGCAGGAGAAGCTCCCAGAGCCATAGTGGTGAGATTTCTCCGTTTTAAGGATAGAGAAATGGTCCTTAGATGGGCGAAGAAAACTCGGTGTAGTAAATGGGAGAACGCGGTGATCCGCGTCTATCAAGATTGGAGTGCGGAGGTGGCGAGAAGGAGGGCGAGCTTGAATCGGGCCAAAGCGGTACTTCACAAAAAAAAGATAAAGTTTGGAATGCTGCAACCGGCAAGACTGTGGGTCACATATCAAGGGAGGCACCACTACTTTGAGACGGCGGATGAAGCGTGGACTTTTATTGTAGAAGAAAAATTGGAATGATTGGACTACGAAAATGAACGTTTGGACAAAGTGGCGGGACGAGTGGGGGGGGGGGCGAAGAGGGATTGTATGATTAATCCTGCGGTATGGTAACTTTTCTTTCTCCCACAGGTGGTGATGGGGGGAGGTGGGGAAGGAGAGGAGATGGGGCGTTGGCCATGGGAGGCGGGGCCGAGGGAGAGGCGCGGGCTTGGTTCCCGCGCTATGATAATTATGGCGGGAATAGAGAAGCAGGAAGGAGGGGGCGCCGCACGGGGCGAGCCGTGATCACGGGGGGAAGCCGAGGTCAGCCAGAGTTTGCTGACTTCTGGGAGCAACATGGGGGGAGTAATTACGCTAGCGGGGGGTCTAGCGGGGGGGGGGGGGGGAGGGGGGAATTACTGGGTTGCTGCTGCTGGGGAAAGGGGGGAGTGGGTGCGGGAAAGGATGGGCGGGGGGGCACCGTCTGGGAGAAATACAGCCGCGTGGGAACTGGGCGAGAAGCTGGAAAAAGATGATGGCTAACCGGCAAGGGGGGGGGGTGGGAAGCCCCCCAACTCGGCTGATCACGTGGAACGTGAGGGGGCTTAACGGGCCGATAAAGAGGGCACGAGTACTCGCACACCTTAAGAAACTTAAAGCAGATGTGGTCATGTTACAGGAAACGCACCTGAAACTGATAGATCAGGTTAGGTTGCGCAAAGGATGGGTAGGGCAGGTGTTCCATTCGGGGCTGGATGCGAAAAACAGGGGGGTGGCTATATTAGTGGGGAAGCGGGTAATGTTCGAGGCAAAGACTATAGTGGCGGATAACGGGGGCAGATACGTGATGGTGAGTGGCAAATTGCAGGGAGAGATGGTGGTGTTGGTAAACGTGTATGCCCCGAATTGGGACGATGCCAATTTTATGAGGCGAATGCTAGGACGCATCCCAGACCTAGAGACCGGAAAGCTGATAATGGGGGGAGACTTTAACACGGTGTTGGAACCAAGGCTGGATAGGTCGAAGTCCAGGACTGGTAGGAGGCCGGCAGCAGCCAAGGTGCTTAAGGATTTTATGGAGCAGATGGGAGGGGTGGACCCGTGGAGATTCAGTAGACCTAGGAGTAAGGAGTTCTCGTTTTTCTCCTATGTCCATAAAGTCTATTCACGCATAGACTTTTTTGTGTTGGGTAGGGCATTGATCCCGAGGGTGAGGGGAACGGAATATACGGCTATAGCCATTTCGGATCATGCCCCACACTGGGTAGACTTGGAGATAGGGGAGGAAACAAGAGGGCGTCCACCCTGGAGAATGGACATGGGACTAATGGCGGATGAGGGGGTGTGCTTAAGGGTGAGGGGATGCATTGAAAAGTACTTGGAACTCAATGACAATGGGGAGGTTCAGGTGGGAGTGGTCTGGGAGGCGTTGAAGGCGGTGGTTAGGGGGGAGCTGATATCAATAAGGACACATAAAGGGAAGCAGGAGAGTAAGGAACGGGAGCGGTTGTTGCAAGAACTTTTGAGGGTGGACAGACAGTATGCGGAAGCACCGGAGGAGGGACTGTATAGGGAAAGGCAAAGGCTGCATGTGGAATTTGACTTGCTGACCACAGGCACTGCAGAGGCACAATGGAGGAAGGCGCAGGGTGTACAGTATGAATATGGAGAGAAGGCGAGCAGATTGCTGGCACACCAATTGAGGAAAAGGGGAGCAGCGAGGGAAATAGGGGGGGTGAGAGACGAAGATGGAGAGACGCAGCGGGGAGCGGAGAGAGTGAATGAAGTGTTTAAGACATTTTATAAAAAATTGTATGAAGCTCAACCCCCGGATGGGAGGGAGAGAATGATGGAGTTTTTGGATCGGCTGGAAATTCCCAAGGTGGAAGAGCAGGAAAGGATGGGATTGGGAGCACAGATCACGGTAGAAGAAGTGGTGAAAGGAATTAGGAACATGCAGACGGGAAAGGCCCCGGGACCGGACGGATTCCCAGTTGAATTTTACAGAAAATATTTGGACTTGCTCGCCCCGCTACTGACGAGGACCTTCAACGAGGCAAAGGAAAGGGGACAACTGCCCCCGACTATGTCAGAAGCAACGATATCGCTTCTTTTAAAGAAGGAAAAGGATCCGCTACAATGCGGGTCCTACAGACCAATCTCCCTCCTCAATGTAGATGCCAAGGTCTTGGCCAAGGTAATGGCAATGAGAATAGAGGAATGTGTCCCGGGGGTGGTTCATGAGGACCAAACTGGGTTTGTGAAGGGGAGACAGCTGAACACGAACATACGGAGGTTGTTAGGGGTAATGATGATGGCCCCACCAGAGGGTGAAACGGAGATAGTAGTGGCGATGGATGCCGAGAAAGCATTTGATAGAGTGGAGTGGGATTATCTGTGGGAGGTGTTGAGGAGATTTGGGTTCGGAGAGGGGTATGTTAGATGGGTGCAGCTGTTGTATAGGGCCCCAGTGGCGAGTGTGGTCACGAATGGACGGGGATCGGCATATTTTCGGCTCCATAGAGGGACAAGGCAGGGATGTCCTCTGTCCCCATTACTGTTTGTACTGGCGATTGAGCCCCTGGCGATAGCGCTGAGAGGTTCCAAGGGATGGAGGGGAATACTTAGGGGAGGAGAAGAACACCGGGTATCTTTATATGCGGATGATCTGCTACTATATGTGGCGGATCCAGCGGAGGGGATGCCAGAAATAATGCGGATACTTGGGGAGTTTGGGGATTTTTCAGGGTATAAATTGAACATGGGAAAGAGTGAGCTGTTTGTGGTGCATCCAGGGGAGCAGAGTAGAGAAATAGAAGACCTACCGTTGAGGAAGGTAACAAGAGACTTTCGTTACCTGGGGATCCAGATAGCTAAGAATTGGGGCACATTGCACAGGCTAAATTTGACGCGGTTGGTGGAACAGATGGAGGAAGATTTCAAGAGATGGGATATGGTAGCATTGTCAATGGCAGGGAGGGTGCAGGCGGTTAAGATGGTGGTCCTCCCGAGATTCCTTTTTGTGTTTCAGTGTCTCCCGGTGGTGATCACGAAGGCTTTTTTCAAAAGGATAGAAAAGAGTATCATGGGTTTTGTTTGGGCCGGGAAGACTCCGAGAGTGAGGAGGGGATTCTTACAGCGTAGTAGGGATAGGGGGGGGGCTGGCACTACCGAGCCTAAGTGAGTATTATTGGGCCGCTAATATTTCAATGGTGAGTAAGTGGATGGGAGAGGAGGAAGGAGCGGCGTGGAAGAGATTAGAGAGGGCGTCCTGTAGGGGGACCAGCCTGCAGGCTATGGTGACAGCCCCATTGCCGTTCTCACCAAGGAACTATACCACGAGTCCGGTGGTGGTAGCTACACTGAAGATTTGGGGACAGTGGAGACGACATAGGGGAAAGACCGGAGCACTGGGGGGGTCCCCGATAAGAAACAACCATAGGTTTGCCCCGGGGGGAATGGATGGGGGATATGGAATGTGGCAAAGAGCAGGTATAACGCAACTGAAAGATCTATTTGTGGATGGGAAGTTTGCGAGTCTGGGAGCGCTGACCGAGAAATATGGGTTGCCCCAAGGGAATGCATTCAGGTACATGCAATTGAGGGCTTTTGCGAGGCAACAGGTGAGGGAATTCCCGCAGCTCCCGACACAAGAGGTGCAGGACAGAGTCATCACAAAGAAATGGGTGGGGGACGGTAAGGTGTCGGATATATATAGGGAAATGAGAGACGAAGGGGAGACTATGATGGACGAACTAAAAGGGAAATGGGAAGAAGAGCTAGGGGAGGAGATTGAGGAGGGGATGTGGGCAGATGCCCTAAACAGGGTAAAGTCGTCGTCCTCGTGCGCCAGGCTAAGCCTGATTCAGTTTAAGGTATTACACAGGGCACATATGACTGGAACACGGCTCAGTAAATTTTTTGGGGTGGAGGATAGGTGTGCGAGGTGCTCGAGAAGCCCAGCGAATCATACCCATATGTTTTGGTCATGCCCGGCACTACAGGGGTTTTGGATGGGGGTGACAAAGGTGCTTTCGAAAGTAGTAGGAGTCCGGGTCGAACCAAGCTGGGGGTTGGCTATATTTGGGGTTGCACAAGAGCCGGGAGTGCAGGAGGCGAAAGAGGCCGATGTTTTGGCCTTTGCGTCCCTAGTAGCCCGGCGCAGAATATTGCTAATGTGGAAAGAAGCCAAGCCCCCGGGGGTGGAGACCTGGATAAATGATATGGCGGGGTTCATAAAGTTAGAGCGGATTAAGTTCGTCCTAAGGGGGTCGGCTCAAGGGTTTACTAGGCGGTGGCAACCGTTCGTCGAATATCTTGCGGAAAGATAGATAGGGGAGAACAAAGAAGGCAGCAGCAGCGGCCCAGGACTTCGGGGGGGGGGGGGGGATTGGGGGGGGGGTGTGGCCTGAGACAAGGCAGTTGCCAATTAGGGCTCGTTTTTTTTTTTTTTTTTTTTTTTGTTATTTAATATTTATTTATTTGTTGTTGTTTTTGTTTAAATTTAAAAAAGGTCATTATTATCTGTATTGTTACAATGTTGTGTAAAGGATGCACAATGTACTGTGTTGGTTGACCAAAAATTTTCAATAAAATATTATTTTTTAAAAAAATATATAGATAGGGAGGCCAAGGCGGAATTGGAAACAATCCAGGGAATTTTTAAATTGAGGCATTGCCAGACAAGGAATCTAACTAGATACAAAGTAGGAAATAGGAGCAGGAGAAGGCCATTCAGCCCCTCGAGCCTGATCCGCCATTCAATATAATCATGGCTGACCTGTTTGTGTTTCGACTTCCAAAATCCCATCTATCCCCGATAACGTTTGATTTCCTTGCTTAACAAGAATCTATCTCCCTATGCTGTAAAAATATTCAGTGACCCCTGCCTCGACCGATTTCTGAGGCAGAGACTTCCAAAGTCGCACAACCCTCGGAGAGAAAAACATTCTCAACTCTTCCCGGAAATGGGCGACCCCTATTTTGAAAAGTGCCCCCTGGTTCTGGACTCACCCACTAGAGGAAACATCCTTTCCGCATCCAGCTTGTCGAGACTGTTGCATTGCAATGATTGAGTCAATGCACCAGAGAACGTCTAGTTTGTGACTCGTTAAAGATTTATTAAATCACAATAACGTGGGAAGGCAAATAATACTAATACTACTAAACTATGAACAGTTAATAACTAGAATATGAGAGCTGACACTAAACACGACAATCCACAACGACTTCTAACCCCAGATTCCTTGAGGCTGCAAAATCCTGTGGTAGGTACATCTGCACTGCCACCTGCTGGCTGGAGGTCTGACATGTTAACATACAGAATTGCGTATGCATATCATTACAGAGGCCGTCCAGGCTCTTATACACTTAGATCAAGCCACCCTTGAACCGTCTAAACTCCAGTGGAAACAAGCCCAACCATGTCCAACCTCTCCTCATAAGGCAACTCCCTCATTCCAGGCGTCAGTCTAGTGAACCCTCTCTGAAGATGTAGGTGCTGATGAGAGAGTGAGAAGGCTGTAGTGTGGGGGAAGTGCCTGCACCACTTCAAATTGCTAATTCAATCGCCGAGCTAGTGAATGATGGAGCCACACAGTTGACTCGTGCCCTGCCCTGGGATCCTTACTCGAAAGGGTCACTGTTGCCGATACCTTGCAGAGTGTTTCATTCTGGCAGCGGAAGTGTAGAAACATCCAATCATTTATTGCCAGGAGGATTTTAAAGGAATCTGTGTTTGCCAATTCACACACACACGGCCTGGCATGAAGGACACAGCCTCTCCATCTCCGCGGTAAAATTGCCGTTCAATTAGCACGTCAAGCAAGGTTTTATATAGCCGTGTCTGGTGTAATTTCAGCATTCAGCTCTTGAAGCAGGGACAGGAAGCAATTCACAGAGCACTCGATTCCCACATCTGGAAACAACATGTCTCCAATCCTTTTCCAGACTGAAGAGGAAAGCGAGTCGGTGGGGGGAGGGGAGGGGGTGGGGGGGAGGAGCGAGGGTAGGGGGGATGGGAGGGTGGGGGGGAGGAGCGAGGATAGGGGGGAGGGGAGGAGAGAGAGACGGGGAAAACCGAGGGTCACTTTCACCAGTTGGTGTTGCATTTCTCTCCCTCCAATACGGCAGCTGGCAGGAGGACCCGTGTGCCCCCCCCCCCCCCCACCCCCACCCCCAGTATCCTGGTCATAAGCCCGCCTTTCACAGTTACAGAAAGAGTTGGCAGCACAGCCCCTATCGTGCAGCTCAATCCTCCGCACAGTCCTGCGCAAGACAAGTGTAGTTCCGTCGCAGCACCATCTTGTGCAGGATTCTCCCTCACTGGAAGCACTTCAGTTTGTTAAGACGTTCATTTGGGAGTGGTGCGCAATAAGTGGAAAAGCATGTGTGCCGTCCACTGAGATTCCTGTCAAATGGGCTGGTGAACTCAATCGCTTCATCAGCTGGAGCCCCTCTACAGAGGCCAAAGGATCTGTCACAGATCTGTCACAGGGGAACAGTTTACTGTCAACCGGTCTGCTCTTGCACAAGTTTGGCGACTGGTCACAAATGTACGGCATTGAGCGAAGCCTGGGTCCTAACCACTTGCCGGGCTTCATTCACCCAATTGCCATTCATGGGATCTTGCAGTGTACAAGATGGCTGCCACGTTTGCCTGCATAGCAGGAGCTGGGATAGTTTCTCCCCACCGATTAGGGTAGCGTTCAGATTCATTCTGGACTCTTGTGTCCCTTAGCTCTGAGTTCAGCAATTCAGAGTAATAGAGAATCAGTCCGAGGTCACGGGCCTACACGGACACAACTGCTGCTAAATGCCGCCGCAGCAGGCCTCAGGGCGGACGGCATGGTTATCGATGCAGTTCCTGGTCACGGTTGTTATGTCGGCAGACACAGCAGCCATCTTAGAAACTGCAAATCCCAAGGTTTGCTACTGATTGAGTGATGTAGATGGAAATCAGGTGAATGGACTTCCAGTTGTGACCATGGAGTGAGTGGTCACGTACAGGGCTGCTCCTGCTTAAAGTCACAGAAAAGGGCTCCTTTCACACAGATCCAGGTGGAGTTTTGATGAAGAGGCGTAGGCGAATGTTAGAGGAGTAGTTTACCCCTGGAATGGTATATCTCCTGATCGCCAGGCCCGGCAGAAAACAGTGAGAGGTTTGGCTGGAAAGCTGATAGAATCTAGTGCTGCAGCAACAGCCTCTTCCAGCATGCAGGCGGGAGAGGGGCAAGCTGGAAAGCCCCAGATACAGCAACTGATGACTTTTATCAAGGAGGAATTCCATAAACAGAGGAAAGAAATGCATGAGGACCATGCAAAGGCCATTGCAGAAGCTGCGGCACCCCTGAAGAGTACTTTGGGGCTGATGGAGAGATGTTTGGAGGTGCAGGGGTCACAGATTCGGGAGATTGAAGGAGTGATCCCGGACCACAGCGATCGTGTGGTGGCTCTGGAGGCGGAGGTGGGGCTCCTAGGGGACCTTTGTAAAACGTTGAGAGCAAAGGTTGAGGAGCAGGAGAATGCCTCGAGAAGACAGAACATGCGAATAGTGGGCCTGCCTGAAGGAGTGGACGGTGTGAGTGTCACGAGGTACGTCTCGAAGATGCTGGAGGGGCTGGTGGCAGAAGGGACAGCAGCCCGCTCCTCGGAGAATCGACTGCCGGCGTCGGACCGACGCCGCGGAGAAAAATGGCGCGAGCGCCAATTCTCCCATACGGCGCGGCATGGGAGAATTGCGCCCAAAGTATGAGTTAAGGGGCTCAACAGGGGAGTTTGAGAAACGGTGGCGGATGTTTGTGACCGTGTTTGAGGAGCTGTTCGTCGCAAGGGGGGGGGGAGAGGGGGGGGGGGCGTGAAAAAGGAGGAAAATCTGTACAAACTGTATAGTTGATTGTTGGGAAGAATGTTTCCCAAGATGTTTATTTGCTGGAACCTACTTTGATACAAGTTTGAATAAAATGCGTTTTAAAAAAAAAAGGAAATCAGGTGAGTGAGGGAGAGCTCGCCTGATGATGGAGCGGAGATGCGCCTCGCTGCTCACATTGAGGCCTGGGTTTTCAAACTGGGGGCAAGAAACGGATTGCGGGACAATTAATGGACCCTGATCCCGTGAAGTATCTGTGTCGTAAATGTAAAGGCCCTAATTCAGCAGGCAGCGAGCTCAGCTCTTAATAGTGGCATTGAGAATGTAACGTTCAATGGTTCAAGCATTCTGGGTTCAATTTGGTGTGTCTGTTAACTGTTCTATCAACTGTGCTTGATTGGTGAAGCCTGGGTGTGGACTCGGAGCTAAAGTAAACAGGAAAACCTGGAAGCTGAGCTGTCAGCATGAATAAAGACATTTTGTGACTGCAGAGATGTTTTAAAAATCTTGTAAATAAGCCTGTGGCACATTTGAAACCAGTGTCACCTCTGCATTGATTTTGGGCGTGATTTTTCAAGGCGTGCCCATTCCTATTGGGTGATTGAAATTCCTGACCCAAGTGTCTGGGGTGGGAGTTGTTCCATTCTCCTGCCTAACACAAGCTTCCCCAAAAAATAGAAATGGCCAAAAAAGACGACCGCCATTTCATTCGCTGTGAGGTGCTTTGAGACCTTTCCCGAGAACGGTAGCACACGTGGCTAGCTCTCTGGCTTCACAGCGCCAGGGACCCAGGTTCGATTCCCCACTGGGCCACTGTCTGTGCAGAGTCTGCACGTCCTCCCCGTGTCTGCGCGGGTTTCCTCCGGGTGCTCCGGTTTCCTCCCACAGTCCAAAGGCGTGCAGGTTAGGTGGATTGACCATGATAAATTGCCCTTAGTGTCCAAAAAGGTTAGGAGGGGTTATTGGGTTACGGGGATAGGGTGGACGTGAGGGCTTAAATGGGCCGGTGCAGACTCGATGGGCCGAATGGCCTCCTTCAGCACTATATGTTCTATGTAATGGTCGGTACGCATGGCAGTGATTCGATACAGGATACTGGCTGACATTAAACGGCGATGTTCGCGCACAAATCTGAAAGACGTTTTTCACTGCTGGAGAATGGAAGCATTTTCCAATCCAGGCAAGGCAGTATCGGCAGCAAGGAATCTGAGGCCTAACATCAGTCAGACGAGCTCCCCTGACCCAGACCAGCGTGCCCTTTTGCTCTCTCATTTCTATGCCAACCATGCTGAGGCCTGTCTCAATGGCATTGCCAAATTGTGTTCTTTAAGCCTGTGTCCCGGACTGAGTAATTACATCCAGTACATCCAGGGCAGCATGGTAGCATTGTGGATAGCACAATTGCTTCACAGCTCCAGGGTCCCAGGTTCGATTCCGGCTTGGGTCACTGTCTGTGTGGAGTCTGCACATCCTCCCCGTGTGTGCGTGGGTTTCCTCCGGGTGCCCCGGTTTCCTCCCACAGTCCAAAGATGTGCAGGTTAGGTGGATTGGCCATGCTAAAATTGCCCTTAGTGTCCAAAATTGCCCTTAGTGTTGGGTGGGGTTAGTGGGTTATGGGGATAGGGTGGAAGTGTGGACCTTGGGTAGGGAGCTCTTTCCAAGAACCGGTGCAGACTCAATGGGCCGAATGGCCTCCTTCTGCACTGTAAATTCTATGATGTTCAGTGAGGGTTTACCAACTCCCAGCATGGAAAGAGTACAAACAATGCTTTGTTCTTGGGAATGGGGACCTATGTCAAAAATAATGGCCCATGAACACCTTGGCTTCATACAAACAGAGGAGCAGTAATAGGCCATTTGGCCCATCGAGTCCAACACCATTTGTCCCACTCCCGCATTCCTTAATGTCATTCGCATCCCCCAGAGATCTATCGATTTCTTTTTTTTTTAAATTTCCAATTAAGGAGCAATTTAGCGTGGCCAATCCACCTACCCTGCACATCTTTTGATTGTGGGGGTGAGACCCCCGCAGACACAGGGACAATGTGCAAACTCCACACCGACAGTGACCGGGGATTGAACCCGGGTCCTCGGCGCCATGAGGCAGCAGTGCTAACCACCGTGCCCCCCTATTGATTTCTATTTTGGACTGAGCTTCCCTCGGGTGGAAAATTCCAAAGATTTCCCACCTTCTGAGTGAAGAAATTCCTCCTCCTCTCTGTCTTAAACGGCCTGCCCCTTATCCTGACTCTGTGTGCCCCCTGGTTCTGGACCCACCCGCCAGGGGAGATCAGTCCTATCGACACCTACCCCCTCGAGCCCTGCAGATACCTTGTAGCTTTCCATGAAATCACCTCTCAATCTTCAAAATGCTAAAGAATACAGGCCCAGTCTCCTCAATTTCTCCTCACAAGACAATCCCGCCGCCCCAGGGATTAGTCTGGTGAACCGCCGTTACGCTCCCTCTACGGCAAACATGTCTACCCTTCCTTAGCTGAGCAGATTGTACACAACAGTGCAACAAGTGCCCGAGCCTGTCTACGAGGGCCTTATTGCCCCGTTAATACCAGCTGTCGGGCAGGTAAAACCAATCCCCCCCCCCCCCCCCACGCCAATGTGGTCTGCAGGAAATAAGAACGTTGTGGAAAGGTTTAGATCAAGAGTCACTTTTAACAATTGCACAAATCATAGAACAGCTGCACCACATTTAAAAGTTAAAGGAGAAAAGGAGCGGGGGGGTGGGGGGGGAATCCTAGCCATCATTAACCTCAAAGGGTTCAGGGAACACATGTGAGACTGAAAGGCAATGCGGAAGAAAAGGGCTTTTTTTTTAAACCGGTGAATGCTTTTCCAATCCCATCCCATCAGTTAGGATGTGCTTTGAAAAAAGTAACGAGGCCAGGTGGATTAAAAGTTATCCAGCCTGGAGTGCTGCTGGGGACACGATACCGAGCGCCTCCAGACTGATAGTTACCAGAGTTGCTCATTGCTTCCACAGAGGCCCAGTGGAGTAGACAAGGGCCTCCTTTCTTCCAAAGGGCAGCCGTTCTCCTCTGGGCCTGTTGCAGCGTGGCGGGGGAAGTGCTCGCATGCCAAGGATCCCTGCAGTACTTGTACAGTTCAAAACTGTAAACTGAGTCGCTCCCCCCACAGCGGCCCAATAATAAATCAAAATCAAACAAAGCGCTCAGGCTGGATAGGTAGGGGGTGGTGGTGGGGGCGGGGGGGGGGGGCGGTGGGGGGGGGGGGGGGGGGGGGGGGGGGGGGGGGGGGGGGGGGGGGGGGGGGGGGGAGAAGAAAGAACGCAAACAGGCCAAAAGGTTAGGTGGAGGGGGAGGCGGGTGTGCTCGATAGAATATATGGCCGAGACTGGAAACAGTAAAGGCGCAATTCGACCGGCCACTGACTCTGTGGTTTGTCGTCTTTTCTCTCGAGCTAATATTTGTTTCTGTGCGGCCTCAAGCTGCCAGTTGCATCCACACCTTTTTTCAAAAGGAACAGATCTTTCATTTAAAGCCCCCAAACGTATTGGCAGACTTGTGGCGTTAACACTTTCGCCGGCCATACATCTGAGCAGGAGGCCTCCCGGAAAGCACTGACTCACACACACACACACACACACGGCCAGACAGTAACCCCCACCCCCACGCTGCCTGCTTTCCCCCTTCTCTGCATCTGCAGTCACTTCATGGTTTTTGTTGCTCGCGTTCGGCTGCAGGGAGCCAGGGACACAAAAAGACGGAGCATTGCAAAAAGAGACCCGCTTAAATTCACAGTGCAAGCCAGACCCGGGCTCAGCAGGATCCAGTGGCGAGGGTTGCCCCGTTAACGGCCAGTTGTTGGGGAGTTAAAACTGTCGGGGCTGCTGCCTTTCAGATGAAACTTCAACCCCAACCCGTCCCCGTCCCCCATCCCCGTCCCCTGTCCCCCGTATCCCCCGTATCCCCGTTTGTGGGATCTTGCCATGCACAGGTCGGCTGCCAACATTTTCTGCGTTACAACAGTAAATAAACTCCTAAAAGGACTCCATTGACTGTGCAGCCATTTGGAGGTGCCCTGAGAACATAAATGCAAAAAGAAACATTTTCCATGGAAGGGCAACTGTTGACCCCCCCCCCCCCACCACCCCCCCCCCCCCACCCCCCCCCACCACCCCCCACCCCCCGCCAATTCGGACAGGGTCAAGGCAACCAAGTTCCCTTTAACCTCCTTTCTCGTAACGTGTGACCGAGTGTAACATTTTCGGAGTCTCCTGTACCAGACTTTGTGCAAGGGAAACAGTACAACATTTGGTTTTGTATCAAGCTGTCTCGTGCAATCTTTCATCCTGTGAAATAGGGCATAAAACCTTCACAGCGCAGGATCATGATGAAGTGGGCCTCAATCAGGCATGGGAACAGGAACTACCTCCCCCAGTCTCCTTCATAGGTTATATTTCATAGGAGCATTGAGCACAGAAGGAGGCCATTCGCTCATTGTGCTGGCTTTTTGATAGAGCTATCTGACTGATCTCACTCCTCTTTGCTCTTTCCCCACTGCCCTGAAAATTTGTCCCTTTCAAGTATTTTTACATCCGTTCCTTATGACTGGAGAAAATAAAACATTTATTGTTGCGAGGTTAGTTGGGCTATTACCTTGCCATTGGCAGGAATGCAGGCAGACGCACTCGGTGCATGAGGCATAGGAACAGGAAGAGGCCCTTCAGCCTTCTTCCATCAATCAGTGAGGCCCTGGCTGTAACTTGCCTCCACCTCCTCACTTTGGCTCCCTTGCCTAGATCTCCCTAAATCTATTGATGTCAGGTTTAAAATTATTATTATTTTTTTAATTTAGAGTGTCCAATTCATTTTTCCAATTAAGGGGCAATTTAGCGTGGCCAATCCACCTAGCCTGCAGATATTTTGGGTTGTGGGGGCGAAACCCACGCAGACACGGGGAGAATGTGCAAACTCCACACGGACAGTGACCTAGAGCCGGGATCGAACCTGGGACCTCGGCGCCGTGAGACAGTTGTGCTAACCCACTGCGTCACCGTGCCGCCCATAGGTTTAAAAATTATTAACTGAGCTAGTATCTGTTACTTGGGAGGTCTTGTGATGCAGTGGGTAGTGTCCCTAGCTCTGGGCCAGACAATTCGGGTTGACTCCCACTTTAGGACTTGATGCAAAGGCAAGGTGTGTTCATAACATGGCCAAACATGTCGATTGTCAGCCTGTTAATCCTTCCAGTCCGCCTGAATGCCCGTGGTCGGGGCAGGAGATATTCTTGATCTACCACACTGCAGAAGGTGATGGGTGTACCACTGCCATACTTGGCCAAGGATAACCACGGACCAATCCAATGGATGTCCATGGTTACCAATGCCCTCTTAGGGCTTGCGAGGGAGGGAGGGGTCGGGAGGAGGAGAGGGTTAGGAAGGGAATTCCAGAGTTTGGGACCCAGGCAGCTCGAGGCACAACCGTCCAACGGCGGAGCGATTGGAAGTTGTGAATGTCCAAAAGGTCGGGCCTGGAGGTGTGCGGAGATCTCGGAAGGCCGTGGAGTGGGAGGGGATTTTTGAGATAGGGAGGTGCGAGGTCACGGAAGGATTTGAGAACAAGGAGGAGAATTTTAAAATCGAGGAGCCAAAATCTGTCGGTGAGCACTGAGGTGATAGGTAACAGAAACTTAGTGCGAGTGAGGAAACGTTGTGATGATATGCATAATAAGCTTGTACGTGATGTTATGCACGGCCTCCAACCACCATGTGGCATTGTGAAATGAAAATGAATGAAAATCGCTTCTTGTCACAAGTAGGCTTCAAATGAAGTTACTGTGAAAAGCCCCTGGTCGCCACATTCCGGCGCCTGTTCGGGGAGGCTGGTACCGGAAACCCATCACATCACCATGTGATCTGGGAGTTGGGAGTTGGTCGTGCTGGGATTTAGACGTATTTACAGTAGTTCCAAGAAAGTTGTTTCATGTTAGTTGTTTGTTAGTTAATTTATCCCAGTATTCTTACCCACAGTTTGTTGTATAATAAATTATTTCAAACTACATGTTCTGTAGTTCATCATTCACTTTGGACAGTCTACAGAACAACACAAACGTGCCATAAACCAACAAGCTTTATTTATGCAGCATCCTCAATGTGATGAATGCATTTACATAGCACCTTTAATTGTCAAACATCCCAAGCTGCTTCACAGGAGTGTTATCAAACAAAATGTGACACCGGGCCATATACGGACATCTTCGGACAGGTGAGATTGGTTGTGGATGTCGGTTCTTTTTAATTTTTTGTTAAAGAATCTTTATTGTCACAAGTAGACTTACATTAACACTGCAATGACGTTACTGTGAAGAGACCCTAGTCGCCACATTCCGGCGCCTGTTCGGGTACACAGAGGGAGAATTCAGAATGTCCAATTCACCTAACAAGCACGACTTTCGGGGCCTGTGGGAGGAAACCGGAGCACCCGGAGGAAACCCGCGCAGACACGGGGGAGAACGTGCAGACTCCGCACAGACAGTGACCCAAGCCAGGAATCGAACCCGGGACCCTGGAGTTGTGAAGCCACAGTGCTAGTGCTACTGTTCGAAGGGATATTTTGAAAGAGGAGGGGTGGGGAGAGGGGGGTGGGGTAGGAGGGTTAGGGAGGTATTTTCAGAGTTTAGGGCCCAGCCAGTTAAAAGCATCGCCACGTCAATCATGTCACGACTATAAAGAAAATTCTGACACCTGACCCCAAACCAGAAACATGTACAAGAACTCACTGGCCATATTTTAGATCACTGACACACGTTTTTGGAAGGCAGCTAATGATCTGTGGAAAACCACAATTTAAAAATAGCAAAACGGAATTAGAAACAGAGAAAAGTCACCATGTCTGCCTCAGCCAAAAAAGAACTGTCCAACGCAATCCCAGTTTTCAGTTCTTGGTCAATGGCCGAATAGGTTACCATAACTCAAACGGCAAGTGTTTGTTTTTTAAATGCAAAGGGGATTTCAGCCTCTTTCAAGCTGTGGGTTCCAGGCCCCACAAACACATGGTTGAAATAAAGTCTCCTCAACGTCCCTCTAACTCTTCTCACAGTTACTTTAAGTCACTGCCCCTCCCTTATTGTCCTCTCTGCCCAATCCACTCTACCCAGGCCCCTCGTAATTTTATATACCTCAACCTGTTCCAGGTAAAACAATCCTGGCCAATCCAATCTTTCCTCACCGCTAAAATTCGCCAGTCCAGTCAACATCCTCTGTAAATCTCGACCCCCCCCTCCCATGCCAGTGCAATATCAACCTTCCTGAAATGTGGTGACCAGTACTCTTAACACAGTTCCAGCATAACCTCCTTGCTCATCGATTCTATGGCTCAGCTAATCAATTCGAGGAATCTTTTATCCCTGTTAGCTTAACCATCTCATCTCTCTGCCCCTTTGAGACTTATGGACATACACGCCAAGGTCCTGTGGTGATGTGCATCAATGTAAATACATGTAGGCTAGCTAGACACGAGAGGGAGCACTAGAAACATCACACACACACTCAACCAATAGATCAAGTCGATAGGACACGACCAATAGACATTCACGATACACAAGGAGGTAACACGACCTCAGGGGGGCATTACACCAACCCACATATAAAGGACACCACACACATGATCTGCCTCTTTCCAGTGAAGACAGTCAGTGAGTACAGACACAGGGTTGATTCAATATTACACCCACCACGTGGATTGCAGCAACTGGTTAGTCAGTCTGGGTAGCTACAGTAGGATTAGCAGTAGTGTCGAACTCGAGTAATAGAAGTGTAAATAGTTTAATAGCGTGTTGAAGTTATCTCCACGTCTAAACCTTCCTTTGTCAAGTGCACCACAAGGAAGCCGCTTATGTTACACCTACAACATAACAAATCATGGTACCAGGAGTGGGGTGTTTCAATCCACATAGCCATACCTCAGCGTACAGTGACAACCAGCAACAATACCAGGCAAGATGTTCGAGATCCGGGTTCCGCAGCAGCTCCAATGCCAAGGCGACCTCCGCGAAAACTGGCGGGCATTCTGGCAAAGATTTGAAATCTTCCTGGTGGCAGCCGAACTAGAAGAAGTGGCCGATCCTGAAAAAACAGAGCCTCTCCTCACCATCGCCGGTGCCAGAGCAGAAGAAATCTTTCAAAAATTCATGTTCTCCAAGGGGCAAAACAGGAGCGACTTCCAGGCAGTCCTGGACAAATTCGGCAAATACTGTGAGGAAAACACACTCCAACCAGCAAGAAAAGGTAAGAGAAACGCCAGTAGTCACCACGAGGCCGAGATCCCGGAGCAGAGAACAGTTTGGATCGGCGGCCATCTTTCGAAAGGTACTGCACTTGCGCAGTTGCGCAATGCGCAAATGAGAACAAGGCCCAAAGTAAAGAAACAGTGATCTGCACATGATGTCAGAGGCCCCGGATCACGCCCATTTAAAGGGGAAACGTCCCAAATCAAAGAAAAAATATTTTAAAGCTGTAAAACAACCTTCCTTCACCTGGAATGACAGCACAATGCCTCAAATTGAACCAGGAAATGAAATTAACCTCCGAAGAACCCTGCAACAAGCAGTTACCTACGCCCAAACCGATGATTCCGACCTTGAATACTTCGATACCGACCTTTACATTTTCTCTGGACCTCGCGAGCCCAATGCCAGCTCCGACGCAAACAGTGATGATACGGTCCTAGAAGACGACGACTTGGACGAACCTTTCACCTTGGGAGGCTACCCCAGTACCAAATCCGAACCGCAACTAGACGTGTTGCACATTGGCGACCCCCGGATTGAATCCGACGCAGCCGCGGATTCGTTCTTCAGATTTGAGGATCTTCAGCCCAGCAGATATGACATCCCAACTCGTGAGTGCAGGATGATGCTGCAGCCTGAAACCAAGAGACAGAGAGCGGTACACGCCCACAGAGAGCGGCCTGCTGCCACACAGAGCGTGGTCCACGCACCGCTCAGATTTCCCGACTCTACGAAAGAAGACACGCAAGACTCCACACCGCAGTCCTTGCATGAACAAGATGTGACTCCAGTGTCACAAGCCTCCACAGCGAGCTCGTGGACAGACTCCACAATTGCAGAAACGCAAGACTCCAGAGCGCAGTCCTTGCACGAGCAAGAAGTGACTCCAGTGTCACAAGCCTCCACAGCGAGCTCGTGGACAGACTCCACGATAGAAGAAACGCAAGACTCCAGAGCGCAGTCCTTGCAGGTACAAGACCATGAGGGTCTAGCAACCTCCTCTGACCAACTAGCGGCAGACGATGCAAGTCTGCCGTGCTCAAGTAAACAGCAAGAAAACTATGACAGTCTACCACGCTCCAGTGCACAGCAGGACAACCATGACGGTCTATCATGCTACAGTGAAGAACAAAGCGACGATGACAGTCCAAGCCCAAATGAAGGACAACAGCAAGACAATGACAGTCCACCCACATTGTTTGCGTCACCAGATGAAGACTCTGACAATTTACCCAACCCAAATGAACAACAAGCAGCTACTGAGGCTCTACCCACGGTATGTGAGACAAACAAAGAACAAAGAACAAAGAAATGTACAGCACAGGAACAGGCCCTTCGGCCCTCCAAGCCCGTGCCGACCATACTGCCCGACTAAGCTACAATCTTCTACACTTCCTGGGTCCGTATCCTTCTATTCCCATCCTATTCATATATTTGTCAATATGCCCCTTAAATGTCCCTATCGTCCCTGCTTCCACTACCTCCTCCGGTAGTGAGTTCCAGGCACCCACTACCCTCTGCGTAAAAAACTTGCCTCGTACATCTACTCTAAACCTTGCCCCTCTCACCTTAAACCTATGCCCCCTAGTAATTGACCCCTCTACCCTGGGGAAAAGCCTCTGACTATCCACTCTGTCTATGCCCCTCATAATTTTGTATACCTCTATCAGGTCGCCCCTCAACCTCCTTCGTTCCAGTGAGAACAAACCGAGTTTATTCAATCGCTCCTCATAGCTTATGCCC
Source organism: Scyliorhinus torazame (assembly GCF_047496885.1). NCBI lineage: Eukaryota > Metazoa > Chordata > Chondrichthyes > Carcharhiniformes > Scyliorhinidae > Scyliorhinus > Scyliorhinus torazame. The sequence continues at coordinate 260,438,156 of NC_092715.1, read as the reverse complement.
TCCATACCAGGCAACATTCTGGTAAATCTCTTCTGCACCCTCTCTAAAGCCTCCACATCCTTCTGGTAGTGTGGCGACCAGAATTGAACACTATACTCCAAGTGTGGCCTAACTAAGGTTCTATACAGCTGCAACATGACTTGCCAATTCTTATACTCAATGCCCCGGCCAATGAAGGCAAGCATGTCGTATGCCTTCTTGACTACCTTCTCCACCTGTGTTGCCCCTTTCAATGACCTGTGGACCTGTACTCCTAGATCTCTTTGACTTTCAATACTCTTGAGGGTTCTACCATTCACTGTATATTCCCTACCTGCATTAGCCCTTCCAAAATGCATTACCTCACATTTGTCCGGATTAAACTCCATCTGCCATCTCTCCGCCCAAGTCTCCAAACAATCTAAATCCTGCTGTATGCTCCGACAGTCCTCATCGCTATCCGCAATTCCACCAACCTTTGTGTCGTCTGCAAACTTACTAATCAGACCAGTTACATTTTCCTCCAAATCATTTATATATACTACAAAGAGCAAAAGATCCCTGTGGAACACCACTGGTCACAGCCCTCCAATGAGAAAAGCATCCTTCCATTGCTACTCTCTGCCTTCTATGGCCTAGCCAGTTCTGTATCCACCTTGCCAGCTCACCCCTGATCCCGTGTGACTTCACCTTTTGTACTAGTCTACCATGAGGGACCTTGTCAAAGGCCTTACTGAAGTCCATATAGACAACATCCACTGCCCTACCTGCATCAATCATCTTAGTGACCTCCTCGAAAAACTCTATCAAGTTAGTGAGACACGACCTCCCCTTCACAAAACCGTGCTGCCTCTCACTAATACGTCCATTTGCTTCCAAATGGGAGTAGATCCTGTCTCGAAGAATTCTCTCCAGTAATTTCCCTACCACTGAAGTAAGGCTCACCGGCCTGTAGTTCCCGGGATTATCCTTGCTACCCTTCTTAAACAGAGGAACAACATTGGCTATTCTCCAGTCCTCCGGGACATCCCCTGAAGACAGCGAGGATCCAAAGATTTCTGTCAAGGCCTCAGCAATTTCCTCTCCAGCCTCCTTCAGTATTCTGGGGTAGATCCCATCAGGCCCTGGGGACTTATCTACCTTAATATTTTTTAAGACACCCAACACCTCGTCTTTTTGGATCACAATGTGACCCAGGCTATCTACACCCCCTTCTCCAGACTCAACATCTACCAATTCCTTCTCTTTGGTGAATACTGATGCAAAGTATTCATTCAGTACCTCGCCCATTTCCTCTGGCTCCACACATAGATTCCCTTGCCTATCCTTCAGTGGGCCAACCCTTTCCCTGGCTACCCTCTTGCTTTTTATGTACGTGTAAAAAGCCTTGGGATTTTCCTTAACCCTATTTGCCAATGACTTTTCATGATCCCTTCTAGCCCTCCTGACACCTTGCTTAAGTTCCTTCCTACTTTCCTTATATGCCACACAGGCTTCGTCTGTTCCCAGCCTTTTAGCCCTGACAAATGCCTCCTTTTTCTTTTTGACGAGGCCTACAATATCACTCGTCATCCAAGGTTCCCGAAAATTGCCGTATTTATCTTTCTTCCTCACAGGAACATGCCTGTCCTGTATTCCTTTCAACTGACACTTGAAAGCCTCCCACATGTCAGATGTTGATTTGCCCTCAAACATCCGAGACGAGTGACGACAGCATCCCACTTCCCATGCAAGATGTGCAAAGTGACAGACCTCAGCTAGTGTGTACAGAGGCACTCGACGATCACTGTGAGACCACTGGTGACTCCGGTGACACCATGATACTTCCACCCTCATTCGCTCGAACCTCTCCACAAGTCAATGCATTCCTGTATGTTCCAACTCCAGACGTGCAGCTTCAAGAAATCTCAGCTGACTCCAGTGAACCTGCTAAGACTCCGGACGGGGAGCATCAACAAACCAACACCGACTCAGTTAAAACAGACCAGACTCCAGATGGGGAGCAACCAAACACCGACTCTGATTCATGTAAGCCGGACTTTACTCCAGACAGGGAGTGCCGCAACCTCAGTGATGGCACGCTCAGGGTGACAGCAGATGCCACAACGACAGGAGATGGATCACTTAACAATTACACTGGGTCAGTAATAACAAGCAGCGGCTACAATCCAAGAGGAATACATCAATATTCACCACAGCTATATCCACACATTTTTTCCACACCGGTAGTGCAGCCAATGACAGCTCATGCTGGACAAACCCAGTATTCAGGCATGCAGCAGCCAGCAGTCTATGCAGCATATTCTCAAACAGGCCAGCACTACGGATTGCCCACTAATGGAATCAAGACCGAAGGAGGACTACCGCCAGCGCAATCTGCACTACAGACTGGATGCCTTAGTTACAGCCCAGGATTTGCTGCACCCCAGCCTGGCCAGATGGCATATTCCTATCAGATGCAAGGTTCTAGTTTCACACCATCACCAGGTATTTATGCGAGCAGCTATTCTGTCTCCAATTCGACAAGCTGCAGCGGTTCTCAGCAGAATCACCCTTCCAGCACAGCATGTGGCCAGAACCAGTATGCACAGTCTTATCCAACTTCAATATATGGCACATCCATGACCTCGAATGATACTGTTGAGGGTACCTCTTCAACATCAACATCTTATCAGCTACAAGATGCCATCCGACAGCATCATCGCAAACATCGGAAAAAGCAAGGGACTCCAAATCAGACAGCGAAGTGATTTGACCACTTCTTGGTTCCTGTGGCACAGGGACGTTGATGGCGTTCATAACCAAGAGAGACATTTGACCATGATGATTGATGGTTTATGGACTCACACAAATGATTTGGACTTATTGTTTAATCACTGTTCCCATGACTTGTATATACCTTACCTTATCTACCTGTTCTTTGTTCAATTTTCTTAAAGTGTACAGAAAATATGAACACATAAAAAAGGGGGGGATGTGGTGATGTGTAACAATGTAAATGCATGTAGGCTATCTAGACACTAGAGGGAGCACTAGAAACATCACACACACACACTCAAGCAATAAATCAAGTAGATAGGACACGACCAATAGACATTCACGATACACAAGGAGGTAACACGACCACAGGGGAGCATTACACCAACTCATATATAAAGGACACCACACACATGATCTGCCTCTTTCCAGTGGAGACAGTCAGTAAGTACAGACACAGGGTTGATTCAATATTACACCCACCACGTGGATTGCAGCAACTGATTAGTCAGTTTGGGTAACGAGAGTAGGACTAGCAGTAGTGTCGAACCCGAGTAATAGAAGTGTAAATAGTTTAATGAACGTGTTGAAGTTATCTCCACGTCTGAACCTTCCTTTGTCAAGTGCGGAGCACCCAGAGGAAACCCACGCACAGACGGGGAGAACATGCAGACTCCGCACAGACAGTGACCCAAGCCGGAATCGAACCTGGGACCCTGGTGCTGTGAAGCAATTGTGCTATCCACAATGCTACCGTGCTGACCCAAAATGTTACCAGATGCTGCAGTGGGATTTGAACCCACATTCCCAGAATATTACTCTGCACTCTGAAGAACTGTTCCAGCGACATTCCCACTATGCCACCACCTCCCCATTCCTGCAGTCTACAGCAATCCTCCTCCCTATCAACCAGAGGGCTAATTTTTATATAATCTGCAAACTTCCTAGTCATGCCCCCTGCATTGAAGTCTAAATCACTGATAAAAATATATTAAAAAACAAGGTGTCGAGGACTGAGCCTTGTGGAACCCCACTGGGTACAGCCTTCCACTCATAAAAACACCCATCAAACCCATTGCTTCCAGCCACTGAGCCAATGTTGGTTCCAATTGTCACTTGCCCTGGGATCCTCTGGGTTCTTAGTTTTACCACCAGTCTGCAACAGTCCAATAATGCGATCGCACTATCCAGTACATAGCTGAATGAGCAGTGTGTTGTAACTGGCCTTAACCCAGCTCCAATTGTAACCTAGAACCGGAATCTAGTGCAGGACGGAGATGTGTTGTCAGGGCTGTCGGGGAGATGGGCAAGAGCTGGGACGTGCAACACAAAAAAAACCACTGAAACCGATTGTTGGAACGTAGCATGTTGACAGGCTAGTAACACGCAATAGCCATGTCCCCAAGCATGCAATGCATGTGAAACGTTGGAGGCAGGCACACACATTACATGAATAGATGTATCTACCAGCATAGAATCCCTACAGTGCAGAAAGAGGCCATTCGGCCCATCGAGTCTGCACCGACTCTTTGAGAGAGCACCTTATCTAGGTCCACTCACCCACCCTATCCCAGTAACCCCACCAGACTTGTGCATCTTTGGACACTAAGGGGCAATTTGGCACGGCCAATCCACTTAACCTGCACATATTTGGATTGTGGGAGGGGAACGGAGCACCCGGAGGAAACCCACCCAGACACGGGGAGAAAGGGCAAACTCCACCCAGACAGTCACCCAAGGTCAGAATCAAGCCCAGGTCCCAGGTGCTGTGAGGTAACAATGCTAACCACCGCCACCATGCCACCCAGTATAAACCTGCTGGGCCGAATGGTCTGTTTCAGTGCTGTCAACGGTGTTCTCAGTCAATACTGGCCATGCGTGCAAACAATGAAACAATCAAAGCCGTCTAATGGGGAGAGCTTTCTTAATTAATTTCCCTGCTTCTGTGGGATCGCTGTCAATCATCAGCTGGCACTGGGATCTGCTTGGGACAGCAGTGTTCCTTCCAGGAAATTGTACCCAATGTCCCGGGAAATCTAACCAGGCTGACTTTAATCTTTTCTCTTTTCTGCAAACAGGCCAGAGTACAAATGTAACAGTTGCAGCCTTTTCAATGACACACCATGTATCATTTGGCAAGGATTAAAAGTGCTGAAGCTCGCAGCAGAAGCACAGAGAAACCGTTCCCAAAAAGCAGCAGAACTTTCATTGCGGAAGCAACAAGTCGAAAAATCCACATCCTGCCAAATGTACAGATCGTTTGATCCATTTGAGATGCGCTGGTTGCTCAGGGATCCTGTTGGGCATTCGCGTTGATGTACATCTTTTCTTTATTTATTCTTGGCGTGCAGACATCGCTGTCTCGGCCAGCATTTACTGCCCATCCTTAATTGCCCTTGAGAACGTGGTGGTGAGCCGCCTTCTTGCACCCGCTGCAGTCCATGTGGTGTAGGTACGTCCACAGTGCAGTTAGGGTGGGATTTGCAGGATGTGACTCAGCGGCAGTGAGGGGGGGGGGGCAGGCCGACACGCCATAGCAGGGCCTGATGACCATCAATTCAGTCGAGACAGCTTGTACCAAAGAACAGTGCCTTTAATCAACTAGATGTGTGCCAACCTGTAGCTTCTCCAGCACTGAGAGCCTGTCTCCGATCGGCCGGTTATATACCTCCTCAGAGGGGCGGAGCCAACAACAGCATCAACACAACAATTCAGCAGTAACAGCAACAGTATGTATATGCAATAGCGGATGTCGATGACAATAGCAATAATAGAACAACAGTGAGTATATACAATAGCCATACGTGGCTCGTCAAATTCATGGAATTATAAAGCTACTCTCACGTGAAACTATCGTCGATTGTCATAAAAATCCGTCCAATTGGCTAATGCCCGGGGGAAGGAAATCTGCCATCCTTACTTGACCTGGCCTGTTTATCACAGAATCACATCATTGCTACAGTGCAGAAGGAGGCCATTCGGCCCATCGTGTCTGCACTCGACCTCCAAACAAGGATTAAGACACGGTGCTGTTCCCCTGCCTTTTCCATGTACATTGTTTCAATTCAAACAATCATCTCACGCCCCTCTAGAACTCCTCGATTGAACCTGCCTCCACCACCCTTCCAGGCCGTGCAGCCCAGACCCCAACCACTCTCTGTGTGATTCGCTTCTTTTGAAAATCACTTCAAATCTGTGCCCCTCTCGTTCCCGATTCTTTTACGAGGGGGAACAGTTTCTCCCTGTCTATTCTGTCCATCCCCCTCATGATTTTGAGCACCCCTACCAAATCTCCTCTAAGCCTTCTTCGCTCCAAGCAGAACAGTCCCAACCTGGCCTCAGAACTGAAGTCTCTCGCTCCTGCGACCATTCTTGTAAATCTCCACTGCACCCTTTCCAATGAATTTGCATCCTTCCTACGGTGTGGATTCCTGAACTGTACACACTATTCCAGCTGAGGTCTAACTAGTGTCTTCAATAAGTTCAGCATAACCTCCTCGCTCTTGTACTCTGTACCCCTGTAATAAAGCCCAGAATTCCATACGCTTCATTGACTGCTCTCTCCACCTGTCCTGCCACCTTCAATGATCTCTGCACAGGTACACCCAGGTCCCTCTGCTCTTGTACCCCCCCTTAAGAATTGCACCCCATATTTTATATTGTCCCTCCACGTTCTTCCTACCAAACTGCATTACCTCACACTTCTCCACATTGACCTTCATCTGTCAACTATCTGCCCACTCCATCTACTTATCTATGTCCATTTGAGGTTCTGCGCTGTCCTCCTTGAAGTTTGCAATACTTCCAAGGTTTGTGTCATCTGCAAACTTTGAAATTGTCTCCAGGCCCATATATGTGATTGATTCTTAACTACCCTCTGAAATGATCAAGCAAACCGCTCGGTTCAAAGGGAATTAGGGACGGGTAACAAACGCTGGCCTTGCTAGAGGTGCCCACGTCCCAAGAAAGACTTTTAAAAGTTCCAAGTCAGGGTGGTGTGTAACTTCAAGGGGAACTCAAGAGTTGGTGGTGTTCCCCTGAACCTACTGCCCTTGTTCTTCTGAACGTTTATTGGTCGCGGGTTTGGAAGGTGTTGTCGAAGGAGCTTTTGAAAGTTACTGCAATGCATCTTGGGGATGGTACGCACTGCTGACACAGTGTGAAGGGTGTCTTGTTTTTATGATGCAACGTGGCCAACAACATTGCTGTAAACTAATTCTATTGCTAACTTTTGTGAGGGCCAAGAAGAATCCAGCATGAGTTGAAGGATAGAAAGAAATAACATTTATTTACAATAACGTATCTATATGCAACAGCAGCAGCAACTCCCTTGCTGCTCACTCTCCTCTAGCCGGTTCCAAACTGGCCAGCTTTATTTATGCAGGGAATCTGCTAATGATTTCTCCGCCCCCCCCCCCCTCATTGGGGAAGCTCATACTCCCAAAGGATTGTGGGATTGCCATTAATCCCCAGCCAGTGGTAAGAAGGCAGGTTATAATACTAACACATTTTCAGAACATGAACACACAACTGCAAGGCAACCTTGCTACAACCTACACTTACACGTGCTGTCTGCCCTCGACCCCCAGGTCAGGTGGCCTCATGAAATACAAAGTGTACCGTATTGTATCCAATACTGGAGTCCACTACCGCAATCGCCCTATTATCATTGCCAGAGAGAGCGAATGTTTAAGGTAATGGTGGGGGGGGGGGGGGTGGGGGGAGGAAAGGGGGGTTGGAGAAATGGGGCAGACAGGATTACTCCCTCGATCTCCCACATCTGCGACCCCTGTGATGTGCTATATGAGTTGGTTTAACACTGACTGCAACTGTATGCAGTAAGACGAGAAACAGGCTTCCGACACAGGAGATGGTTCAACACTGTTTTATTGAACTTGCTGGTTGCTGTACATAACCTGCTGTGGGTTGACACTCTATTAATCTAAACTGATAACCTCTGTCTGTCTTGACCAGACTGGCTCTCTGTCACATGGAGACGGTGCTCACTGCACTGTGCACCCTGACTATCTCTGTAGCTGTATCCAGTGAGAAGAGGCAGAGTCTTGATGCCTCATGTGTTTTATAGTGGTGGTGTCCCCTGCAGTGTCCTAACTGGTGATTGGTTGTTCTGTGTCCTGTGTGTTTATTGGTTATTCTGTGTGTCAGTCACTGCCTGTCTGTACCTCATTATATACATGAGTGGATATTATGACACCCTGCACCTCCAAACACGTCTCCACCCGTTCCAACGAACTACAGTTAGCAGCAAGGGGTAGACCACTCGGCCCCTCGAGACTGCTCCGCTATTCAACAAGATCACGGCAGATCAGATTTTAACCTCAGCTCCAATAATATGAAAAAGGAAATTGAAACCGTAACAAATTTGATGACCAGAGAACTGTATTGAAGAACATCTAGAAAACTACACTGCAACAAAGTTTTCTCCATCAGTCGCTGAATTATTTTCCCCTTTTCCTCTGGCCTGTCAGAATTCATGCACACGTAGACTTTTGGTGGGAGGGACTTCATAACTTTTCAAACCTTAAGCAACATTTAGATCAAAAATGAACCATGAGCCATGCCCTAAAAATGTGACATTGCAACATTCCCGGCGGGAGTGTGTAACGCAAACCAGGTGTTGGGAGGTTTTGTTGTTGAGCCAAAATGATATAGAATTCCTGCTTTGCTCTTATTCATCCTTCCCGATTGAAGCTGCCATCACCTAGAGTTCATTGTGTTAAATTTCAACTGCGAAGTGTTCGAAATGACTAATTAATCCAATTGGAGCATGAACAGGTCTGCTGGGTGTATTATTGGTGTGGAAGAGGTGCTTGTGGCTCTGGACGTGAGAAGCTCTTGTTTCCTGTTGGCCAATGCGGCTCTGATCCATCCATTGAGGCCTTGCTGATGAGGCTACACCATGTGAAGAGCGATCCTGTGGCAGGAGGCAGTGTTGAAATTCTTCAGCCTTCCTTCGGCCTCTACGTAATCTTCAATTAGGAAGGAGCTTTTTTGGGGCAATCACTTATCAGGCATTCCGGCAACATGTCCCGCCCACCTTAGCTCTCTTCAGCAGAGTGTCGACGTATCAAGTCAGGGAGAGAATCTCAGTATTAGAAACCTTGTGTCTTGCCACCTGATCTTGAGGAAGGCTCTGCAAGCAGGCCATGTGTAGGTAGTGCAGCTTGTTTGTGTCCCTGGAGCAAACTGTCCACATTTCACAAGAGGGAGGGACAACCATTCTGTACAGCTTCACTTCTTTGTGAGAATAGAGCAGCACGGTAGCACGGTGGTTAGCACAATTGATTCACAGCTCCAGGGTCCCAGGTTCGATTCCCGGCTTGGTTCAATGTCTGTGCGGAGTCTGCACGTTCTCCCCATGTGTGCGTGGGTTTCCTCCGGGTGCTCCGGTTTCCTCCCACAGTCCAAAGATGTGCAGGTTAGGTGGATTGGCCATGCTAAATTGCCCTTAGTGTCCAAAATTGTCCTTAGTGTTGGGTGGGGTTACTGGGTTATGGGGGTCGGATAGAGGTATGGGCTTGGGTAGGGTGCTCTTTCAAAGAGCCGGTGCAGACTCGATGGGCCGAATGGCCTCCTTCTGCACTGTAAATTCTATGATTCTATGAATAATTCCTCTTTAGTAGCTCGTCAAAGGCAAGGCAACCTTAGTTATTCTGCATTTGGCTTTGTTGTCAATGTGGACTGCTCTGGAGAATGTACTGCTGAGGTAAGCAAATTTGTCGAATTTACAGGACCTAAACAGGCCATTCGGCCCCACTGATCAATGCCAGTGTATTTGCTTCACACGAGCCTCCTCTCACCCTATTTCCCCTCACTCTGTCATCACACCCTTCTATTCCCTTCCTCATCAAGCATTGATCTAGATTCCTCTTACATACATCTATACTATTCCCCACAACTACTCACTCTGGTGGCGACTTCCACTATCTAACCGCTCTCTGGGTAAAGAAGTTTCTCCTGAATTATTTATTCGATTTGTTAGAGACCATCTTATACTTATGACTTATGGTTTTGGACTTCTCTACACGAGGAAACATTCTCTCTGTGTCTGACAGTGAGGTAAACTTGCCAATTATGAGAACGGTGTGTACAGTTCTGATGGTCACAATACAGAAAGGACAGTCCAACTATTGAAAGGATACAATCGAGAGCAATCAAAATGTTTGAGGAGTTGGAAGAATTAGATTATGAGGAACAACAATATAGATTGACCCTGCTCTCATTGGTAATGAGGAGGCGCGCAAGTGAAGTATTTGGTGGGTTTTTTTAGGATTCCAAGGGGATCAGGTAATGTCCAACTTTTTCACCTTGTCCATCATTTGCACTTTGTCAGGAACAGTAGAATCAGTGGACGTGGGGTACCGATTCAAAACAGTGAACGGGTGAACACGGGGCAGCGCGGTAGCACAAGTGGATAGCACTGTGGCTTCACAGTGCCAGGGTCCCAGGTTCGATTCCCCGCTGGGTCACTGTCTGTGCAGAGTCTGCACGTTCTCCCCGTGTCTGCGTGGGTTTCCTCCGGGTGCTCCGGTTTCCTCCCACAGTCCAAAGACGTGCAGGTTAGGTGGGTTGACCATGCTAAATTGCCCATGGTGACCAAAAAAGGTTAGGAGGGGTTATTGGGTTACGGGGATAAGGTGGAAGTGAGGGCTTAAGTGGGTCGGCGCCGACTCGATGGGCCGAATGGCCTCCTTCCGCACTGTATGTTCTATGTTCTATTTGTGGACCTGACTGCCTTGGGAAATGGTGGAAGCAGATTGTAGTTAGCTCGGAGAGCTATGGTACCCTGGGGGATGGTATCTGTGGTTGCAGTGCGAGATAGCGCCTCGGCAAGCCAATGTTGGATCAGGGATCTCAAGCAAGTTTTAGACCACTTCTTTGCAGAGAAAATAAATAAATAAAACACTTATATTTTCGTCACCTCTGAATGTTTTAAAGTGTTTTACAACCAACAAAATAGGTTTGGAAGTGCAGTCACTATGTGTAGTCAAATTGGGCACAATAAACTCCTCTCGACAGCAATGGCCAGGTGATTTGTTTTTGGTTTTTGTGATGTTGACTCAGGGATGAATATTGTCGAGGACACAGCGGGCGAATGCCCTGACCCCTTCTTCGAAATTGTGCCATAGTCTTTCTTCTATTTTCACCCGCGGAGGCAAGACCTCAATTTAGCATCTCATCCACAAGCCAGCACCTCAGGCAGTGCAGTCCTCCCTCAGCACTGCACTGGAGTGGCAGCCTAGACATTGACGCTCAAGCCTCTGCAGTGGCACTGAAACCCGCCATCTTGTGTGAGTGAGACCCACCGAGCTTTGGCTGTCAGCGATGAAGGAATCCATTTTGATAGATTTGGGCAAATGAAGAGAAAAGAGCTAATGTAGAAAACCTAGATCAACACACCTTTGGAAAAAAATGCCTTTGGGGTTCACCTGACCCACAACTTTTAATAGATTGTGGTATGGGGAGCACACAGCCCACTCTACAGGTGTGGTACAGCAGAAATGAAAATGTATTTTTTAAAGCAAAACAATGTTTATTCTATGAACTCAAGTTAACCTTTTTAAAACATACAGTGAACATCTTAGCAACCATTAATTCAAGTACAACCCCCAAAGAATACAACACTAAATAATCCTTAAGCTGTCCTTTTAACATCCATGAGACTTAAAAAAGAACTTTTAACAGAAGCACTTCAGGTTAAAGTCACTACTGAGAGCAGTTATTAGTTTTAAATCACCAAAGGATCGATTTACAGTTTTTAGATTACAGAGAGAGAGACTAATACCCCTTCTGGTTGTGACTGCAGCTGTGCAGCTCTGAAAACGAAACTAAAACACACCCTGCAGCAAACAGCCTAAAACGAAAGTAAAAAGCTGACAGACAGCCCAGCTCCACCCACACTCTGACATCACTGATAAACACCCATTTCTTAAAGGTACATTTCTTAAACACCCATTTCTTAAAGGTACATTTCTTAAACACCCATTTCTTAAAGGTACTCTCACATGACAATGGGTGACGTACCAGAATCCATTTAACGAGGTGTTCAAGACTTCACTAGGAGCTGCACGATGATAGAATTTCTCAGCAACAGTGACCCATGACTGAACATATTATACATGGTCGTTGGAGGAGTAGCCGTAATAAGCTCAATGATATATTTTGATGTTGCACACTTCCTTAAATTAGTGTTACTGGATATGTCGGAGCTGTGGAAGTGCTGTCACCCATCCTAGCTGTTGAGATAGCCTATATTCCTGCTAACAATATTTGCAAATGAAGGCTCAATGTGCTTGTACAACATTCCTGCCAATTATAATTTTTTTTAAAAATCAGGCAGCAGAGTATCACGTATGTATTAAGCACTTTGCCCACCGATATCTCTGTTAATAATTTCTATCCTTGTGGCTTCAAGAAAAAGACACACCTGCATTTATATAGCGCCTTTCACTACCTCAGGATGTCCCAAGCTGCTTCACAACTAGGAAAGTGTTTCCTGAAATGTAGTCCCTGTTGTCTAGAAAGAATCCTGGAATCATCGAGTGGTGGCAGTGCACGAGGCCATTCAGCCCAATTAGTCCATGCCAGCTCTCTGCGAAAACAACTCAGCCGGTTCCATTCATCAGCAACCATCTCTCACCCCACCTCACCCCACCCCGCCCCGTGACCCAGCCCTCGCTTTAATAGAACACATGACGTGAATCCTCGTTCTATTCTTTTCACTGCCTTTGTCTAAGATTTTCTTCATACTGGAAATGTAGAGGGAAAAACTGGATTTCAGAAACCTCTTATTTAGCTTCCAGAATTTGTTTTTTGATATAAATTTAAAGTACCCAATTTTTGTTTCCAATTAAGGGGCAATTTGGCGTGGCCAATCCACCTACCCTGCACGTCTTTGGGTTGTGGGGGTCCCAGCTCTGGGTCACTGTCCGTGTGGAGTTTGCACATTCTCCCCGTGTTCGCGTGGGTTTTGTCCCCACAACCCAAAGATGTGCAGGCTAGGTGGATTGGCCACGCTAAATTACCCCTTAATTGGACAAAATGAATTGGGTACTCTAAATTTATTAAAAAACATTTCTGATTGATGGACATTTTGTCAGAACTCATAGAACTCATCGACCGGAAACATTTAACACGGTTTCTGTCTGGCCTCTCCCTTATTTTGAAATTGGGCCCTTGGTTCTAGACTCTCCAATGAATGGAAACATCTCACCTGCATCTACCCTGTCCATTCCTTTCAATATTTTGTAGATTTCAATGAGACCACCTCTCATTCTTCAAACCTCTAGAGAATACTGGCCCAGTTTGCCCAGTCTCTCTTCATAAGACAGTCCCACCATTCTTGGAACAAGTCTAGTGAACCTTTGTTGCACTCCCTCAATGGCAATGATACCCTTCCTGAGGTAAGGGGACCAAACTGCATGCAGTACTGTAGACAGTATCTCCACCTCCATAGCTTCGCCCAACATCAGCCTTGTCTTCGCCTATCCGTTGCTGTGACCCTCATTCATGCCTTCATTACCTCCAGACCTGACTTGTACCAACTTCCCCTGGCTGATCTGCTCACAGTAAATCTGAGCTCATCTAAAACTCTGCTGCCCATGTGTTAACCCACAGCAAGCCCCACTCCCCTATCATGCTGGCTGGCTGGCTCTGCACGGTGGCATAGTGGTTAGCACAGCGCCAAGGATCCAGGTTCGCTTCTGATCTCGGGCGACTGTCTGTGTGGAGTTTGCACTTTATTCCCGTGGGTTTTCTCCGGGTGCTCCGGTTTCCTCCCACCGTCCAAAGATGTGCAGGTTGGGTGGATTGGCCTTGCTAAATTGCCCCAAAGATTGGGTGGGGTTAGGCGGGGATAGGTCGGGGGATTGGGCCTAGGTGGGGTGTTCTTCCGGAGGGTCAATGCAAACTCAATGGGCCACCTTCTACACTGTAGGGATTCCATAACCTCATCCTTGCTTTCAAATCCCTCCATGGCCTCGTCCTTCAGGCCCACCACCCTCTGAGATCTCTGCACTCCTCCAATTTTGACCCCTTGAACATTCCTAATTTTAAATTTAGTCGCTCGGTCCCTCAGCTCTGAAATGCCCTTCCCAAATCTCTCTACCTCACTGTCTTCCTTTAGGACAGACATTAAAGCTGCCTCTTTGACAAAGCTTTTGGTCATCTGTGTTAGATAACTCACTGCTCCTTCACTGAACAAAGAGGAATTTGGAGCCTATCTTTACTTAAAATAGGTTTATCCACACAACACACCCAACACAGGGAGAGACTCCCTTTTTCCTTTCCCATTCCCCCACTCCTCCTGGTGAAAAATGGATCTTATATTACTTACAAATAATACCCTATCCTTTCCCCAGTTGGCAACAGTTGCTCAGATTTACAACGAGAGCCTGCGCTTCATTCTGGGAGGATTACAACAGTAACAATCGCCCTAAAGTGAGGTTCGGTGTCATATTTTGTTTTATAAAGCACCTTAGAGTGTTTTATTACATTACAGGTGCAATATAAATAAATATTGCTGTCATTAAAACCCATCTCTTTCATCAATATTTTTGGTTATGACCCAAATATATTATTGTTTGGGCTGGCACAGGGCTAAATCGCTGGCTTTGAAAGCAGACCAAGGCAGGCCAGCAGCACGGTTCAATTCCCGTACCAGCCTCCCCGAACAGGCGCCGGAATGTGGCAACTAGGGGCTTTTCACAGTAACTTCATTTGAAGCCTACTTGTGACAATAAGCGATTTTCATTTCATTTCATTTTTTTTCAGTATCAAGTTGTGATTAATTAGTTTTCCAAAGTCCTTGGGTTTTCTACTCTGTTAAAGGTGCTATATAAATGCATGTTTGTGTTGTTGGGGTCAGTGGAATCCTGGACGAATGTTTATTATTTTGGGCTCTTGCCGTACATCGACGACCCTGGAGATGGAGTGACAAGAATTGCTGGAAGTGAGCAAGTCACAGTCTTGTGTTTAGTGAGCAGTCAGTACCTTTGCGTGTGATCTGAATCGCCAACCTTTGAGGACCTCCGTCTTCAGGATGGTCATCGGTCTGGTAACTATGTCAGTGACCCGCTTACTGGCCTTGCTCAACGCCTAAACGGGCGACACAGTAGCACAGTGGTTAGCACTGTTGCTTCATAGCGGCAGGATCCTGGGTTCTATTCCCGGCTTGGGTCACTGTCTGTGCGGAGTCTGCACGTTCTCCCCGCGTCTGCGTGAGTTTCCTCCGGGTGCTCCGGTTTCCTCCCACAAGTCCCGAAAGACGTGCTGTGAGGTGAATTGGACATTCTGAATTCTCCCTCTGTGTACCCGAACAGGCACCGGAGTGTGGCGACGAGGGGATTTTCACAGTAACTTCATTGCAGTGTAATGTAAGCCTACCTGTGACACGAATAAAGATTATTCTAAATGGGGTGAAGGCCACCATGTAAGGCATACTGACCTCAGAACAGGATCTGAGGACAATCCAAGACCACTGAGATAAAAAGAACAAATTGTACAGCCTGTGTTTCTATTCTTGCTGTTGATCAAATCCAAACACGCACAGGCAATGAGTCAAGAATCTTAGTATGGCATGCAGAACTGCAAGCACTGCATTTATGTAGCGCCTTTAATGTAGTGAGATGTTCCTTGGCACTTCACATGTGTGTTATCAATCAGTATTTCATACCAAGCCTCATATTTGGATTGGATTTTGTTTATTGTCACGTGTACCGAGGTACAGCGAAAAGTATTTTTCTGCGAGCAGCACAAACAGATCATTAAGTACATGAAAAGAAAATGAAAATACATAATAGGGCAACACAAGGTACACAATGTAAATACCTAAACACCGGCATCGGGTGAAGCATACAGGAGTGTGGTATTAATCAGGTCAGTCAGGAGGGTCGTTTAGGTGTCTGGTGACGGTGGGGAAGAAGCTGTTTCTGAGCCTGTTCGTGCGTGTTCTCAGACGTCTGTATCTCCTGCCCGATGGAAGAAGTTGGAAGAGTGGGTAAGCCGGGTGGGAGGGGTCTTTGATTATGCTGCCCCACTTTCCCCAGGCAGCGGGAGGTGTGGATGGAGTCAATGGATGGGAGGCAGAGTTCGCGTGATGGACTGGGTGGTGTTCACGACTCTCTGAAGTTTCTTGCGCTCTTGCGCAGTTGCCATACCAGGCTGTGATGCAGCCCGATAGGATTCTTTCTATGGGGCCCCTGTAAAAGTTGGTAAGCGTCAGTGTGGACATGCTGAATTTCCTTAGTTTCCTGAGGACGTATAGGCGTTTTCTTGGTGGTAGCGTTGACGTGGGTGGACCAGGACAGATTTTTGGTGATGTGCACACCGAGGAATTTGAAGCTGTCAACCATCTTCACCTCGGCCCCGTTGATGCAGATAGGGGTTGTAAGGCCAAAAAGCTGGTCAAAAAAGTAGCTTTAAGGAACGTCACAAAATAAGAGAGAGGGAGAAAGATGCAGCGAAGGTTCACCAGACTGATTCCTGGGACGGCAGGATTGTTGTATGAGGAGAAATTGGGACGACTGGGCCTGCATTCACTGGAGTTTAGAAGCCTGAAAGGGGATCTCATTGAATTTCTTTTTGAAGAATATTTTTATTCAACATTTTAAACATTTTAACACCTTTAAATAAACAAAACAAAACTCACCGCCCCGTCTCCCACACCCCTAACTCCCCCCCACCCGTCCCTTGGTAGCAACTAGGTCTCCAAAGTGAAAAATGAACAACCCCCATCTCTGGTGGAACTCACCCATCCGCCGCTCTCAGAGCAAATTTCCCCTTTTCCAAGGCCAAAAACACCAGCAGGTCCCCTGAGGCACTGGGGGGAGAAGCTGACCTCCACCCCTAATAGGACCCGCCTCAAGGCATCTGGCCCCCGCTCCCGCCTGCAACTCCGACATGTTCGACACCCCGAATATGGGCCTCCAGGGGACCCGACTGCAATTCCATATGCAGAACCTTGGACATGGTGGGGAACTCTGACCCCCACAATACCTGCCCGATGCACGATCAATGACTACTAAAGCGAGGTTGTAGTCCAACTGAAGGCTTTAATAAGCTAGATGTTTCCCCCAGCAGCTCAGGTACAGAAAGAAAGCTGCTGGGGCGGCACGGGCTCTTATACCCCACCTTGCAGGGCGGAGCTACCATACAGCTTGACCAATGGGAAACATACATTGTCTACCAATGGTGTTCCAGCATTACTAGGTACCGTAATACTTCTACACAGACTACCACACTGCCCAACCTTGGGCAGGACCAGAACATAGGGACATGATTTGCTGGGCCCCTCTCACACCTATTCTCCACCCCCTCAAACAGCCGGCTCATCCTCGCCCTTGTTAAGTGTGCACTATACACCACTTTTAGCTAAATCAGCCCCAGCCTCACACACGGGGTCGAGGCATTGACCCTTCGCAGCACTTCACACCATAATCCTTCCTCCAGCCCCATCGACGACTCTTCCTCCCACTTAGCCTTAATCCCCTCCACCGACAGCACCTCTGCCCACAACGAGGAGGGTGGCGCCACCGGGAAACTTAAAAAGGTCTTTCTCTCGAAATTCCGCGCCTGCATAAACCTGCAGCCTTCCTCGCGTTGCTGCCCACACCTCACCCCCCAACTCCCCCAAACTTCGAATCTCCCCTTCAGAAACAGGTCCTCCATCTCTTTCACCCCTTTCTCTTCCCATCCCCGGAACCTGGCATCCATCGTCCCTGGCTCAAACCCGTGACTCCCCCTAAATGGCATCATCCTTAACCCTGGCCGCAACTTGAAGTGCTGTCGGAATTGCCCCCAAATCCTCAGCGTGGTTACCACTACCGGATTCCCGGAATACTTCCCTGGGGCTAGCGGCAGCGACACCATTGCCAGCTCCGGCAATCCTGACCCCTTAAAGGCCCCGCCTCGATCTGCACCCACTTTCTCCCTATTCGCCGCCCAATACTAATGCAACAGATTCGGGAGAGCCAAGCCCCCCCCCCCCCATTCTTTATCTTTGCAACCTTCCCTGCCCACACAAACGACAAGGTCAGCCTATCCAGCCACCAGCACCTTCGCCAATATCTTGGCATCCACTCTCAGCAGCGAAATGGGCCTATGCGGCCCACACTCTACCGGGTCCTTCTCCTTTTTCAGTAACAATGAAATAGATGCCTGCCTCAGTCTCCAGCAGCCCTCCTTCACCATCGCATCCTCAAACATTTCCACCATCAGCGGCACCAACTTGTCCTTGATCTTTTTATAAAACTCCACTGGGAACCGTTCCGGCCCCCGTGCCTTACCTGACTACATCTACCCTTCTCCAACCCTAACGGTTCCTCTAACCCAGCCCTCTCCTCCTCTCCCAGCTCCAGCCACTCCAAAATCTCCCTGATCCCCGACTCATCGTCTGGTGGCTCCGACTTATGTAACCCCCTGTAAAAGTCCTCAAACACCCTGTTCACCTGCTCCGGAGCCGTCACCACCCCTCCTGTCTCATCCCGAATCCACACAATCTCCCTTGCCGCTGCCTGCTGGCGGAGCTGGTGCTAACAACCGACCGGTCTTCTCGCCATACTCATTCATAACCCCTCGCGCTCGCCTCAGCTGCCGAACCACCCAACCTCAGACAGAAGGTCAAACTTCACCTGCAACTTCTTCCTCCTCACCAATAGCCCCAGCTCCAGATCCTGTGCGTATCTTCCATCCACCGCCAAGATCTCCTCTATCAGCTGCTGTCGCTCCTCCCTATCCACCTTCGCCTTCAATGCGATGACCTCGCCCCTCTCTACCGCCTTCAATGCCTGCCAAGCCACCGATGACGAGACCTCCCCATTTCGGCTCAATTCCACATACTCCTCCAACACTCACCTCATCGGTCAACGAGCCCACATCCAGCCTCCGTGCCGGCCTCCGACCCAAACCCTTCTCCAAGACCACATCCACCCAGTGCTGCGCATGATCCGATGTCACGATCGCCAAGTCCTCTGCCTCCTTCACCCCAGCGAGCAGTGCCTTCCCTCCCACAAAAAAGTTGATCCTCAAATGCATCTTGTGTACCGGGGGGAAGAACAAATACTCCCTCCCTGTCACATGGGTGCAGAAACCTCCATGGATCCACCCCTCCCAAATCCTTCATAAAACCCCCTAACACCTTCAACCCCCCCCCCCCCTCCCGCCGAGGGGGCCAGCGAGGTGGCCTTGACCTGTCCACCCTCAGGTCCAGCACCAAATTCCAATCCCCCCCCCATTATCAGCTGGTGGGTGTCCAGGTCTGGAATGGCCGCTAAAGTCTTCCTCACAAACCCAGCATCGTCACAATTCGGGGTATGCACGCAAACCAACACCACTAACCTCCCCTCCAACTCACCCGTCACTATCTCGTACCTGCCCCTCTGATCCACCACCACCTTCTCCCTTTGGAACCTCACCCATTTACCCACCAGTGCAGCCACCCCCCGCGCCCTGCTATCGAAGTCAGAATGGAACACCTGGCTCACGCAGCCCTTCCTCAGCCTCATCTGGTCCTTTACCCTCAGATGGGTGTCCTGTAACCACGTCCCGCTCTCAGGCCCTTTAGATGAGGGAAAACCCGCATCGCTTCACCGGATCCCCCTAATCCTCGCACGCTGCACGCCATCACACTGACCGGGCCTCTTCACAAACGCCTCTGCCTCCACCGCTGTCTCGATGTGATAATCTCTGCCATTGTACGTGACCCTCAACCTCGCTGGGCCGACCACACCAAACCGCACGTTGCGTTTCTACAACGCCGCCTTAGCCCGTCCGAAGGCCGCTCGACTCCTTGGCAACTCCGTCGCCAAGCCCTGGTATATAAGTATACCCTTGCCTTCCCACTCCACCTCGTGCCTCTGCTTCGCCCATCCCAGCACACTCTCCTTCACCTGGAAATTGTGGAAGCAGACAATCACTGCCGTCGGTGACTCATTCATCCCTGGCTTCGGCCAGAGCGACCGGTGGGGCCCTGTCCAACTCGTACTGGAAGGGCTCCTCTCCCTCCCCCATCAGCTTCGCTGCCATAGCAACGAGATATTCAGTAGGCCTCTGACCCTCCACCTCAGGTTGTGCCTTCGCGACTTGCTCTCCTGGTCGTCAACCTTGGCTCTCAGCCCTCAGTTCACCTCCGCCGGCCCTCATCCATCAAGGTGAAATGGTCACTATGCCGTGACAAGGCCTCCTCCATCCCTTTCATTTCCTCCCGCTGCTCCCGCACCGTTGAAGTCCTCACCAACTCCTCTCTCACCGGGGGCAAGGGTCTCTCCCACCCACGCCTTAAGCGAGGCCATCATCCCCATCTGATGCTTCAAGAACAGCCTTTTGAACTCACCAGCCATCACCTCCGCCACCTTCTCCACCGTAATTGGCACGGCCCCAACCGACGGGCTCTCTCCCGCCATCTTTCCTCCCGCTGCATCCCTCGACACTGTCGGTGACGGACTCTCGCTCGCTGTCTTCTCCCCGATATTCTTCTTGCCGGCTTTTGCCAATCTATAAGTGCCCTAAGACACCCCACAACTCCTCACGAGCAAACCTTCACCGAAAACTGGGCTAATTGAAACATTTAAATTCTGACAGGACCGGACGTACTGGATTCAGGGATGTTGTTTCCTCTGGCTGGGGTGGGGGGGTCTAGAACAAGGGGTCACAGTCTCAGGATACGAGGTGGGCTATTTAAGATTGAGGTGAGGAGAAGTTTCTTTACTTCAGAGGGTGGTGAACCTGTAGAATTCTCTACCGCAGAAGTCCGTGGAGGTCAAGTCATTGAATATATTTAAGCAGGAAATAGATTTCTAGACTCTAAAGGTGTCGAGGGGTATGAGGAGAGTGCGGGAATAAAGTGTTGAGACAGAGGGTTGGCTACGATCATATTAAATAGTGGAGCAGGCTCGACAATCTGAAAGGCCTACTCCTGCTCCTGGTTTTTATGCAAAGGTTTACGGAGTGAATTTCAGAGCCCAAGGCCAATAGCATGGCCAGCAATGATAAAAATCAGGGATGTACAGGAGACCACGACTGAGAGAGCAGGGATTTGTCTTGCTGACGGGAGTAACAGGCCTGGGGAGATCGAGCATGCAATGTGCGTGTTGAACTCACGGATGTGATTTCCAGACATCTTCGAACCTCATTTGCGGTAACGTTCGAGATAATTTCCTCCATGTCAGGAGGGAATCGTTTTTTTTTTAAATTTTCCCAAAAAAATCAAATCCCAAGAATTTATCCGGAAAAATCAGCAGAGAAAATGATTCGATCAGTCCCTGAAGGTATGTTAGCATTTAGGATGTGAACTATTAAAACACAGTAACCATCTCAAGAAGCTGAGGCTGAACAAAATAAAAGCAGAACGTTCTGGAAACACTCAGCAGGTTTGGCAGTGTCCATGAGAGAGAAACGGAGCTCACACTAAAACTCTGTGACCTTATCAACCACAGGTCGAAAACCATAACAATGGCTCGTAAGTTGGTGGTTCCCCAGCATCATATTTGGGGGGTACTCCAAAGGTGCCTTGGGGAATGCCTCCCGGAGCTTCCCAGGCCAGGGTAATTTCCCTGGACAATCGTGCTGGGTAACTCAACATAAATCGCTAACTTCAAATGGTTCTGCCAATCTTGCTCTGATAGAATTAAACTAAAATAAATAAAACCACTTCTAACTTTAGCGCGACTCTTTAAACACCAGGGCCACTCCCTGAATGGATGCCCCCCCCACGCACCCCCCAGAGCACCTCATATACACCCCCCGAAATAAGCATCCCACCCACCATGTTATGTCCTACCTCCCATCCCCTCCACCCGCACGGAATTACCCACCCCCTTGGCCTGACCCCCTGACCGGACACGACCCCCACACCCCCGATCCGACCTGACCCCAAACTCCCCGGGCCAACCCAGCCCAACTCTCCACCAACCCCTAACCCCCCCCCCCCCGACCCGACCCGCCCCAACTCCCCCCTGACCCCCACCCCTCCTGACCCGACCTGACTCACCCCAGCCCCACTGACCCAAACCGCACACACACACCTCCGATGTCCAAACCCCCCCGGCCCGCCAAGTCTGAACCCTAACCCCATCCACTTACCTTAGACACTTACCTTATCCATGGCCTCGTAGTTTCATTGGGACCTTTAAACTCAGCTGCTTAAGATAATAATAATGATCTCAGGTCCCGTTGTGAGGTCAGTATGCCTTCCACCACGGCCTTCCTCCCATTTATAACAATCTTTATTATTCTCACAAGTAGGCTTACATTAACACTGCAGTGAAGTTGCTGTGAAAAGCCCCTAGTCGCCACACTCCGGCGCCTGTTCGGGTACACAGAGGGAGAATTCAGAATGTCCAATTCACCTAACCAGCACTTCTTTCTGGACTTGTAGGAGGAAACCGGAGCACCCGGAGGAAAGCCACGCAGACACGGGGAGAACGTGCAGACGCCGCACAGACAGTGACCCAAGCCGGGAATCGAACCTGGGTCCCTGGAGCTGTAAAGCAACTGTGCTAACCACTGTGCTGCCGTGCCGCCCACAACTGGTGCCCTCCTTCGCTCCACTTCCTTTACACTTTGGCCCTGGACCCAGGGACCGACTGCGTTGCCTGAATCTTACCCGGCCTGAGTCAGGAAGTTCATGGGAGACAGGCGCTTAAGAATGTTAGTGCAGGTAAGTGGGCACGAGCTGATGACCATTCCAAAGAAGTTCTAGCCCAATGCCTTCCACCTTTTGTGTCATCCACGGATTTTGAAATTGTGCCCAAGTCATTAATATGCGTCGGAAGAGCAAGGGTCCTAACACCAATTCCCCTGGGAAGTCCTTCCTCCTGCCCGAAAAATGACCGTTCACCACCACTCCCCGTTTCCTGTCAGTCAGCCAACTTTGTATCCATCCCTCTTATTCTGTGAACACTAACTTTGCTCCCGAGTCTCAGATCGGCAGTATTTCGCTTATCTTTTTGCTCGCGCTTAACGCGACAGATGGTTTCTTTCCGAGCATCAGTGTTTTCGAAGTAAGTGTCCCTTGCTGTTCAAGTTGGCAATTAAATCTCCTTTCAAACTGGACTAAATGGGCCCTGATTGCAAGGTTGGTCCTTCATTTTGTTACAGAGAGACATGTTTGCGAGAGGTTTAAACAGCAATGTCTTTGTAGAGTGGCCTTGCAACATCAGCACAGCTGAGAAAGGTTTCACAATGATCATGAAAACAAGGCTGTTAGAACGCAGCAAATGCATGGTAATTATCAGCATTTCCTACCAAGCATCATTGTGTGATTTTTCACCTATTAGTTTAGTGCTGATGGAAGTTAAATGACCCATTAAAGCAATTGACAAAATCCTGCAAATTCGGTTATTTAACCAGATGCAAAGAAATTGGATCACTGCATCTGTATAATGAGGGCCAAGGGCAGGATTATGGGAAATCGTTCCGCCACGGGCGGCACAGTGGTTAGCACAGTTTCTTCACAGCTCCAGGGTCCCAGGTTCGATTCCCAGCTTGGGTCACTATCTGTGTGGAGACTGCACGTTCTCCCCGTGTCTGCGTGGGTTTCCTCCGGGCGCTCCGGTTTCCTCCCCCAGTCCAAAGATGTACAGGTCAGGAGGATTGGTCATGCTAAATTGCCCCTTGCTAAAGTGTCCACAAATGTTAGGCGAGGTTACTGGGCTACGGGTATAGGGTGGAGGTGTGGGCATAGGTAGGGTGAACGTTCCACGGGCCGGTGCAGACTCGATGGGCCGAATGGCCTCCTTCTGCACTGTAAATTCTATGACCTATGATCTAATCTCATTGGCTGACTACCAATAAACTGGTCCTGGAGTGGTACTGTCACTAGAATCATAATCCAGGGGCCTAGGCTAATACTCCGGGAACATTAGTACAAAACCCACATTGTTTGTTGGCGGAATTTAAATTCTGTCGAAAAATCTGGACTATAATCCCAGTCATGGTGACCATTGATTGTTGTAGAAGCCCATCTGGTTCACCAATGCCCTTTAGAAATGGAAATCTGCCGTCATTACCTGTGACGCCAGACCCGCAGCCGCATGGTCGACCTTTAACTGACCTCAGCCTAGCAAGCCATTCCGTTTCTCGGGTCTCAAAGACGGGCGACAAATTCCGGCCTTGTCATTGGTGCCCATCTTTCCAAAAAAGGAGGCAGAAAATAAAAAGCGATCAAGGTCTCCCTCTGCACTGTAAATTCTATGATTCTCTGATAAGGTCCCAAAGGCGGTTAAGGTTAAAAACTGGCCTGTTTCTAAAGCGGGGCGAGGGGAGGGGCTGCAAGTGGTGACCGCACCCGTGAGTAAACTTAACATGGAGTTGGGAGGGGTGTTCCTGGAGTTGAGCTCACTTAACTCAGCCCGATTTCACACTGGAAAGCTCTACCTCGCTGGGTAGCACTCTCTCCTCATAGTCAGGTGATTTTGGGTTCAAGACCCCCTCCCTTAATGCCACGAGCTCCTAATTCCAAGCCCAACAAGCTTGCGCTGTCGGAGCTGCTGCTGACGGTTGGATGCAACATCTAAAACGGGATCCTTCCGGCAGATGCAAGACATTCCGTGGCACGATTCCGTGGACTCCTTGCGCACTTGTTTCTGATTTTATCCTTGGTTCAATTGCTCTGTTTTATTACCTATGCTCTCGAGTCACCAGGTATCTTTATGATACCGCCACGAGGTTCAAGTCCGAGTAATGATCAATAATCCAATACACCGATTAGTAAGATTTAAATCAAAGCACATTTATTATACACAGTAATCGCTACTCGTGCACAAATTCTACGTCTAAGCTACTTCTACAACTAACAGGCCTATGCTTAACTTCGGACTTGCCCTCCAGGTCAGGGGAACAAATGGCCTTTCGTTCGGGTTCTGAGCCGGCGGGATTCGAAGTTGGTACGGATTGGTAGCTAGGAGCGCCTATCTCGTAGCGAGCGTTGAATTAAGACTTACGATTGTCAGTCTTCACTGCACCGGTCACGGTCAATGCTGGTTCGTGCTGCTGGGTGACCCGGGCAGGAAGAAGAGCTGAAGAGGAGCTGCTGAAGAGTGAAGAGAGAGCGATTTGAACTTGGCGCTCAACACTTATAGTCCCCAGGAGCTTCCCGCCTTTCGGGGCGGACCCTGTACCTGGTCCCAAGTGATTGGACTTTGTCCCAATCGCTTGGTTCGATTTTCTCCAATACTGGAGCGGTTCCCTGATCGATGGGCGGTCTTGAGGTGCTCGTTCACCCCCTTTGTGTAGGCTCCTGCTGGCGCCGAGGAGTCTGGCTTTGCTTTGTGTGTCCAAAATGTTACTTATTGTTCCCGGGGATTGCTCATCAGTATTCAGATGGCTGTTACTTTGTTATGCTGATGGTTGCTGGTATCGATGTTGTCTGGTTTTTTGCAGAGGTAAATACACGGCAAACCTGCAGCCGCTGGTTTCTGTCTTGTTGGCTGACTTTCCCATCAGCCTTTGCCGTTCGCCTTTTTAAATCGGGAGTTGGCCAATTTAGGTGGCTACACACTGTAGGGATTCTATTTTGGGAATGGGTAGGGGAGCTCACGCCTGTGTCCTGGACCAATATTAATCTCCTAGCCAACATCACTGAAGCAGAAGACCTGGCCTTGATCTCATGGCTGCTTCTGGGACCTTGCTGTGCACAAATCTGCTGCTGTCTTTCCTACAATACAAAGGGACATAACATCATTGGCTGTGAAGAGCTTTGGGACATTATGGGGGAGTGAACGAAGATAACAGCATAAGAGATAGGGATAGTGGGCCATTCGGCCCCCTCAAGCTTGCTCCCCCATTCAATAAGATCATGGCTGATCTGGTTGTGGATTCAACTCCACTTTCCTATCTGCCCCGCATAACCCCCGACTCCCTTGTCAATAAAAATCAGCCTGGAATAAATCCAATGACCCAGCTCCCACTGTTCACTGAGGAAGAGAATGCCAAAGCCTAACGGCCCTCTGGGAGAAAAGAATGCTCCTCCTTTTCATTTAAGATGCATACTACTGTCAACTCAGCAATGGCAATGGGGCAGAATTATGAATTAAATCCATTGTTGTTGGACCTGAACTGGGCCTGGCCACTTGCAGCATCTGAACCGCTTTCTGTGCCAAATTACTCTTCACATTGTCTATCAAAAGGTTCAATGGCCTTCCTCAGTTTCTTGTCCCATGTGTAATCTATGTACAGGGCCGTACCAGCTCGCCCCATTAAGGGGGCATATAGTGGAAGGGTCATGTGACCCGATCGGCCAATGGGAAACGAGCTTGGGGATCTTGGTGCAGAGCGCGGGCTTTTGTAGACAATAGTGATGCTCGTGCTGAGAATGAAGACGTTGTCTATTGTACTCTGCACATGGTTTCTTGTTCATTAACCACCTGGTGGTGGTCAAACATTGTATTTACTACAAGGGCCATGGCAGATAGTCCAGCTGTTCCCAAACTTGAACGGTGCTTCAAACCATTGCAATCTTCTGTCTTGGATCTTCAACGTAAGAATTTCTCATCCAAGCCATGTCCTAATTGTATGCGGGTAACTGCTATTAATTTGCACTCTCACCACACATCTTCCCCCATTGGTTCCATTCACCATTGTCATTAGGTTTGTTCTGTTTTTTCTTTGGAGTAGTTAGTCTTAGAATCATAGAATTTACAGTGCAGAAGGAGGCCATTCGGCCCAGCGAGTCTGCACCAGCCCTTGGAAAGAGCACCCCACATCTCCACCCTATTCCCGTTACCCAGTAACCCCACCTAACCTTTTTTGGACACTAAGGGGCAATTTAGCAAGGCCAATCCACCTAACCGGCACATCTTTGGACTGTGGGAATAAGCCGGAGCACCCGGAGGAAACCCACGCGCACACGGGGGGGAGAACGTGCAGTCTCCGCACAGACAGTCACCCAAGCCGGGAATCGAACCTGGGACCCTGGAGCTGTGAAGCAACTGTGCTAACCACTGCGCTACCGGGCTGCCCACGTGTCTTGGTTACAAAGGACAGCCTTAGTCTCCCAGAAGTGATGCATTCAAACTGTCTGTACTTTCGTGCAAGGCAGGCTCCATGGACTGACCCAGAGTGAAAGCATCATCAGCATTGCCTGGGTAATCGGCATTTATTGGCATCACACCGATGCTGCGGTTAACCACCGGCTGGGCATTAATGGAATGGACGTCGATATGTGGAGCCCTGATGGATTCATAGATGCCATGTAGCTGAACTCTAGGCTTGACAGTAACCCCAAAACAAAGTGGCCTGTCTAGCCTATTCCTCTTTTACGCAGGAGAGGTAATGGAAGGAGGGCCTGTTGCTCTGATCTGCTTGTGAAAGCTGGTCTGTGCCTCTGCCGTCTGAATGGAATCAGCAATCAGAGAAATCTCATACCACAGAGAGAGCTGTCCCTCTGTTAGACATTGGCTGGTGGTCAGCCTGAAGCATTTGTTATTCTGCGCTTCAAGAGAAGTCAAGCTCGTGGGTCACTGTCCGTGCGGAGTCTGCACGTTCTCCCCGTGTCTGCGTGGGTTTCCTCCGGGTGCTCCGGTTTCCTCCCACAGTCCAAAGACGTGCAGCTTAGGTGGATTGGCCGTGATAAATTCCCCTTCGTGACCAAAAAGGTTGGGAGGGGTTATTGGGTTATGGGGATAGGGTGGAAGTGAGGGCTTAAGTGGGTCGGTGCAGACTGGATGGGCCGAATGGCCTCCTTCTGCACTGTATGTTCCAGTGAGGCCAAGCTGGCGAAGACGCACCAGCCACATCTTTTTTTTTTGTGGTGTGTGCAGTAATCGACAAGCCAGAGCATAGCTTCCGCAGCGGGTAAATGAAGCTCTGAGCCCTCCCCTGAATATTGTCAGGGGGCAGTCTTCTGTGATGTGAATCATCTAAACGCTCGTGACACCAGCCACATAAACACCCATGACTACAAGGGCAGGTCAGAGGCTGGGAATTCTGCAGCAAGTAACTCACCCTCCTGAACCCCCCCCCCCCGCCCCCCTAAAGCTTGTCCGCCATCTATGAGGCATAGGTCAGGAGTGTAATGGAATATTCTTCACTTGCCCAAATAACGGCTGCTCAGACAACACTTAGGAAGCTCGACGCTGTCCAGATCAATGCGGCCCGCTTGATTAGCACCCCATCAGACACCTCAAACGTTCACTCCCTCCACCACCGACGCACAGTGGCAGCCGTGTGTGCCATTGATGCACTGCAGCAACTCGCCAAGGCTCCTTCGACAGCACCTTCCAAAACAGAAGGACAAGGGCAACAAGATTCATGGGAACACCCCCTCGCTTCCAAGTTGCCCTGCAAATCACAAAACATTCTAGCTCGGGGGCTACATCAGAGTTCTTCCACAAGTGTGTCCGCTTCGTTCAAACTGTGCAAAGCTGTGCCAGTGAATCGGTAAGGGAATTCCAATTCAGACCTAGGTGACCCAGTCATCTTTGCTGTAAGTCCGTAAGGCGTGGGAGCAGGAGTGGGCCACTCGGCCCATCGAGTCTGTTCCGCCATTCAATGAGATCATGGCTGATCTGATATAATCCTCAACTCCACTTTCCCGCCTTATCCCCATACCCCTTGATTCCCACACTGAATAAAAATCTGTCTTTCTCAGCTTTGAACATACTTAGTGACCCAGCCTCTACAGCTCTCTGCGGTAAAGAATTCTACCGATTCACCACCCTCTGAGAGAACAAATTCCTCCTCTTCTCGGTCTTAAGTGGGCCGCCCCTTACTCTGCGGCCAATACAGGTCATCGGAGAATTAGTGCTGCTCATGTCTTTATTTTCAGTAATCTTGCTTTCTACCACAACAATGTCGAGGATAAAGTTGATTAATGATTTGTGGTGTGGTATCAGGTAAATTCCTATACTGCAGAATGCAAAACCCGAATCATTCATCAGATCGCCGTGTGCAACTTAACCTAAAAACACTCTGTGGTTTATTTTAAGGTAAACCTCAGTTTAACGTTTATGCTACACACTCTGACACACACACGCACACAGACACAGGCACACACAGACAAACACACACACGCACACACACAGACACAGGCACACACAGACAAACACACACACACAGACACAGGCACACACAGACAAACACACACACACAGACACAGGCACACACAGACAAACACACACACAGACACAGGCACACACAGACAAACACACACAGACACACACACACACACAGGCACACACAGACACACACACAGACACAGGCACACACAGACAAACAGACACAGGCAAGCACAGACACAGGCACACACAGACAAACACACACACACACAGACACAGGCACACACAGACAAACACACACACAGACACAGGCACACACAGACTAACACACACACACACAGACATACACACACACATACACACCCTGTACCTTCTGGGGATTTGCTTTTTGGTAAATGGCTGCTCATGAAGCTGTAGATCACAAATAATTATTTTAAATCACTGTCACATAGCCCGCCAAAACCAAACCCAGTGACTGAGCCTAGGAGACATTATCAGGACCAATTTCCCACACGTCACAAGTGAACCCGAAACCACTTTCGCACACAGACCAGGAGCTTCATGGGCCCTGAGGATGCTACTGACTGTGAGCTGAACTCTATCCCGACGGTCGTGGGCCTCAACTCCACCCTGGGCCCAGCCAGAGACATGAGCATAAAAAGTCTGATGCTCCCAATGTAATACAGGGGGAGTGCTGCACTCTTACCAATACTGGGCTGAATTACACAGCAGGGCGCGGGGGGGGGGGGGGGGTATTGCTCACACGACCCCACACCCCTCGGCAGTCTAACTACACAGTGGGACTTCCACCCCTCATTGGGAGGAAATTCCACCCTCAAGAGCTGCCAGCCAATCTGATTGGCCTACAGCTCCAGCAGTCCCAGCAGCACCAGGACTGAGTAGTGGACACAGCTGGGACTGCAGGTAGGCCCCAGGAGGATGAAGGCCGCCATGGCACCGGGGCCATGTGACTTCTGGGTCTTGGTTGGGATGGGATGGGGGAGCTGAGGGAGTGGGAAAGGGGGGGGGGGGTTTGGAGGCAACCGGAGCACCCGGAGGAAACCCACGCACACACGGGGAGAACGTGCAGACTCCGCACAGACAGCGACCCAAGCCGGGAATCGAACCTGGGACCCTGGAGCTGTGAAACAATTGTGCTAACCACCATACTTCACTTGTGGTTAGCACAAATGCTTCACAGCTCCAGGGTCCCAGGTTCGATTCCGGCTTGGGTCACTGTCTGTGCGGAGTCTGCACATCCTCCCCGTGTGTGCGTGGGTTTCCTCCGGGTGCTCCGGTTTCCTCCCACAGTCCAAAGATGTGCAGGTTAGGTGGATTGGCCATGATAAACTGCCCATAGTGTCCAAAATTGCCCTTAGTGTAGGGTGGGGTTACTGGGTTATGGGGATAGGGTGGAGGTGTGGACCTTGGGTAGGGTGCTCTTTCCAAGAGCTGGTGCAGACTCGATGGGCCGAATGGCCTCCTTCTGCACTGTAAATTCTGTTCTGTAAAAATACTACCATGCTGCCCCTGCAACTTCATTGCAGTAAGCCTACTTGTGACAATAAAAGATTATTTTTTTATTTTAGTTTATGTAATTCGGGGGGGTGCTTGACATCACTGTGGGCAGGGGCTTGATGTCATAGGGGTGGGGATCGACACCACTGGGGACGGGACCCGATGCCATTGGGGGCGAGCCAGCACATCACCAGGAGTGGGGCGAGATGTGGTGCCCCCACATCGAGGGGAAGGGCGGGGCCCCTGAAAGTGTAAGAGCTCTTCTGCTTGACTCGATGGGCCGAGTGGCCTCCATCTGTGTCGTATTATTCTATGGTAAGAAGTCTTACAACACCAGGTTTAAGTCCAAAAGGTTTGTTTCAAATCACTAGCTTTCGGAGCGCAGCTCCTTCCCCAGGTGGTTTTACTCTATTATTATTCTATATCTCTATGCTGCCGTGAAGTTTGAATTCTATAGTGTACCCAGAATAACCAGCCCATTAGTATTTACAGATATACATGCACAGGCTGCCTTTCTAAGAGTTTCTCATTTCCTGTCTCATACTTTACTGTCTGACGTTACAGGTAGGGGGGAAGTAAAGCCCTTGCTTTTATTGACAGCACTGATGGACCATTGGCTAACGTTCGAGTGGCATTTACCAATCCTCCATGCGGAATTAGCCTGCAGTCTCCAGGAATCGTAGGTCAGTCTCCAAGGTCCAGAGCACTGAAGTGGGCGACCCTGGAGAAATATCATTGGGATCCGAAAATGAAAATAGCTTTTCTGTTGTCGCTTTCTTTGAGCTTTTCTCTTCACCAGATCTTAAAAGGGTGGAAGAAAAGGCTGTTTGGCGGAGAGGCAAGGCATCATCCAACAGGGCAATGAGCCTTTTTCTTTCCAACTGGCGTAGGAAAGCAACACCTCACACGCATGGATGTGTTGGCTGGCGTGTGGAGGCAAGTCATGTGACAGAAGCTCCAGGCAGACATTCAATCACAGCTGCCAACCGTCGCTGACAATCAGGTTTATTTTCCATGAACTTACCGTGTATCACCCCGAATCAAACCCTTCCTTCAGCTCCCGTGGCCATTGTCCCAGTCGGGGAAACTCAACAGGAAAGGGCCACCTGGCTTGGGTGACCAATTGGGACTCAGAGTGGGGTACTCACCCCAGTGGGTGGAGTCCCCTCTTGGGCAGAGAGACATGTCTGGACCTCGGTGCAGTCATGGGGCTGTGGGACCCTGCTGAGCAATTAGTGTTATCATAGATCATAGAATTTACAGTGCAGAAGGAGGCCATTCAGCCCATCGAGTCTGCATCGGCTCTTGGAAAGGGCACCCTACCAAAGCCCACACCTCCACCCAATCCCCATAAACCAGTAACCCCACCCAACACTAATGGCAATTTTGGACACTAAGGGCAATTTAGCATGGCCAATCCACCTAACCTGCACATCTTTGGACTGTGGGAGGAAACCGGAGCACCCGGAGGAAACCCATGCACACACGGGGAGGATGTGCAGACTCCGCACAGACAGTGACCCAAGCCGGGAATCGAACCTGGGACCCTGGAGCTGTGAAGCAATTGTGCTAACCACCATGCTACCGTGCTGCCCTGTTAATAAATCCTTCCTGTGTTCACTGAAATCTGTGAAAGTGCATCTCTACATCTCATAAAGACCAGGAACAGGCAGTTGGTCAGAAAATGCACCGCATTGACAGGCGGCTCTCGGCTCCCCCCGGTGGTTTATTGGTTCAACAAGGGAAATGAATATCGACAAGGGCAGGGTTGATAAGCGTCACCTCGTCATATCAAGAAGGGCCCCCCAATCACATCGAGAGGGACCTGGTCACATCGAAATGGACCACATCACATCGAGAGAGACCTGGTCACATCGAGGGGACCTTGTGACATTATGGGGGGGCCTCAATCGCACTGAGGGGGCCCTCAATCACATCAAGTGTGCACCCCATCTGATACTGAAGTCAACTGAAGGGAATAATGAGTGAGGAGGATAATGGCGGCCAACAATCTTTTATATAGCGCCTTTAACGTAATAAAGTGCTCCAAGGTGATTTGCAGGAGCATCACTAAGCAAGATCTGACACGTAGGAAAATATTGGCACAAATGACCAAAAGCATTGGTCAAATAGATAGTTTTTAAGGAGCATCTTAAGGGAAGAGGAAGCAGCAGTGAGGCTTGTGGGGCGGAGGGGGGTGGGGGGGCGGCGTCGGGGCAGTTCCAGAGCTCAGGGAATTGGCAACTGACGGCACGGCCCCCAATGCTGGAACGAAAAAAATCAGCGATATTCCACTGGCCAGAATTAGACGTGGCCGAATATTTCTGAGGGGGCCGGAGGAGGTTACAGGGACAGGGAGGGGTGAGACCTTGGAGGCATTTGATGGCAAAGTTGAGAATTTTAAAATCAAGGCATTGCTTAACCGGGAGCCAATGACGGCCTGTGAGGACAGGAGGGCAATGGGATATGGTGTGAGGGAGGACATGGACAACAGAAATTTGGACAATACAGAGGATAGAAAGTGTGAGGTCAGTCGGGAGTGTGCTGGGATACGGTCAAGCGTAGAAGTGGCAGAGCCAATGGTGTGAGTTTCAGCATCAGATGACTTGAGACAAAGTTGGAGAGGGGCAATGTCACGAAGGTGGACAAGTACGATCCCGCCTGTTTCCTCCTATTCTTCGGTGGATATTCCGATCCCTTGATGTGGTGCTGACCATTGGAGCTCGATAGTCCCATCTTTGAATCCTGGGCTAGATTAGGTTTGAGATGCAGCCAAGGGCAGCAACTGTGCGTTCCAGTTTTCCTGAGAATTTGAACAAGGGTGCCTCAATGCCCAGAATTAGCAGCTGCAAGCTGCCTTACACATATGTGTGTTCCTCCTTTGGTGTTTATTCATTCTCGGGATATGGGTGGGATTCATTGCTCATCCCTGCTGGCCCTTGAGAATGTTGTTACATCATTATTCTGTGCAGTGCTGTAAAACAACTGGGAGTCTTACAGACCAAACTACATTGTAGTGGGTCTGGAGTCACATGTAGGCCAGACCAGGTAAGCACGGCAGATTTCCTTCACCAAAGGACATTAGTGAACAAGGTGGACCTTTACAACAATCAATGATGGTTGCCATGGCATCCATGACTGAGACTGGTCCGGATTTAGTCATCAGTTGAAGATATCTACTGAATTTAATAATGAATCAAATTCCAGCTCCCATGATGGAATGATGCAGTCCACTGCACCCACCCACCCCCATGTTCAAAGGAGCTGCCCGCTGTAGTGATATGTACATATAGAGACATATAAAGGGTTAATGACTGCATCATAGTGTAAGACAACCACTAGATGGCGGCACTATAAATATGTGAACTCAAAGGATCTCTCTCTCTTAGAACCAGGAGTGACTAGACTGCAGAGTGTTAGAGAGATAGAGCATAGTTAGCACGTGTAGTTAAATCTAGTTAATACTCATTCTGAATTACTTTATTACCAGTGATAGTTCTGTAAGAGTGAACAAACTCATTTCATGATTAGTATTTAATTTGTTATTCATTAAATCTATTTTGCTTTGAATTGAAGATTGGTAGTTTCTTTGAAATCTAACCTTCAGACCATTCTGGCAGTATAGCAAAGAGTACAAACAAGTAAT
The DNA here is from genome assembly GCF_047496885.1 of Scyliorhinus torazame. Classification (NCBI taxonomy): domain Eukaryota; kingdom Metazoa; phylum Chordata; class Chondrichthyes; order Carcharhiniformes; family Scyliorhinidae; genus Scyliorhinus; species Scyliorhinus torazame. Next base: position 260,404,244 of record NC_092715.1, on the reverse strand, counting down.
ATAACATGGTACCAGGATTTGGCTTCAGTAAACTAGCTGGAGTAATGTAAGCTCAGAAAAAGAAGAAAACCTCAGCAGCTATTCGACTCGAGAAGCATCGCAGCAAACAAAATCTTCGAAGACAAATAACTCGAAGGACAGAGCTGAAGCTCCCCTGGTTGGCTAGCAGCTCTCAGCGGGCAGGACATCTTTCCCCGGGGAATGGCCCACTGCTGGCGGCTTAAGGGTCTGAGTGGCACTTATACCAACGTTCCGATGGTCCCTTGCTGGCTCCTCAGTCGGCAGGCAGGACTCCCAATGCCTCCATGGAATTCTGTCCATTGCCGCGACATCACCATCTCCCACCATCGTAAGTAATATCGGTGAACCAATTGGGGTTCTAACCATGACTTCACGGCCACTTTTAATGTTGCCGCCCTGTCGTTCCCAGGCTTATTAAAGTTATTTTTTGAGAAGCTGGATTGGAGTTGTCGAACTGCTCCGTCGATTCAATCTGCCAGGGCTCGCGCACGGAAAAGGGACCGTTTCGGGTCATCCCCAATAGTTCTGCCGCAGCCTGTTGGACTGGATGCTCAGGAAAGTGAGGAAGTAGAGAGGGAAAAAGAGAGGGAAATAGAACATTAAACCAAGAAAGGAACTGGGCTCTAAAGACCCAAACTGTGACGAGGTTTATCCCCGGATGAATTACAGAGCTTCCTTTCCTCCAGAGAGTTTCTCCCATTCTAATTCCTGACCTCGTTCGGTGAAGAAATGCAATTTGTGATTTTTTTTTTTTGCGGATAATTTGAAAGCTGGAAAGGTGGTCCGTTGAGAGAAGGAGGCCCGCATTTGTATAGCGCCAGAGACCGCTGGACGTCCCTTTGCAGCCAAGGGAGTCCTTTTTGAAGTGCAGTCACTGTTGTAACGTAGGAAACACGGCAGCCAAGCTGTGCACAGCAAGATCCCAGGAATGGCAACGTGATAGTGAGCAGACTGTCCGTTTTTGGGATGTCGATTGAGAGGAGATCTTGAAGATCCCCCCCACCCCCCCCACCCCGCTCTTCCTCATAATAGTGCCCTGAGATCTTTTACCTCCACCTGAAAGGTCTCAGTTTACCGTCTTGTCTGACTGCTCCTCCGACAGGGCGGCACTTCCTCGGGCCTGCTCAGTTCCTGGAGTGGAGATTGAACCCACAACCTTGTGATTCAGCAGCAAAGCTGCTATCCGTAATATAAAACACCCCTCCGTAATGACCAGATAAAACAATGACTCTTTTGTGGCCTTCACCGAGCGATCAGGTTTCTTAAATTCAGCCAACTCACACAGCACCGGGACTGGTTCCTAGTGTGTCCGTCAAATGAGAGATGATTTTATTGCTCTTTAATTAAGACTGCTAGCTGAGGGGGTGGGCTAATGGGATCCAGACCTCCAACACAAACTCTGATTACACCACACGGGTGCCTGAGGCCTGCAGCAGTTAAGCAGCTGTGTGATCTCTTACCCCAAATCTGCTGTGTTCTTTCAGTCTTTTCAAACACCGTCCTCTGTGCTGACAGAAACTAAACACAACCTTCGAGAGGTTACAAGCATTGGCACCTTAATAACGTTTTGTTAAACAACGAACAGTCGTAGAGTTATTGGAAAATCAGTGGGGGGGGGGGGGGGGGGGGGGGGGGGGTGCTGGACCCCTAAGCCAGGGTGCTGTGCGTAGTCCTGGTGTAAAGGTTATCGTGGCTTCGGAGAAGGAAGTGCAGGAAAGATTTACAAGAATGAGACCAGAAATTAGAGGATATAGATCTCAGGAAATGTTTGACAGACTGCGTGTATGTTCTCTGGGAAATAGAGGGTTGAGGGTAACCTAATAGAGATCTTTAAAATTATGTAAGGTTTTTGTCTCGTGGATATAGATGATTCGAGGCTTTGGGGTCCCGAGAGCACGGTGGGGGGGGGGGGGGGGGGGGGGGGGGGGTCACGAGACAGGGGCCCCATTTAAAAATGCCGCCCCGATCTCTTCCTGCGCTGGCGAGTAGAGCTCGTTAGTGCTGGAAATGGGACGGAGTGCGGCCTCCACGGGTCGTCCCTCGCCGAGGCCCCAAAATGAAGTCCCGTTCGATGGCGGAGTCGCTCTTGGCGCTGCCGGGAACCACCCGGCTAAACGCACTCGGCAAGGGGCTATGTTTCATTTCCGTTAAATTGCGCCCAATGTTTCCAACCTTGAATGTCAGGAAACACGGCCATCGCGGGTGGGGCTGGGGGGGGGGGGGTTTCGCAAACATTCGGCCCACGCGTTTACCTCGACCTACTTAAAACAGGACTTTCCACTTCTCGCCATATTTTCCGATCCCGTCGCTGAAGCCCGTCCCACACAAACGGGAGCAGAAAATCCCGGCAGGAAGTCTGTGACATTTACCGGAGAGAGCAGGGGCAGGGGCCGCAGGCCATATCGTATCTGAAAGGCGGTACCATACGACACCGCAGCACTCCCTCAGTGCTGCGCCGGGAGCAGCAGCCTGGATTGTGCGCCCGGGGAGGGAGTCTTGAACCCTCAACCTTCTGGGGAGAATGCTGCCCGCTGCACTATGGCTGACAATGTTACTTGACGAACGAGCCCCCGCAGATCGATTCAGGAATGCACGTCACAGGGTCATATGAAGCCTGGGGTGGCACAGTGGGTAGCACTGCTGCCTCACAACGCCAGGGACCCGGGTTCAATTCCAGCCGCGGGTGACTGTCTGTGCGGAGTCTGCACGTTCTCCCCGTGTCTGTGTGGGTTTCCTCCGGGTACTCCCGTTTCCTCCCACAGTCCAAAGTTGTGCCGGTTAGGTGAATTGCCTGTGCTAAATTGTCCTTCGTGTCCTAAAGGGCTGGGTGGGGTTATGGGGTTATGGGGATAGAATGGGGAGGTGGGCCCAGGTAGAGTGCTGTTTAGTAAGGGCGGTGCGGACTTGATGGGCCGAATGGCCTCCTTCGGCACTGTAGGGATTGTGGTGATATGCATCACTGTAAATACACAAGGGGTTAATGTAGATACACTAAGACTAAATAAACACTAGAGGAAGCACCAGAGACATCATGACACACAGACATTCAACCAATAGGTCAGTAAGATAGGACACGACCAATGGGCAGTCAAGACACACCCAGAGGTGACACTACCACAAGGGGGCTTCCCATATAAAAGGACAGGGCACACATGCTCTTTCTCTTTCCATAGGCGACACTCAGAGAGACAGGGGCAGATCAGGAAGCATCACACCCACCGCATGGATTAGAGCAGACTGGTTAGTTAGATCGAGTTACGATAGTAAGATTAGCAGGAGAGTCGAACTCAAGTAGGAGAATTGTTAACTGTTCAATAAATGTGTTAAACCTATCTCCAAGCCTGAACCTTCCTTTGTCAGAGTATACATCAAGGAAGCAGCTTCTGCTACATGAAGAAGCATAACACAACAGGGATTCTATTCTAGTCTATGGAACGAAAGAAAACCTGCAAGCAGCAGGAATATGTCCCAATTCACTTCAGATGTAACTTCCTTTGTCTGAAGCTCCCATATATAAACCTCAGTATGTGCAGCACACATGTGCTTTGGGAAATTTATGGAATTGTTTAGCAGAGAGGCGCTGCCTCGCAGGCTCCGAGTGCAGGCAGCGGCCAAACGCAACCTCAGCAAAGTCCCGGGTCAACCATCAATTACAGAGGCAGCTCCAAGCGGAGGAGCTTTGATGGAGCAGCGTACGGATCTGAAGCATTTCAGCTGGACCTGTTTAGAGGAACAGTGAACGAAAGCATGTATAGAAGGATTTCAGGCCAGCCAACTTGCGTGCAACATGCTCTTCCGCTGTGGTGTTTCTCCAGCCCTGAATAACTTTCTTGTTTGGCTCTTTTCCAATTGTGAAATGTAAGTTGTGAAAGGGAGCAGGGCCCTTTTTTGTGTGTGTGTGTGACAGAGGCCAGGTTTAGTTGCTTCATTCTAAACACCTTATAAAATAATTTAACTGCCATTTGTTTGTTTTTTAATTAAGTACCTGTGACCCATTCGTAAACCAAAAGAAAATCTTTACTTCTTAACACTGCATTCAGGAAAATGCACTTTTTAAAAACACGTCTGTCACCAGATTCGGCCACTCTCCTTCCCGATAACATTGCATATTTCCAAGTCGGAGATAACAGGATTCAGCGCTCTCCCTCCTACAGCATTCCGAGAGTTTGGGCTTGAACCCAGGCTCGGACTCGCACCCCCCCCCCCCCCCCCCCCACTTAACAAATCTGACATTTATGGTCTGTGTAAGCAGTCGCCTAACTCACTGAATGAAGCGGATTGTTCAAAGGGTTTTTAATTACAAATAAGCCCGGTTCATTGTCCTCAGACCCACCGACCAGCAGAAAGGAGACAATTATTAATCAGAGAGGGAATAACTTTCATTTGGGCGGCACGGGAGCTCAGTGGTTAGCACAGTTGCTTCACAGCTCCAGGCTCCCGAATTCGATTCCCAGCTTGGGTCCCCGTCTGTGCGGAGTCTGCACGTTCTCCCCGTGTGTGCGTGGGTTTCCTCCGGGTGCTCCGGTTTCCTCCCACAGTCCAAAGATGTGCAGGTTAGGTGGACTGGCCGTGCTAAATTGCCCCCTTAGTGTCCAGTTAGGATTGGGTTACTGGGTTAGGGGTGGAGGTGTGGGCTTGGGTGGGGTGCTCTTTCCAAGGGCCAGTGCAGACTCGATGGGCTGAATGGCCTCCTTCTACACTGTAAATTCTATGATTCTATGATATCACACCCCCTACAACCTCAGGGTGTCCGAAATCCATTGCAACCAATAAAGTACTTTTGGAATATAGTCACTGTTTAGAAAACAAGCAGCCAATTTTCTCACAGGAAGCTCCTACAAACAGCAATGTGATAATAACAAGATCAGCATTTTTCCCTGTTGGTTAATGGATAGATATGTATATCATATATCTATCTCTATACTGTATTGGATAAGGGATTATAATATATATTTAAGCAGGACATCAGAGGAGAACTCCGCTTGCTTTTCTCTGGAACACTGCCAAGGATCTTTTAGATCCCCCGAGAGGGCCTCAGTTTAACATCACCTCACATCCGCAAGACGGTACCTCCGACACTGCAGCACTCCCCAAGGTGTGGGCAGAGTCCATTTTTGATTCCACCCGACGTGACTGTGCTTTGTGAGTTGGGTCACTGGATGATGATCAGAGGCGGGCGTATAAATGCCCTATAAATTGAAAATAAGCCTTTTAACCCTAAGGCAACTGGCTTTTCCCACCAGTTGCTCTGTTACTCGGAAGCACAATTCTTATTGTCGATGGTCAGTGGCTAAACAGCGCCATCTTCTGCTTGCTCTAGAGTATTGCACATTTTGTGGTTTCAGATTTGTCATTTGTTTTATTTGAAAGGCTTGACTTCAAAACAACTGGCTTCTTGGCTGCTTTCGATGGGCGAGGAACTCCCTGAACTATTGTCTCATTTGTGCTTTGTGTTTTCGGTGGGCCTGTGTCCAACCAGCTCGCTCTGTTGGCAATGCAGCTGCAAACCCGCAAGGGGCTGCTTTGCAGAGAGGGCGGAGCCCTTGTGTTCTGAAAAAGTATGTCACTTCTAAACAATAAAACTAATCAGCAGGGGTTACACATTTCAGGCAAAACAAAATTATAACTGGGACAGGATTGCACCCTGTCCCGCAGCACAGCTCGAAGGGTTAACAAGGTGTAGCCATGTAAAATGGCTGACTCCCGATTAGAATGGCCAAACCCCGATTTAAAATGGCGAACGGAAGAGGCTGATGGGAAAATCAGCCAACAGGACTCAAACAGGCAGCTGCAGGTAAAACAGTGTATTCGCCTCTGGGGAGGCCAGACAGAATCGATACCCGCAGCCATCAACATCACAACACCCCAGCCATCTGCATATAAAGTAGCAATTCCGGGAACAATATGCTACAAATTAGTAACACAAAGCCGCCCCAGACCTTTCGGCGCCAGCAGGAGCTTACACAAAGAAAGGTAAACGACCACCCCTCGATCAAAGAATCGCTCCAGCATCGGAGAATATCGAACCAAGTGATTGGGACCAAGTCCAATCACTTGGAACCAGGTACAAGGTCCGCCCCGAGAGGCGGGAAGCCCCTGGGGACTATAAGAATAGGGGCCAAGTTCAACTCGACCCTTCTTCTCCGCTCCGCACCCTTCGAGACCCTTCTGCAAAAGTACGTAAGTTTTACTCCAACGATCGCTACCAGATAGACACTCCTGACTATCGACCTGTACCAGCTTTTGAATCCCGCAGGCTCAGAACCCATTTGAAAGGCCATTCGTTTCCCTGACCTGGTGGGCCAATTCCAAAGTTAAGTATTGGCCTGTTAGTTGTAGGAAGTAGCTTAGAAGTAGAATTAATGTATAAGTATTGATTGCTGTATATAATAAATGAGCGTTGATTTAACTCTTACTAAGCGGTGTGTTGGATTATTAATCAGTACTCGGACTTGAACCACGTGGCGGTATCAGAAAGATACCTGGCGACTCAAGAGCAAAGGTAACAGAATTAGAGCAAATAAACTAAGGCTAAAACGAGGAACAAAGGATAGCCAATTAGAAAGCACGTACCTTGCTCCACATTGCTGGAGGAGGTGCTGACGACAGGGGGACTGGAGAAGGGGGTAGTATCGGCGGTTTACGGGGCTATTTTGGAGGAGAAGGCGCCGCTGGAAGAGATCAAGGCAAAGTGGGAGGAAGAGTTGGGAGAGGATATGGAGGAGGGGTTCTGGTGTGAGGTGCTCCGGAGGGTGAACGCCTCCACCTCGTGTGCGAGGTTGGGGCTGATCCAGCTGAAGGTAGTGTATAGAGCGCACCTTACAAGGGCGAGGATGAGCCGGCTCTTTGAGGGGGTAGAAGATGTGTGTGAACGTTGCGGGGCCGTTCATATGTTTTGGTCCTGTCCAAAGCTGGAGGATTACTGGAAGGAAGTGTTCAGGGTAATCTCTAAAGTGGTGCACGTGAAACTGGACCCGGGCCCCCGGGAGGCCATATTCGGGGTGTCGGACCAGCCGGGGTTGGAAATGGGCGCGGAGGCAGATGTTGTAGCCTCCGCCTCGTTGATCGCCCAAAGGCAAATCCTGTTAGGGTGGAGATTAACCTCTCCACCCTGTGCCCAGGCATGGTGGGGGGGACCTGCTGGAATTCTTGACGCTTGAAAAGGTCAAATTTGAACTGAGGGGAAGGATGGAGGGGTTCTACAATACACGGGCGTTAATCCTTATGCACTTTCGAGAATTGGATCACATCAAACATTAGGGGGGCGGGGGGGGGGGGGACGACTGTATGTGTTAATGGTGACTATCAGTGATTCCTGATTCCTTTTTGTCATTTGTTTATGTTAACATGCGGGCCAATGTTTGGGGGTTTAGTGGGAGGGTGAGATCGTTGTTGATATGGGGATTGACATTACATTCGTTACTGATTATTGTTTATTGTTGGGTGTAAATTTGGGAGAAAATGTGAAAAAGGAGGAGAATAAAAAAATATTTTTTTAAAAAGGAAGCACTTACCTTGGGCAGAATATTACGGCCCCCCTCCAGTGGATTTGCAGGTGAGGGACCCCCAGCATATCTTCCGGGGTATGTGCAGGGTACGATCATCCGGAGACCTCTGCATGCCTGTCCATTGCAATAGAGACATGAGAGTCTGCCAGATATATGAACAAAGAGCAAACAGCAGCAGCGCAGGCCCTTCGGCCCTCCAAGCCTGTACTGGCCATGATACCAACCTTTGCCAAAACCCTCAGCACTTCCTTCTATGCCCATCCTATCCATGTGTTTGTCGAGATGCCTTTTGAACGCCGTTAATGTATCTACTTCCACAACCTCCCCTAGCAACGCGTTCCAGGCACTCACCACCCTCTGCGTAAAAAACCTGCCTCGCACATCTCCTCTAAACTTTGCCCCACTGACCTTAAACCTATGCCCCCTGGTGACTTACCCCTCCGCCCTGGGAAAGAGTGCCTGCCCATCCACTCTATCCATGCCCCTGATAATCTTGTAGACCTCTATTAGGTCACCCCCTCAACCTCCGTCTTTCTAATGACATGGTGACATGACTATGGTGGCAGAATTAACAATCACACATCTGGGGGAGATGGTGGGAGATGGTGAATGTCACTGGTAAGTGACATTACCAGTCACTTCTGGTAATGTGACTGAAGTACTATTCCAGGGGCCAGTACTCTCGGGATATAGCCTCGGAGAGCTCCCTGTGACGCCATTTAGCACTGGTCTCCACAACTGTGGGCCAGGCGGAACAACACTTAAGGGAGGTCTCCCAGGCGATCGGGGACCCCTGGGTGGTCGAGCTACAGGTACGGTGGTACCCTGGCACACCTGATGCCATCCAGGCACCATGGCAGTACCAGCCTTGCGCATGAGCAGTGCTATCCGGAACCCCAACAGTGCCATCCGGTTGCCACCCTGGCAATGCCAGGGTGCCCAGGTGGCACTGCCAGGCTGGCAGGGTCAAGGTGCCCAGGTGGCATCTTGCCCGTGCCAGGGATCGGGCCCGGGGGGGTGCCCTGCCCTTACGAGATGGGGTGCGGGGGGCTCAAGGACTCCCTAATTATTAAATTGGGACATTGGGATGGTCCAGAGATCACACAGATGAGCTCGTCAGTGCAGGAAATGAATCTAAATGTGGCCTTGGCGGGGCGTTCCTGGGGTGAGTGGATGTTGTGGTGTTGGGGGTCGGGGCAGCACGGGTTGAACAGTGGGTTCAGAATTGGCACGCCAGCTGGCTTCACTGGCCCAGGGTAATTGAAGCCTGCCTGAACTAGGCCGTCCCAAGCATTCCTGCAGCTAAGTGAGCAGCTACTGATACCCTTGCTACATCAAGCTCCTCCTTCTCCGAGGATGTTGAGTGGTCCTCTCTGGCCTCCTCCTGCGGCTCCAGGCCTCTCTGCATCATTGTGCAAGACATACAGCATAACGCTGTCAATCTGGTCACCCTTACTGGTGCTTCCTAAAGGGCAGCCCCCCCAGGTCCACCCAGAGACATGGATCACATCTTCCTCACCCCAATAGCTTGCTCAATGAGCACTCTTGGGCTCATGCAGCTTCAGTTCTACAAGCAGTCCATGTCCAAGTGCAGCAAGACCTGGACAATATCCAGGCTTGGGCCGACAAGTGGCACGTTACATTCGCGCCACACAAGTGCCAGGCAATGACCATCTCCAACGTGAAAGAATCTAACCACTGCCCCTTGACATTCAATAGCATTACCATCACTGAATCCCCCACAATCAACATCCTGGGGGGAATTACCATTGATCAGAAACGGAACTGGACCAGCAACATAATACAGGTCAAAGGCTAGGAATTCGCCAGCAAGTAACTCACCTCCTGACTCCCCAAAGCTTGTCCACCATCTACAAGGCACAAGTCAGGAGTGTGATGGAATACTCCCCACTTGCCTGGGTGAGTGCAGCTCCAACAACACCCAAGAATCTCAACGCTACCCAGGACAAAGCAGCAAGGCAGCTCCTTCCAAACCCGCGACCACTACTATCTGGGATGAAACCCATGACCACTACTATCTGGGATACATGGGAACACCGCTAGCTTGAAGTTCTTCTCCAAGTCACTTACCAACCCAACTTGTTGTTCCTTCACCGTCGCTGGGTCAAAACCCTGGAATCCCCTCCCTAACAGCACTGGAGGTGTATGTACATCATATGGACTGATCAATGGTTCAAGAAGGCAACTCATCACCACCCCCTTCTCAAGGACAGTTTGGGATGGGCAATATATAATGACCAAGCCAGCAAAGCCCACATCACATGAAGAAATAAAATTTAAAATTTTAAGTCATTTCCTTGGCATCACTGGCATCATCGGCCACACCCTCAGTGAGTAGCCCTTGTCTCCATTGAGACACTCCCGAGTTTACATGAAGATACAAACCTCTGTCGGAGGCCTGACTGGCACAGGGCAAACGCACAAATTCAGCTCCCAGGATACCTTGCACGAAGACACGTTCTGATCTTTGGGTGGCACAGCACCTGAACATCGATGGAGCGGAATCACTTTGCACTGATGAGTCCTGCCACGCAGATGCAATCGGCATCTCCCTCAGCTAATGGGTATCCACCGGAGCATCAAATCCACCCAATCAGGCTGGACCTAGCAGTGGTGGGGAGCTGGCCATATGCGTCAGGCCCGGCAAACGTAACCTGGATCGCCTGGGAGTTTTCCTGGCGTAAAAGACCACAGTTTTCCTGACGGCGTGGGGACTTGAAATGAAATGAAATGAAAATCGCTTATTGTCATAAGTAGGCTTCAAATGAAGTTACTGTGAAAAGCCCCTAGTCTCCACATTCCGGCGCCTGTTCGGGGAGGCTGGTACGGGAATTGAACCGTGCTGCTGGCCTGCCTTGGTCTGCTTTCAAAGCCAGCGATTTAGCCCTGTGCTAAACCAGCCCTAGTCCCAAAAACGGAGAATCCAGCCCCAGGTTTATACAGGTCACATGATTTGAACGTTGGCTACAGTTCTGGAAACCTCCAACATTAATTCGAGGACTATCATCCTTTCAGAATCTCACACATACCATTGCGTCGACCCATTTCAATCAATAAAACAAGGGAGCTGTCTCCCCAGCCTGAAAATATAACAAAGAGAGACGTTTGAAACACATTATACCTGCAGATGTAATAATAGCCACCATCTATCTCCCAAGGTGAATGATGGATTTTGACCAGAGACATAGAAACTGATTGTTTGCCTGAAACTGACTCACCAATGGACAACACCACATGACCTGGTGTCCTTTAGAAGTCGGGGAGGGTTTAAACTAATATGCCAGGAGGAGAGTGGGAACCTATGCAAAGAGTCAGAGAAAGAGGGAGCAAGAACAAAAACAAAAGGTAGAAAAGTGAATAAGAAAAGTGATAGGTGGAGAAACCAAGGGTAAAATTCAAACAGGGCAGTAGAGGAAAATATTGGGAGCAAGACAAGCATTGTGAAAAAGACAAACTTAAAGGCTCTGTGCCTTAATGCATGGAGCATTTGCAATAAAGTGGATGAATTAATCGCGCAGATTGATATCAATGGGTATGATATAATTGGGATTACGGAGACATGGCTGCAGGGTGACCAGGGATGGGAACTGAATGTCCCAGGGTTTTCAGTATTTAAGAAGGACAGGTATAAAAGAAAAAGGTGGTGGCGTGGCACTGCTGGTTAAAGAGGAAATTAACACAATAGTGAGAAAGGATATTAGCTCTGACAATGTGGAATCTGTATGGGTAGAGTTAAGAAATACCAAGGGGTAAAAAACATTAGTGGGTGTCATATATAGACACCGAAACTGCAGTGGTGAGGTTGGGAATGGCATTAAACAAGAAATTAGTGATGCATGTAATAAGGGAATATCGGTGATCATGGGTGATATTAATCTTGACATATATTGGGCAAATCAAATTAACCATAATGCCGTAGAGGGGGAATTCCTGGAGTGTATATGGGATGGTTTTCTTGACCAATAAGTGGAGAAACCAACTGGAGAGCAGGCCATCTTAGACTGGGTAATGAGAAGGGAATCATTGCCAATCTGGCTGCACGAGACGCCTTGGGGATGAGCGACCATAACATAGAATTTTTTATCAAGATGGAGAGTGAAGTAGTTGATTTGGAGACTAGGGTGCTGAATCTTAAAAAAGGAAACTATGAAGATATGAGGCATGAGTTGGCCTTGATAGTTTGGGACGAGTTATTTAAAGGGATGACAGTGGATAGTCAATGACAAACATTTAAGGAACGCTTGGGGGAACTACAGCAACTGTTCATTCCTGTCTGGCAGAAACGCAAAGGGGGTAAGAGGGCCAATCCATGGCTTATAAAGGAAATTAGAAATAGTATCCGATCCAAGGAAGAAGATTGGCCAAGAAAAATAATAGGTTTGAGGATTGGGAGCAGTTTGAATTCAGCAAAGAAGGACAAAGGGATTGATTAAGATGGGGAAAGTACAGTACGAAAGAAAGCTTGCAGGGAACATAAAGACTGACACTAAGGGCGGGATTCTCTGAAAATGGGGCTATGTCCCCACTCCGGCGGGAAAACCGGTGGCAACGACTCCGGCGGCAACATCCCCCCCAAAGTGAGAAATTCTCACCTTTCTGGGGGGCTAGGTTGCCGCCGAGGTCGGTTCCGCTGCTCCAACCGGCACCAAAGGGTTTGCGCGGAACGGCCGGCGTATTTCCACGCATGCGCGGGGGTTCCCTTCTCCGTGCCGGCCCCCGGGCAATATGGCGGAGCCCTACAGGGGCCCGCCGCGGAGGAAAGAAGGCCCCCACGGAACCAGCCCGCTCGCCGATCAGTAGGCCCCGATCGTGGGCCAGGCCACCATGGGACCCCCTCCCAGGGTCGGATACCCCTGCGCCCCCCCCACCTCCCCCCCAGGACCGCCCCCGCACACTTACCTGCCAGGTCCCGCCATGCGTGAGGTGAGTAATTCATGTTGGCGGGACTGGCCAAAACTTTACGGCCACTCAGCCCATCGGGGCCCGGAGAACCGCCGGGGGGGGGGCACTGTCAACGGCCCCCAACCGGCGTGGCGGGAATCCCGCCGGCCCCCAAAAAGTGGCGCCAGAGAATAGGGCGGGCGGCGGGGCGGGATTCGCGCCTCCCCCCGGGATTCTCCAACCCGGCGCAGGGTCGTAGAATCCCGGCCGAAGAGTTTCTATAGATATGTGAAGAGAAAGAGATTGGTAAAGAGAAATGTAGGCCCCCTGCAGACAGAAACAGGGGAATGCATAATAAGGGACAAAGAAATGGCTGAGCAATTGAATCCATACTTTGGTTCTGTCTTCACAAAAGAGGACACAAATCAGATACCAGGAATGTTGGAGAATGAAAGGTTTTGTGAGAGGGAAGAACTGAGGGTGCTGGGAAAATTGATGGGATTGAAGACGGATAAATCCCCAGGGCCTGAGAATTTGCATCCCAGAGTGCTTAACGAGGTGGCTCTGGAGATAGTGGATGCATTGGCGGTCACCTTCCAGGATTCTATAGACTCTGGAACTGTCCCTGCAGATTGGAGGGTAGCTCACGTTACTCCAATATTCAAAAAGGGAGGTAGAGAGAAAGCAGAAAACGATAGACCAGTAAACCTAACATCGGTAGTGGGGAAAATGCTTGAATCCATTATCAAGGACTTTACAGCGGAACATTTAGAAAGCAGTGGCAGGATAAGTCAGAGTTAGCATTGATTTATGAAGGGAAAATCATGCTTGACAAATCTGTTGGAATTCTTTGAAGATGTAACCAGTTCAGTTGACAAGGGGGAGCCAGTCGATGTGGTATATTTGGACTTTCAGAAGGCGTTTGACAAAGTCCCGCATAAGAGATTATTGTGCAAAATTAAAGGCATGGGATTGGGGGAAATGTATTGTGGTGGATAGAAAACTGGTTGGCAGAGAGGAAACAAAGAGTAGTGATTAATGGGTCTTTTCAAATTGGCAGGCAGTAACTAATGGGGTACATAGGGATCAGTGCTGGGACCCCAGCTATTCACAATATATATTAATGATTTGGATGAGGGAACAAAATGTAACATCTCAAAATTTGCAGATGATACCAAGTTGGGTGGGAGGGCGAACTGTGATGAGGATGCAGGGATCCTACAGCATGATCTGGAAAGGTTGGGCGAGTGGGCAAATCAATGGCAGATATAATATAGCTTGGATAAGTGTGAGGTTATTCACTTTGGAAGCAAAAACAGGAAGGCGGCATACTACCTGAACGGTTGTAAATTGGGAGAGGGGAGTGTGCAGCGGGACCTGGGTGTCCTTGTGCACCAGTCGCTGAAGGTAAGCATGCAGGTGCAGCAGGCGGTAAAGAAGGCTAATGGTATGTTGGCCTTCATTGCAAGAGGTTTCGAGTATAGAAGCAGGGATGTGTTGCTGCAATTGGACAGGGCCTTGGTGAGGCCACACCTGGAGTAGTGTGTGCAGTTTTGGTCTCCTTCTCTGGGGAAGGATGTTCTTGCTCTCGAGGGAGTGCAGCGAAGGTTTACCAGACTGATTCCAGGGATGGTGGGACAGTCATATGAGGAGAGATTGACTAGGTTGGGATTGTTCTCGATGGAGTTCAGAAGAATGAGGGGGGATCTCGTAGAGACTTATAAAATTCTAACGGGACTAGACAGGGTAGATGCAGGAAAGATGTTACCAATGATCCTATCTTCTATGTATATGTATCTATATGTATATATTTCCTTTGGCTTTTGAAATGTTTTAATTTTGCACTCCTGGGCTCCCTGACTGTCTACTGTTAACGTCCAGCCTGTCAACACCAAAGCAGAACTTCAGGCTGACAAACAAAAGCCTGCCTCGAGTCTAAACCTCCTCAAAGCCTGGTTCTCTGGAGAATTCCGGCCATCACCTGTAGAGCGAACCAAGTCTCTGTACATCAATCTCATCCTGCGGTGTCATCAGCAACATTCAAGGAATTCGGGAACCCCTGCTTTCAGCTAGCTGAATCCAGCAGAAGGTTCACTCCTCCACAAAGAAACATTCTCTGGATTCTGACATCCTGGACTCTAACATTCACATGAATTAATAGCCCTATATTTTATTTTATTTTCAATTCTAGCTGTAAAACTCTTCTTTCCTATCTTCTTCGTGTATGCTTATGTGTGTAGTGTGTAGTTGCAAAGACCATCTCCCGGGTTTGAATGTGTGAATAAACTAAACTTCTGATTTAACCTGAAGGAGAGTTTGATGTGAGTCACTTTAAAAATTGACTTCACAAATAGAGGGTTTGGGGAAATTCACCACAATCTATTTCAAACATTCAAACACCTCTGTTTACAGATAGACAGTGAGAAAGTAAATGAGATTGGTTTGTCTCCCTCCCCTGACTGTAACCTTTCACACCATTCCCATACAGCAGGGAACTATTTACAATTCTCACAAATAACTGTGGTTCAAATGGTAGTGAAAGGTAAAGTGGCATGTCGGATTTAGAACGGCACGTGAATGTTTCATACTCGTTCCTTGTTTCAGCTTTCCCTCCTGTATTGTAAGTGGCCCCCAAAGTCTGTACTCAATGCATTAAATTGTAGCCTGGACCGTAAGTTAATAATCGTGGATTAAACTACAACTTAGTGCACGAAATGAATAACTGTGAATCTAAAACACTAAATACTTAAATTGCATATCTCCTGTGGTTTCATCTTCCTGTATTAATATGTGCAAGATAATCTGCTCCAACTTAGAATCATGGAATGATACAGGACAGAAGGATGCCTTTCAGCCCATCAAGCTCCTGCTGGCTCTTGGAATGAAGTATCCAATTAGTCTGATTTCCCAGTTTTTTTCCAGTGGCCTTGCAAATGTTCCCCCTTTCAAGTATATATCCAACTCCCTTTTGAAAGTTACCACAGAATCAGGCGCCCTTTCAGGCAGTGCATTCCGGATCGTAACAACGCGCTGTGCGAAAACGTCAGTACCATGACCTAAGCCTTCACTTAATAGGTCCGTTTCACAATTTTAAAAGTTGGGACCACGTCCCTCTCTCATCAGATTTCCAATGGGATAAATCTGACACTCTTTTCACAGCTCATGATTTAGGGCCTAGTGTTGGCCTTCGGCGGACTATTTCAAATGCCCGAATGTCTTTCTGAAAATACAGAGTACAAAAAAAAAATCCACACAGGAAGTGACCCAGAATATCAACAAGGGCAGGATCTTGGCAGCTGCACTGGGGTCAAAGGCCTAGAGAGAAACCGTGTCATTGACCTAACTGCAGGCCTAGGAAGAGGGGCCTACAAGAACTTAGGTTCCCCAGGGACACCTAATAAACAGCAATGCGGGCAGAATCCATCCAGTTCTGGGAGTCCGAACCAAGTCAGATTCCCTCCAATAACCCCAGCCCCACCATTGGTCACCAGACATATCTGTCTGAATTTTACCGCAAAGTGTCAAGACCCCGGCTTGGAGGCGAAAAGTGGGCCCCGAGCCCACACTTGGCAACAGCGGGGCCGGCTCACCAATTTTACCACAGGCAGCCTCCTCATTTCCCGCCTGCCGTCCCACCATCCAATTAAATATGGAAGGCAGGCCCTCGCAATACCTCCAGCCCAGCAGCTCTGAAGCCTCAACAGTGCCATCCGGAGAGTCGGTCACTGCTGAGGTAGGTCGGAGTTCTCAGGCAGGTAAGCTTTTTAAAAAAATAATTCAAGGATTTGGGGCAACCAATTATTAATAATAATAATCATTAGCATCATTTTCCCCGCAGTATAAATTGTTGGGGTTGTTTGAAATTTGGCATTCTTGTGTTTGTCCTGATGAGTGCAAGGTAAAAAGTTTCGGCAGCAGGTCTCTTATTTCAGCACAGTTCAAATTTAGGCGGTTGAGGGTCAGGGTTCATGGGGAATTCTCTCTGGAGAATTCACTGGGTCTGTGGAGCTACCTTACACTTTATTTTCCCATTATGCTGGCGGCCTCCCAACGGTTGCCCTGTTGTTGACAAAATGCCAATGGCCACAAAAAGCAGCACTTGTTTGTTATCTTCACATACACTATTTTCCCTTTGGGAAATAGTGGAGAAATGTTGGAAGGCTGATTATCAATCTGTCGAACCACGTTATGATCACTCTTTCCCTGACCGACAACTCGTGGGGTGGGACTTGAACCCGGAGCTTGTGGTTCAGCGGCAGCCGGGCTACCCACTAAGACGCAAGACCCCCAGGTAATTGTCCCATAATATCATCCCCTCAAAGTGGGCAACCTCTCCGCGCCAGGACCCATCGCTGGGAAAATGCCCCGGTGGCAGGACTACATGGGGTCCCGACCGTAACCGGCTCCCCAAGAAAATACCGACCCCCTCCCTGCCTCTGAGCCTACCTCCCAATAGTGGGGT
Organism: Scyliorhinus torazame; assembly: GCF_047496885.1. NCBI lineage: Eukaryota > Metazoa > Chordata > Chondrichthyes > Carcharhiniformes > Scyliorhinidae > Scyliorhinus > Scyliorhinus torazame. Next base: position 260,387,351 of record NC_092715.1, on the reverse strand, counting down.
GGGGGGGGGGGCGTGCGGTGGTCAGTATAATGATGCCCATTCATCCATATTCCCACAGCCAATCGTAAAGCAAGAAGACTCGTCCCCACTCGATTGGATACTTTTCTTTAAAAATTGGATACTTTTAAAAATGATTTGGGGTTTTTACAAAATTTATCCCCTGCCCCAAATTCCTCGAAACTCTTGCCCCAGTCAAGGCCACAGGAATCTCCCTTGCGAGCCTGGGATCCAACATATCTGGTTCCCTGCGGAGCTCGTGTCCATCTCTCATCCTTCCCAACCCCAGCAGAAGGTTTCCATTTGGGCCCAAGGGTCTGAGCTTGGTCTTTTCCCAGAGTTCCCAGAGGCCAGGAATTCCCCACTCTAGGGAATTGAACAGAAATTCCAGGCTGACACTCCCAGGCTACGTACTTAGCCCCCTACACTACTCCCTGTGCACACACGATTGCGTGGCAAAACTTGGTTCCAACTCCATCTACAAGTTTGCTGACGTTACGACCATAGTGGGCTGGATCTCGAATAACGACGAGTCCGAATACAGGAGGGAGATAGAGAACCTAGTGGAGTGGTGTAGCGACAACAATCTCTCCCTCAATGCCAGCAACACTAAAGAGCTGGTCATTGACTTCAGGAAGCAAAGTACTGTACACACCCCTGTCAGCATCAACGGGACCGTGGTGGAGATGGTTAGCAGTTTCAAATTCCTAGGGGCGCTCATCTCCAAAAATCTGTCCTGGTCCACCCACGTCGACGCTACCACCAAGAAAACACAACTGGTTGACAGTTTTAAATTGCTAGGTGTGCAACAATCTGTCCTAGTCCACCCACATTGACTCTATGATCAAGAAAACACAACAGTGCCTATACTTCCTCAGGAAACTAAGGAAATTCGGCATGTCCACATTAACTCTGACCAACTTTTACAGATGCACCATAGAAAGCATCCTATCGGCTGCATCACAGCCAGGTATGGCAACTGCTCGGCCCAGGACCGCAAGAAACATCAGAGAGTCGTGAACACTGCCCAGTCCATCATACGAACCTGCCTCCCATCCATTGACTCCATCTACACCTCCCGCTGCCTGGGGAAAGCGGGCAGCATAATCAAAGATCCCTCCCACCTGGCTTACTCACTCTTCCAACTTCTTCCATCGGGCAGGGGATACAGAAGTCTGAGAACACGCACGAACAGACTCAAAAACAGCTTCTTCCCCACTGTCACCAGACTCCTAAATGACCCTCTTATGGACTGACCTCATTAACACTACACCCTGTATGCTTCATCCGGTGCCAGTGCTTATGTAGTTACATTGTATATGTTGTGTTGCCCTATTGTGTATTTTCTTTTATTCTCTTTTCTTCTCATGTACTTAATGATCTGTTGTGCTGCTCGCAGAAAAATACTTTTCACTGTACCTCGGTACACGTGACAATGAACAAATCCAATCCAATCCAGTGCAGTACTGAGGGAGTGCTGCGCTGTCGGAGGTGTCACCATTCGGGTAAACCGAGGCCCCTGTCTGCTCTCAAGGGTGTGGTGTTGGGTGCTCTGGTGCACAGATGAGCCAACACAGTTGTATGTGGTACAACTCTATTTTATTTTAACTCTTATAATACAGTTCGTTCTGGATACTCTGCACGTGCTGTCTCCCTGAGTGTGTCTGGTAGTAGGTCTGTCCTGGTCTTTCTCTCCAGCTAATACTGACCACCGGGGGTCGTGTCTGTGCTTTTATATCTTTCTGTCATTGGTTGTGGTGTTGTGTGTTCTGATTTGTCTGTTGGTGTGTCTATCATGATGTGTGTGTTTGAATATCATGACATCCCCCCTTTTTACAAAGATATGTGCCTACGTGGTTATAAATACAATCGTGTCGTGAGTGCATCTAAGAGTGTGTGCGTGTGTTGTGTACAGCGTGTGTATATGACGTAACTATTTACATGGGGCGATGTCGGGTGCGTCACACTAACAAGGTTGTACCATAACAAAACATGGATGCGAGAGAAAAAAAAACTTGAACAGCGGTCCGGTCAGACGATATCTGGAACAATAAACAACAACCGGTTATAATACAGAAGTGTTTGACTTTTTGAACGTATGAACAGCGTTATAAGTCCAGTCTAATGGGTGACCGCCTCAAGAATGGCCTGGTCCTCAAGCCGGTTCAGCTGTGGAGATTTGTGGTCACACTGGTTCACCTTGGACTGTTGGAGGTGATGCTGTTGCCGAAGTCTCTACTTTACCATTTGTTGTACTTCGTGCAGTGCTTGGTTTTTCATTCGTGCAAATATAACATTCAACATCTTTGTTAGTGTTGCCTTGGCTGTGGTTTGGTTCTGGTGGCGATGGAAGGGGCATGATCCGTGGCACCTCCACAAAGTCATCCTTGGGAACCAGTGGAGGATCCGGCGTGTGCGTACGGTTCAGTTGCGAGCGTGGAAGGCGGCGCAAAGCTCACTGATTGCGCCTACGCACCAATCCATCCGCCCTGCATGCCCGGAACAAGGTGGAGTCTTTTTTCTTTTTATGTTTGTGGTGGACGGCATCTTGTAGACGATGGGTCGTTGCCATCGAAGTAGCACCATCACTAATATCATGCAAGGCGATGACTGTGCCAGATGTGGAAGTTGGCCGAGACCGTGCACGCTGGTTCCGGCCACCTGCTGTGCCGGAAGGGCGACTCCGCAGAGAAACGTCGAAGCATGTCGCCTTGGAGAGAGAATTGTTGCTCGCATCCACGTCTGGCGATGGCGCGAATTGGTGTGTCCATCTTGGACCGCCGGTGCTGGTTGCCACTGCCGACCCAGTGGGACTGCCACGCGATCCATTCCCTGTCGCCGTGGCATCCGCCGTCACCCTGAGCGTGCCATCACCGAGGCCGCGACACCGCCCGTCCGGAGCAAGGTCTGGCGTGCGCGAATCAGAGTCGGCGCTTGGCTGCTCCCCATCTGGAGTCTGGTCTGCCTTCCGTCGATGCCCCCCGTCCGGAGTCCCTACAGGTTCACTGGAGGCAGCCGAGATTCCCTGAAGCTGCACTTCTGGAGTCGGAACATGCAGGAATGCACCGACCAGTGGAGAGGCTCGAGCCATCGAGGGTGGAAGCGGTGCGCCGCCACCGCAGTCGTCAGTGGTCCCACCGTGATCGTCGAGTGCCTCGGTACGCACTAGGCGAGGTCTGTCACCTTGCACCTTTTGCATGGGAAGTGGGATGCTGTCGTCACTCGTCTCACATCCCGTGGATAGATCCTCATTAGCAGCTTGCTGTTCACTAGGGTTGGGTAAATTGTCAGAGTTTTCATCTGGTGGTGCACACCATGTCGGTGGACTGTCATTGTCTTGCCGTTGTCCTTCATTTGGGCTTTTCTTCTTTGGAATTTTAAATCTTCCCCCAGACATTGCAGAACCTTGTTTATTACCCCCAAATCCTCCCATATGTATGGTCTCGAATATAGGATCCAATGTTTCTATCGACATTGTACTATTTTCCAAAGAACATTCCGTTTCACTTTTCTTCTCAGGTGCCTCATATGTATCTTTGTCTAATGTACATGCCTTCATGGTCTCTGGGTCTGATTTTGCTGGGACTGGCATGGTCACAGTCTCTCTTTTACTGTTCTCAATTGCCCACATTATACTCCCCATACATAACTGCTTAATCACTGGGGTTAGTGTGGTACAATGGATAATCGGGTCGACCTTATCTGCATCTTCACCATTAGTGGAAAGCACACTTGGTTCACTTGAAACTGCTGTGGGTTTTAAATTCGTTATCTGGCTACTCGATGTCGGTGTCCTCAGGATTCTTGCTCCAATGTTCTGCTCATTTATCAGTGGAGTGTGTATAGGTTCAATGCAATTAATGTTCCCCTCAAGGTTTGAAGAGTCATTACTGACTAACTGCTGGTCTCCGAAGTTGGGACTTTGCGGCGTTGTGTTGAAGGGAGACATTTGTCCCTGCTGTAGATATGATTCAGGTTGTGTTATTTCCATTACCTGAGGATCAATGTCTTGTCCATTTTTTCGATCCGTACTAAAACACTGGCAATTCTCAGTCTGCTCCTTGCAAGTTAAACATTCAATTAATTTCTTTAGCAAATCCTCAGCATCCTTCTGTGGCCGTGCAGCATTATTAATCTCTGTTCGGCTATAATGATCCTGAAGGTCAGCGCATAAACCTTTTTTCTTCAGGCTTGGACGAGGCGATTCCTTTGGCTTGTCTTCAGTTGGGCTTGAACAGTCTTCAGCGCTGTGCCCTTCATTGTAGCATGAGAGACCGTCATGGTCATGCTGCTGTGTAGTGGAGCATGGTAGGCTGTTATAGCCTTCTTGCTGTTCACGTGAGCATGGCAGACTTGCATCGGCTGCCGCTGGTTGGTCAGGAGAGGTTGCTAGACCCTCAAGGTCTTGTTCCTGCAAGGACTGCACATTGGAGTCTTGCGTTGCTTCTATCGTGGAGGCTGTCCACGAGCTCTCTGTGGAGGCTTGTGACACTGGAGTCACTTCTTGTTCGTGCAAGGACTGCGCTCTGGAGTCTTGCGTTTCTGCAATTGTGGAGTCTGTCCACGAGCTTGCTGTGGAGGCTTGTGACACTGGAGTCACTTCTGGTTCATGCGAGGACTGCGCTCTGGAGTCTTGCATGTCTTCTTTCATAGAGTCGGGAACGTTGAGCGGGACGTGGACCACGCTCTGTGTGGCAGCAGGGCGCTCTCCGTGTGCTTGCAGCGCTCCCTGTCTGTTAATGTCAGGCTGCAGCATCATCCGGTACTGATAAGTTGGGACGTCATATCTGCTGGATTGAAGATCCTCAAATCCGAAAAATGAATCCGCATCTGCGTCGGATTCAATGTGGGGGCCGCCAATGTGCAACACGAAAGGTTCGTCCGAGTCATAGTCGTATAGGACCACGGAGCTATCATTGGGCTCGCGAGGTCCGGAAACACTGTAAAGATCGTCATCGAAGTATTCGAGGTCGGAATCATCGGCTTGTGCGTAGGTAACTGCTTGTCGGAGGGTTCTTCGGAGGTCAAATTCATCTCCTGGGTCAATTTTCGGCAATGTGCTGTCATTCCAGGTGAGGGAAGGTTGTTTTACAGCTTTAACAGATATTTGTTTTTTTGATTTGGGACGTTTCCCTTTTAAATTGGATTTGGGACATTTCCCCTTTACATTGGTGCAGTCTGGGGCCTCTGACATCCTGACACTCGGTATGTAGCACGTAGGAAGCGACTGCGCATGCTCAGATCGCTGTTCCTATTACCGATGGCCGTTTTCTTGACTGCGCATGCGCAGCATCTCGCGCATGCGCAAACAAAACTTCCCGTTCTGCGCACTGCTCGCGCAACTGTGCTAGCATGATACCTTTAGCAAGATGGCCGCCGACCTCGACCCAGCCCTCTCTCAGGCCCGGGATTTCGGCCTCTGGGAATTCGGGCTCCGGGATCCCAGCCACGAGGTGAGTACTGCAGCTTTTCTTACCTTTACTTGCCTATTGGATTGCGTTTTCTTCACAGTACTTGGAGAATTTGTCCAGGACTGCCTGGTAATCGTACCTTTGCTGCCTCCTGAAGATACTGAACCTTGTGAATATTTCTCTTGCCCTTGCACCGGCGATGGTGAGGAGAAATTCAATTTTTTCGCTATCATCCAGGTCTTGGAGTTCAGCTGCCACCAGGAACAATTCGAACACTTGCCGGAATCGCCGCCAGTTTTCGTGGAGATCGCTGTGGCACTGGAGCGGCTGCGGAACCGGGAGCTTTATCATTTTGCCTGGGCACTGCTGGTTGTCTCTGTACACTGAGGTATGTCGGCAGGTATCGATCCACTCCTGTACCATGTGGTGTTGGGTTCTCTGGTGCACAGATGAGCCAACACAGTTGTATGTGGTACAACTCTATTTTATTTTAACTCTTATAATACAGTTCGTTCTGGATACTCTGCACGTGCTGTCTCCCTGAGTGTGTCTGGTAGCAGGTCTGTCCTGGTCTTTCTCTCCAGCTAATACTGACCACCGGGGGTCGTGTCTGTGCTTTTATATCTTTCTGTCATTGGTTGTGGTGGTGTGTGTTCTGATTTGTCTGTTGGTGTGTCTATCATGATGTGTGTGTTTGAATATCATGACAAAGGGGATGTGAAAGATCCCATGGCCGCCATTCCGAAAAAGAGCCGTGGGTCCTCCCTGGTGTCCCGACCAAGGTTGATCCTGCAGCCAACGTCACAAGCAAATCGAATTGTCTTGCTATTGCCACATTGCTGTTTGTGGGACCTTACTGTGCGTGACTTGGCTGTCAAATTCCCGACATTGCCGTAAGTGACTGCACCTCAAAAGTATTCCACTGGTTGTAAAGTACTTTGGGAAGTCACAACATTGTGAAAGGCGTTATATAAATTCAGATCTGCCTTTTTATCAATTTGTTGTTAAAATAGTCTGCTTAGATTTTTGCTCACTAGGTGCACCTTGCATTAATTTCCAAGCTTGATCGTCCTGGCACAGTTATCACACTATTGGTTTAATTTCCGTTAGGCCCCTGACGAGAACAACAGCAAAACCCCTACCACCCTTTGGGTGAAAAGTCTACTGCTCAACGCTCCTCTGACCCTTTCAACAATGACTTTAACTCTCTACGGTCTGGTTTACGACCTTGCTGTGAATGGAAGTTGCTCCTTCCAATCTACTCAACCAAGGCTCCTCCGCCTTTTCTGGCTCCGAAGAAAAGAATCTCAGCCGATCCAATCTTTCCTCATTGATAAGATTCTACATTCCTGGCAATGTCCTTGTAAACTTCTTCTGTAATACACAGTACTCCTTGCATGTTATGGCTTTTCAATTGCTCATCTAAACGCTTCTCTAATGTTGTGAGGGTTCCCGCCTCTACCACCCTTTCAGGCAGCGAGTTCCAGGTTCCACTGCCCTCTGGGCGAAAAACATTTCCCTCAAATCCCCATTAATCTCCTCCCCATTACCTTAAATCAATGATCCCTGGTTATTGACCCCCCCCCCCCCCACCTTACTAAGGGGAATGTTTCTTCCTATCCACCCTATTTATGTCCTTCATGACTTTGTATACCCTAATAAAAAATAAAATAAAATAAATAAAATCCTACCAAATAATGGTCTATTCCCTTGCCATGTTTGTCCTCCCCCAACTGCATTATATTCTGGGTAAATATCTTGATCAAAGACAGATATCAGAGCAGTTATGCTCCCGAGACCAACTCCTGGGGATTATATTGCCCAGCTATTGCTATTCCTGATGGCGGACAGGCTGTTGGCCATTAATTAGGCAATCAACAGAATGGTTTAAAATTTGCTTAGCTTTCCTCAAAGTATCCCCTTATCCATAAATCTCCTTCGGGTAACCTTTTGAATGTTTTTTCTTGAAGGCAAGACGTACAAGAATGTATTCTCCAGCGTAAACACTGAATGTGGTTCCCATCAAACTAAGCAAGAGGGAACTGACCCTGCAATTCCCCAGTGATTGTCCGATGTAAAATTTACAGTTTGTTTAGGGCGTGACATAAATCTCCTGCTGGAAGTTACTAATTCCAGGGTTGGTACACAGCGGGGCTACTGTAAAGTCCTGCGCAATGTTGTTCCTCCACTAGCCCCCTTGATCTGGTCAATGTTCTCCATGCCTAGAACTACTGCAACTGTGTACACCAGACGCACCCATCCACAAGATATAACTGCGTGGTGCATGTCCATTTGATCGCGCCCACTATGGAATGAAGCGGGTTTGAGGGTGGGCAAGGGGGTGCATGAGTGGGGAGTGAGTGTGTGAAGGGGTGCATTAGGGGCAGCACGGTAGCACAGTGGTTAGCATTGTGGCTTCACAGCGCCAGGGACCCGGGTTCGATTCCCGTCTTGGGTCACTATCTGTGCGGAGTCTGCACGTTCTCCCCGTGTCTGCGTGGGTTTCCTCCGGGTGCTCCGGTTTCCTCCCATAAGTCCCAAAAGACGTGCTTGTTAGGTGATTGGACATTCTGAATTGTGCTGTTAGGTGAATTGGACATTCTGAATTCTCCCTCAGTGTACCCGAACAGGTGCTGGAATGTGGGGACTAGGGGATTTTCACAGTAACTTCATTGCAGTGTAATGTAAGCCTACCTGTGACACTAATAAAGATTCTTATAATCCAAAACAATGGAACACAAATGTAAGTTGATGACAAATAAATCCATCCAGGGGTTCCAGAGGAAATGCCTCTTTACAGAGAATGGTTAGAAAATGGATCTCACTGTTACATGGAGTCGCTGGGATAAGTGGCATAAGAGGAAGCTGGATAAGCACATGAGAGAGATTAAAATAGAAGAATATATTGGTAGACTGACATGAAGTAAAGAGGGAGAAAGCTCATGTTTTATACAAACAGCAAACAAAACAAGGTCAGCAATTTTAGACAGCCCATCTCCATTTACTGGGACATAGGCCCAGTCCTGTGGATGACTGTTAGCCCCCCTTGTCCTTTCACACCTCACAACCAATTCCACCACTCGGGCCCTCTCCATACTTCCAAGCCCCAATGTCCCTTTAATACCCCAATATCTCCTGTGCCCTGTCCTCAACCCTCGTGCTACCCAGTCCACCTAATACCTCTAATTCCCCTCCACACGGCCCAAGGTGACCAGCCATCTACCTGTCCACCTCTTTTTCAAAGCCTCAAAGATGGCAGACATCTGCTCAGTTATTTTAAAAGCTCAGTGGATCTCTAGACTTCAACTCACTGCAAAAATTAAAATACAGTGCTCAGATGACACACTAATTATCCGATTTGTAATGCTGTTGGGTGCAGGAGAGCACTTTATCCTGTGGATAAAGTACTTTAATACATGTGAACACTTACATAATGCTGATCAAATTAAGGACCACTTACCTCTTATGGGCAGAGTCCTATAATCAATCACTGCATTAAAACATACATATCGCATTATAAACTATCTAATCATGGCATTTTGAAATTGCTAAGTCCTTTCTACCTATCCAAATGGTTTCTCAGTCCACAAAATGGTTCCCTAGAAGGGCTATGAGTTGATTGACCTGACGTGTTTCACACACACTTCAGGAACCCATGGACCTCCCTGATGATACCAATCTTTGAGAGGGCTGAACCTCGTCACTGAGTGAGCGGCGGGTCGCACCTCCCTGCACAATTCCCGCACTGGTCAAAATGACAGCCATGAGGAATCGGGTGGAATGTTTAAATTTAAGACCCGCCCACCTCCATTTTTGGTCACCCAACGTGGTCTTTCCCAGTGTTTGGATGGTATAATCTGACTCTATGTCGCTATTTATAAAAACCAGGGCTCCATACGCCTTTCAACCACATCCTCAACCTGCCCTGCTATCGACAATTGTTTGTGCGCATATGGTCCCAGGACTCTCCTGTACCCCTTTTAAAATTGCACATTTAATTTATATTGCATATGCATATTCTTCCTACCAAAATATATGAATATATGAAAGTGAATCTGTGGAAAGAATCTGTGGCACCTCAATCCTCCGCTCTGAGGTGCCCACCTCCTTCAAGAAGACCACCATAATACCAGTACCAAAGAAGAACAAGGTAGCCTGCCTCAACGACTACCGACCGGTGGCCCTGTCTTCGGTTATCATGAAATGCTTTGAGCTGCTAGTCATGAGACAGATCACTGCCAGCCTCCCAGACGGTCTCGATCCACTGCAGTTTGCCTATCACTGCAACGGGTCCACAGCAGATGCTATCTCTCTGGCTCTACAATCAACACTCGAACACCTTGACAACAAGGACACCTACGTGAGACTGCTGTTCAGCAACTACAGTTCCACTTTCACCACCATTGTCCCGACAAGACTAACAACCAAACACTGCAATCTTGGACTTGACCCCTCCCTGTGCAGCTGGATCCTTGACTTCCTCACCAACAGATCGCAATCTGTCAGGATCGGCAACAGCACCTCCTCCACAATAGTCCTAAACACTGGAGCACCGCAAGGATGTGTGCTCAGTCCTCTACTGTATTCCCTCCACACCCATGACTGTGTGGCAAGATTTAACTCCAACTCAATCTATAAGTTTGCGGATGATACGACTGTGGTGGGCCGCATCTCAAACAACGATGAATCAGACTACAGGAGGGAGATAAATCATTTGTTTGCATGGTGTACCGAAAACAGCCTCTCTCTAAATGTCGGAAAGACCAAGGAACAGATCATTGATTTCAGGAAGTGTAGCACGAAACACACTCCCGTCTGCATCAATGGCTCCGAAGTGGAGATGATCGATAGCTTTAAGTTCCTGGAAGTCACCATCACCAACAGCCTGTCCTGGTCCACTCACGTTGATGCAACAGACAAGAAAGCCCAACAACGTCTCTACTTGCTACGGAAGCTAAAGAAATTTGGCATGTCTGCATCGACCCTCACAAACTTCTACAAATGAAGCATATGGAGTATCGTGCTACACTGTAGAGAAGATGCGTAGAGAGATCAGTTCAGTCTATAAGAAGGCCATTCAAGAGTCTGGCAACAGCAGGGAAGAAGCTGTTTTTAAATCTGTTAGTGCGTGTTCTCAGACTTTTGTATCCGCTGCCCGATGGAAGAGGTTGGAAGAGAGAATAATCCGGGTGGGAGGGGTCTTTGATTATGCAACCCGCTTTCCCACGGCAGCAGGAGGTGTAGCCAGAGTCAATGGATGGGAGGCGGGTTCACGTGATGTACTGGGCGGTGTTCACAACTCTCTGTAGGCCTTTGGACGAGCAATTGCCACACCAGACTGTGATGCAGCCAGATAGGATGCTTTCTATGGTGCATCTGTAAAAATCGGTAAGAGTCAATGTGGATAAGCCGAATTTCCTTAGTTTCCTGGGTAAGTATAGGCGCTGTTGTGTTTTCTTGATCATAGAGTCAATATGGGTGGACCAGGACAGATTGTTGGTGATGTGCACACCTAGCAATTTAAAACTGTCAACCATCCCCAACTCGGCACCATTGATGCAGACAGGGGTGTGTACTGCACTTCGCTTCCACATCACTTTGGTTCAAGAAGTGGATGTGCAACATGATCTGCAAACCTTTGGGCATAGACTGGAGGTCCTGTGACGCATTGGGTGGCATCCTTGCCTCGGAGCCAGAAGCTCCGAGTTCCAGTTGCCACCTCAAGGCATTGATGGCCAAGGAAGGTACATTCATAACACGGCTAAACAGGTCGATTATCAACCTGTAAATCCTTCCAACACCTGCCAAGGGCAGGTGGTAAGAGTGGGGGGGATTCCTTGTCAGCCACGCCATGGAAGGAATGTTGGAGCCTCTGCCATCACAATCCATCGCTCCACACCACAATGTGCATGTCGCCGCAGTGACTTGGACTCCCTGAATAAACTAACGCACCACCAAGCATAGATTAGATGTACTGTATCAAACAAACCGTCTGACCTGCCCCGAGGAGTTTACTTGAACTGGATATCCCCACCCGAGACCAAATCCACTTTTACCCAGACTCATTAAAACTATATAATTACATTTCCTTTTAAAGATGCGGCATGTAATTCAGTGGGCTCTCCAAGTCCTTATTATTCTGCTACCGAAAGTATAGCGATTCATCATAATTTTCCACAGACTTTCACAAAATGTGTTACTTATTTGAGAATGCAGCAGATAGCTGGTTCAAACCCAACCCATGTTTGTTATTGTTCCAACTCCTAATTTCTTCCCCTGTTGTCTCAAGCTTGAGAAAATGCAGGATCCTATCCTCTCCCGTATACTAAACTAGAATCAGGACTTCCAAGAGTGCAGTTGGACAACTTTTATTGAGCTTCTTTTGATGGGTTTGATCACATCCCAGAACATTGTCCCTGGACATTTCAGGTCTAGTCTAGGAGTTCAGCGGGAGGCAGAGAAAAGGTCACTTTAAGCATCGGACCAGGTTTAGCAGAAAGTAATGCAAGCAATGGGAGGAAACTGTTGACATGGCAATTAAGATTAATTACAAACAGAGATGTCTTTCAGGGCCTCAGTCCTACAGTTTTACGGCAAACATGTTTCATTTGCCAAAACGCTGGTGAGGTTTTCAGAAACCTTTTTTTCTTCACAGTTATTTGAACTTTGGATGAGACGGTGCTCAAATAAGTGGCGAATCAAAGGTCAGAATTTGGGTGAAATAGATGTTTTCGTTTCCAGAAACTATTGCATCGTGCAAGTAACTGTGGCAGCAGGGATTTACGAAAAATTCTCCAATGCTTTTCCACAGACATTCTTCTTCCAAGATGATTCTGAAAGCAGGTCTCTGCAGCATATGGAAAACTATTACAGAACTTTTAAGTTGCATTTAAGTTTTGAGAAAGAAAACGGAGCAGTTTTTCCTCAAGAGTGGAGCTTTTAAACTGACTTTGACAGTGACCGAGGAAAAAGTCCGGCATTGATCGCAGATTGACGTCAATTAAAGTTCCACTGCATTAATTTTAAATCCTGTAGTCTTTATCTGTGCTCAGATATGTGACAACAGCACAATTTGCAGTTACACATTGGCCAAATCTTGCCCCCTTTACGTTTATTTAATGTTCACTCTCCTTTATCTTCCTGAGGAACCGCCATAAACAACCACTAGGATTCTGGAGACTGTGCCACTGTGACATTCAATTCTGCCCATCGCCCCACCCCGCATACCCCTCACCATTGGAAGCTGGTTTCACCCATGGCCCTTCCCATTATGGCATGGGTGAGGTCGGTCATTTTACGCATGGTGAATTGCACAAACCCCATTCACTAAAAAATAAATGGGACACTTCATAGAATTTGCAGTGCAGAACTTAATTAAAAAGTGCTAAGTTGGGGGCGGCATGTGACGCAGTGGTTAGCACTGGGACTGTTGGCGCTGAGGACCCGGGTTCGAATCCCGCCTCTGGGTCACTGTCCGTGTGGAGTTTGCACATTCTCCCTGTGTCTGCGTGGGTCTCGCCCCCACAACCCAAAGATGTGCAGGTTAGGTGGATTGGCCACGCTAAATTGCCCCTTAATTGGAAAAAAATAATTGGGTACACTAAATATATAAAAAAAGAGTTCCAAGTTGTTAGGGTGGTCTAAAAATAAAATTAGAAGAGGGACTTGCATTTATATAGCGCCTTTCACAACCTCAGGACATCTCGAAATGAAGTGCAGTTACAATAGGAAAGAATTAATGTACCAACTCATGTGTGAATACATAATGTCAAAAGTCAGCGCGTACCTGACCCAAATGGCCATTGTACCCCCCCCCCCCCCAATAAATCTGGGCACTGTGAAAAATTGTAGCACTTTAACTGTACTCGGGACACTGAACTCAGTACTACAGCCCCAGGTCGATAGTCAGCTTGAGACCAGCCGAGACAAAGCAGGAACTCAAAGAATTAATTTATCCGAGGAATACGTCACAATTTCAATGGCCATCACAGTTAGCTATTTAACCTTTAACCAGAGGAGTAAGTGTGCTTTTTAGTTTCAAATACCCTTGACCAAGATATTGATTAATTACATAATTCAGTTGGGGGCCGCTCAGCTCAGTTGGTTAGATGGTTAACATGAGTAATGGTGTCGTGGTAATGTCACCGGACTGGTAACCCAGAGGCCCAGGCTAATGCTCTGGGGACATGGTTTCAAATCCCACCACGGCAGCTGGTGGAATTTAAATTCAATTAATGAATCTGGAATGGTGACCATGAAACTATCATCGATTGTCCTAAAAACCCACTTGGTTCACTAATGTCCTTTAGGGAGGGAAATCTGCCACCCTTACCTGGTCTGGCCTACATGTGACTCCAGACCCACAGCAATGTGGCTGATTGTTAGTTGCTCTCTGCAATGGCCTAGGTTAACAAGGGATGGGCAACCAATTGCTGGCCTTGGAAGACTTGTTGCCTTCCGGAAAGCATCATATTTTCTTCTTCAAAGCATGTGAATTACAAACAGGGGATTGAGAGGGCCAGAGTGCAAAGGAAGGAGGCAATTATAATTAACAACCTACCAGAATATGTCAAACCCAAATTGGTTTCAAAAGGGAAGTAAAAACATTTTTTTTCTTGTAAGTTATGGTTTGGTTGTTTAGTCTCCAAGACCGAAAATAAACTAGCCACAACCAAAAGCAGGCTGTGTTCGGATGTCGTGGATAACAGCCAGCTGTTACATACCATTGTTAAACCTTTACGCCAAAAGCTAGAGATTCAGCACTAACCGTGTCAAACACCAAGATTTACATCCACTGCAAACGCAGAGAATGGTCATCGGGGACCATGTGAGGCAGCCCAGAGGAACCAACATCAAACCGCATCAAATGACGGACGCACCTTCTTCTCATGCATGGTATTGAATTCCAGAATCCACCACAGCTTACTGGGTAGAAGGTCTGGCCATCACAAGTTGGAATTTTGTGTTGCGGTGGAAATCTATCAAATCCATTCTAGGTAGAGTGGTCCTGGAGAGAATACTGAGGAGGTTTACTAGCATTGTACCAGGGATGGTGGAATTCAGTTGCTGGGGGGGGGGAGTGAGTTGGGGGTGGGGGGTGGGTGGGGGGTGGTGGTTGGACTGGAGAGTCTGGGATTGTCCTCCCTAAGGTAGAGGAGGTCAAGGGGATATTTGATGGTGGCGTTCAAAATTATGGAGGTTTATTTGAGCAAGTTGTCAGGAAGGTCGGTGACCATTCCAAGACAAAGAACTACGCTATGGCACGGGCTTAAGATTGTTATATTCTCAATGTGCCGGGAAGATAAAGGTTATGGGGGAGTCACACACCTGGGTTTCTTCCAAACACGATGCGAGGTTTATTTAGATGTTGCTCATACAAAACCAAGATGGAGGATTATAAGCCCATGCAAACACACTCTGTTAACGTCTCTACAGATCACGTGACGTTCCTCCAGCAGAGGTGTATTACTTAACTACATAACACCCCTCCCCCTTTACTTCTTGAGTAGAAACAATAACTTTTCTTAACGCTTCAACAACTGAGCCAATTATACATGAGATACATTACTTTGCACAGTCATCTTTTTGCAGAAATACAACTTGATAATAGTCTCCCAGGTGGATATCTATTTCTTTTGCGTTTAACTCGACATTCTGGAACCTGGCTAATCAAGACCTTTGACGTATCTTATTTTTCTTCTGTTGGTCATACCTCCTGTGAAGTTACTTCAATGTCCGTCCCCATTGGTGTTGAAGATTCCTCTGCATTTGTCTCTTGCGCTTAGTCTCAATTCAGAAGTATTATTGCTTAGATTTTCTGATGGAAATACTTCTTGGGAGGTTTCAATGATTTCACTTCATGAAGCTAGTTGGTCAGTATGGTGTCGCCAAGCTCTCTCATGTTCTGTCTGTACAGTGTATGATATTAGACCTGATTAACCTGGGAAAACTGCAGGTACACATTTCTCATTTGTAGTGTAGCACTCGCTCTCCTCGAGTGGATACTCTCTTTTGAAGAGTTTTGTTCGCTCCTATCATCTGGGCTTGGTGGTGTCGTTTGACAATCTCTGAAGTATCAGGTGGTATCAAAAGGTCAAACTATGTTCTTAGCTCCCTTTTGAAAAGCAGCATTTCTGGTGAACTTTTGTTGTTGTGTGTGCGGTGTTTCAGTATGACGTCAAGAAGTTATTCACTGGTCTTGACAATGTACCTCGATCATTCAATGCCTTGACTGACTGTATGAATTGCTCGGCCAATCCATTTCTTGATGGGTGGCACAAAACCGACTTTATGTGCTCGAAAACGTTTCCTTTTAAGTAAGTCTTCAAACTCCTTGGCAGTGAACTGAGTTCCATTGTCACTTACGACCTGCACCAGTCTACCAAGCCTTGCAGAGGTAGAGTGTTTATTAGTTTTGCACAGGACTATCATTGTCCCACTTTCTCTTCAATTTGAGCATCTAACCATGGCCGCCAAAAGTAACCGTGTGCCAGTCCCTTCGCCACGGCAGGATGTCCCTCATGCAGTTGGTCAATGACTCTACTACGCAAGCACAGAGGAATAATCACTCCGATTTCCCCCAGTAAAACTCCACTCTGGACTGTCAACTCAAGTCTTCTTATGGTTTAGGGCTTGAGATCTGGATATCAACGATATCCAGTTTGGATGGGGTGGTGTTTGTGCAGTGTGTCCAGGAAGCTTTTCTAACGCAGTATGTAGATTGTCCGACCAGAGGAGGGGCAATATTGGATTTAGTACTGGGTAATGAGCCAGGGCAAGTGATAGATTTGTTAGTGGGGGAGCATTTTGGAGATAGTGACCACAATTCTGTGACTTTCACTTTAGTAATGGAGAGGGATAGGTACGTGCAACAGGGCAAGGTTTACAATTGGGGGAAGGGTAAATACGATGTTGTCAGACAAGAATTGAAGTGCATAAGTTGGGAACATAGGCTGGCAGGGAAGGACACAAGTGAAATGTGGAACTTGTTCAAGGAACAGGTGCTACATGTCATTGATATGTATGTCCCTGTCAGGCAGGGAAGAGATGGTCGAGTGAGAGAACCATGGTTGACAAGAGAGGTTGAATGTCTTGTTAAGAGGAAAAAGGTGACTTATGTAAGGCTGAGGAAACAAGGTTCAGACAGGGCATTGGAGGGATACAAGATAGCCAGGAGGGAACTGAAGAAAGGGATTCGGAGAGCTAAGAGAGGGCATGAACAATCTTTGGCGGGTAGGATCAAGGAAAACCCCAAGGCCTTTTACACATATGTGAGAAATATGAGAATGACTAGAGCGAGGGTAGGTCCGATCAAGGACAGTAGCGGGAGATTGTGTATTGAGTCTGAAGAGAAAGGAGAGGTCTTGAACGAGTACTTTTCTTCTTTATTTACAAATGAGAGGGGCGATATTGTTGGAGAGGACAGTGTGAAACAGATTGGTAAGCTCGAGGAAATACTTGTTAGGAAGGAAGATGTGTTGGGCATTTTGAAAAACTTGAGGATAGACAAGTCCCCCGGGCCTGACGGGATATATCCAAGGATTCTATGGGAAGCAAGAGATGAAATTGCAGAGCCGTTGGCAATGATCTTTTCGTCCTCACTGTCAACAGGGGTGGTACCAGGGGATTGGAGAGTGGCGAATGTCGTGCCCCAGTTCAAAAAAGGGACTAGGGATAGCCCTGGGAATTACAGGCCAGTTAGTCTTACTTCGGTGGTAGGCAAAGTAATGGAAAGTGTACTGAAGGATAGGATTTCTGAGCATCTGGAAAGACACTGCTTGATTAGGGATAGTCAGCACGGATTTGTGAGGGGTAGGTCTTGCCTTACAAATCTTATTGAATTCTTTGAGGAGGTGACCAAGCATGTGGATGAAGGTAAAGCAGTGGATGTAGTGTACATGGATTTTAGTAAGGCATTTGATAAAGTTCCCCATGGTAGGCTTATGCAGAAAGTAAGGAGGCATGGGATAGTGGGAAATTTGGCCAGTTGGATAACGAACTGGCTAACCGATAGAAGTCAGAGAGTGGTGGTGGATGGCAAATATTCAGCCTGGATCCCAGTTACCAGTGGCGTACCGCAGGGATCAGTTCTGGGTCCTCTGCTGTTTGTGATTTTCATTAATGACTTGGATGAGGGAGTTGAAGGGTGGGTCAGTAAATTTGCAGACGATACGAAGATTGGTGGAGTTGTGGATAGTAAGGAGGGCTGTTGTCGGCTGCAAAGAGACATAGATAGGGCTGGGCTGAGAAGTGGCAGATGGAGTTTAACCCTGAAAAGTGAGAGGTTGTCCATTTTGGAAGGACAAATATGAATGCGGAATACAGGGTTAACGGTAGAGTTCTTGGCAATGTGGAGGAGCAGAGAGATCTTGGGGTCTATGTTCATACATCTTTGAAAGTTGCCACTCAAGTGGATAGAGCTGTGAAGAAGGCCTATGGTGTGCTCGCGTTCATTAACAGAGGGATTGAATTTAAGAGCCGTGAGGTGATGTTGCAGCTGTACAAAACTTTGGTAAGGCCACATTTGGAGTACTGTGTACAGTTCTGGTCGCCTCATTTTAGGAAGGATGTGGAAGCTTTGGAAAAGGTGCAAAGAAGATTTACCAGGATGTTGCCTGGAATGGAGAGTAGGTCTTACGAGGAAAGGTTGAGGGTGCTAGGCCTTTTCTCATTAAAACGGAGAAGGATGAGGGGCGACTTGATAGAGGTTTATAAGATGATCAGGGGAATAGATAGAGTAGACAGTCAGAGACATTTTCCCCGGGTGGAACAAACCATTACAAGGGGACATAAATTTAAGGTGAAAGGTGGAAGATATAGGAGGGATATCAGAGGTAGGTTCTTTACCCAGAGAGTAGTGGGGGCATGGAATGCACTGCCTGTGGAAGTAGTTGAGTCGGAAACATTAGGGACCTTCAAGCAGCTATTGGATAGGTACATATATTACGGTTAAATGATATAGTGTAGATTTATTTGTTCTCAAGGGCAGCACGGTAGCATTGTGGATAGCACAATTGCTTCACAGCTCCAGGGTCCCAGGTTCGATTCCGGCTTGGGTCACTGTCTGTGCGGAGTCTGCACGTCCTCCCCGTGTCTGCGTGGGTTTCCTCCGGGTGCTCCGGTTTCCTCCCACAATCCAAAGATGTGCGGGTTAGGTGAATTAGCCAATGATAAATTGCCCTTAATGTCCAAATTGCCCTTGGTGTTGGGTGGAGGTGTTGAGTTTGGGTAGGGTGCTCTTTCCAAGAGCCGGTGCAGACTCAAAGGGCCGAATGGCCTCCTTCTGCACTGTAAATTCAATGATAATCTATGATTAATCTAGGACAAAGGTTCGGCACAACATCGTGGGCCGAAGGGCCTGTTCTGTGCTGTATTTTCTATGTTCTATGTTCTATGATGTACATCTATGATCGTTCCTTTTTGGACCATGTCCATAACCTTCTCCATCATTGGATCGGTTCTTGTATACTACTGTACTTGAGATGAAGTCACAGATGCATTATCCATGTGTGAGAAATATAGAATGTTGACAAAATTTTCTTCAGATTCTTGCTAGATTTGTAATGGTAATTCTTACAAAGCATCTGCATTTGCATGTTGCTCTGGTTTACAATATGGAATATCGTAAGTGTGTGCTGATAATATCAAGGACCACCTCTGTGACCTACTAGCTGCTAAAGGATGAATACCTTTATACAGCCCGAAAATTGTCGTCAAGGGTGGGTGATTTGTCAAGAGTTTAAAATAAGGTCCATAGAGGTAGTGGTGAAACATTCATATTCTGAAAATGATGCTTTTGCTAGCTGAGCATAATTTGTTTCTAGAAAGAGTTTGTGAAGTGAAGGCTTTCTGAAGGTATAATGTGCGAGACAACTGCGCCAACCCCATAGGGTGATGCATCGCAAGGAAGTTGTAACTTCAGCTTGGGATTGTCGCGAACCAATAGCTCTGACTTCTTTTGCCTCTTTACACGTACTTTTGCATTCTTCCGTCCAGTGCCATACTCATTTGCCACATAGCAAAGTTTATAAAGGCTTTCTGAAGGTATAATGTGCGAGACAACTGCGCCAACCCCATAGGGTGACGCATCGCAAGGAAGTTGTAACTTCAGCTTGGGATTGTCGCGAACCAATAGCTCTGACTTCTTTTGCCTCTTTACACGTACTTTCGCATTCTTCCGTCCAGTGCCATACTCATTTGCCACATAGCAAAGTTTATAAAGGCTTAAATTTGGGATGAATTTACCGTAATAATTTATTAATCCCAGGAACGACCTCAGTTGTGTCACATTTTCAAGCTGGTGCTTCTCAGATTTCTATCATCTTTTTCCCTCCTTATGCCAGCCACCTTTGTCACTCTGAGATTATGGTTTTGTAGACGTTCCAGTGTAGCTTCCAAATTCTTCAAGTGCTCTTGCTCGCTTGTGCGGGTGATGAGGATGTCATCCAGATAACATTGCGCCCCATTTAGCTCACTCAGAATTTGATCCATGGACCTCCGAAAAATAGCAGGAGCAGATATTATCTCAAATAGAAATCTCCTGTAATGGAACAGACCTTTGTGCGTCACGATAGTGAGTAGCGGCTGTGCGTTTGCAGCCACATTCATTTGTAAATATGCATATGAAAGATCTATCTTACTGAATTGCTAACCTCCAGAAAGTCCAGCAAAATGTCTTCAGTCAGCGGCAGTGGACTGTGATCTGTGCACAATACCGGGTTTGTAGTTGTCTTAATATCGCCACATATTCTTACTGAGCCATCTTGTTTTAGTACAGGAACGATTGGTGTAGCCCAATCACTTGTGAACTTTCAATCACCTTTTTCTACTTTTCCAGAAGTTGCTGTAGGTCATTCTTTGAATCAACCAGTTGAGTCACCGCTCCCAGTTGAGTTTAATTTTTCCCAACCATGCTCTACCAAATAAAGCAGGAAAGTCTCCATGGACAAGGTGGAGAGGCAACTCTGCTGTTTGTCCATTTTTACCATAATGTAACCTTTTGGGCATACAACCCCTTCTGTGTACATCTGCAGGGTAGCAGTTGATGATTTCAATAGCAGATGCTTTAACTTCTCATTACAGATTGTCTCTGGTGTCAATGATGCAGCTGCACCTGTATCCACTTCTGTTTTAACTTGGTTACCGTCAAGTTTTGGGAATGCCCAGAAACGTTGTTGATTGACAAGGTGCCTTGTCTCAGCTCTTGAAGTTGTTCAGGGACATTGTCTCCCGAAGGGTCTTGAACTTTACCTATCTTCTTGTAGAGTCGACAAATAGGCTCATATTATTTTCTTCCTCTTACACATCATAGTTGTTTCCAAAGTTTGCCGTGGCCAGCGTACTTTGGCAATATGTTCCTTTTTGCCACAGTTCTTGCACTTAATTTCTCTAATTCCCCCACTGAGTGTCCAACTTCTGCACATTAATGAACATGGTTGTACTCTTGGCAGAATTACTTTTGGTGGTCTCTATCTTGTGGAT
The DNA here is from genome assembly GCF_047496885.1 of Scyliorhinus torazame. Lineage (NCBI taxonomy): Eukaryota > Metazoa > Chordata > Chondrichthyes > Carcharhiniformes > Scyliorhinidae > Scyliorhinus > Scyliorhinus torazame. The sequence goes on along the minus strand of NC_092715.1, from coordinate 260,366,463 downwards.
CTTCATTCCAGCTGCTTCCTGTAAAGCCTCTTTTGCTGCTAGATCCATTGACGTGGCAATTTTAGCTAAATTAAGAGTTAAGTCGCTTACAGTAAGTTGCTTCCTCTGAATAGTTTTGTAGCGGAATCCACATGCCAGCCCATCACAAAGGGTATCGTCTAGTGTTGCACCAAACTCGCAGTATTTTGCTAACCTTCTTAAGGGCACCATGAATAGTAAGATGCCCTCACCTTCTTGCTGACTATGGTGGTGGAACCGAACCCTTTCTGCAATTATAGGTGGCCTTGATGAAAAATGCCATACTAGAATCATTATCAATTGATTGTAGGTCTTAACTCCTGACTTCGCTGGATGGACTATATTTTGCAGTAGCATAAAAGTTATGTCCTACCCAACTGAGAAATGTTGCAAACTTTAGGTCCTCTGGTGTTTGATTGGCTATGAGATAAAGTTGAAATCTATCTTCATACGAGTTCCAAGTCTCACCATCTTCATCAAATGCATCCATGGCACCACCTTTGCCCTCCATTTTGTTTGTTTTTTTTAAAATATATTTTATTGAAAGTTTTTTCCAAACAACAATTTTTTCCCTTTTACAAAGCAAACGTAACTGTAAAGAAATTTTAACAATACACAAATAACTAAACCCCATAATCGTTTGACATAAACTAAACTAACCCCCCCCCCCCCACTCCCCCCTCCCCCCTGGGTTGCTGCTGCTGATCATCTGTCTTCCCTCTAACGTTCCCCTAGGTAGTCGAGAAATGGCTGCCACCACCTGGTGAACCCTTGAGCCGATCCTCTCAGGGCAAACTTTATCTGCTCCAGTTTAATGAACCCCGCCATATCATTTACCCAGGCCTCCAGTCCGGGGGGTTTCGCCTCCTTCCACATGAGTAGGATCCTACGCCGGGCTACTAGGGACGCAAAGGCCACAACGTCGGCCTCTTTCGCCTCCTGCACTCCCGGCTCATCCGCAACTCCAAATAGAGCTAGCCCCCAGCCTGGTTTGACCCGGGCCTTCACCACCTTTGAAATCACTCCCATCACTCCCTTCCAATACCCCTCCAGTGCCGGGCACGCCCAAAACATGTGCGTGGTTTGCCGGGCTCCCGCCACACCTCCCACATTTGTCCTCCACTCCAAAGAACCTGCTCAATCTTGCTCCCGTTATGTGTGCTCTATGTAGCACCTTGAATTGAATCAGGCTAAGCCTGGCGCATGAGGAAGAAGAGTTTACCCTGCTTAGGGCATCAGCCCACATACTTTCCTCAATCTCCTCCCCTAGCTCCTCTTCCCACTTTCCTTTTAGTTCGCCCACCGACTCCTCCCCTTCTTCCCTCATCTCTCGGTATATCTCTGACATCTTGCCCTCTCCGACCCACACCCCTGAAAGCCCTCTGTCCTGAGTCCCCTGTGTCGGGAGCAGCGGAAATTCCCTCACCTGTTGTCTAGTAAACGCCCTCACCTGCATATATCTCAGGAAGTTTCCCCAGGGCAACTTATACTTTTCCTCCAATGCTCCCAAGTTCGCAAAAGTCCCATCTATAAATAAATCTCCCACCCTCCTAATTCCCAACTGGTGCCAGCTCTGAAATCCTCCATCCATTCTTCCTGGGGCGAACCTATGGTTGTTCCTGATTGGGGACCCCACCAGGGCTCCCCGCACCCCTCTCTGTCGCCTCCACTGTCCCCAGATATTCAATGTTGCCACCACCACCGGGTTCGTGGTAAACTTTTTTGGTGAGAACGGTATCGGCGCCGTCACCAGCGCCTTTAAACTCGTCCCTTTACAGGACTTTCTCTCCAGTCTTTTCCACGCCGCTCCCTCACCCTCCATCATCCATTTACGTATCATTGCCACATTGGCGGCCCAATAGTAATCGCCCAAGTTCGGTAGTGCCAATCCTCCTCTGTCCCTGCTACGCTGAAGGAACCCCCTCCTTACTCTCGGAACTTTCCCTGCCCACACGAAGCTCATGATGCTCCTGTCTATTTTATTGAAAAAGGTCTTAGTGATTAGTATAGGGAGACATTGAAATACAAATAAGAACCTCGGGAGGACCATCATCTTAATTGCCTGCACCCTGCCCGCCAGCGACAGAGGCTGCATGTCCCACCTCTTGAAGTCCTCCTCCATTTGTTCTACCAGCCGTGTCAGATTAAGTCTGTGCAAGGTTCCCCAGCTCCTAGCGATCTGAATCCCCAGGTATCGGAAGTTTCTTTCCACTTTCCTTAGAGGCAGGCCTTCTATCTCTCTACTCTGGTCACCTGGATGTATCACAAATAATTCACTCTTCCCCATGTTTAGCCTATACCCCGAGAAATCCCCGAACTCCCTCAACATTCGCATAACCTCTATCATCCCCCCCGCTGGGTCCGACACGTATAACAATAGGTCATCTGCGTATAGCAAGACTCGGTGTTCCTCTCCCCCTCTAATCACCCCTCTCCATTTCCTGGAGTCTCTCAACGCCATGGCCAGAGGTTCAATTGCCAACGCGAACAACAATGGAGACAGCGGGCATCCCTGTCTTGTTCCCCTATATAGTCGGAAATACTCCGATCTTTGTCGACCCGTGACTACACTTGCCGTTGGGGCCCCATAAAGAAGTTTGACCCAGCTAATAAACCCGTTCCCGAACCCAAACCTTCTTAACACTTCCCATAAATACTCCCACTCCACCCTGTCAAATGCCTTCTCTGCATCCATTGCCGCCACCTCCACTGGGGGCATCGTAACCCCTAATAGTCGTCGCACGTTCACATTCAGTTGTCTCCCTTTTACGAACCCTGCCTGGTCTTCGTGCACCACCCCCGGGACACAGTCCTCTATCCTCGATGCCAGTACCTTTGCCAGCAATTTGGCGTCCACGTTCAATAATGAAATAGGTCTATAGGACCCGCACTGCAACGGATCTTTATCCCTCTTCAAAATTAGCGATATCGTCGCCTCCGACATTGTCGGGGGTAAAGTCCCTCCTTCCCTGGCCTCATTGAACGTCCTCACCATCAACGGGGCCAACAGGTCCACATATTTTCTGTAAAATTCCACCGGGAACCCGTCTGGTCCCGGAGCCTTCCCTGCTTGCATGCTTCCCAGTCCCTTAATAACCTCGTCCGCCCCAATCGGTGCCCCCAGGCCTACCACCTCCTGCTCCTCCACCCTCGGGAACCTCAATTGATCCAGGAACTGCCTCATCCCCTCCTCTCCCTCTGGGGGTTGAGACCTATACAGTTCCTCATAAAAGGTCTTGAACACCTCATTTATCTTTCCTGCTCTTCGCACCGTGTCTCCCTTTTTGTCTCTAATTCCTCCTATCTCCCTCGCTGCTGTCCTCTTTCGCAATTGATGAGCCAGCAGGCGACTAGCCTTTTCCCCATATTCATACCTCCTCCCCTGTGCCTTCCTCCACAGCACCTCCGCCTTTCTGGTGGTCAGAAGGTCAAACTCGGTCTGGAGTCGTCTCCTCTCCCTGTACAGTCCCTCCTCCGGGGTCTCTGCAAATTCCCTATCCACCCTTAAAATCTCTCCCAGTAATCTTTCCCTTTCTTTGGCCTCTGTTTTCCTTTTGTGGGCCCCCATGGAGATCAGCACTCCTCTGACCACCGCTTTTAGTGCTTCCCATACCACTCCCACAGGGACCTCGCCGTCGTCATTGACCTCCAGGTATCTCTCGATACACCCCCGCGCTCTTGCACACACTCCCTCATCCGCCATCAATCCCACATCTAATCGCCAGAGTGCTCTGCTCCCTTTCCTCTCCTAATTCCAGGTCCACCCAATATGGGGCATGGTCCGAAACCGCTATGGCTGAATACTCAGCTTCCTCCACCCTAGAGATCAACGACCTTCCCAAAACAAAAAAATCTATCCGGGATTACACTTTATGGACATGGGAGAAGAAGAACTCCCTAGCCCTAGGTCTAAGAAATCGCCATGGATCCACTCCCCCCATTTGGTCCATAAACCCCTTAGGCACCTTGGCCGCTGCCGGCCTTCTTCCGGTCTTTGAGCTGGATCTATCTAGCCCCGGGTCCAGCACCGTATTAAAGTCCCCTCCTAAAATCCTACCTCCAGGTCCGGTATACGCCCCAGCATCCGTCTCATAAATCCCGCATCGTCCCAGTTCGGGGCATTTACATTAACCAACACGACCTCCATTCCCTCCAGCCTGCCACTCACCATTACATATCTACCTCCGCTATCTGCTACGATGTTCTTTGCTTCAAATGCTACCCGTTTCCCCACCAATATGGCCACCCCTCTGTTCTTTGCGTCTAGTCCTGAGTGGAACACCTGTCCCACCCATCCTTTCCTTAACCTAACTTGGTCCGCCACCTTTAGGTGCATCTCTTGGAGCATAACCACGTCTGCCCTTAGTCCTTTCAAATGCGCGAGCACTCGGGCCCTTTTTATCGGTCCGTTCAGGCCTCTCACGTTCCACGTGATCAGCCTCACTAGGGGGCTACCTGCCCCCCTCCCGTGTCGACTAGCCATTACCTTCTCTAGGCCAGTCCCATATCCCACCTCCGCGCTCCCACTCGCTCCCCCAGCGTCGCACACCATCCCCGTCCACCCACTCTTTAGCCATTTCCTTTTGGATTTCCGCAGCAGCAACTGCAGCCGCCGCCGCCGGTATTTTCCTCCTTCGTTGGGGGGGGGGGGGGGGGGGGGGGGGGGACTCCCTTCTCACTCACCCCACACCGGGTTGCGTCGCCCAAAAATTTCCCGTTGGGGCTCTTAAAAGAGCCCGAAGGTCCGTCGGAGCTGGAGCCACCGAAACGTGCGGCTAGCAAGGCATCACCGCAACCGGAAGCGCCTTGCCCGCCATTTTGGATATCTGCTTCCAGGATCTATAATTCTTCCAACCTTCCTCCCTTCTGTTTCTGTCTCCTAATCCACAATGCGAAGTAAAAAAAAATGTGTTCTTTTGCCTGAACTGTTGTTTGCCTCATCCGAGCAGTAGCTTGCACGGAATCGGAAAGACATTTGAATCCCCGTTCCCGCAGCCCATTTCACTTTGCCACGCGCACAGTCCCAGCATCAACCCACTTCCAACGGCAAGCAAGGTTTTGAAACTTTTGTTCTGCTTACAGACAGTTGTGCCCCCCCTTTTTTTTCTCAAACCTTTCTTTTTAAAAAAAATATATATTTATTAAAGTTTTTTAACACAATTTTTCTCCCTTACAAACAATAACACCCCCCCCTCGTAACAACAAAAATGAGAAATCGCGCAGAGCAAGATATATACATGGCAAAATGATATATTTACACAGCTTTGTACACTGGCCCTCACCCGTACGTGCCAGTTTCCCCAACCCTTCATGTTATCTCTTGCTCACCCACCCTCCCAGGCAGTCCCCCCTTTCCCTCCCCCTCCCCCCCCCTCCCAGGACGTCCCCTCCACCCCACCCCCCCCCCCCCCCAGGTTGCTGCTGCTGACCGACCTTCCTCTAACGCTCCGCGAGATAGTCTAGGAACGGTTGCCACCGCCTGTAAAACCCCTGCGCAGACCCTCTCAAGGCAAACTTAATCCTCTCCAACTTTATGAACCCAGCCATATCATTTATCCAGGCCTCCAGGCTGGGGGGCTTCGCCTCCTTCCACATTAGCAAGATCCTTCGCCGGGCTACTAGGGAAGCAAAGGCCAGAATGCCGGCCTCTTTCACCTCCTGCACTCCTGGTTCGTCCACTACTCCAAATATTGCTAGCCCCCAGCTTGGCTTGACCCGGACTTTCACCACCTGAGATATTGCTCCCGCCACTCCTCTCCAGAACCCCTCCAGTGCCGGGCATGACCAAAACATATGGACATGGTTCGCCGGGCTCCCTGAGCACCTTCCACATCTGTCCTCTACCCCAAAGAACCTACTCAACCTCGCCCCCGTCAAAGTGCGCTCTGTGGACCACCTTAAATTGTATCAGGTTGAGCCTGGCACACGAGGAGGAGGAATTAACCCTACCTAGGGCATCAGCCCACAGACCTTCCTTGATCTCCTCCCCCATTTACCCTTCAACTCTTCTACCAGCACTTCCCCCTCTTCTTTCAACTCCTGGTGTATTTCCGACACCTTGCCCTCCCCAACCCATACACCCGAGATCACCCTATCTTGAACTTCTTGTGCCGGGAGCAACGGGAATTCCCTCACCTGTCGCCTCACAAAAGCCCTCACCTGCACATATCTAAAGGCATTTCCCGGGGGTAACTCGAACTTCTCCTCCAGTGCCCCTAGGCTCGCAAACGTCCCGTCGATGAACATGTCCCCCATTCTTCCAATCCCCGCCCGATGCCAGCTCTGGAACCCCCCGTCCATCTTCCCCGGGACAAACCGGTGGTTACCCCTGATCGGGGACCACACCGATGCTCCCATTGCACCCCGGTGCTGTCTCCACTGGCCCCAGATCCTTAGCGTTGCCGCCACCACCGGGCTCGTGGTATACTTTGTCGGCGAGAGCGGCAGCGGTGCCGTCACCAACGCCCCTTGGCTCGTTCCTTTACAGGACGCCATCTCCATCCTCTTCCATGCCGCCCCCTCTCCCTCCATTACCCACTTGCGGATCATCGCCACATTTGCTGGCCAGTAGTAGCTCCCCAGGTTTGGCAGCGCCAACCCTCCTCGGTCCGTACTGCGTTCCAGGAACCCTCTCCTTACTCTTGGGGTCTTATTCGCCCACACAAACCCCATTTCTCAAACCTTTCTACATCGCCGCTTTTGCTTCAATCAACATTTGAATCCGACCCCAAGAATCTTCTCCTCCGCTCTAGTCGCTGTTTCCACTTTTACTACCTCACCAGTTTCCTCTTGCCTCAATCCTCGTCGCCAGTGTATTTTCTTTTGTTATGTTCCAGATGTGCCGCAAAGAGGAAAGATATGGAACACACTTGGGTTTCTTCCAAACACGATGCAAGGTTTATTCAGGAGATGTTGCTCGTTCAATACTAAGAGGGAGAACTACAGCCCGCACAAACACTCTGCTGGCATCACCACAGAACACGTGACTTTCCACCGGCAGGGATGTATTACTTAAATACATGAGAAAGGTCATCAGCAAAAGGAATCAAAGAGGCAACATGGAGAAAATGGCCTCCTTCTGTGCTGTATGATTTCATATAGCAGGCAGTCTTCATCATCCACTCTTCTTTTACAAGTACCACTATAATCAAGCTTAAAAATTGCAAAATAAACTCAAGTCGCACCGAAAATAAACACAACCAGGGTCCAGAAATAAATAAATTACGTTGTCATTTTAGTAGGTTTTCAATGATGGCCCAGTGTTAACCCCACTCTCGCCTCCTCAGCTAGGGTGGACTTGAGAACTGTTGTCTATTTGGTCAGTGGAAAGGTATCTGCTCTTCACAAGCTCAGTGGGCATTCTTGCCACAGTGGGTTATATCTCAGGTGTACTGTGCGCCAAGGATCTCTACCCATCTCCTCCCATCAACAACCACCGCCTTGGAGACTTGATTCTGAGGTGCAGCCAGCCCTCTGTGAAAAGGGACAAATAGTCTTTTATTGTCTAATTGCCTATTTCCAGGGGGTCTAACAATGGCTTAACCTTCCTTGGATTGCACCCTCCAACTCTCCCCCTCTCCCCGACCCTCCTCCTGTAGCGGGACCATATTCCACAACAGAGATTCCTCCACCACCCCAAAGAACAGGGTAGCACGTGCATGGGAGCCACCATCGCCTCCAAGTCACACTTGGAATATATCAGCCATCCCTAGAGGTAATAACGGCACAGGTGAGAATTTCAGCAGCAGAGGAGCGAGGTAAGAGAGGAGTCAGGCACTCTAACGGTTGAAAAGAGGCGGTCTCAGTGATGACGCAGGTGTGTGGTCAAAAGCTGAGGTGAAAAAATATGGCATCAAGGCTGTGAACAGTCTAGTTCAATATCAGACAGCTGCCAGGGAACTAGATGGAGTCAATGGCTAGAGAACAGAACTTGTGGTAGAGCCCAATGCTTACTTCCCAGTATTTCATCAACATCTGCTTAATAACATATTGACATGACTAATATCATAGTTATCGCCAAATCGCTGGAGTAACCGGTACATGTGTCAAAAGAACAAAGAACAAAGAAATGTACGGCACAGGAACAGGCCCTTCGGCCCTCCAAGCCCGTGCCGACCATGCTGCCCGACTAAACTACAATCTTCTACACTTCCTGGGTCCGTATCCTTCTATTCCCATCCTATTCATATATTTGTCAAGATGCCCCTTAAATGTCACTATCGTCCCTGCTTCCACTACCTCCTCCGGTAGCGAGTTCCAGGCACCCACTACCCTCTGCGTAAAAAACTTGCCTCGTACTCTACTCTAAACCTTGCCCCTCTCACCTTAAACCTATGCCCCCTAGTAATTGACCCCTCTACCCTGGGGAAAAGCCTCGGACTATCCACTCTGTCTATGCCCCTCATAATTTTGTATACCTCTATCAGGTCTCCCCTCAACCTCCTTCGTTCCAGTGAGAACAAACCGAGTTTATTCAACCGCTCCTCATAGCTAATGCCCTCCATACCAGGCAACATCCTGGTAAATCTCTTCTGCGCCCTCTCTAAAGCTTCCACATCCTTCTGGTAGTGTGGCGACCAGAATTGAACACTATACTCCCAGTGTGGCCTAACTAAGGTTCTATACAGCTGCATAACGTAACTTGTATTTTTCCGACATTTGTTTCCCACAGCGACCACTCTTCAAAGGGACTTCATTGGCTGTCTCAGTGCTTTGGGAAAACCTGAGGCGGCGAAAGGCGCTACAGAAATGCAAGTTCTTTCTTTCTCGGGTGAAGCAGTCCAGACTTTATCCCAGGCGGCGTGCAATTCTGGGAACGGATTGACCTGAAAGCCAGATGGAGGTTGCTTCATTCCAGCAACTGAGTTTGGCTTTTATTCATGTCTGTAACATAAAGCCAATTGGAAAATCTGAATTCAGTTATTTTCCCCTTACCTCAAATCTCCGCTGAGATGCAATGTTCTAACCGGTACAGTTTGGGAACAATAAATTTCAAGTACTTTGAAGGCGAATGTCAATAATAATGTAAAGGGAAACAGCTGATGCATAAAGCAGGCATCCCGTCAGACTAGAAGATATCGCACCCGAAATATTTCTGTCTTGGTACATAGTTACTTTAGGTTTCAGGAGTTGTGGGCTCGAGCGAGGAAATATGGAATTTATTGGAACCAGTGGAGAGGCAAATTATACTTGGCAGGTCCACGTTGCAGACTCCCTCACAAAGAGGTCAGCAACGTGGCTTAAGGATTTTATAACAGGTCCCGTTAATTTGTTGCAGTGGATTAACTTGATAGTTATGGAATATTATCGCGTTCGTAAGTTAAAGCTGGCATTTTAGCCTGTTGGAATGCATATGCTTGGTTGTCACGGCAACGGAATGGAATTGAATTCTTCACTGGTAATGCAAAGAAGGAAGCCATACCTGCATTTGTGCATTTATATAGCGCCTTTCACAGTCTCAGAAAGTGCTTTATCGTCAAAGGAGTAGCGTCACGCTTGTAATGCAAGCAATGGGCAGCCAATTTGCAAGCAGCAAGTTCCCACAAGCCACAACATAATAATAAGGTAGTTTGCTTTTGTGATGATGGTTGAGGGGCCAATATTGGCCAGGGCATCAAGGGGAACTCCTTTGCTCGTCTTTGAAATCATGACATGCGATCTTTTGCTTCCACCTGAGAGGACAGTCAGGGTCGTGGTTTAACATAGAATCATAGAACCTCTACAGTGCAGAAGGCCATTCAGACCATTGAAGTCTGCACCTGCCCTTGGAAAGAGCACCCCACTTAAGCCTACGCTTCCACCCTATCCCAGTCACCCGACCTAACCTTTTGGACACTAAGGGGCAATCCACCCAGACACTTGTACAGGCATAGAAATTTAAAAAGTTCAAGATGCAGGTAAAAGCAAGGGAAAGAGAGGGAAGAGAAAGGGAGAGCACATTTGAACGGGAATGGGAGAGTTTTGGGAGGGCCATGAAGAATCCAGCATGAGTTTTAAGGATACAAAGTAACAACATTTATTTACAATAACATATATATATATATAACAGCAGCAGCAACTTCCCTTGCTGCACACTCCTTCCTGCTGTTTCCAAACTGGCCAGCTTTATTTATACTTGGAGTTTACTAATGGTTTCTCCGCCCCCCTCATTGGGGAAGCTCATACTCCCACAGGATTGTGGAATTGTCATTAGTCCCCAGCCAATGGTAAGCAGGCAGGTTATAGCATCCCTCGCCCCCAAAGTCCAAGGAATCCACCGAAGACCCTGGCGAAGGAGGGCGTCGGACTCGTTTTGCCGCAGGCCGGACACCACTTGCACGCGGCGCTGGATCAGGCGGCATGTAACGAGACGGATACCGGCGCTTCCATGATGAATGGCGCAACGGTTGTACATCCACGGCCCGTGGACCCAAGGATTCCCCCTCTGATGCATCCTGTGTCTCCATCTCGGAGTCAGAGTCTGCTGCCTCCGTCATGTCAGCGTCTCTATCCCCATTCGGTTCTGTAACGACCTGCGCAGGCTTCGAGTGAGGCACCAGTGGAGGATTGTGAGGACTACCTTCCCTTGTCTCTGGTCTCTGCGGCTGTTGAAATGAGCTCCGGGGGGAGGAATCTTTTGAGGGGATAGTCTTCTGGACCGAACGTGGTCTACATGTTTGCGCTGGAGACAACCCTGGGCTTACACCTGGTAAGATATAGGGCCCGTTTGGCGAAAGATTGCACCAGGAACCCACTGGGCACCACCAGCAAAATTCCGAACGAACACTGGGTCACCGGGCGCAAACTGCCGAATCGGCCGATGCCGAGAAAATCCCTGTCCCTGCCATTCTTGTGTGCGGCGTACTTTTGCGCCAATGTCCGGGAAAACCATACTAAGGCGGGTGCGAAGTCTCCAGCCCATTAGGAGTTCTGCGGGAGCTACCCCAGTCACCGCATGGGGGGTGGTCCTATGCGTAAACAAAAAGCGAGCCAGTCTCGTGTCCATTGATCCGGAAGACTGCTTCTTTAGGCCTCTTTTGAATGTCTGCACTGCGCGCTCTGCCAACCCATTTGAAGCCGGGTGGTAAGGGGCAGTGCGGATATGGCATATGCCGTTCATCTTCGTGAACCTCGCAAACTCCTCACTCGTGAATGGAGTGCCGTTATCCGTGACCAGCACCTCAGGGAGGCCATGCGTACTAAACGACAAACGCATCTTTTCAATTGTTGCGCAGGACGTTGTCCCCTGCATCTTATGCACCTCTAGCCATTTAGACTGGGCGTCAATTAATAGGAGGAACATGGACCCTTGAAAAGGGCCTGCAAAATCTGCATGCAAGCGTGCCCAAGGCCGCCCTGGCCATTCCCAGTGATGTAGGGGCGCGGCCGACGGAAGCTTCTGATGCTCCTGGCAAATGGAGCAGTTTTGGGCCACCTTCGCAATCTCGGTGTCGAGGCCTGGCCACCAGACATAACTCCGGGCCAACATTTTCATTTTGGTCACGCCCGGATGCCCATTGTGCAAGTCTGTTAGTATCAGCTCCTGGCCTTTTTCCGGGACAATCACACGCGTCCCCCACAAGAGGATGCTGTCTTCCACGCTGAATTCTGACAGCTTGGAAGAAAATACCCGCAACTCGCCTGGGAGCTGTCTATGCTGCCCACCATACAGGACTATGTGCCGAACCTTTGACAGGACTGGCTCCGTCTGGGTCCACTCACGGATCTGTGATGCCGTGACAGGCAAGGTGTCCATAATATTTAGGGTTGCAACACCTCACAGGTCGTGGGGGTCGACATGGGGACGGTCGATAAAGGCAATCGGCTCAGTGCGTCGGCATTTGCTATCTGCGTACCTGGTTTGTGCTCCAGAGAATACTCGTATGCAGCAAGCAACACAGCCCAGCGCTGGATCCGTGCGGAAGCAATGGGCGGTATTGGCTTATCCTCTCTGAAGAGTCCCAGCAGAGGCTTATGATCAGTCACGATAGTGAAATGGCGGCCATACACGTACTGGTGAAAGCGTTTCACTGCAAAAACCACTGCCAGGCCCTCCTTCTCGATCTGCGCGTACTTTTTCTCCGCTGCAGTCAATGTGCGGGAGGCGAAAGCTGGCGGTCGCTCGGCCCCGTTCTCCATCTTGTGGGACAGGACGGCCCCAATACCATACGGGGATGCATCACATGTGACGAGCAAAGGCTTATAAGGATCATAGTGGGTTAGTAACCCAGACGACGACAATTGTTGCTTTACCTGCCGGAAAGCATTTTCTTGCGGCTGACCCCAAACCCAGGTGTGATGTTTCTTTAGCAGAAGGTGCAAAGGGGCCAGCGTAGTTGCCAGATTGGGGAGGAACTTCCCATAATAGTTTACGAGACCGAGAAAAGAACGAAGATGCGAAGTGTCAGTCGGGGCGGGGGCCTGTTGAATTGCACGCACCTTCTCTGCGACGGGGTGCAAACCTTCGCGGTCCACCCGATAACCTAGGTAGACTACTTCTTTTGCCTGAAATACGCACTTTGTGCGACATAAACGGACTCCAGCCTCCGAAAAGCGTCTAAGGACAGCCTCCAGATTTTCCAAATGTTCCTACTCCGACGTCCCTGTAATCAAAACGTCATCTAAGTAGACAGCAACACGTGGTAAACCTCTCAAAATGCCCTCCATAACACGTTGAAAAATTGTGCAGGCAGAGGATACTCCAAAGGGCATCCGTGTATATTCATACAGGCCCCGGTGTGTATTAATCGTTACATATGGTCGGGAGGCAGGGTCCAGCTCCAACTGCAGGTAGGCGTGACTCATATCTAATTTTGTGAACGAGAGTCCACCTGCAAGCTTCGCGTAGAGATTCTCTATGCGAGGCATTGGATATCGGTCGAGTCGGGAAGCCGTATTCACTGTAGGTTTATAGTCGGCACACAAACGAACTGTGGCATCTGGCTTCATTACAGGTACAATTGGTGCTGCCCAGTCAGCAAAACGGACGGGCCTGATAATACCCAAACTCTCCAAACGAGTGAGCTCCCCTTCTACCTTCTCGAGCAAGGCGTAAGGCACCGGGCGCGCCCGGAAATAGCGCGGCATGGCTCCTGGTTCAACTTGGATACGGGCTACCCCCCAAACCAGGCTGGAATACATCTGGGTACCGTCCTAGCACCTCAGTCAACCCTTCAGAAACTGTTTGGAGGATGTGCTGCCATTGCAACCGCAAATGGCGCAACAGTCCCGACCCAACAGGCTGGGCCCATGGCCGCGCACCACGATAAGTGGGAAACGCCCCTCCTGGCGTCCATAAACAACAGGGGTCATTGTAGTTCCTGCAATGTCCAGTGGTTCGCCCGTGTAGGTGGTCAACCTAGCCTGTGAGTCGGTTAATGTAAGTGTCTGTATACCCTGCTTGATGCAGTCAAATGTCCTCTGGGCGATCACGGAGACCGCTGCGCCAGTGTCCAACTCCATCTCAAGTGGGTGGCCATTGACCCGTACTGTCACCTTAATGGGGGACACACGGGGAGCTGCCACACAATGCAGCTGCAGGCAGTCGTCCTCCGTCTCCACGTCCTCGGGAGTAGTCGCCGCAGGTTCATCCACATGGAAGGTACGACCCCTGGGCTGGTCCCAGTTATGGCCCCTGGGCTGGTCCCAGTTTCGGTCCTGGTGCTCCCAGGACCTCCGTCCGCGACGGGGTCGGCGCCTACAAGTCTGACACGGACATGGCTCCTCACCCATTGGTTCTGGAGAAGGCTCCCTTCGGGGAGGAATGTCCGACGGCCACTGGCGTCGGTCCGGACGTTGCCTCGCACAAGGTACCGCAGGAGTGCGGGGGGACGTTTTCGGACGGAAGGGGTTGCGCCCCAAGGCATGCACTTCCATTCCCTGTAGCTCCTGCACTCCTCGTTCTGCGCTCTCTCGGGACAATACTATTTGAATGGCCTATTTAAAAGTCAATGTTGGCTCAGCTAACAACTTTCTCTGGGTGGCCGCATTGTTAATACCGCAAACCAAACGGTCGCGTAACATTTCTGACAAGGTCTCACCATAGTCACAGTACTCCGCAATCCTGCGTAGCCTGGATAGAAAATCGGCAAGGGATTCTCCAGGGGACCTCTCAGCAGTATTAAACCAGTAACGCTGGACTATCGTGGGCGGGGTTGGGTTAAAATGTTGCCCCACTATATTCACAAGTTCATCAAACGTTTTGGTGTCCGGCGCAGCTGGGTACGTAAGGCTCCTAATCACCCCAAATGTATGCGGGCCGCAGGCAGTGAGCAATATGACCACCTGGCGCTCGTTTTCGATGATATTGTTTGCCCGGAAATAGTAACGCATCCGTTGTGTGTACTGGTTCCAGCTTTCCAGCGCAGCATCAAAAACATCCAAACGTCCGTACAGAGGCATGGTATAATAGAAAACAACTTCCAACCTGTATCCAACAAAAATCCAGGGAGGTGGCTTCAGCAGTGTAGACAGCTATTCACTTTAACCCTCGTCGCCAGTTTTGTGAGGGCCACGAAAAATCCAGCACGAGTTCCTGCTGTTTCCAAACTGGCCAGCTTTATTTATACTTGGAGTTTACTAATGGTTTCTCCGCCCACCTCATTGGGGAAGCTCATACTCCCACAGGATTGTGGGATTGTCATTAGTCCCCAACCAATGGCAAGCAGTCAGGTTATAACAGAGAGGAAGTTTAAAAGGGAAATGGAGCAAGCGGCACAGGAAGAAAGAGAGAGAGGGAGAGCATGGTAGCATAGTGGTTAGCACAATTGTTTCACAGCTCCAGGGTCCCAGGTTCAATTCCCGGCTTGGGTCACTGTCTGTGCGGAGTCTGCACATTCTCCCCGTGTGTGGGTGGGTTTCCTCCGGGTGCTCCGGTTTCCTCCCACAGTCGAAAGATGTGCAGGTTAGGTGGACTGGACATGTTAAATTGCCCTTAGTGTCCAAAATTGCCCTTAGTGTTCAATGGGGTTATTGGGTTATGGGGATAGGGTGGAGGTGTGGGCTTGGGTAGGGTGCTCTTTCCAAGAGCCAGTGCAGACTCGATGGGCCGAATGGCATCCTTCTGCACTGTAAATTCTATGAAACTTCCAACTTTGCACACATGCAGCAGCACCGAAAGGTTAGAGCAGACGACGGAGGGAGGTGGTTCTAGACAGGAAACTAGTGGGGAGACGTTCAGATATGTACAAACTCCACCAAAATTTGGTGAGAGAGGTGCTGCGACTTTTTTTGAGCTTTTGATAAAATAGCTAAACAGATGAGATGTCCAGAAGATACTTGGAGCCTACTCTTCCAGACAAAACATGTGGGTAGGGCTAGTGAAGTCTATGCGTCGTTATCAGAGGAAAGGTCTGGAGACTATGAGACAGTGAAGAAAGCTATATTGAGGGTACATGAGTTAGTACCAGAGGTGTACAGACAGAAACTTAGAGCTGTTAGAAACAGGCTGGTCAGACTTGCATTGAATTCAAAAGGGTTAAGCAAAGTCATTTTGATAGGTGGGTACGAGCTTTGAAAAAAGAAGAGTCCTATAAAGCTCTTAGAGAGACAATTCTGTTGGAGGAATTTAAAGATTTGTTGCCTGCAATTGACGAATGTAATATAAAATAGTTAGTTTAAATATATTAGTTACAGTAGTGTAGATGTAGGCCGGTCTAATTCTAGTGAGTTCACAGACAAAGGATTTCAGAAAGCACGGCAAGGAAGGGGGAGGGGTGTCTGGTAGAGGAGGAGAAAAGGATGCTGGGTAACACGAGGCTCAGGGTTAAGGAATGAGAAGTGAGCCAATTAGGATGTATGGCCAGGTCAGGAGGGGGTATAGGATGACCTATGGGAATCGTGTATGTGAGACTTGATGCCATTTGAATGTATTTGTAGAGATTCCTTTGTCTCCAATAGCACACGATTCGGAAGACCCCAGGAGGCAGCTTGTGTTCTGGGTTTTTGTGAAGCGAGCCAAACTTGCAAGTTGGGTAAAAATAAATAATGCTATGCCGACAAATCCATCTCAAGTTTTATTGAGGCCAGACTGACGGGTAAAGAATTCAACATTTGTCACAAAATGATTAGAACTCATGTTGAGGAACAGAAAGTTGGTACTGCCGGACTGGGACCTCGTATCAGCCTTGGCTTTTGCTCCATGCTGAGCTGTCAAGCCATGGAACTTGTGGACGACTATGAGCTGGTTCATAGACCAAAGCCTTTCTTTAGGCCCACTTTTAAATCGGAGAAAGCTAGAAATCGGGAACGTTGCGAGAGAGGGCAGGCCAGCCAGCGAGGTAGTGGTCGGAAACTCAAAGCAGGTTTCACCTCAAAATAGAACAGAGTCTGCTGGAGGGGTGAGAGATATGAAAAGGGTCATATGAAATCACTATGCTGGAGATTAAACATTTGGCCGGTTGGGGGTTATGAACCTTAAAATGGGAAATAGGAAGCCAGAGGCTGGAGAACAGGAAAAGCTGATAGGATTTGTATACAGAGTAAAGGAACAGACAATAGGAGGGAACATGTGTGCACAAGGGCAGAATGACCAGCAAGTGGTGGACATGGTTAAAGAATTTGTGTGCCAGGGGTAAAATATTTCCATGTGGACAGGATAAATCGGGAAAAGATATTAAAATCCTCTGGGATATAGACACAAGTCAATCGCTAATGTTATGGGATAAAGATATTTGTTGTCCAACAGAGATATTAAAGGAAAAAGGTTATGGTCAGCAGCATTCTCAGAGGAAATAGAGTAATTCCTTTAGTAAAAATAAACTTACAAAGTAGCGTGAAGACAAGGGAAGTAGCGATAGGTGTGGTAGAAATGTTGCCCATTGCTGGCATTCAATTCATTTGGGAATGATGTTGCAGGATCCCAGATGGTAGTGATGCCTACTACATTCGAACAGCCGATAGAGAATCCTGCCAGAGAGAAATTACAAACAGACCCCATGGAATATTTTGGGATTGCGCGGTGATGCCATCAGGGGCTCATAAGCAAAGACAAAAGAGGGAGGAGTTGCAAGCCCAGCATGAGGCCAGTGAGATCAGGTTGTCTGTTACAATTTTTAGCAAGCAAAATGAGAATGAGACAGACACAGAGGCCGAAGCAAATGCTTTCAATTCAAAGAGGTCGATTGAATTGCAGCAGAGTAACTCAAAAGTAAACATTAAAAGACAGCCCAGCAGGGAGTAAGAGCCAAGGTTGATAGGAAGGCCCAGATTCAGAGATTTATAACTTGGGAGAGAGAATACTCAGGTTGTTACCTGTGTCAGGCAAAACCCTGAAAGCTAGATTCAGTGGGCCACATGTCATTGAAAGGAAATTGAGTGAGGTAAACTATCTGGTACACACCCCAGACAGACACAAATCAGAGTATGTCATGTCAACATGTCAAAAAAGTCTTGGGTTAAGGGAGGTGAGAACGAGCAGGAGAAGCCGAGGGATTAAATTCTGATAGAATTCTGATTATATCCCGATAATTCATTTGGACCATTTAAACCAGTGGTTAAGACATCTCCCAGATAAGAACTGGAGTGAAGTGACAGAGTTACTGCAGACCTATAAATGTATTTGTGGGAATAAACTAGGTAGAACAGGGTTAGCAACACATGGCATAGAAGTGGTTCCAATCAAACAACATCCATAACGGTTAAATCCAGCTAAGGTATCGTAGGTGCAGAAGAAAATTGAGTAACTGCTCCAGAATGACCTTAATGAATTGAGTTCAAGTGATTGGAGCTCCCCTATCGTCATGGTGCCCGAACCAGATGGAACCCAGAGACTGTGCGTCAATTACAGGCAGGCGAATGCTGTAGCCTAGAGGGATTAATTTCACATTCCACATTTGGAAGACTGTACCAAAAGCGTTGGACAGCCGCAATTCATCACGCACATAGACTTGCTAAAGGGCTATGGGCAAGTACCTCTTACTGTATTTTCTTCCTTTTTTTAAAATTTAGAGTACTCAATTCATTTTTTCCAATTAAGGGGCAATTTAGCGAGGCCAATCCACCTAGCCTGCACATTTTTTTGGGTTGTAGGGGTGAAACCCACGCAGGCACGGGGAGAATGTGCAAAACTCCACACGGACAGTGTCCCAGAGCCGGGATCGAACCTGGGACCTCGGCACCGTGGGGCAGCAGTGCAAACCCACCATGCCACCGTGCTGCCCTTAGTACCTCTTACTGAGAGGGAAAATGAGATCGTCGTTGGTGTGTCTGCCCAAGGACCAAGATTAGGTGGATTGGCCATGATAAATTGCCCTTAGTGTCCAAAAAGGTGAGGTGAGGTGGGTTTACTGGGTTACAGGGATAGGGTGGAGGTGTGGGCTTAAGTAGGGTGTTCTTTCCAAGAGCCGGTGCAGACTCAATGGGCTGAATGGCCTCCTTCTGCACTGTAAATTCTATGACTCTATGACTTTATCAATTCAAAGTTAAGACATTGGGGGTGAAGAAAACCTCCACAACTATTCAAAGGTGCACAGAGTGATTTGACGATTGAATCACCGTGCCGTATACATTAATGACTTAGTGGTGTTCAGTCAGAGTTGGGAAGAGCATCTAGACCACACAAAGAAACTGTTGGACCACTTAGAACAAGCAAGCTTGGGATAATCCTTATAAAAAAATTTTAAAGTAAAGTCACATGGGCAAATCTGTATTTGTTAAGGGTAAACCATGTTTAACCAACTGGCTTGGATTTTATGATGGGGGTCACACAGAGATGGTGAGATTAGTGCTGCTGATGTGGAGCACACGGACTTTCAGATGGAATTTGATAAAGTGTCGCACAGCAGATCTCTCATCAAAAGGAAATAAAGGGAGGCAGTAAAAACATGGATTCAAAATTAACCGAGTAAAAGGAAACAGAATAGAGTTGTTTTTCAGTCTGCACGATGACACAAAATTTGTAACTATTGCGAACTGTATGGAGAGTAGTGTTAAACTTTGCAAAGACGTAGACAAGTTGGTAGAATGGGCTGACAAGTGATCATTGAAAGTGACAGAGCTATTCATCAAACAGCAACTTCGCCTGTGGCTATAAATTAGCTACTTAAGAGTTATGTAAAACATTTAGTTTTTCTATAATCCAGCCATTTATACAATTGTGTTAATTAATTATTTTTCAATTAATTAGTTTGAATTAATAAACCACACACTCCCAGCAAGCTTTATTACTGCTATTTCAAAAACTTTACAAATAAAACCTTACAGTTACCAATAAATTGCACCAATTCTTCAAAGATAAATGAGAAAATCAAGCAAAACAGTCACCAACCAAGCACTTGTCTGGTTCCCTGTGACATCACACATAGCTTTCCCTGAATCTGGGTGATCCACAGATTGAAAGCCACTACCAGCGTCTCTGGTTCCACTGAAATTCTCACCCCGTCTCATGTTCTTCAAAGCCCCTGCGTCTCTTCTTTTAATTCATTGATGGGATGTGTGCATCACAGGCTGGGCCAGCATTGTTGCCCTTGAGGAGGTGGTGATGAGTTCCCTTCCTAAACCAATGAAGTCTTTGTCATGTAAGAACACCCACAGTGCTGTTAGCGAGGGTGTTCCAGGATCTTGACCCAGTGACAGTGAAGAAAAAGTGATATATTTCCAAGTCAGGGTGGTGAGTGGTATGGAGGGGAACCTCCAGGTGGTGGGGTTCCCGGGTATTTGCTGCTCTTGTCCTTCTGGATAGTAACGGTTGTGGGTTAGAAAGGCGCTGTCTAATGAGCCTTGGTGAGTTCCTGTAGTGCACCTTGTAGATGGTACACATGGCTGCCACCGTGTGTCAGTGGGTGGACAGTGATTTTTTTTGTAGATGGTGTACCAATCAAGCGGGCTGGAAATCTTACCCTCTCTATTTGAATCCTCCAGGTCTACTGTAACCTTATAAATAGGGGTATAGAGTATAAAAGCATGGAAGTCATAGTAAATCTGTATAGAACTTTCTCCCGAACCGCACTGTGGATATACCCAAACCATGTGGACCACAGCAGTTCAAAAAGGTGGCTCACTAGCACCTTTTTCCAGAGGAATTAGAGATGGGCCATACAGCCAGTCCTCAGACTTATAACACAAGTAGCTCCTTTTAAAACCACATTGTAAGGCGAGAAGTCGTAAGTGGGAACCAATTTTCTCACTGGAACAATGGTACAATGGATTGGGTCCTGAACTAAGGCCAGAAATCGCTCATGGGGTGCCCAGCCGTGTTGAATGTTCTCACCTCTTGCCCTGTCGTCACCGAGGCAGCGATTGATGTCTGCACGCCTTAGCACGACTTCCTTGATCAGTGTGGGGAATAATCAAGCCGCCGCTCCCTGTCAGTTGCCTGTTTAATCTTGAACTTCTGTGACTCTGAGTGCAAAACACATACAATATAAGCATACAAATGGATTGAAATCGGGACAGCTGTGCCACAAATAAAACGCTTGTTTCCAACCTCATTAAGATTCAACCTGCCCAGTCACACCGACGGGCGGCGCAGAACATATATGATTGTGCTGGCGTGACATCACAAAGTCAAAACTGACATTGCAAAGTCAAAACAGGGTGGCAATTTTATAAGTGTTGGCAAGCGCCATTCGTCATAACTGGAACATCGTAAAGTCGAGGACTGCTTGCGAAGGCCAGTTTAGCTCACTTGGCTAGACAGCTGTCTCATGATTCAGAGCGAGGCCAGCAGCGTGGGTTCAATTCCCGTACTGGCTGAAGTTATTCTTGAAGGCCCCGCCTTCTCAGCCTTGCCCCTTGCCTGAGGTGTGGATCCTCAGGTTAAATCGCCGCCAGTCAGCTCTCCCCTCAGCCTATAGTCATCTGAGACTATGGTGACTTTATCTTACCTTACTGCTGATGTGCATATGATATTGAATCCCTATAGTGCAGAAGGAGGCCATTTGGCCCATCAGGCACTCATCTGAAAGAGTGCCTGACCCAAGTCCACTCTCCCCCCTCCTCCCCCCCATATCCCTCGTAACCGTTGCACAGTAAGGGGCAATTTAGCATGGCCAAACCACTGAACATGCACATGAACAACTGAAACCATTGTCACATTGCTATTTGTGCCGCAAAGATGCAAGCTGTGTGGAGCAATTTTGCAAACGAATTGCAAGAGCAATGCAGTGCACTGCCCAGACATCACCCAGCCACACACACACACATTGCTCAGTGACATCAACACGTGCCTGCCGGCGGCCGGCGGCCGGCGGTGATGCGCGTGCGCAGAAAGCTGAGGCCAGGCCGGGCGGGACGGGACGGGAGAGTGAGTGCGCAGGCGCGCCGAACCTCCGTGCTCGCGCTCCGCCCGCCAACCCCTGTCTCTCGCGGCCCCGGCGGCGGCGCGCGCACGCTGCGTGAGTGGGGCGTGGCCGGAAGACGGGCTCGAGCACGCCGAGTGGGCGCTGCTGCTGCAAGATGGCCGCTCAGGACGAGCTGAGTAAGTTTACAGCGAGAGTTAATGGAGGAGGAGGGGGAATGAAGAAGCTTTTTAATATAATATAAAAAAAATAAACCCCTTACAGATTCTGACACCTCACAGGGGGAGTGGGAGAAAGACCATGGGTGTGACTGGAGGGAGTTAACACCCTTATAATCTTTTTAAGCCCCTCCCCATTAGTCAGCCTGAGGAGGCTTTAATTTTTTTGGTTGCTTAAGTTTAATTTTTAATATAAAACTTCACTTTTTGACATCTCCTGTCACACCTTTTGGAGAAAGAAAGTGTGGGCCCTACAGTAGCAGCCCCTGCCTGAGCTGCCTCAGCCCCAGCTGTCTCTCTGTGAAGCACACTTCCCAGCACCACTCACAGGGATTATTCCATCTACCTTTCCTCTCTTGTGTGTTTTTATTTTGTCTTTTGTTTGCCATTCCCAGTGCAAGTTGCAAACTGTTGAGATGGCAGGCCTGCATTCGGAGATGCTTTTATTTAAAATAACTGGTGGGAGTTTTACTGTGAAACCAAAAGTGAAAATCTTAAAGGAGCACGGAAACCGGTGTACAAACTCTTTTTTTTTTTTTTAAATTATCATTTGCATCTGCTTTAACTTGCTAGCTTGTCGTCTTGATCTTAATGCAGGTCTGTAAACCTCCCATGTTGCTCCCTCTTAAAGCTCATTTCACGCTTGTGAAATTGAAACTAGATGGTTGAGGCCTTATGAATCATTTAGACTACTTAAAGATTTGGTGCAAGCCCACTGCATCAGTTTTATTTTTAAAAAAGACCTTCAGACCAACCCTTAAACTTGTACGCCTCACCTGGTACTGTGCCCTGCAAACCAGCTGCCTATGCCTGTCGCAGTTTATAACAGGTTAGCTGTTCTTGATTATATAATTGAGAACCCTAAATTTGAGAGCCAGTAAGGGAGGGGGTGGGGGAAAATACTTCCTAGGGTTTTCCAGCCTTGATTGCTGTTTAGTGACTACTGCTGGAATCTCAGGACCAGGGTGGGCCCATGCTTTTTAAGTTGACCCTTCATCAACTCTCATGGCACTGCCTTCCGCAAGAAGAAACTTCGCTTGGATGAGGCTGCAGACGCTTGTCAGCACCTGTGATCCTCAGTAAAGTTATAATTGAGTGGACGGACGAGAATAGTGACAGGATGGGGACCTCTGGATAATTTCTCATTTATTTAGAAAGTGTGTGAAGGTGCATAGTGGAGTGTGTGCCAGGTTTTATAAATGTTGAATTGTACTTTAGCCCAGATAGCGTTTTACTTCAATTTTTACCGGTTTTATTGGAGCAATTGGTGGAAGACGTCATCGCGACCACGTGAAACAGAGCAAAGGGCAAGGACACATCTAAGGGGAGGCTTGATGCACACATGAGGGAGAATTAAGTGGTTAGAACATGAATAGAATTTACAGTGCAGAAGGAGGCCATTTGGCCCACTTAAGCCCACACTTCCACCCTATCCCCGTAACCCGGTAACCTCTCCTAACCTTTTTGGACACTAAGGGCAATTTAGCATGGCCAATCCACTTAACCTGCACATCTTTGGACTGTGGGAGGAAACCGGAGCACCCGGAGGAAACCCACGCAGACACGGGGAGAACGTGCAGATTCCGCACAGACAGTGGCCCAAGCCGGGAATCGAACCTGGGACACTGGAGCTGTGAAGCCATAGTGCTAACCCACTGTGCTACTGTGCTGCCCCCTGGAAACTTGTGTGGAGTAAATACACCCTCAGACAAGTTGGACTGAATGGTCCATTTCTCTGCAGTAAAGTCTGTACAAAATGTGATCAGTGGAATCAAATGTGATAACCCACGAGAAGAAATCATGCATGTGTACAGTCATCACCTGATCAGCAAAATTCAATTTCTAACATTCGTCCAGTTCTGAGCATCGATAGAGGTGTACTGTGCAACGTCATGGTTCTTTTTGAAGTTTTATTAAACTCTGAGTCAATTAATGTGCTCATATTGGCAGCTAGTGCTTACATGACTAACACTATCATTGCTTCATAAATGGAAGCAATATTAATATTTTTTGACACTGAACCTTTTGAACCTTTGCAGCAATGACTAAATTTATTTCGTAATTGGAGTCCATGATGTAAATTGAAATATAAAGTTCTGATCAGCCATCTTGAAAGTATTGGAAGATCAATGCTCTCTTCAATTGCTGTGAAGAAAAGTGAGGCTTTGAGGTAGATTAATGTATTTTACTTTGCATAAATAGTCCAGTTTTCTTTACAAAGTTACCACTATCTGGGCCCTGCATCAAGGATTCTTGACAGGCAGAATCAAATGCATGTTACTATATGGAAACCAAATCTGACTTGGAGTGAACAAATTTGGCATAATCCTGGGGGGGCAAAAGCCACGGGTTAGCAAATTTGTTTGATGCACACTGGAGTTGAACACCTAATCTTACCTTCGGCTAAACTAACTAACTCAGTTGCAGAATCTCAGAAGGATGTGTTGGAGCGAGAAAACTCTGCCTGTGTTTCACAGTCGCAGAGTTGCAGCGGGCGCTCGCTACTGACTTCAAAAAGAGCTATCCCCAGACATCCAGCAATCTTTTTGGTGCGGATTTCCCCTCTCCTCAACATCGGTTTGGGTCTGGCACCAGGTTACGGGAATACCCAGGCAACCAGCAACAGTGATGCCATGAGACAGCATAAGCAGCCAATCGCATTGCGGTATTCTTACAGACAGCAAACCAGGAAGTAAACTTCTACAGGCAGTGAGATAAAATGGTTGGAGCGCACAAATGGGATTCAGCTAGAATCTGAAATGTAACCAAACATTGGTTTGGGGGAGTAGGAAACAGTACAACCCGAGACCTGACCCAACACGGGACAGAAACCCCAATATTTTATTTTGTAAGACTGTGAGGAAAGGATACCTCGCTCCAGGAGTGATTTCATGAAGAAATAGGGGTATGGTATATTAAAATAAACGTTATTACTAACACAGTATTAAAATATCTTTAATATCACACCAGAAAATAGCTTACAATTACCCCTTGAACAACGCTAATCAATACAGTGAATACAGTATACCTCAACTGCTATCTTTATTCCCACTCAAACAACACAAAAATCTCAGCTCTCAATTCACTGTTAAAATACATCTACCACCCGAATACCTGCTTTACAGAGATGTTCTCTAAGACTGAATCCTGTCGGAACCATGCAGAAACCCTAGCTGCATTTCTTAAAAAATGCTTCTCAGCTTGTTTCAGCTCACCTTCTAACCAGGCCATTCCGAACTGCTTGGAAAGACTGACAATCTGCCGACAGACATATCTTTAACTGAACTGCAGTGAGAGCA
Organism: Scyliorhinus torazame; assembly: GCF_047496885.1. Lineage (NCBI taxonomy): Eukaryota > Metazoa > Chordata > Chondrichthyes > Carcharhiniformes > Scyliorhinidae > Scyliorhinus > Scyliorhinus torazame. The sequence goes on along the minus strand of NC_092715.1, from coordinate 260,341,713 downwards.
AATGCTGATGATCTGCTCACAGCTTCATCTAAAATTCAACTGACCTTTTCTGCAAAATTCCTGATATCTTAGCTCCACCCAGCAACTACATCACCTTACCAAAGTTAAATATAATTAACGCCACAAGGAACCCCCCTTAATCCAAACAAAACTGCATTAGCCCACACGTTTTATGATGCCTTAATTGCACCCATGGCTCCCAACCTTTCAAACCAGGATTCTTTTAATTCTTTTCAAACATGACCGCAGCAGTCACACACACTCTAACTCAGGCTTTTAAACCTTACTGAACCAAATACCTAGAATACAATATATCTGAAATTCCTGCATTCATCACACATCTATTCATGCTTCAGGCATCTTGAGTCTGGGATCAGCTTGTCTTCTCCTGACCGTTGTTAGGATACCAGACCAGACCCCAACTTTTGTTAGGATACCGGACGAGAAAGCGCAAACAATTTTTCAATTTGTAAAACTGTAAGGAAAGGATACTTCACCCCAGGAGTGTTGATTCCAATCAATAGGCATCTTTTATGCTAATTCTTTTAAAATTTAAACACAGAATTAACAACATTAACATAAAAGAAATAGTTTTATAATTATTAGTTAATCAGTTCTTAAATAAAATGGAAAAACATTAACTTACTATTTACACCTGCCACTAATTCCACTTAAGCAACCCAATACAGTTCAAATGTCACTTAGAAATAAAGTTATTGGGGCTAGTCAAGTTGGGGAGGGGGTTGACTGCATAGGGATTAGCAGGGCCGGCAATCACCAATATGGGGGGGGGGGGGGGGGGGGGGGCATCTCTGTTGGACTAAATCAGGAGGGACTCAGCCCCCCTAAGTCTGTAGCCAATCTGCCAGGGTTTACCTGGCTATTACACCACGTAAAATACCAATAGCAGGAGGAGAAGGCCCTTAAGTAGCCATTAATTGGTTACTTTTGGGCCTCAGTTGGCCCATGGTTTGACGGGCCTGTAACTAAAGAGAGCGGGTCAAATAAAGAATCAGAAATGGGATAAAAGCAACAGCAAAAATGAAAATTGCTGAACCAAAGGACAAATACAGAATCCAAGAAACAGTACTTGATTTAACATCATAAAATCATTAGGTAACAGCAAATGTGGCTGCCGCTGGGCTAAGGCTGGCGACAAAATGTTCCTAATTAGTACATTTGAAGGAAAAAAGGGAGGAGTGGGTAGAGGAAATTAATTTGAGGCATTCATGAAATTGGGAATGTGAGAATGCGAGTAGAGAAGTGGGTTGAGTTGAATAATAGCACCAGATTAATTGCATGACGAGAGGCATATTGCAAGTTGCGGATTAGTTGTAAGGAAGTCATGGATGAAGTTTGTAGACAAATTGAAGCGGTATGGATAACCAAGGTTGGTAATTAAAAGAGAATTTAGTTAGCCAAAAATATAGTGGAAAAATTATCGTTAAATGGGTTCTTTTTGCAAAGTGTTTAAGAATGTCTTCGCTTAAATTGCTATTCTGTAAGGGAAGGGAAGATGGAGTTAATCTGGTTTTGAGCAATCCAGCAGTGACTGGGTGCTAGTAAAGTACAGTATTATAGTTTGACAAGGCAGTTTTATTTTGTTTGGTTGGAGCAGGAGAGTGGGATTAGTTTAACTGGGGCATATTGAAAAAACTACCAATGCAAAACAGGTGAGCCGAATGACCTGTATCTGCCCTGGTTCTATAATACTGTACCGAACCATTCCCTTTGAGACCCGATCGTGAACTTATACCTTCTGGACCAGTTATGCTGTGCTGTCAGTGAAGCTCCATGGATGCCCGCAGTGGTGAAAATAAGTGGCGAGTTTGAGAGATCAACTCTCCCTTGCCCAGAACAAAGACCAGATATTTAATGCACGTGCTGGTGTGGTGCTCTTGTTGGGCCAGTTGTTCTGCAAAGTTACCCTGAGGGCATATTTGCGGTTGAAGATGTTTTTCTGCATCAAACATCTTTTAAATTCTGGCAAGTTTCTCTATAAGGATCATTGTCAGTTCAGGCATGGGGTAAATGCAGTATTAATAATAATAATCTTTATTAGTGCCACAAGTAGGCTTACATTAACACTGCAATGAAGTTACTGTGAAAATCCCCTAGTCGCCACATTCCAGCGCCTGTTTGGGTACACAGGGAGAATTCTGAATGTCCAATTCATCTAATGGCACGTCTTTCGGGACTTGTGGGAGGAAACCGGAGCACCCGGAGGAAACCCAGGCAGAAACGGGGAGAACGTGCAGACTCCGCAGACAGTGACCCAAACCGGGATACGAACCTGGGACCCTGATGCTGTGAAGCAACCGTGCTAACCATTGTGCTACCCTGTGCCGCCCATAGTGAGTGGGTATGGCAGATTATTAGTTTTCTGTTTTCTTATTCCTTTGTAATATTCCTTTTTCATAATGTTCAGACGCATCAAGTTTATGGCTTCTCTCCCTAAGCTTGCCCTGTGTCGATTGGCTGGCAGAATGTATCCGAATCCAGAAGTCTAACTGGCACAAATATACCACACATTGCCCTGTACTGTTAAGGCAACATGTTTTAAAATAGCTTCTAAACCTACAAAACCATTTGTTATTTCAGTATTCTGGATATGTTGCAGAAATTAGCCTGTTAAAATGTTTAGACATCTAATATCAAATTATTCATGTGATCTTCCCTTTCCACTCCATAGCTGGGCAGAGATATTAACATTTCTTCATTGTCCAAGGTTACAACGTTGATTATATTTTCATTAGGTGGTTGGGCCCTCCCAAGTGCTGTTCCAAACAGCAGAAAACCTCATTTTCAATAAAGGTTTTTCCTTGCATCAATATTGTGTTTCTAACTTTAATCTCGAGGGAGGCTGTTGCAAGCACGTTGTCAGCTAGCTGAATTAACTCTCATTCCTAAGATGGCTGCTCTGCCTCTGAAGGAGACAGGAAGGGAGAAAATGTTCACCTTTTTCAAAAGGCTAGGGCAGCAACGGCGGTGCAGTGGTTAGCACTGCTGCCTCATGGCGCTGATGACCCGGGTTCGATCCCGGCTCTGGGTTACTGTCCGTGTGGAGTTTGCACATTCTCCCCGTGCCTGCGTGAGTCTCACCCCCACAACCCAAAGATGTGTAAGGTAGGTGGATTGGGCATGCTAAATTGCCCCTTAATTGGGAAAAAAAATAATTGAATACTCTTTATTTTTTTTTAAATTTAAAAATTCAATTTCAATAGGCTAAACTGAAAACATAGAACAAACAATCTCATAGCCCGCTTGTTAATACTACATGTTGTTCCCCACTGGATCTTCAACATGAGCTGTGAATTGAGAAATCTTCGCAAACAGATTTTCTTTTGCTTTTGAATTTATTTGGGATCTGGAGGAGGATAGTGCCTTGATGTTTCTGACTATAAGTGATTCTGTTAGGTTTTCCTCCACAGATGAATCAGTTAACTCCCAAACAGATTGATTACAGTCTTGGTTAGAGGAAACCTTCTCTGAGCCCCTAATAAATCCATCTTACATGTTCATATTTATTGCCGGGGTGATGTGGATTCCGTATGCTCTGCTTGACTACTTGGGGGTTGATCCTCGTATTTCCCAGTAGCTATTTTGATTGACTGTGGGGCATTCTCGTATCCCCACCCCCATCCCATCCCCTCCCCCAAATCCCAATCGGACACCTGAAGGGTCATTTGGAAGGAAGTGTATGGGATGGCTAAGTTTGACCAGCTTCATTAGCTCTTCTGACCCCTCTTGAAGTTGGTAATTGAAGATGGAAGAGGTGGACTTACAAACAACGATGGGCATGACCCTCTGGCCCATCCAACTTGTTCCGCAAGGAAGGACCTGTGAGGACGATAGTAGTTTACAGAAGAAATGGTTCACATGAAGATATCCTTTAGTAATATTCAGTGAGCAAAGATTCTCACGTAAACGAATTTCCCAAATTCTAGCTGTAATCGAGGTAGCCAAGTTGCTTGTCTGGGGATCATCTCTTTAATTGGTCACCACAGCAGCAGGCTGTCACCAGTATACTGGTGCCATTTTTGGGCAGTTGAAAGTTCTGTTTGCAATTCCATTGGTAAAATCTCGAAGCGTTTTAACAGGTGTAACATCTTGCGGTAATTCGAAACTGTCTGGGGCGGCACAGTGCTTGCCCGAAAAGGCGCAGTGGTTAGCGCTGCTGCCTCGCGGCGCCGAGGATCCAGGTTCGATCCCGGCCCCAGGTAACTGTCCGTGTGGAGTTTGCACATTCTCCCCGTGTCTGCGTGGGTCTCACCCCCACAACCCAAAGGTGTGCAGGGTAGGTGGATTGGCCACACTAAATTGCCCCTTAATTGGAATTTAAAACATTTTGTTTTAAGTAATTCTGAACTGTAGACCTCATCCCATCCTGACCGAGTTTGCAAGAATTTTCCTCTCTTTCAACCAATATCACTAACAGAATATTTTGTCTTTTTCCTCATTTGCTATTTACGGGCTTTCACGGTTTGCAAATTGACTGCCAGTTTGTCTTATCCGTACCTGTGCTCAAAACTCTTCATTCGTTTATGAATCGTGTTGGGAAATTCGGAGAACCCCCGATGAACTATATAAATGTTAAACCTTGGGAGGGTTTTTTTTTAGCAATGGTTTCAAATTCCAGAAGGATTGATCCACTCTTCAAGTCCGAAAGGAGGCTTTGGGTAAAAGTCCTGAACCTAAAAAGTCTTTAAGCTGAAAACTTCAGCCAAAATCAAGTGTAGTTGCAGCGAGATTTGGGAAAGAAGACACAAAATTAATTTAACTTTTCACAAGTTGTATTTATCTTGTCCGCCCGCCACCCCTTAAAAAGGAAAGAGATCAGACAGTCTGTGCAATTGATATTCTAGCTCAACAGCTGTTCTCTTCAACTGCCCTCCCCCGCCTGGTACTTGCCCATATTTATTTATGTAACTCAAATGTCCTGCAGGAGGGAAGCAGATTTATTTCTATGCCAGGAGTGAATAAGCAAACATTATTTTCCCCTTTGCTAACAGGAGAATGTATTTAATATTACGTAGTATAACATGATGCTTATAAAAGGGTATTAATAGACTTAATGTGATCAATACTGCAAAGGATTCACTGGTCGCATATATTAAAATATGTTCACTGTGCACAGACAGCGAAATGCACATATTTCGCTCTTCTCTTATATTGCTGGTTCATTCTGACCTGCACATGGTCCAAGTGTTTAGAAATTGTAGTCTTAATGAGACCAGTTCTGTCTTGGTCACAAAAAAATTTGTCCACGAAAATGTAATTTATTTTCATTAATGTGACGTGGGGGTCGCAGGCTGTGCCAGCATTTATTGTCCAGCCCTAATTGCCCTCGAGAGGGCAGTTAAGAGTCAACCACATTGCTGTGGGTCTGGAGTCACATGTAGGCCAGACCAGGTAAGGACGGCAGATTTCCTTCCCTAAAGGACATTAGTGAACCCGATGGGTTTTCCCGACAATCGACAATAGTTTCATGGACATCATTAGACTTTTAATTCCACATTATTACTGAATTCAGATGTCACCATCACAGAGGCGGGATTTGAACCTGGGCTCCCAGAACACTTCTCTGGGTCTCTGGTTTACTAGTCCAGTGACAATACCACTACGCCACGGCCTCCCCTTCAGTTGAACTTGGCACCACCTGACTTAACATGGGAAATCAGCAAATAAGCATAATACTCTGTAACTTCACCTGTCTGGAACTCTGAAATCCGGAAATACCGGCCCTCACGCAACTCTCAGACACGCCACTCGCTGCAGCAGCCCAGGACCCATGGCTGGATATGGTCTGCCAAACAGTGAGGGGTGGAATGCGAGCCCAAAGCACCCTTTAAACTTTGAAAACGATTCCAGCAGTGAGTACTCAGTGAGCCAGGATATTTGTGCTTATTTATGGCGCAGGCAGCAGCAGGCAAGCGTACCTCCTTCGGCAGTCCTTTGGGATCAAGGATGACTTGTTTCCACTCCAGTTCAATGGATTCGGAGATGGCTATTGAGTCCAGAATGCAGACCCTGCCACACGCAGGGAAGTTGGAGCTTGCTGTCACTGTAAGAGTTCTCCATGAAAGTCTGGACTTTTTTGAATAGTGCAAGATGCCCGTGCGTGATTTTCTTGTAACATTGGGTTGATAATAGCACGCTGACTACCAGGCTGTCTTGGCAGAGCGGGACCTTGGTCCAGTGCAAAGGGGGTTCCAAGGCGATTGGAGGCCAGGCTCTGCATTGAGACATCAGTGGGGTCTGTACATTATCATAGGCAAGTGTAACTCAGTGCCTGACTTACTGGTGTGACTGCAGTGTAGGGAGTGGCGGTTTCAGAGTCTTGTGTTTCTGCTGCTTACCCCAGGCTGGTCACTGCTCTGCAGGTACTGGCAATGAGACGGAAAGGTAGTGCGTGGGGGAGGAGGTAGTGGAGAGAGGGGCTATTGTGTATGTTAAAATGGGGTCCCATTGGAAAATAGTTTGTGAAGCAGTGGTGTAGTGGATACAGATTAGGTAAGAATTTGAAAGAACTGCAAGTGTCATCATATGTATACTAGGAGTGCATTGGGATTTACAAGCCTAAAGGAGTGTATTGTTTAACTGTTAATTATACTCAATTTTATTCTGGATTCCTGTGCTTCAATGCATCAACCCATATTTTCAAATGAATGGATTTGAAAATAGGCAGTTTCATGTCTTAACACTAGTTTTGGCACATTTTATGTTTCTGGTATATATCTGTATCTGATTCACACACTTGTGGTTCGGCACTCCAATGTTATTTTATAATTCAAAACATTCCAAAGTCCAGAAATGCCTTGAACCCCCCCCCAAGCTTTCTGGAGTGCAGAGGTCACAGTGTAGTGTATGTAAATTAGGGTGATATCTAAATGGAGTCCAGTTATCACTTGTCTGTGTCAAAGCCCCTGTAATCCTTGGATCGGAACTTAATCAAATGATAAATTATTTGGGAGGACAAAGAATTTTTCACGATAATGAAAGTGGGTCTCAACCGATCAGCAGACTCCTATTTGGGGAGTATTGACACCACCTCGCTCTTAAAACTATGGGTTGTCTGTTTGTCGACAGTAATCCAGGACCATTGGCCTAAATCACGTGTTCAACCTGGTTCTGTATGAAGGATTATATAACATTTTGAGTTCTGAGAATTGCAATTTAGGCAAAAGGCTCTGACAGAACCGTATGTCCACACGTGCCTGATATCGTGAATGGTCAGGGAAAACATGCCGATCACCTCCAAATGATATAAACCTTGTGAATACACATCACCTAATATGCAGCACATCTAATCAATGGCATATTTGGGATTTGTTTTGTACAAAGCACTGAATTTTTGTTTCGTACATTGTAGATCAACTCGAACGTGTCTTTATGCGCCTCGGCCTTGCTGAAACAGATGAACAGCTGCAAAGTATTATCTCAAAGTTTCTCCCGCCTGTTCTGCTGAAGCTGTCCAGCGTTCAGGAAGGAGTGCGTAAAAAAGTAAGTTTATGTTGCATTCTCCTTTTGCTATAAGCCATGGCCCAGCTTTTTATGACTGAAGGCTGTTACACATCTGGACGTTGTACAGGTTTATTGCTGGTGAACAGAGCTGGAACAGATTGCAGTGGCAGATCAGGGGATCAGGCTGTGGACAGACATGCGGATGGGGATTTGGAATTTGGAGCCTTGGGGAATCGAGAACTAATGGAGGTTGACCAAGACAGAAGTGTGGGATAGGACGCCAAAAGTGACGCTTTAAATGCATAGTGGGGCACAACAGATGAACTCAAGCCCTCGGAAATGACCAAGTCAGAGAGGAGAAAGTCAGTGATGGCGTGTGATAGGACTGGGGGTGCACACAGGTAGTCTGCGGGCAAATGGATAATTATAGCGGTGGCTAGGATATCGGGTTTAAAGGCTCCCATTAGTGATTGGGCTCGGGATACAGATACAAATCACCGGAATGGCAATTCCAAATCAGGGAGGAGTACTAGGCGGAGATGATCTGTTCAATTGGATCAAAGTTGAATTGAGTTCAAAGGTATGAATTCTGAGAGTCGTAATTCCTGCCTTTGCCCAATGACCAAGACTGCAAGGCATTTTCAATAGTCTCAGAGTCATTAAAGATGAACGTTTTCAATTGCAGAACAGATTTTGGTCCATCTGAGGCTTTGCCAAAGATGAACGTCGCAACTTTTAGGAAAAACATGCCTTCTAAAATTATCATTGACTTTAATTTAGAGAAGATTACCTATCTACAATGAGTAATTAATGAAATACTGATTGATTATAAATGACATTTAGCCTCACTCCCTGGAAAGAAACCACGTGACCATCACACAGAGATTTCTTTGTGCCTGGGCATTTCTTCAGTCTGAAGCCTTTCTCTCAATTAATTAATTTTCCTTCAACAAGAAGGTAAGTACAGCATTAGGATAAGAAAGTCAGTGACATGGACAGCATTTTTTAAAAAAAATTAGAGTACCCAATTCATTTTTTCCAATTAAGGGGCAATTTAGCGTGGCCAATCCATCTACACTGCACACCTTTGGGATGGGGGGGTAAAACCCACGCAAACACGGGGAGAATGTGCAAACTCCGCACGGGCAGTGACCCAGAGCCGGGATCGAACCTGGGACCTCGGCGCCGTGAGGCAGCAGTGCTAACTACTGCTCCACCGTGCCGCCCTGTGACATGGACACATTGACGATCGCCCAGTCCTTATTGTCCTAAGGTGGGTTTCAGCTCGAACTGCTTCAGCTCCTGGGGTAATGCTCTTTGAGGCAGTTGTTTTATGTAGCTGAGTGCGTAGGCCACTTCAGAGGGCAGTTCAGACCGCTCTGGTATGGGACTGGAGTCCTCTACTGGCCAGATCAGATAAGAATGTCTGTTTTCCTTTTCCGAAGGGTGTTGAGAACCTGTCGGGTTTTCAGCGACAAGCCGACAGGTTCATGGTCCCTTGTACTGCCGATACCAACTTATTCTTTCCAGATATTTTCGACAGAGTCAAAATTCAAACATTCATGGTGGAACCCAGACCTCCAGATCGCTGGCCTAGCCATGTAGCAACCATGTTACCCATTGGCTCTGTCGCTTGACCCGGAGTTATTGTACATTTGACGGACGCCATTTAGTTAATGTTTGAACCCTGTTACCACTAAGCAGACTTAAATTCAATTAGTTCAAAAAAACAACGACCATCTTTTTCTCTTGAACATCGCAGGTCGGTTTATTGATGTTTCAGACTGCGGTGACATCTAGTCCCAGGCCAACAAGTGATGGTATTGCTTGAAAAAGTATGATTTGCACTGTCAATCCTGCGTGCAGCAATGGTTCTCGGTAAATGCAAGTGGTTGTTACAGCAAAGTAAGCAGCTGTTCCTGTGTTCAAATTTAGGTCATGGAACTGCTCGTTCATCTCAACAAGCGCATCAAGAGTCGACCTAAAATCCAATTACCGGTGGAAACACTACTGGTTCAGTATCAGGATCCTGCTGCCGTTTCCTTTGTCACAGTGAGTACCTGTCTGATTTCTCTTTCGTGGAGTTTCATTTTTAGATTTATTGTTCCTGACAGCATAAGGAACTAAAATGACCTGGGCGATGTGTCGGCTAGGCGATGGGAAGCGGATCCGTGTTAATGTGAATTGGCTGTGGTTTAATCACGTGCCTCCAGAATGGGAGTTGCTCGTGGAGTGATCTTTCTTCACTATTTGGGGACGTAAATGGCGACGTTATTTCAGACCTAAATTGTGGGGTCAATGGCAAATCAACACGGCTGTCCAGAGGAATTGGGAAAAGCTTTTCCAGGGTTGTGATTTGAAAATAAGAATTTGAATCGTCGTTAAACAGGCGTAGGAATTTTTAAAATTAATTTGTTTCTCTCTATATCCTCGAAATCTGAACCTATTTAGCATGATTCACACCCTACACGTGGACTGGGCATTTAACTCTCGTTCTATGTTCTATGTGATAGATTGTGTAGAAATTTCATTTAATTCATTAGTGTTAGTAAATCATTTACTATGCTCTCTTATAAAACTATTAGAAATCATAATTTAAGCAGGGTTAATATTTATCGACACTAACTCTTATTCGATATGGCTACATTTAATGACTCATCTACTTTCCGCTCACAGTGAGTCTGATTAGGGCTTTATATAACACAGTGGTATGTACGTTATTAGATAGGAAACTGGTCAAGTCACACTCACAACTGTGCACAGTTCTGGTCTCCCTATGTATGTGATGAGAACAGGAGGAAGTCATTCCGCCTACCAGCCTGTTCTGCAGTTACTGTCTTTAGTTTCTTTCTCGACCCACGTGTTCTGTTAAGTTGTTGACGATTGTAAAAATGTTGTACAAGGTTAAATGCAGAAATGTAGTACTTGGTAATGCCAAGTTTGATCTACCTGCAGATGTGGTCCCGGGGGATTCTGGTGCCAGTGGGACGATGCCCAGAGAAAAGTCAGCACCTTTAGTAGTAAACACGAACATTGATAAATGATGCTCATGTCCTGTGAATTAATTTTTAAAAGAGGAAAGAAAATCTGAGAGGTGGGAAGGGGGAGAATTGGGTGATTAACACTGACCCAAGCAATGATCTTTTGGGATTGGGATTGATGCCTGTGATATCCCAGACTTGGGAATACTTGGATACTGCCCTTGTGTGTCAAACAAGTCAAATATTTGTTTTCCTAATATTGGATCTTTCTGAAAGTGAGATTACTTGGATTTGATCTGGAATAGGGCAAATGCTCTGTTCTCCTCATTCGCATATGACTCTCTTGATCCTCACATCAGTGAGGTTACTGTGACATTTACTCATTAAAACAAAGTTTGGGAATCTCTGATCTTGTCAACCAGGAGGAATTTGACAAAATGATATCTCGCACCTCATAAGATGCATCCCTTTAACAAGCTCCGTAATTTTTTTTTTTTTACACCCCAGAATTTTACTATAATATATATCAAGATGGGCTTTCCCCGTTTATCTGTGGAGAAACAATGTGAATTAGCACCTTCTTTGGTTACAGCGATGGAAAGCAAGCCTCAGCCACAGCTAGACAGGTACAGAATTCTTTTTTGCACATGGTGTGGTGTTGAAATACTGATGGAAATCTGACCGTCCGAAAGAATCCCAGTTGGCAAAAGTTTGATATCTGCACCAGTCCCACTTAACGTTGTTTCACTTTAGCATTGATATCGTGCCGATATATCAGTTTGGCGTTGCCAGTTTCCCTTTAAGGTCGATTGGCCTGTCTACTATCGGGGCGTTTCCCTCGGCCCTTCCACCCTCGCCCCTCCACCTGCCGGTCCCCGGCCCTGTTCTTATCTCCACCCTCGGGCTCTGTTCTTCAGCAGCTCCTGAATTCTGACTACCCTGCTGCCTTCACTCCTGGCTTCTTCACTGCTGAACCCGCACTGAAGCCTTGGCCTCCATCTAGTGGCAGCAGTTGGTCAGTGCAGGTAGTGCTGGGACGTTAGCTGCTACCCACACTAAACAACGTCTCCCACTAGATGGTGCCTGGTCCTGTGTTATAAGGTGAGCGCTGTCATTTTAAAAAACAGTTTATATCGTATTTCTATTATATTTGGTGATTTGTTTTATCTTACAAGTATCTGCAGCTAGGAATGCACAGTTGCAGTATTTCAACTTGTACATAGGTTCCTTCAGACATTTGTCGCCTGGAAAAACAAACCTGTGACTTTAACATTGCTTCCTCTGGCAATGAACCATTTCAGGTCCTTTCACTTAAAAGTCACGATTCTCAGGAACACAACCACAACTTTGAGGACTGACTGTACATTTTAAGTCATTTTGCTTAACATGGAGGGGAAGAAGGTGTGTCTGTATATCTCTTCTCTGTTGGTTTGAGAGGGAGGATGAGAAGATAGTGAAGGAGAAGCTCTTTGACTATCTTCCACCAAATCTTAAGTAAAATATTTTTATCTTAAATTGTTTGCAAATCCAATTCCTCCAACGTGCTGCAGATTGCTAGCAAAACCTCAACTTATAGTTAACAGGAAAATTGTGACGAGGCAATGCATTTAATTCAGGATCAGAAAAATGGTACGGAATTATATGGAAGAATTATTTCTTTTTTTTATTACAAATTTAGAGTACCCAATTAATTTTTTTTTCCAATTAAGGGGCAATTTAGCGTGGCCAATCCACCTAACCACATCTTTTGGGTTGTGGGGGTGAAACCCACGCAGACACGGGGAGAATGTGCAAACTCCGCACGGACAATGACCCAGGGCCGGGATCGAACCCGGTTCCTCAGCGTCGTAGTCCCAGTGCTATCCACTGCGCCACCGTGCTGCCCAGAGAATTATTTCTTCACAATTTCTCTTTCCGCCCACTCAAAAAAAAACTTTTCAAAGCCCATTTTTTAAACTGAGGTTTCAGATTTCCTAACTTTCCATCCTGCACCCTCCGCCACTATACAGCTGGAAATGCCAGCTTGGTTTAACTGATAGTTAAATTTAAAAGTTTCCACTCTGCGATTGTGGTCACCCAGGACAAACCATGGAACTTTTGACAACTCATTGTCCAGTTCACATTGATGAAGGGGGCATCACGTTGATACACTGACTAACCCTCGGGTAATTATCTGGCCGAACCAGTTGAATGTAAAATTACAGTTGTTGCTGTATCTCAGTCTTAAGAAAGAAGTAGTTGACAGTACTTCTGCGTGGTTACACATAACCTTGGCTGACACGTTGGTGCAGTACTGAGAGGATGCTGCATTGTCAGTGATGCTGTCTATCTGATCACATATTATGTATCAACGCGCTGAGGACCCGGGTTCGATCCCAGCTCTGGATCACTGTCCGTGTGGAGTTTGCGCATTCTCCCCGTGTCTGCGTGGGTTTCACCCCCACAACCCAAATATGTGCAGGGTAGGTGGATTGGCCACGCTAAATTGTATATTCTATATCAACGTCCTGTATTAGAATCCCAGACCACGCTCCCAACATTTGCTAGGATATTGGATAGAAACCCCAATCGCTTTTTTAAATTTGTAAAACTTAGTAAAGGATACCTCGCTCGAGGAGTTATTCCACGCACAAATAGGGATATGATGTATGAAAACAAACTTTATTATTAGGATCTTAATTGCACCTTTTGCAGCAACAAACTCTGTCTGCCCTTTAAAACAGAATTTTTCAAATATATAATATATATACCAATTTCTTATATTCATCACCCCTGGAGGTTACCATTGACCAGAAACAACTGGACAAGCCATATAAATACTGTGGCTATTAGAGCAGGTCAGAGGCTCAGAGCCCTGTGGCAAGTAACTCGCTTTCTGACTTCCCAAAACCTGCCCACAATGTACAAGGCACAAGCCAGGAGTGTAATGGAATACTCCTCACTTGCCTGGATGAGTGCAGCTCCAAACATACTCAAAAAGCTCAACACCATCCAAGACAAAGCCCGCTTGATTGGCACCCCTTCCACAAACATTAACTCCCTCCACCATTGACACACAGTCGCAGCCGTGTGTACCATCTACAAGATGCACTGCAGGAACTCACAAAGGCCCCTTTGGCAGCACCTTGCAATCTCACAGCCACTACCATCTAGAAAGACATGGGCAGCAGATACATGGCGGTTCTCCTCCAATCCGCTCACCATCCTGACTTGCAAATATATTTGCCGTTCCTTCACTGTCACTGGGTCAAAATCCTGGAACTCCTTCCCTAACAGCACTGTGGGTGTACCCACACCACATGGACTGCAACAATTCAAGAAGGCGGCTCACCACCACCTTCTCAAGGGCAATTAAGGATGGACAGTAAATGCTGGTCTCGCCAGCGAAGTCCACATCCCTTGAATGAATTTTTAAAAACTTAAATTAAGTTTTCGTCTCCTTGTTCAGCTTGCGTCTGTTGCAATTCTGTTGCGTCATTCAAATAAATAACATGGCCTATCCAAAGCCCCCCCTCAATGGCACCATTTGCTGATTGTGATCGCTCCTCTGCACAAAATCTGTTTCTACATTTGCCTACATGACTATATCTGCATTCCAAATGTAACCCATCAGATGTAAAGTGCTTTTAGATTTCGAGGCCACAATAGGACACTGCATAAATGCAGCTTTTTCTTCTTTTCTAACGAAAACTAAGAAAATATGAAATGGCCTATCCTTCCTTACTTCAAATACTTTAATTTACTGTCTTTAGTTTCTTTCTCGACCCACATGTTAAGTTGTTGCTGATTGTAAAAACGTTGTACAAGGTTAAATGCAAAAATGTAGTACTTGGCAATGCCAAGTTTGATCTACCTGTAGATCCCATGAGGTGAAGATAGTGGTGCACCCTGACATGATAGTGAAGAGTGTGGAACATACAGTGTAGATATAGGCTGAACAGCATGATTAGCCTGCCCTGGTGTTAGTATTCCATACAAATCTCCTCTTGTTCTGTCTAACTCATCTCAGTCACTGTTCCCTCCATTCCTTTTTCCCTTATGTTCTCGACTTGTTTCCTTTTGAAAGCTTTAGGGTCAGAGCTGTTTGCCTCAACTTGTTCCAGCCGTAACAAATTTCACATTCGCTGAGTTAAGGAATGTCTCCTCATTTCCACAATGAATTTATTTGTAACTATCTTGTATTTATGATCTAAAATAAAAACAGAAAATGCTGAAAACACTCAGAAGGTCTCTGGCAGCAGGCTCTGTGGAGAGAATAACAGAGTTAGTGTGTCAGATTGCTGACTTTTCGTCAGAACTCGAGCAATTTGTGCTTTTATTTATGGCCCCTAAGTTTTGGATTCGACCATATGTGCTCTCCACATTGACCTATGCAACCAATTCATAATTTTAAAGACCTGTGCCACACCCCCCCCTAAAGTTTCCCTTTCCAAAGATTTGGTTCAACCTTTCCTGCTAGCTGTAACATCCCATTTCTGCTACAGTCCTGTTTTACACTTTCACCAGTGCATCTATGTCCTTTTTATAGATTATTAATAGATGTCAATACCAATATTATGGACATAGTTTGTCTTAATTTATCACAAGCTAAATTTGTATTTGTCATTTGTAGATTAAAAAGATTAGTTTTACCAGAGTCAAGAGGTTACAAAATTCCAAAACATCAACTCCCTAATGTCTCTTCTGAGCTGCCATTTATAGAACAGTGTAGTCTACTGAATTCTGATGGTATCTTTGCCTGATAAAGTGCAGGCAGTTCACCAAGAATATAATTCCCTGCAATTTTACTTTTGGTAGTTACAGTTCCATAATGATGCACATTAATTCAAAATCTCAGCTGTCCACGACCCATGTGATAGTCCATTAACCTACAACAGGTTTAACTGGTGCAACTTACAGGTTTCTAAGTTTTGAGCAACTTCTAAACATAAAGTCCATTTCTCAAAGGAGCTTACAAAATAGTTTTGAAAAGTTTTACGATGAGTGTGCAGTTTTAAATGTATTTGCGACACTTCGAAAGAAAACTTTTACCAAGTATCTTTTTTCATAATTGCAAATCAGATGAAAATCTTTGCTCTGTCTTCCAGCCTAATGCAGTTGCTAATTCCAGCATTGTACCACATGAAATACCCACCAGAGAAAAACAAAGGAATATCGATTTTCAACTTGGCAGAGAAACCAAAGATTGTTCAGCAGTTGTTAGACTTTATGTTGGACGTTCTGTTGATGCCTTACGGGTACGTATACAAAGGATCGCCTTCCCATCCAAGTGAAGTCTGTTTACTCCCTGGAAATTATAAACTGGTTCATTAGTACGATGCTGATACCTCCAGAAAACAAAGCATTCTTCTCTACGTAGTTTCTATTTCCCACTTTGAGCAATTCTAGTGTTTCAACATTGCGATTACGTTGAATTTGTAGGACAGAATTAGGCCATTCGGCCCAACTGGTCCACAGGAGCCAGTTCATTGACTGAAACAAGATAGAACTATCTCAGTACTAATGACACTGTTGAACATGTCTATCTTTTTTTTTCTCAGTTCTCCCACCACAATTGTATTGGAAAAATAAACAATGTAAAACACGCTATCAAATGTTAGAATGCTGCTGTTGGAGATTGACGTCTTCTTAATGTTGGGCGGTGCAGGGTCAGGGATCTTTGTGATGAGGATCAATTTCTCACTGAATTGGTCTATCACTAGAAAGGCTTGCAGAAACCTTTGGATAAAATGGCTGTCAAATTTACCACAACCTACCTGGTGCTTCAGCATTCCTTTGCACCAAGCGATGGTTTCAATTTCAAGTGGCAATGGTCGCTGTCGGACAATCCAACCAACGGAGCTGGTGCGTGAATCTTCACAGCTGGCTCACTGTGAAGGTTGCTGAGTTGACACAGAATCTTGAGGTGCAGCTGTGTTATCACTGGCTAGGCCTCAGCTGGGGTATTGTGGAAATCTGTGGACACCACACTTCTGGCAAGATGTAAAGGCCTTGGATGGGATGCAGAGGAGGTTAACCAGAATGTTAGCGAAGAGATTGAGGAGAGGTTGGGGAAGTTGGCACTGCTCGCCTTGGAATGGAGACGGTTGCGAGATGACCTATTAGAGGTCTTTAAGCTTTTGATGGAGCAGATAAAGAAAAACGCATTCCACCTGATATCATATTTTCAGAATCATTGGCAAAATGAGAAATGTTTTCACTCAAATCGTCACGCAAGCTGGTTCCACAATCACTCACGGCGACTTGAGGTTGAGGGCCTTACAGGGCTACAAAAAGCAGGGTCGCGAGGCTAAGTCCAACTGTTCTTTCAAAGAGCATGCACAGACACATTGGGCTGAATGGCCTCCTGTGTTAAGTTCCTACGATTTGTCCCTTCTATTCCTGTTATAACTAAAAGCTCTGTTAGCGCAAGAAAAAATATCTAGTTGTGCTCTCCGCTAGTGTAGCAACAGATCGACAACCGTTCCTGTGTGTGACCTTGTACTATTAAAATATATTATATATATGTAATGTATATTATATATCTGTGTGGTGCATTTACCTATGGAGACATCCGTGAAATGGGTATTTTGTTCAGGTTATTGCAATCCAATGGTCACCTGTCATCAGTATCTTGTTAGTTTCAGTGGCTTCCATTGTGAGGCCAGACCCCCCAACCCCACCCAAAAACTTTGTAGCTATAATTGTGCAAAGCCATGCTTTGTGAAATGTATAGTGGGGGAATTAGAGGGACGTTTTTTAAACAATCAAAGTGCGATTCAACTTTGTTGAACATTTCACTAACGTTGATCACAGTGGGTGCTGATGTAAGGCTTTAGGAAAAATCAAGCTGTCTTTGAAATCTGTCAGTAAAAGTTATTTTTCGGAGTCGATGAACACCTTCGCATCCTGTAAAGTGGCCTTTGCTGAATCTAAGTGGCCCCACCATGGCTTTTCTGTACCGATGGCTTCGGCTAGAAATGTTGTAACAAACGCTACGAGAAACAAGTAGGTTTTGTTTCATCTCACAACTGGTTCTCATTTTAGGTTTGTCTTGAGCGAGCCCCCAAACCGTCCGGGTCAGGGCCCACAACAAGGTGCCAGCACTGTTGGTCTTGTTCAGCCGCCACCGGGCATGAGTTCGTATGCAGCCAAGCGTGTTGTTGGTGATAACCCCTGGACGCCTGAACAGCTGGAACAGGTACAGAATTTGTACCGGTGATGGTGCGCTGATAGATTGCAATGGGCAACTGGAAATATGAAGTGGTAGTAATTAATGGGGTTGCACGTCGCAACCAATCTTTCAACATTGCTAATTAATGATTTGAAATTGGGTAGGACCAGCTATAATTAGAAAACAAATCGATTCCTGTCCCCACTCTAGAACTGCTCACTCTGCCAAAAGAAATAAAATGCCTCCGCTTGTCATTGTGTAGCTTGTCCTTACAAAACGGGTGTAATCTGTGCTGCTGAATAACTGAGTTATGAAGCATGCTTTGGTGGAACTGAACCAGTCTTATTAGTTTCACCTTCCTTTTCTTCCTGACACCCACCCACCACACTGGAGCAATCTGCCTGCAATGCAATGCAATTCTCCGACCATTAAAACTTTGAATATATTCATTAAAACTTTGAATATATTCAAGAGGCGGCTGGATATAGCACTTGGGGAGAATGGGATCAAAGGCTATGGGGAGAAAGCAGGATTAGGCTATTGATTGGATGATCAGCCATGATCGTGATGAATGGCGGAGCAGGCTCGAAGGGCCAAAAGGCCTCCCCCTGCTCCTATCTTCTATGTATCTATGAAAGCACCTCCCAGAACTGCCCCATGAGAAAAGACAAGTTCTAAAACCTGTACATGATTTTAAAGGAGACCAACTGCATACAAATGTGCCACAAGTACAAAACCTGCTTTCAGGCTGTCGGCACTTTCGCCTTGTGCGGTTAAAATTTGAAGGAAAGTCTGAGGCATTTTCTGACCATGTTTTTTGAAAAGAGACTTTGACTCTTTAAGTGTGGACGTTCTTCAAAGTGGCATTCTTATACTGCGCAACATTAGACAAACACGCAGGCATAATATTTGTGAAAGTCAGTTCCAAAACTTAAAGCGCAACTCTTGCAGCTGCTCAACTCACAGTGTGGCCATTTACCTCTCGTCGAGCTGGGGATAGGTCTGTGAAGTCTGGCAATGCTAAAAAGGACATTGCTGGTTGCTTACAGACGGGATAAGGTGCAGCCAGCATCAAATCGCTTTCCTACTGCTGTTGATATTTATGGCAGGTGACGCACAGCAGTCAACTACCAGCCGACCTTTTTGCCAATGGGAACCGTTGTTCCTCTGACGGTATTCGCTTGCCCCTCATCCTGCAGCTGGGTGGCAAACCACTAGGCAGTATCAATGATGACAACTGATTTGAAGACCAAGTCTTCAGGTAAAGTGGAATTAGGAGGCAGACCAAAATGCAGAGATGCAGTTCAGTCTCCATTTTAAAGTCAGTCTATCGGTTTTAAATTTCCCTTATAAATTCCCCTGTCCACAGTCGTAGTGGAAGGTATAGATTTGTTGCTTCGCAATTAGGCACCACCCCCACAAACGCTGAAATATGTCCAATTCTGGCCCTTTTCATCTTTTTCCTCATCCATCATGGGATGATGGGCGTCATGGTTGAGGCCAGCATTAATTGCCCACTAGGTGATACTGAATTGCCTTTTTTCATTCAATTGAGTAGCTTGTTGGGTGTTTTCAGAGGGAAATTAAGAGTCAACCACATTGCTGAGGTCTGGAGTCACGTGTAGGTCAGACCGGGTAAGGACGGCAGATTTCCTTCTCTAAAGGGAATTTGTGAATGAACTGGGTTTTTAAAAACAATTCAGTAATTATATGGTGACCGTTACTCGTTTTTAATAAATTGAATATAGATTCCACAGCTGCTGTGGTGGGATTTGAACCCATGCCCCCGATCATCAGTGCAGGTTTCTGGATTACTAGTTGAGTAACATAACCACTAGGCCACCATAATTACAAATGGCGCATTGCTTATGAGTGTTGTGTGCAAACATTGGTCGCAGTATTGAGGGGCCAGGCCTGCTGAATTGAGAAGTTGCGCCGCAATCAACCAGCACCAACATGAGGCATTGAAGCCGCCAGCGCGGCCAACCTGGAAGCCAGGGAGACCTAGTTTGGCTGTCATTTCCAGATGACACTTTGAAACAGGACGGAAGTAAAGGACAGAGAGACTTCCTGGTGCCAGAGCTAACAGGGGGAACAAAAAAGCAGTAAATGCTGCATAAGCTCAGCAGGTCTGGCAGCATCTGTGGAAAGAGAAACACAAGTTAATGTTTCACATGACCCACCTAAAGAATTAAAGATTCCCCCCTCACTGTCCCGAGGGTCCAAACACTCCTTTCAGGTGATGCCGCATTTTGCCTGCACCTCCTCCAATTTGGTCTACTGTACTCGCTGCTCCCGATGCTTTCCCCTCTACATTGGGAAAACTAAATGCAGACTGGGTGACTGCCTTTCAGAACATTTTCACTCTGTCTGCAAGCGTGACCTCAAACTTCCAGTCGCATGCCGTTTCAAGTCGGTATCCTGCTCTCATGCCCACGTGTCCATGCTCATTCTGTTGCAATGCCCCAGTGATGCCCAATGCAGAACAACAACTCATCTTCCAATTAGGCACATTATAATAATCTTTTTAGTGTCACATTAGGCTTACATTAGCACTGCAATGAGGTTACTGTAAAAATCCCGAGTCGCCACATTCCGGCGCCTGTAGTCTCCTGGACTCAACATCGAGTTCAACAACTTTAGATTGTGAACTTTTCCCTCCATCTTGACTCTCCCCCACCCCCATTTTGTTTCCTGTTATTCGGTTCCCCCGGCTTGTCCCAACACAACCCCTGGCCACTGTCCCTTGTTCAGTTTTGCTCCCACTTCGGGCTGACCTTTGTTTTCCTACTACACACTCTGCTATCTTACCTTTGCCACTATTAATACACTTCAGTCCCGAATGGCAGCGTTAACAGCCCCTTTGTCAGGTGCCGCAGTGGTCACGGCACCAAGGACCCGGGTTTGATCATGGCCCCAGGTCACTGTCCGTGTGGAGTTTCACATTCTCCCCGTGTCTGCACGGGTCTGACCCCCACAATGCAAAGATGTGCAGGTCGGTGGATTGGCCTCGCTAAATTGCCCCTCAATTGGGAAAAAAAGAATTGGAGAATCTAAATTTATTTTAAAAACAGCCCCTTTGTCTCCTATCCGTGACACCTTTGCCAATCTCTCATTAGCTCCAACCTATCACTGACTTTCCATTCTGCCCCAACCCCCCCCTCCAAGTATATAATTCATCACATTTCTATCCCTTTTCAGCTCTTTGAAGGGTCGTATGGACTCAAAACATTATCTCTGTTTCTCTGTCCACAGACGCTGCCAGATCTGCTAGCCAGCATTTCCTGTTTTTATTTCAGATTTCTAGCATTCACAGTATTTTGCTTCTGTTATTGAATATTCATTTATGAATTTCGAATAATTCATGAACACATGCGGCGGGATTCTCCGAACCCCCGCCGGGTCAGAGAGTCCCTTGGGGCGGTGTGAATCCCACTCCGGCTGCCGTATTCGCCGGCGCCGGTTTTCGGGCGGGGGCGGGGATCATGCCACGCCGGCCGGGAGCCATTGGCAGCGCCCCCCCCGGCAATTCTCAGGGCCCCGATGGGCCGAGCGGCCATCGGTTTCTGGCCAGTCCCGCAGGCGTGAATTGGACATGGTCCCACACGGCGGGACCTGGCTGGGAGTCCGGCTGGTGCGGTCCTCGGGAGGGCGGGGGGATCCGGCCCGGAGCAGCCCCCACAGTGGCCTGTCCTGCGATCGGGGCCCACCGATCTGCGGGCGGGCCTGTGCCGTGGGGGCACTCCATCCTTCTGCGCCATCCCCTGTAGGGCTCCGCCATGGCCGGCGCAGAGTAGACCCCCCCTGCGTATGCGCTAGAATACGCCAGCCGGTCTGCGAATGCCCGGAACCACGCCGGCGGTTCTGCGCATGCGCTAACTTGCGGCGGTCCTTCGGCGCCAACCCCTCCGCCGCCGGCCTAGCCCCCGGGAGTGCGGAGGGTTCCACAACTTTCAGTCGGCCTCACGCGAGAATGGTTCGTGCCGTTTTTAACTTCGGCGTCGGGCCATCGCGGGGATTTGGGAGAATCCCGCCCCTGTAGTTGCGCAGGATATGATTATTATCATAATGTAATTATAGGTAAGAGTAGATGTGATTACATCTGAGACGATCATTATAATGGTGGAGATGAAGGAGGAGGGAGAATTGACACCATGTGTGACAGAGATATAGGTGACAGAGACAGGAACTTTGTGCAGGCATCAGACATTTAATATTATAGAATATTCAAATATTATTTTCGGACATGTGCAGGCTTTCACCACAGTACAGATTATATCTGTATATTTATTTAACTATTACAATTAGGCCATTGAGCCAGAGGAGAGGTCCCACACAGGAGTAGGTGGGGAAGAGAAAGTAACCAGATTTATTTTTAATCGTCAGATGGAGAGAGAGCAGGCACAAGAGTGCCTGGTTGATGGGGACTGGTGGGTGTATAAATCTATCTAAAGTTATAAAAGATGGACTCTGCACTTGGGCGTGCTGAAAGTTGCGAATGAGGTCTTTAAATGCGTAACTTTGATTATAAGATATGAAACAGCAGCTTATAATCAGTACAGATTGTCAGCACATCCTGCTAAAATTGATACCCTGGTCGTTTTAACAATTGTTTTTGGGGATGGGAAGAGCAACTATTTGAATATTGATCCTAATTAATATCTGAAAATAGTGCAAATTAGGAATTGTGAAATTCATTGAAGCGGAGCATATCCCAGAAAATGAAGCAATTGTCCATCTGGTGGTAGCCTCGAGTGACACTCGGCACGGTGTGGCAACGGCTGCTGATATGGAGGTGAAGAGCACGCAAAGGTAAGAATTAATTAAGACTTTAACTTTCTAAAAACTTTTAGACTCTCTACTTCGTATCAACCAATTTGAGTACTTTATATTTCTGTAACTTATTTCGATAGTAATGAAACATTTTAGTTAAGTCTGAAAGTCTTTATTTTAGAATGGGCTGCAAAAGTACACCTAGCTTTTTCCCCCCCTTCTGTCTAGAGCCGTCGCAGGCGATTCTGCTTCAAGGGAGTGTTCAGCTGGTGCACTGTCGTGACTTACTATACACTCTACCCCAATCTCAGGGAAGCCAGGCTGTGCTCTCGTGCCCTCTACAAACAGAACAGCTTGTGTTTACATATCACCTTTAATATAATAAAACCTTCCAAGTTACCTCACAGGAGTGTTATCAAACAACATTTGACACTGTCATATAAGGAGATACAAGGACAGGGGACCAAAAACCAGGTCAAAGAGGGATTTTAAGGAGCATTGTGAAGAAGGAGAGAAGTAGAACGGTGGGGAGATTTATGGAGGGAATTCCAGAGGTCAGGGCCTAGATAACCTGAGGCATGACTGCCAGTAACAGAGAGGTGGAAATCAGAGGTGCTCAGTAGGCTAGAATTGAACGAACGCCCAAACAGTTGTGTTAAGTAATTCAGCATGTGGGGAACCGTCTTTTGGTTTGTTGCTCAGTGAGGCAGTGTGTCATATTCAAATCTGCTGTCAATTTGTGCATACAATTTTAGGGTGGTTCCCACTGCTGCCTATGGCGCGAGGACCCGCGTTCGATCCCGGCCCCGGGTCACAGTCCGTGTGGAGTTTGCACATTCTCCCCGTGTCTGCGTGGGTCTCACGCCCACAACCCAAAGATGTGCAGGGTAGATGAATTGGCTGCGTTAAATTGCACCTTGATTGGAAAAAAATAATTGGGTACTCTAAAAGCACGATAAGCACTGTGGCTAGCGCTATTGCTTCACAGCACCAGGGACCCAGGTTCGATTCCCGTTTTGGGTCACTGTCTATGCGGAGTCTGCACGTTCTCCCTGTGTCTGCTCCGGTTTCTTCCCCCAAGTCCCGAAAGACGTGCTGTTAGGTGAATTGGACATTCTGAATTCTCCCTCTGTACCCGAACAGGCGCCGGAGTGTGGCGACTAGGGGATTTTCACAGTAACTTCATTGCAGTGTAAATGTAAGTCTACTTGTGACACTAATAAAGATTATTTTTTTAAAAATTAAACTTGTGCATACAATTTACAAATGTGTCAGCAGTGTGCAACAATATAAACCATAGCTCAGATGTGAACTTCTTGTAGCTGCAACTGCAATGTGGTCTTAATGGTGTTTAATTTTGTGCCATTACCTTTTTTAACTGCAAGTTAGAAGCAGTTACTTTAAAATGGAAAGCATTGTTTTTTTAATAATATCAAGGCATACTTTCCTGTTCACTGCAATCATTGTATTAATTCACAGAGGTTTAGCCAATAACGATTTTATTTTATTTTAGTTCTTTTAACATTCTGCACTGACAGCTGGGTGGATGGCCATGATTTTTTTAATGCAGTCTTAGAAATTACTGAGAAGAAGTTTGTGCAGATTGAAAAATTAATATTTTTAATGCTTTCACAGTATGATTGACTGGAACAATCCCATTATTGTCAATAAACTCTACAAGATTTACCTGGGAGACATACCACTAAAAACAAAAGAGGTACGTTTGTTTAGTTTTGGCTGCTTTATCTTTCCCGAGTACCACGCATTCTGAGAGGCTGAAAACGCTTTATACTGAGCTTTCAATTTTTTATAAAAATAATTTTAAAGCCCATTTAAGTGAAAACTTGAAAAGTGAGTGGTGTTCAAACTAATGAAGCATCACTGCAACTTTGATTTCTTGCGTTTTACAGTGAATTCAATATTTGCTGCACGGTCTGATTAAGCGAATTTGCTAACCTGGCTGATGAGCGTCTGGAATTAAATCTTGGAATTAAATAGACAGTTTAAAGTATAACCAGTTACAAAACTTGACATCCCTAATGCCTAACTGGGACTTGGAGACTAACAGTCTTCCCACCAAACTTCCCACAGTTGCTCCGGCCATTTTTGTACAGGTGTAAATACCTTGCACCTTCTTCCCAGTAAAACAACCAGGGACCCCCTCGAACAACCAAGACACCCAGGTTTGATGTTGGGCAGAATTCAGAACAAATCACATGATCCCCTTCATTCTTCCATTTTGCCTTAAATTACACAGACAATTCCAAAACAGCTAATTCGCATTGGTATAGCCAGCTTGTGCTCTGTTCACCCCATCGAAGCGCCACCCTGCACTTACCCTGACCACCCAGAGGTCTCCGTTGGCCCGGGAGACCCCCTGGGTGTCGTTCCGCTTGGTTCAGCCGCCTGAGCACACCGCAAGAGAATCGCGCCGCTAGTGTCAATTTTGATTCTGATGGCAGTAATTTATGGAGCAGTAATTTCATTCACTCCATCTACACCACCTGTGGCATAAAAACTTGAGGCTTGCTTTTGTTGGTTTGATGTTTCTGAACAGGAAATGTAGACGATCCTAGGAACCTCTTAAATATAGGGTCTAATTGTTGCTTGTAAGTGTTTTACTTTTTTTAAACGTATGCAAAGTATGGGATGGGAAAAGTAGTGCCCCAAAAGTATAAAATATTGTTTTCATCTCTCTAAGTGGGTCCTGGTGATTTCAGAATGACTTTCGCACCCAAATTTTGAAACGTTTTCCAAAGTAAATGGCTGCAAACGTATGCGAAATGTGATGCACCTTGATTGGATTGGATTTGATTCCCGTTCCAGCCTCCCCGAACAGGCGCCGGAATGTGGCGACTAGGGACTTTTCACAGTAACTTCATTTGAAGCCGACTTGTGACAATAAGCGAATTTCATTTATTGTCACATATACCGAGGTACAGTGAAGAGTATTGTTCTTCATGCAGCCCAGACAGATCATTCCATACATGTAAAAAAAAGGACATGCATAAATACACAATGTAAATGCATAGACACATTGGGTGAAGCATTAGGAGTGTAGGACTACTCAGTTGAGAAGATGTGTGAAGGGATCAGTTCAGTCCATAAGGCTCATTCAGGAGTCTGGTAACAGCGGGGAAGAAGCTGTTTTTGAACCTTTCCCACTGCTTTAGAGAACCTTTAGTGCTGTTACATATTTCTCCAACATTTGGTAAGAAATTTCTTGTTTTAGGGCCCAGGTGTCAGAATAAATGTTAAAACTTACTGATGGAAGCTGCTTTTCCCCGTTACAAGATCTGTTGGTGCTTGTTTGATTTTACAGCTCTTCTTGCCTTAACCAAAATGCGTGCTGATCTTTTGCAGGGAGCTGCGCTGAAGCCTGAGCTAAAACGGGAGCCAGTTAGCACCAGAGTTAAACTGAAAATTCTCCCTCACTTATTACGGTCCAGGCAAGCTGCAGAGACATTCCCAGCCAGCATACAGGTACGGACTAATTACTACCGTCAAACTGGACAACTTCTGTTGTGGGGGGGAAAGTACAGCTATTCGGCTTTAGTGTACTTCACTCTCCCACTCACGAGAAACCAGACAAAGACTCTTGGAGTTAGAAGCGAGGCCTTTGATACAATGCTATAGCACAGGTTGATAACCATTCCAAGTAGGCAATTCAGAGAGCCCTGATTAAAGAATTGTACCAGGCAGTTATACTCTAGATTTGGTTACAATAAATTTGCATATACCAATCAGTTGCTACTATTTATCTATGTCCAGTCATAACTATCGATTAGCTTTAAACCATGCATAGTATATGAGACCAATTAGCCAATTGCAAGTGCATGTTTTCTTAATTATAATACCCAGTCAGTGCAAAGACATGTACATGCTGCATCCTAATATTTATCACCGGTTCTCATTATCAGCCCTGTGGGTATCATTCACCTGCTTGTCTGACTTCTCTAACTTATAATGACCGTTTCCCAAGGTAAAAATGTTGCAGCAATAAACAATTCTCTATGTGTCTCCCTTTCCAGAGAACCTGGCACCAGTACAAATGGTGAAAAGATCCCATATCATTGTCATCCTTGACAGTGGCCATCTTTCCTGGGATCCCATCATCAGCAAGATGTGTCCTTGGGCTGGTTTCCTACAGCGAACATCTTCAGTACAGATCGATACAGAAGAATTCTAACCTCTTCACTTAGTGGATAGCTAGAGTTTTAAAACTAATTCTGATATAATGTCGAAAACTGCACCCTTTCAACTTCCAAACAAATTGCACCTGTCCTTTGTGGAGGTTTAATAAGTTCAGTCTTGGACATATGCTGAACACTAATACCATTGAATCCAAACATGAATTCCTTCAGATTCATTATTTGTGATTGCTGTTTTATCTTTAAGCTGATTGTGCCACCCTAGAGTTTACAATTTCTCTTCTGCGAGACTTTATTCAGGGGTATATACGATTAATCAGTTTTTGTTGGATACCCACCCCATCACCCCTCATACTAAATTTAAACACTGCTTTGTCTTTATTTATTGAGTGCCACTGTCCAGGGAGTGACACTAGCAGTGGTACAGGAACAGACAACTCCATCCTCTCCGACAGAGCAGCCTGGCTCATGGAACGACAAAGGGAGAAAACATCCACGTGCGTTCTCTTTCTTGCGACGAATAACTATTAACTTGAAAAGAGATCCTCCGTTTGCAGACTCGATGGGTCATTTGGCCTAATTATGTGCAGGGTTCTTTGATGGAGCTCTGTAAGCAAAAGCAAATGAGTGATTGGACTGGCACAGCTCTGACCTGGGGCATCCCGATGCAGCACATACATTAAAACCGTTCTTGCTGATGTTGTTGCCTGCTTACAGAGAATCGCAAATTAAAATTTTCGTTTTTAAAGTTTTGATGCTCAGTGTGGAGGGGCGGAAACAAGCTAAATAAAGGTAATCTTTGCTCCCCTTTTTTTAAAAATCCGAACACAGGGATGTTGGTTCTGAGCAGATTTACTGTGAAGTGATTTGCATTGGAGGACATAATGACTCTGTACTGCTAACCATTAGCAAGGCTACAGTGTCAGAACCTTGAAAATTTCTTATTTAAAAATTAAAACCAGTGAAGTCCACTGTGAGTATTATTCACAGTGCTAACCCCTTTGAGTTAAGGTCTAAATGTTTGAAACCAGCAACATGGCATATTACGTAGAACTTCTTTTACTGGGAAATTACAGACCCGATGCCTACTCTTTTCACTCCATTAATGTGCAGTGCACCTCTTATATTCCAGAATGCACAGCTGGACTGCAAGGACCCTTGGTAGCAGTGCAAACATGGAAAATTACACTGTAACTTCACAAACTTTTGAAACCAAAATAAATGTTCTATAGCCGGAGAGGGGGGGGGAGGGGGCGTAATTTGACCTGTAAATAATCTGAACAGTTAATTGTTTATGTGAGGTTATAGATCTATTAATATAGTGATGATCCACAGTCTTGTTTTCACAGGTGGTGTATGATGGACTGTTTGGTGCCAACACAAATGCAAAGTTAAGAGGACTCGCCCTACAATTTGTGCACCATATATGCTCAGTGTAAGTTCGAATGTAGATTTTATATATGTTTATTTATAGACCTGTGTGTGTGTATGTGTTGTTATGGGCCAGGGTTTAGAGAACCCCAAAGTGTATCATGGAGTTCACCTGACCCACAACTTTTAATAGATTGTGGTATGGGGAGCACACGGCCCACTCTACAGGCGTGGCACAGCAGAAATGGAAAAGTTTTTTTTTTTAAACAAAACAATGTTTATTCTATGAACTCAACCTTTTTAAAACATACAGTGAACATCTTAGCAACCATCAATTCAAATACAACCCCCAAAGAATACAACACTAAGTAATCCTTAAGAACTTCCCAAACAACATCCAGAAGACAAAAGAAACACCTTTTAACAGAAGCACATTAGGTTTACATTCACTACTGAGAATATTTATTATTCCTTATTCATCAAATGATCAAGAGATAGTCTTTTGATGGCAGAGAGAACAGCAGTACACCTGCTCTGTCTGAGTTCAGCTCCAACACTGAAAACAAAACTAAAACACACCCAAACAGCCTAAAACAAAAGTAAAAAGCTGACAGACAGCCCAGCTCCACCCACTCTCTGACATCACTTCTTAAAGGTACTTTCACTACAGATATTTATATACACACCCATTTCTTAAAGGTACTCTCACATGACTGTGAATATGTAAGCACATTTTTAATGAATCATAAGGGGAAAATAAGCTATAAATTGCTCATGATATCTTCTTCGAAGCATCTCTTGTGTGAAACACAGCTTGACTGGAAGCATAGTGCTGGGTGAATTCAATGTTTAGTATTCAGAAAACTGAGTGAATCTGTCAATGGGATAAAAATTGCTCAGTGCTAATAGGCAGGCTAAGGTCCATGATTTCCCATGCGATTAATTTTTATTAGCCCGTCGCCGCACTGTTTAATCCAGGCTGCACAGCAGCCCAAGGGTTCTCACACACGGCCATGCAAAAAAAATTTTCAGGGGCCACACACTTGAACATATCACCCAGACATTAAAACTAAAAATTAAAGGGTGCTTTGGTCCATCGGAAGTCGAACGGAAGGAGGGGGCAGCGATATGCACAGCAAGGGAGAAATGAGTGTCACAAATCATTGGTTCAGGCACAGCGTTATTGAATGCTTGGAAATAAGTCAGTTAGTGGGAGGACAGATGAGGCAGCCCACAGAAGGATAATTTGAAGTGAGGGGGAGCAATGCAATATATATTGCTGTTTAAAATATTTTGAGTTGCATTGATTTGAATGGCTGCTCTTAAGTAGCTATCTAACCAGCTATGATTCAGCTCGTAAGTAAGTTACTTTTTCTTGTTACCAAGCTTTAACGTAAGTGCAGCATTGCGGGCTGCAAAGCTTGGCAACAATGCCAGATTCACCAACAGTGTGTCGAATTGACCAACAAACCAAAAGTACGTAGGGCAACATGGTTGCACGGTGGTTAGCACAGTTGCTTCACAGCTCCATGATCCCAGATTTGATTCCCGGCTTGGGTCACTGTCTGTGCGGACTCTCCGTGGGTTTCCTCCGGGTGCTCCGGTTTCCTCACACAGTCCAAAAATGTGCAGGTTAGGTGGATTAGCCATGCTAAATTGCCCTTAGTGTCCAAAAAGGTTAGGTGGGTTACTGGGATAGGGTGGAGGCATGAGCTTAAGTAGGGTGCTCTTTCCAAAGCCCGGTGCAGACTCGATGGGCCGAATGGTCTCCTTATGCACGGTAAATTTTATGATTCTATGAAGTACAGCCCATGGTTTTGTGGGGGGCCGGTTGTAGTATTGATTTTCTGCCATTAGAGGTTGCTGATGCACCAGACAGTTGGCATCATTCATTCTGGGCAGGATTCTCGGCCCCGACGCGCCACATTTCCGCCCCGGCCGGCCGGCGGGACTCTCCGTTACGCCGGCCAGTCAATGGAGTTTCCCATTGTGGGGCAGCCCCACGCCGTCGGGAAACCCCCGGGCGCCGGCAAAACGGAGAATCCCACCGGCGGAGAATCCCGGCCTCGTGTTTATTTTTATTTGAGTACGTGGATATCTAGTTAGATTTACCCAACCTATTAGGGTTATCAGGTTTTTTAACCTTGGATGAAGTATAAAACTAAATCTTTCATTTTTCCCCTTATTTGAATTCTCTTTATCTTCGGTATGTAAAAAAAAAAAGTCATGCTCTCAATATCAATGCTGTGGCAGTGACTCCAATTGGGAGAGTTGACGGATCTGAACAAGCTGTATTTTTGAGTCAGCATTCAATATCTCTGCCAGTGTTGCACCAGAACAGGCACAAGACTGCCGTCGTGAAGTCTTGCAAGGAAGATCAATTTGCTGCAAGGTCAAACTCTTTGGGGCATATTTATTGAACACAAGTAGTGGAGCATTTTCATTTAGTTCTATTTTAAAAAGTCATTTGCTGCTTTGCTTGGCAATTTAAAATTTGAGGCAATTTAAAATTTGAGGTAATTTAAGTCGAACATTCAAAAGAAACATTCTCTCTCAGGATTGTAATCTTCTTTATTGTTCACAGATGTCCTGATAATAAAATTAAACCTTTGGGGCCAATGCTTCTAAATGGACTTACTAAATTGATCAATGAATATAAAGAGGTAAGGCTTCTCAAATCTATTTGATCCACAGCCGGGTATTTTGCTGAATCCTATTCTCTCGTCTTTTCCCACTATGAAAATGCTACAATTTAAACTGGGCTGGAGTTTCCTAATTGCCAACAGTCCCCTGGTACCTTGCCCAAGTAACCATCCTTCATTCGTGAGACGGTGCTTTGTCAGGAAACTATCGGTCTGTGGGCATCATTGAAACCAAGTCCATTCTTGTCCTCACCTAGAGGTACCACTGCTGCAATTGAGAGTAGAAACCTCAGGCAGAACATTGAATGTTTTATCATTCCTACAGCTAAGAACCAGCTCTTTCCCAGAGCAAGGATCAAATCTGGTATTTGAAGTATCTTTTGTTCTTTCCATTTTCTCCGCAATCCCCGACTCATTCTTTGCCAGAAGATGATTCACTGGCTGTCCTCTGCCACCTCAGCCAAATTATTACTCTTCTGTGATGTGAAAGTAGACAGCGGAGGCCAGCGGGCTATTCAACTTTGTGCATTGCTGCCAAAGCTAATTCTGTCCATGCCCAACCTGTGCACATGCAGTTCCATTAGGGGATTCTAGCTAACTATCCACAAACCCAGCTGGTTTTGACCCCCTAAATAAGTAACACTTGCACTGCTCACCCAGCACAGAACTGAGATTGCATGTAGAGCCTTTCGCCTTCATGTGGCTGAGGCACTCACTACCTGGCATTTGTAAGTATTTACAGATGTATTCCGTAAGAATATGTCATTAGCTTTTTTGTACTGTAAGCAAGTTGATTTTGTTTTTTTCATTCTATTCAAGTCTTTCTGATATTTGACCTGCTAAGCTCGTCAACATCTTAGTCACTGTTTTTTGCCTCTAGAACCTGTCAGATATTGCATTTTATGTTAAATTATTCTTACTTTATCTTGCCCAA
This sequence comes from Scyliorhinus torazame, assembly GCF_047496885.1. NCBI lineage: Eukaryota > Metazoa > Chordata > Chondrichthyes > Carcharhiniformes > Scyliorhinidae > Scyliorhinus > Scyliorhinus torazame. The sequence continues at coordinate 260,310,244 of NC_092715.1, read as the reverse complement.
GGATCCAAAAGCCCTTTCCATGGCATATTCAGCAGTTGGGAAATTATCCAGGTGAATATTTCTAATTTTATTTGACTTTTCCAAGCGTTGACATACAGTTTTGATTCTGTGCATCTTTTTTTTGCATAACGTGAATTGCCTCATGGTATGGTGTGTCTTGTTGAACAAATAGCTCAGTGACGTTTATCATATTTGGGACTTATTTTCGAAATGGGTCTTCTGGATTTGTGGACATGCAAGCCCCCAGTAACGTATGCTACCTCCAATTGCAAAATACCATGTTTAACGCTGTTATTAATTAGTGAGCCCTTTCCACACTCCCATTTCGTAGAACGTTCCAGGCATCCAACATTTCTTAAGACAAAATTGATGAACGGTCTTAATAGAAATTGTTCCCACTGGCAGGAGAGTTGGTAACCAGAGGACATAAGTTTAAGGTGATTGGCAAAAGAGCCAGAGGGGATATGAGGCTTTTTTTTTTGCGCTATGCTTAATGATCTGGACTGGACTGTCTGAAAGGGTGGTGGAGGCAGATCCCTTTGAAAAGGGAATTGGGCCAGTACTTGAAGGGGAAAATATTTACAACTCTGGGGGAATATAGAGTGGGAGAGGGACTAATTGGATGACTCTTTGAAAGAGGCACAACGGGCTGAACGGTGCCCTCCTGGGTGTTACGGCTTTATGAAAAGTACAACCGTGCATGTTCATATGAGCGGCATGGACAAGCTGGGCCGAAGGGCCTGTTTCCATGCTGTAAACATCTATGAACCTACATTTCACAATTAAACTTGTAGTTGAAGAGAATTGAAAATTAATTGAGATACACTAAATTTCAAAAGGGTCATGGCATCCAGTGGAATAGTAAATTGGGGTTCCCAATCATAGAACTTACAGTGCAGAAGGAGGCTATTCGGCCCATCGAGCCTGCACCAGCCCTTGGAAAGAGCACCCTACTTACGCCCACGCCTCCACCCTATCCCTTTAACCCAGTAACCCCACCTAACCTTTTTGGACACTTAAGGGCAATTTAGCATGGCCAATGAACCTAACCCGCACATCTTTGGACTATGGAAGGAAACCGGAGCAGACACGGGGAGAATGTGCAGACTCCACACAGACAGTGACCCAAGCCGGGAATCAAACCTGGGACCCTGGAGCTGTGATGCAACTGTGCTACCGTGCCACCCACTTAAACTTAATTGCTAAAAGAAATATCTTCCACTTACCTGCCCAAGTCACTAGAGAATGTATTCTCTCATCTGTAGCAGGAATACTTTGCATTTTCCACATGTAAAGTCTTTTGAGGAGCAAAATTTTAGGTCCTTTATTGCTTTGTATGCAGAAGTCAAAATGCACAGTTAGCCATCAGATGGCTGAGTCACATTTTCTAGAGCAGAGACTATGCTGTTGTTGGAAGACTATGCTGGTGTTGGCACAGAACAATTTCTCTAAGTTAGCAGCAATCATGGTCAAACTTTGGACACTTACCTATGTAACTGGTTCTATTCAGCCATGATCTTATCGAATGGCTAGCAGGCTAGGGGACCTGTATGGCATACTCCTGTTCCTATTTCTGGTGTCCTTGTCTGCACCGTACCAAGGATGGGGCAGGCATGTGACACAGGGGAGGCTTAAGTGGGGTAAGAATTAATACAAGCAATTTAAACAAACAAAAAAACATTCTGGATATTTCTTGCACCATCTGAAGTATCGTCCCCAATCAAAATTAGTAATTAAATCTTCATTTATTAACTGCAAATCTTCCAGAGCCATAAACATGGAAGACTTAGACATCTGTACATATTGTGCAACCATTATGTTATCAGTGAAATATGTTTTTGTGCCCATCACATTTAGCCGTTTACCACAACTTTTCACGAAAGATCTAGCACTTGTGCAACAGTTTTTTGAAGCAATGTGCAAGGTATGTGGAAATTCTCTGAAATGTTCCTTTTACATTACAATGTCTGGTTGTGTTTCTAACAAGGGATTTATTTTAAATCTGTTTTATTAATAGGAAGGTCCTGACATCAGGCTCTCCATTCAGGAAGCTTTGGCCATGATGGTAGGAGCCTATTGCTCCTTGCAAGGAGCTTCTCTTACACTCATGGAAGCTCTGGTTGCTGCATATCTGGAGAAGGTATGTCCAAACTTATAACCAAATGCTATTAGACTGATATAAAGAATGTCCTTCATGTCATGATCACCTTAAACAATCTCTTACATTTATATTGCACCTTTAATGTAATAATATGTCCGAAGGCACTTTGCAAGAGTTAGCAAACCATATTTCATACCAAGCCAAGTAAGGAGATATCATGTTCGAACAGAGCATATTAATCTGAAAATGAATATATTTTTCATTGAGGAATATGTGGCAAGAAGTCTTAACGTTAGTTGCAATATCAGTTGCACTGACTTAATGCATTATGACTTTTCTATGATAACAAGTGCAGGAGATTAATTCAAAATGTTAATTAGGAAAGGATAGGCACAAATCTGGTGTTCGTGATTAATAAGGTGATTACTTGATTAATAAGGGGTTATGGGGAGAAGGCGGGAGAATGGGGATGAGGAACACATCAGCCACGATCGAATGGCGGAGCAGACCCGAAGGGCCGATTGGCTCAATTCTGCTCCTATATCTTATGGACTGGCATTTAAAGGCATGGCATTTATGACTGATCCCTTCCGACTCCAAACAAAAGCATTAAACCTGCAATGAATGTTTGCAGCAATGGTTTATAGTGTAGGAGTTAAGCTCAACATTTTGTTGTTTTACTGTTTGCTGCTGCGTTTTTCTGAAAACATGATGTAGTGTTGTGGGAAACTGAATAGCAACAACTGCTCTGCAGGCAGTAGATTGACTTTACAATTTGGTTTTGGAACAGCCCAATTCAACTGGCTGTTATAAAATGAGATGGGGAGGCGGCGAAGAAAAGTGAATTACTTTTCACTGTACATATCGAATCACTGAATCACATTCTCTCGTTATTTTTGCAGCCTGAAGTGCAGGTCCGGCAAGTTGCTGTGAAATTTGCCAGCAAAGTGTTTGCCTCAGACCACATTCCATCCAGATACATGCTGTTACTTGCTGCAGGAGACCCGTAAGTTTTCTCTCATAAAAATAATAAGAGTGCAACATACTTGCATTTTAGGATGGGGAGGCGTGGTCAAAGAGGTAGATTTTAGGGAGCACCTTAAAGGAGGAAAGAGGGGAGAGGTTTATTTTGAAGTTCAGGGCACAGACAGGCTGAAGGCTCAGCAGCCAACAGTGGAGTAATGAGAATCAGAAATTGCCAAGAGAGCAGAATTGGGGGAACACTGAGATCTTGGGAGTTGTGAAGCTGGAGGACGTTACAGAGACATGGAGGAGTGAAGCCACGGGAGAGTTTGAAAACAAGAGTGTAAATTTTAAAATCAATATCTTACTGGACCGGGAGCAACTCGGTAGCACAGTGGTGAGCACTTTGCTTCACAGCACCAGGGTCCCAGGTTCGAATTCCGGCTTGGGTCACTGTCTGTGCGGAGTCTGCATGTTCTCCCCGTGTCTGCGTGGGTTTCCTCCGGGTGCTCCGGTTTCCTCCCACAAGCCCCGAAAGACGTGCTTGTTAGGTGAATTAGACATTCTGAATTCTCCCTCAGTGTACCCGAACAGGTACCAGAGTGGCGACTAGGGGATTTTCACAGTAACTTCATTGCAGTGTTAATGTAAGCCTACTTGTGATACTAATAAAGATTATTATTATTAGAACTATATGGATCAGCGAACGCAGGGGGAGACTTGGTGCGCATTAAGATACAGGCAGTAGTTTTGGATATAGGGGGATTAAATCCACTGAGGAAATTATTGCTTAACCCTTTTTGTCAGAGCACTTTTTACTTTTAAACATTTACTTCTATTCACCATCTATTCACTTCCTGTTCGGAAGTAAACCATGTCATTGGGAACTATTTAGTAAAGTAAGAGCAAATTAATCAGCCCGAGTCAGTTTGCACGTTTGTAAAATTAGCACTGATTCTAAACATTATGGAACAAATAGCAAAGCGCATGTTTAACCAGAGTGAAATATTTGGTCATCTAACTCTGTGTTTAATATTAGGAGAGAGGAGGTATATGGGGAAGCACGACATGTTCTGAGGGCTCTACCAAATCAAACAACAGAGAAGGAAAGCACGTCTAAGATCATGCCACCATTTCCTGAAATGGTTCATTACATTCAGGACAAGGTAATATTTTGTCTTCTCAAAGGTTTTGCTCTGAGGCTTCAATAGTGATTCAAGCTTACCACCTTTGGCAAAGTAAACAGTTCGAGTTAGGAATGTGTGGTAGTTTACCGTTCCGATAACTCTGCTCCACGGTGCGAAGTTGTTTAATTCAAATTTAATTAATTACAAAAGTTGAATCAGATAATCTACAGTTCACTCCTACGTTGCTGGCATTCAAATTCTGAACATTTTGTTTCGGCATGTGGCTTTTTATACTCAGGTCTCTTCCTCTTTCATAAAATGTAATTATTCAATGTTTATAACAATTCAATTAATTGTTGGAGCGAAACGTGTTAAAAAGTGACTATAAAACTATTCTACAATAATCTATACACTGTCTACCTGAAGGTGTCTTTAATGTGGTTAACCTCTATAATAGGATTGGTCTTTAGTTTTCCATTGTCATGGTCAAGGCCTGACAGAACAAGAAATAAGACCTTGATTAAGTTTTTGGTCCCTCGAGCCTGCTGTGCAATTCATTAAAATCACGACTGACACTCCCTTAATTTAATAATAAGACATCAACGAGGTGGTTTCATGCACTGTCCCCTTAAAAACAACTCGGCCATCTCATTCTATCCTCCAATTGACGGTGATAACTGGTATCCTAATTTTGATTTTCCTTCTCAACAGGCCTCTCAGAGGATAAAAACATCAGCAAAGTATACCGTTGGAACATACATTCTGCCGTTTAACCCTGCTACATACAGTGAGGTAAGGACTAGTAAGTTGAAGGAGATCAGGTGGTGTAGAAGCTAGTTTGATGCCTATCTATAATCCATTGCTGGAACTTTCAGATTACATGCAGTATTATCCCCTAATCATGGCATGTAAATTGAAAATAATAAAGTTGAGGGTAATGCAAATTGATTAGCGAAAGCAGAAAGGTTTAGTTGACGTAATAACTGGCCTAGGAAGAATACATAAACCTGAGCAACCATAAAGAATATCCGAATGGAAATTCAGTTGCCTCCAAAAGTTTTGACGACACACGCAACATAGAACAAACAAAGAACAAAGAAATGTACAGCACAGGAACAGGCCCTTCGGCCCTCCAGGCCCGTGCCGACCATGCTGCCCGACTAAACTACAATCTTCTACACTTCCTGGGTCCGTATCCCTCTATTACCATCCTATTCATGTATTTGTCAAGATGCCCCTTAAATGTCACTATTGTCCCTGCTTCCACCACCTCCTCCGGTAGCGCGTTCCAGGCACCCACTACCCTCTGCGTAAAAAACTTGCCTCGTACATCTACTCTAAACCTTGCCCCTCTCACCTTAAACCTATGCCCCCTAGTAATTGACCCCTCTACCCTGGGGAAAAGCCTCTGACTATCCACTCTGTCTATGCCCCTCATAATTTTGTATACCTCTATCAGGTCTCCCCTCAACCTCCTTCGTTCCAGTGAGAACAAACCGAGTTTATTCAACCGCTCCTCATAGCTAATGCCCTCCATACCAGGCAACATTCTGGTAAATCTCTTCTGCGCCCTCTCTAAAGCCTCCACATCCTTCTGGTAGTGTGGCGACCAGAATTGAACACTATACTCCAAGTGTGGCCTAACTAAGGTTCTATACAGCTGCAACATGACTTGCCAATTCTTATACTCAATGCCCCGGCCAATGAAGGCAAGCATGCCGTATGCCTTCTTGACTACCTTCTCCACCTGTGTTGCCCCTTTCAATGACCTGTGGACCTGTACTCCTAGATCTCTTTGACTTTCAATACTCTTGAGGGTTCTACCATTCACTGTATATTCCCTACCTGCATTAGACCTTCCAAAATGCATTACCTCACATTTGTCCGGATTAAACTCCATCTGCCATCTCTCCGCCCAAGTCTCCAAACAATCTAAATCCTGCTGTATCCTCCGACAGTCCTCATCGCTATCCGCAATTCCACCAACCTTTGTGTCGTCTGCAAACTTACTAATCAGACCAGTTACATTTTCCTCCAAATCATTTATATATACTACAAAGAGCAAAAGTCCCAGCACTGATCCCTGTGGAACACCACTGGTCACAGCCCTCCAATGAGAAAAGCATCCTTCCATTGCTACTCTCTGCCTTCTATGGCCTAGCCAGTTCTGTATCCACCTTGCCAGCTCACCCCTGATCCCGTGTGACTTCACCTTTTGTACTAGTCTACCATGAGGGACCTTGTCAAAGGCCTTACTGAAGTCCATATAGACAACATCCACTGCCCTACCTGCATCAATCATCTTAGTGACCTCCTCGAAAAACTCTATCAAGTTAGTGAGACACGACCTCCCCTTCACAAAACCGTGCTGCCTCTCACTAATACGTCCATTTGCTTCCAAATGGGAGTAGATCCTGTCTCGAAGAATTCTCTCCAGTAATTTCCCTACCACTGAAGTAAGGCTCACCGGCCTGTAGTTCCCGGGATTATCCTTGCTACCCTTCTTAAACAGAGGAACAACATTGGCTATTCTCCAGTCCTCCGGGACATCCCCTGAAGACAGCGAGGATCCAAAGATTTCTGTCAAGGCCTCAGCAATTTCCTCTCCAGCCTCCTTCAGTATTCTGGGGTAGATCCCATCAGGCCCTGGGGACTTATCTACCTTAATATTTTTTAAGACACCCAACACCTCGTCTTTTTGGATCTCAATGTGACCCAGGCTATCTACACACCCTTCTCCAGACTCAACATCTACCAATTTCTTCTCTTTGGTGAATACTGATGCAAAGTATTCATTTAGTACCTCGCCCATTTCCTCTGGCTCCACACATAGATTCCCTTGCCTATCCTTCAGTGGGCCAACCCTTTCCCTGGCTACCCTCTTGCTTTTTATGTACGTGTAAAATGCTTTGGGATTTTCCTTAACCCTATTTGCCAGTGACTTTTCGTGACCCCTTCTCGCCCTCCTGACTCCTTGCTTAAGTTCCTTCCTACTTTCCTTATATTCCACGCAGGCTTCGTCTGTTCCCAGCCTTTTAGCCCTGACAAATGCCTACCTTTTTCTTTTTGACGAGGCCTACAATATCTCTCGTCATCCAAGGTTCCCGAAAATTGCCGTATTTATCCTTCTTCCTCACAGGAACATGCCGGTCCTGAATTCCTTTCAACTGACACTTTAAAGCCTCCCACATGTCAGATGTTGATTTGCCCTCAAACATCCGCCCCCAATCTATGTTCTTCAGTTCCCGCCTAATATTGTTATAATTAGCCTTCTTCCAATTTAGCACATTCATCCTAGGACCACTCTTATCCTTGTCCACCAGTACTTTAAAACTTACTGAATTGTGGTCACTGTTACCGAAATGCTCCCCTACTGAAACATCTACCACCTGGCCAGGCTCATTCCCCAATACCAGGTCCAATACCGCCCCTTCCCTAGTTGGACTGTCTACATATTGTTTTAAGAAGCCCTCCTGGATGCTCCTTACAAACTCTGCCCCGTCTAAGCCCCTGGCACTAAGTGAGTCCCAGTCAATATTGGGGAAGTTGAAGTCTCCCATCACCACAACCCTGTTGTTTTTACTCTTTTCCAAAATCTGTCTACCTATCTGCTCCTCTATCTCCCGCTGGCTGTTGGGAGGCCTGTAGTAAACCCCCAACATTGTGACTGCACCCTTCTTATTCCTGATCTCTACCCATATAGCCTCACTGCCCTCTGAGGTGTCCTCTCGCAGTACAGCTGTGATATTCTCCCTAACCAGTAGCGCAACTCTGCCTCCCCTTTTACATCCCCCTCTATCCCGCCTGAAACATCTAAATCCTGGAACGTTTAGCTGCCAATCCTGCCCTTCCCTCAACCAGGTCTCTGTAATGGCAACAACATCATAGTTCCAAGTACTAATCCAAGCTCTAAGTTCATCTGCCTTACCCGTAATACTTCTTGCATTAAAACATATGCACTTCAGGCCACCAGACCCGCTGTGTTCAGCAACATCTCCCTGTCTGCTCTGCCTCAGAGCCACACTGTCCCTATTCCCTAGTTCTCCCTCAATGCTCTCACCTTCTGACCTATTGCTCCCGTGCCCACCCCCCTGCCATACTAGTTTAAACCCTCCTGTGTGACACTAGCAAACCTCGCGGCCAGGATATTTATGCCTCTCCGGTTTAGATGCAACCCGTCCTTCTTATACAGGTCACACCTGCCCCGGAAGAGCTCCCAGTGGTCCAGATAATGGAAACCCTCCCTCCTACACCAGCTGTTTAGCCACGTGTTTAGCTGCTCTATCTTCCTATTTCTAGCCTCACTGGCACGTGGCACAGGGAGTAATCCCGAGATTACAACCCTCGAGGTCCTGTCTTTTAACTTTCTGCCTAGCTCCCTGAACTCCTGCTGCAGGACCTCATGCCCCTTCCTGCCTATGTCGTTAGTACCAATATGTACAACGACCTCTGCCTGTTTGCCCTCCCCTTCAGGATGCCCTCTACCCGTTCGGAGACATCCTGGACCCTGGCACCAGGGAGGCAACATACCATCCTGGAGTCTCTTTCACGTCCACAGAAGCGCCTATCTGTGCCCCTGACTATAGAGTCCCCTATTACGATTACTCTTCTGCACTTTGACCCTCCCTTCTGAACATCAGAGCCAGCCGTGGTGCCACTGCTCTGGCTGCTGCTGTTTTCCCCTATAGGCTATCCCCCCCGACAGTATCCAAAGGGGTATATCTGTTCGAGAGGGGGACAACCACAGGGGATTCCTGCACTGACTGCCTGCCCTTTCTGGTGGTCACCCATTTCTCTGCCTGCACCTTGGGTGTGACCACATTTACATAACTGCGATCTATGACGCTTTCCGCCACCTGCATGCTCCTAAGTGCATCCAATTGCTGCTCCAACCGAACCATGCGGTCTGTGAGGAGCTCCAGTTGGGTGCACTTTCTGCAGATGAAGCCATCCGGGACGCTGGAAGCCTCCCGGACTGGCCACATCTCACAGTCAGAGCACAGCACCCCTCTAACTGACATTGCGTCAATTAATTAAAATTTTTAAAAAAATTTAAAATTTTGAATATTTTTTTTTTTTAATTCTAAGTTACTGTTAACTATCTGTTTCCTAGCACTAGATTTCTAATAGAAATGCGAAAGCTAAATATAGTACTCTCCGATCTCTGGCTTAGATATCCCTCTAAATTATAATTAAGTAATTATGTTTAATTAGTTACCAATGCTCAATTTCTTTTTAATTTAGTGTAGAATCCCAACCAGCCACTCAGGCCACAGCTTTTCTGTGATGTCACTTCAGTTTCCCCCCGACACACACACAATTTGAAAAGGTACAAAAGTAAAAATGAGTAAAAATCACTTACTTACCTTCTTAGTGTTAATAATAAAATATGGTACTTACCTCACACCAATGGGTTTTATTATTAGGTTAGAGGAGGAGGGTGGGTGGGAGGCACTACACGTGTAGTGTCTCGGGTTTCCTCTCCACCAGAATTTATTGGTTGGGGGGGGGGGGGGGCCTTCCCAGAAGTCCGCGGGTCGAACTTCCGGTTCCCGCCTTATATGAAAAAAAACAGAAAAGAAGAACAGACACGGGACCAGGTAAGGGTTTTTAAAGTAAATACTCACCACCTCCCAGAAGGCCCCTGCGCACCGCTCCCGCCGAAATTCAAAGGGCTGCTCCTGCAAAGGTAAGGGTTTTTAAAGTAAATACTCACCACCTCCCAGAAGGCCCCTGCGCACCGCTCCCGCCGAAATTCACATGGAATGGAAGCATTATCCTTTCGTAAGATGACTCATTTCATTTAATTCAGACAAATGCGTGTGATGCAAGGGTGATTGATGATCTGCAATGGAAGTTGCGCTGTTGCTAATGCCACAGAGTTTAAGCTGAGTATTTTAACATGTATGATGGGACCTCACGTGAGGACTATTTTCATGATCTGGGGAGGATTAGAAATTGTACCATTAAAATCTAAAGTTGACTTAATCACCAGTACTCAGTGTCACAGTGGTTTTCACAATTAGGGACGGTTTCAGAAGAGTGCTTCATTGTGAAAAACAGTCTTGTTGGATTTATTTGAAAACCATTAATTTCTTGGAAAAAGTTTGGCCATTTTTGTTTTTAAATTTAGCGTATCCAATTCATTATCTTCCAATTAAGGGGCAATTTAGTGTGTTCAATCCACCTACCTTGCACATCTTTGGGTTGTGGGCCGCAAACACAGGGAGAATGTGCAAACTTCACTCGGACAGTGACCCAGAGCCGGGATCGAACCTGGGACCTCGGCGCCGTGAGAGAGCAGAGCTAACCCACTGCGCCACCGTGCTGCCTAATATTTGACCATATTAATCTTGCGTTGACAAATGACTTTTCCTCTTGCGTTTCTGTCCAAATTAAACAGTAACTATTCTTTTCTGTCCATCTCAGGTTCAAGCATAATTCTCCTTCATCTAAGTAATCAAACATTTTTTGCCAACATTTGTTTTTATTACAGTCAGCTTTGTTCAATAGCTTCTTATGGTAATGCTTTGCAAAAGTATGATGAAAATCTTCCCTACGGCTGATCATGCTGGTCGATTGGGGTACACCTTTCTGCATCACACTAATGTAAAGCTGCAGTACAAATGTGGATCCTGGCCTGGCCTGGTATTACGATCCTGGACCAGTTATTAAGATACCAGATAAGGGCACCAAACACTTTTTTTTAAAGCTTTTAAAACTGTGAGGAAAGGATTCTTCGCTCCAGGTGTGATTCCACTGACCAATCGGTATCTTTTATATTCAAGCAAACTTTATTCTTCAACACAGGATTAAACGCATTAACAATACAAAACATGGCTTTTCATTTAACAATGAAACAATTCTTAAAATAAAAGGAAACCATTTTTGCTACTAACTTATACCTGCTGTGTCTCCAATTACGCAAAGCCCATCACAGGTCAAAAGCCACTTATAACTAAAGTTATTAAACACAGGGTTACTTACTGTACACTTGTACAGAGATTTCTTGGAAAGACTGCTTGATGGGAGAGAAAACAGCATGCAGATCTTTCTGTCTGTGCCAGACTACTGTTTAACCTAGAAGCTCCCAGCAGACTGCCCAACCTATATCAAACTGCAAAACTACAGACAGACCTGGCTCTTCCCATTAATTACATCATCTTTATCCCACTCAAATCCTCCAACCTGCTTAACTAAGTCTAAATACAGTGTCTCAAATTATCTACTTTCCAGGAACTCTCCAGCAATCGTAACAAAACGCCATCAGGCCTCTCTCTGTAAACACATGCATGGTTTTAATGAATGATGATCTCACTTTTCCGACATCTTAATTGCACATTTTTCAGACAAACTGCCTGCTTGCAGGTTAAACCAGGATTTAAAAATATCTTAAAATGTATACCTTAACTCAGGCTTTTAATAACATTACTCTTACAGATATTTGTAATACAATCAATATACAAAATTTCCTACATTCATCACACTGGCCTGACTCCCAGGCGTACCAGACTGCGATGTCTTGCAAGGGGTTAATCACACATCACCTTGGATTGATAGTGTGGAATCGAATCTGGAGGGTCGCCGAGACAGATGCTAGGACCCCAAGGAATCTCATACCTCAGCGAAGCGCAGGAGAATTAAAGTGACTTCCAGAGAGCTGTGACACCCCATAGTTTAGTTCCACGAGAAATGAACAACCCTCAAGATCCTGTAAAGTTTAGGGGAATTGATTGGGGAAAATAAAATTAGAACAGAAGTGTTCTGTTGAGATTGTGTTCAAAGAGAAAGTGTGCAAAATGTAGTTACGTTAATGGTATTTGCCTTGTGTACATTAAAGCTTTTTAAGACATGATATCTTGTGACATAATTCTTTCAGTTAATAATTGAGAGTTTGAATTTCTTTTAAAAGGCTACTGGCCTCCACTGAGATCAATAATCTCCAATTTAAATGTTTAGAAAACAGAGATTCTCCTGTTCCCATTCTCTAAACAATCTCATTTGCAGCTGTAACTGCCTGTGTATCTATCCAAAAGCATGTCGAACACTCCTTAACAAAATATAAGAGCCAAGTTGTGTAAGCAGGGTTCTGCTTGGCTGAAACACAAACTCCCACCATATTGATATTTAACACTCCCCTAATTTATCAAGACTACTACAAAATTAGGTGCACTTAAAACAAGTACCCTTGTCTCCAAGTCAGAGTCATATTCTGTTCCTGGCCAATATTTGTCCCTGAAATGAATGTCCCTAAACACATCATCTGGTCATTCTCTCAACCATACTTGCTGTGTGCAACATGGCAATTGAATTTCCTACTTTTACAACAAATAATAAAAATAATTGCTTATTGTCACAAGTAGGCTTCAATGAAGTTACTGTGAAAAGCCTATGCTTCAAAAGTACTGCATTGGCGAGAAAGTGCTTTGAGAAATCTCGCGGTCTCGAGAGGTGCTATATCCAAACAGTATTTTTTTTTAAGGCAATTGTAGGTTTGAATTTACAGTTTTTGCTCAAAAGCATTCTTGCCATCAAGGTAGAGGGTGCAATTTTTTTTTTAAATCTCTTTACGCATGGTCTCCCAAAGGTGGCAAATCAAGCCGAGATGCGTAGGCAGCAGTGTTTGGTGCCTTGTTCAAGTAGAACATGGTCCATTCTTCCCAGACATTGTTCTGACGAAAGGTCATCACCTGAAGCATTAACCCTGTTTCTCTTCCAGCTTGACCTGCCGAGTGTTTCCAGCATCAGTCTTATTCTCATCTCAGCTGATAATCCCTCAAGCAATGGTTGCTAGATAGAGATTGTAAATGGGGATGCCAAGCAATTTCTACCTTCTCCACTCCAGGCAAGGGATACTGAGGGTATCTGTCCAAGCTTTGACCTTTACAAATGATAATCAGATTATTCAATACTGATAGGATCCAAAACCCATCATATCGTGCAGCACATTTTCCCCACTGAATCTTTTAACTGGAACTCCGTAGATTATTCTAAAATGCCTCTATTTGGAATTTGGGAATGCGAGGAAAAGAAATGGGACTTCTTTGCCCAGTGGAAAGATAAGTGGAGTGCATTAATCCTTAAATCTGTCTGAAAGACTGCCCGGTAGTAACTGCATTAATTTAGGCTGTTGTGGTAATGAAACTTTCTTTGTACTTTCTGTGTGATAGATGTGTTAAGTTATTTTGCACAATTACAGAACTCCTATCAGTGTGTCAAAATCACATTTATGTTTGTTGGAATATGCGTGCTTGGTATTATCTAAAATAAAAGTTGGCATTTAAAAAGAAAGGAAACTATATTGTGTTTGATGTTTTAAATCTAAAATAGTGCTTGAAGGAGCAATGTACTTGATAGTTAATACTGTGACGTGACTTAAATGCGCTATTTTTCAGTCACCATATAGCACTCTAGAACATAGAGCATACAGTGCAGAAGGAGGTCATTCGGCCCATCGAGTCTGCACCGACCCACTTAAGCCCTCAGTTCCACCCTATCTCCGTAACCGAATAACCCCTCCTCACCTTTTTGGACAATAAGGGCAATTTAGCATGGCCAATTCACCTAACCTGCACGCCTTTGGACTGTGGGAGGAAACCGGAGCACCTGGAGGAAACCCACGCAGACACTGGGAGAACGTGCAGACTCCGCACAGACAGTGACCCAGTGGGGAATCGAACCTGGGACACTGGCGCTGTGAAGCCACAGTGCTATCCACTTGTGCTACCGTGCTGGCGCTCTACTTCGCTTCAGGATCCTCTCCCTACTTAATAGAGAAAACACCAAACTAATGATATATCCTCAAAGCTGTGCAAACAGGAAACCTGTTGTTACCTGCAACAATGGAGAGTTCTGTAGTGAGTTGAATCCTGAGCCAGGGATTTGACGGCACCTCGAGTGATTGCCCCGCTCCTGCAAACTTTGAAAAGCAAATAATCCTTTTGGTTGAAAAAAATAATAACTGAGCAATTTGGTTGTGTCTGCAGATTATCCTGTATCTGCGGATGTGCCTGGCGCAGAGTGCAGGCGTGGTGCCCATCTCTCACAGTTTCGTTGACATGCAGGACCAAGCTCCCGCTGTTGGTCGTTATGTCAGAAGTCTGGCTTCTGACGCCTTCATTTCACAGTCGTCCTCGAAGAATGGAGAAACAAATCCAGTGCAAGTGTACATTGATCTTCTCGAGCGGTTGCTATCAGCCATAGGAGGTAAAACCATTCAAAATATCAACGGAACATAACTACCTGATTGTAAACCTAATGTCATGCTGGCTTTTGAAACATGCACCTGCACAGTTTGGCAATTTACATTGTTCACAAGATTTTTTTGTGGCGCACAGCCTGTTCACTTCAAGGCATCACTTAAATTATTTTGCACAGGATAAACGAGGCAACTAGAATGGCAGGCGTGATACCTTCAGGGGTGCCTTGCAACTGTGTGCGCTCATATCTTAGAGGGAACACTGGTCATTGGCACCTACCAGAATCCCATCTCTCACTGACAATGTTTTTGTTGACAATGGGGAAACAGCTTATTCTGTGTCCTCGTATACAAACTAAACAAATGCATGCTTTAATACATGTTGACTTGCTGAAATGTACCAGGTGTTGCCAAGTGATTATTCTTGTCTTGAGCAGCGGGTTGAATATTTTTTTTTAAAAATAATTTTTATTAAAGGTTTTCATAAAATATCAATAACAAAATGAGAAAGAAAAAAGAACCCAACAGGGTTAAGTACAAAACACAATCTAAAAAAGCAACCCCCCAAACCCCCCCCCCCCCCCCCCGTACCTAAATAATAAATTAACATTAACACCCCGACTTAACACAACACGGTATACAGACCCTCCAGTGTAAATAACATAAACAAAATACAGTGAAACCCCCCCCCCCCCCCCAACCCCCGGAGCTGCTGCTGCCATTGACCAATGTCTATCGTTCTGCCAGAAACTCTAAGAACGGTTGCCACCGCCTAAAGAACCCTTGTACCGACCCTCTCAAGGCGAATTTCACCCTCTCCAATTTAATGAACCCTGCCATATCGCTGATCCAGGATTTCACGCTTGGGGGCCTCGTATCTTTCCACTGAAGGAGAATCCTTCGCCGGGCTACCAGGGACGCAAAGGCCAGAATTCCGGCCTCTTTCGCCTCCTGCACTCCCGGCTCCTCTGCCACCCCAAATATTGCGAACCCCCAGCCCGGTTTGACCCTGGATCCTACCACCCTCGACACCGTCCTCGCTACGCCCTTCCAAAATTCCTCCAGCGCTGGGCATGCCCAGAACATATGGATGTGATTTGCTGGGCTCCCTGAGCACCTAACACACCTGTCCTCATCCCCCAAAAACCGACTCATTTTGTCCCGGTCATGTGTGCCCTGTGCAGCACCTTAAACTGTATGAGGCTGAGCCTTGCGTGGTTGAATGTATTTTTTAATGTACCACGGGGAGGGCTGCTTTAGCACAGTGCTAAAGAGCTGGCTTTTAAAGCAGACCAAGGCAGGCCAGCAGCACGGTTCAATTCCCGCACCAGCCTGCCCGAACAGGCGCTGGAATGTGGCGACTAGGGGCTTTTCACAGTAACTTCATTGAAGCCTACTTGTGCCAATAAGCGATTTTCATTTCATTTCATGATTTAACATGTTGGTCACAATTCTGTAATAGTCACAAGCACAGTGACTATGCAATGGCCATGGCACTAACTGAGGAGCCCTTATAAATTAAACGTTTCTGGACAAAATAGAAAATAAAAATTAAGAATGCATTCCAAAATGTCACTTTATAACATGTAACGAGAATAGGCCATTTGATAAAAATCCCCAAACCATTCCAGGTAACCAGGTGCTGGGTTTGTGCCACACCATTGATAATGGGTGCATTAATATTGGATCCCCATTGTGTAACATTTGTCAGTGGAATGAGTGATTCAGGAGTGAGTTGCCTGCTGGTGGAAGCAAGCAGTAGATTGGGAAACTGGTAACCTGTTGGAGTTCTAGAACTTGGGTTTGTGGACATGTGATGCTATACGTCGACTGACTTCCCGGTTACTGTGTGGGGGGACATACCAGTTTCAGGGCCGTGTTCAGGTTTTTTGGAAGGTGCACCTGCCTTGTGGATGAACTTCCTGATTTTCTGATCTGCAAGATGGGTGAAATGTGCTTTTTGAATCATAAATAAAATGCTCAGAATTAAAAGGTTTGGGATTTAATGTAAACAAAAGAATATATGTGAAATAAACACTTAGATCTCACTTCATAAAATGTAAATCCTAAAGGATGTGACTTGTGTGGTTGACTGCACCCTCAATGCCTTGTCTCTCATGGAGAGCCTTGTTCAGAGCTCTTTCTCCGTGTACGAGTGACTGAGGTTGGATGCTCCTCACTGCTGTGCATTAGTGAAGGGACAAATTGGAACTTGCATTAAGCCAGGAAAGTTGTGTCTCGCCACGACTGCAGTTTGTCAACACAATTCTGGATTTTATCGAGTTTTGTTTGGAATTCATTTTTTGAAGACGAGTGGGTTTTGGGATTAACCCTGAAATTCCTGACACGGAAATGTGCCTGCGGTTAATTTGATCTTGATCCTTGAATTGGAGCATGCACAAACTTGGCACGTGATTGCGCCTCGTTTTGTGTTCAGAGCTGCATATTCAAACTTGCCATGTGTTTGTGAACTGGAAAACACTGCCACAGAAGCCCGTATGATGCTTTTAACTCAGGCAAACTATAGTTTTGATTTTGACAAAAGATGCCAGCTGGGTGACAGCACAATAACGTTTTCATGTTAAAAATAACAGAACCAATCCAACAATAATGGGTTGGGAAGTAATGACGCTCATTTGCGATTGATTTTGGTGACTGTGGGATGAAATATTGTGCCTCATGAGACCAAATATTTCTGCTGTAATTCGGTTCCTCCCCCTTTCTGTCCTCCTCTTTGGAAATATTAGGGATGCCTGTGATGTACTGTCTATTGGAAGTAGTTTCGATCTATCCACAGAAGTTGGCTGCACAGTTCACGGACAAAATAGATTGGATTAAGGTACGCTGATCTGCTTAAATAGCAGATTCCTTTGTCGAGGAAAATAAAATGGAAGTACTGAATACAATCTTTTGAGCATTATAACTATTGAGCTTATACTTTTTTCCATATCGTGAACAAAAATACATTGATGCAGCGTGGCTCAGTTGGTGGCACACTTGTGTCTGGTTTCACTGTTGTAGATTGCAATCCTTTGGTTGAGATATTAAATTGAGGCCCTATCTGCCCCAATTTAAGTAGGCGTCAAAGGTACCATGGAAGGGTTTAAGGAAAACCATTGAGTTCTCCTGGCCAATATTTGTCCCTTAGCTAACCAGAAGTAGATTAGTTCGGCAGTCATGCCATTAGTCTTTGCGGGATGTTTCTTTTTTTCAATTTTTTTTATCCCATCCTTAAAGTTACAAAGCCAATGCGCAGAGTGAACAGGGCAAACCCTTAATCCATCTCATCGCTTGCTCCAAAAACCAATTCAAATTCAAATTGATGCCATTCATGGTCTCCACATGAGAGACGTACAAGATCCAAGCTGACAAGAAAAGGCATTGCATCTCATCTTGGGCTTGATCTGACGTTTGATCTTGAGGCCAAGAAATGATCTTTGTGGGGTGTTGCTGCTCAAAGATGGGTTATTGCATTTCCCCACGTGGTAATGATCGTAGTTCTAGACATTTCCAGAAAATGCTTTATAAAAATGCACACAAAAATTTACCTGCCTGGGCCGCACGGTGGCACAGTGGTTAGCACTGCTGCCTCACAGCATTGAGGTCCTGGGTTCGATCCCGGCTCTGGGTCACTGTCTGTGTGGAGTTTGCACATTCTCCCCGTGTTTGCGTGGGTTTCGCCCCCACAACCCAAAGATGTGCAGGGTAGGTGGATTGGCCATGCTAAATTGCCCTTTAATTGGAAAAAAAATTATTGGGCACTCCAAATTTTAAAAAAAATTAACCTGTCTTTTGAGACCCTTTCAACGAAGCTCCTTTGATTTGGCTAATATAAAATTTAATCCGCTGTAAATCTAGAAGCACTTGAGTGTCAAACATTGTTGAATTTGGGTGGAAACAAAAGTTGATTCTTTCCTCCCCGGTGGCAATTTATAGTCCGAAACTAAGCTGACTATATTTTTCCAGAGTTGTTTCCTGACTATCTTGAGCACTGTCTTTATTTTGGACTTTTAAAAATTGTCATTAAGGTATGTCTTCTGGAGAAAACAATTCTAGAATAAACGTTTTTTGTAATAAGAGTTATGATCGATAAATGTTCCTCCTATCTCTCTCGCATTCCCCATCTTTCAACAGGGCCTAATGAGCACAAACAAAGATGAGATCCGTGAGCTGGCGGCAGAACTTTATGCAGTGGTGTTGTCTACTATGTCTGGGAATGACCTACACTTGGCTGTTCAAAATCTCATTAAGAGCACTAAAGACGGTGTAAGTGCTTACTTTAATTAGTTAAGTGTCAATATTGTTGGTGAATGTTGCCAAATAAACTTACACTACTATTGGGCAGCACGGTAGCATTGTGGATAGCACAGTTGCTTCACAGCTCCAGGGTCCCAGGTTCGATTCCCGGCTGGGTCACTGTCTGTGCGGAGTCTGCACATTCTCCCCGTGTGTGTGTGGGTTTCCTCCGGGTGCTCCGGTTTCCTCCCACAGTCCAAAGATGTGCGGGTTAGGTGGATTGGCCATGCTAAATTGCCCATGGTGTCCTAAATTGCCCTTAGTGTTGGGTGGGGTTACTGGGTTATGGGGATAGGGTGGAGGTGTGGACCTTGGGGGTAGGGTGCTCTTTCCAAGAGCCGGTGCAGACCCGATGGACCGAATGGCCCCCTTCTGCACTGTAAATTCTATGATCTATGATCTTTCCTTCTTTACTCGTTTTCTTCACTTTCCGCAGGCTACGCTCCCCGATTGCCAAATCCAAATTGATTACACCCTCAAAATACAAGCAAAATATTGTGGATGCTGGAAATCTGAAGTAAAAACAGAAGATGCTGGGTAAACACAGCAGGTCTGGCAGCATCTATCATTTAGACTCAAAATACTACTCTGTTTCTCTCCACAGATGCTGTCAGGCCTGCTGAGTTTATCCAACATTTCACAGTGACCTTGAGTCACTTAATTTTTTTTCAGTTCGTGGAATAATACATTTTCCTTTTGGTAATTCTTTTGAGATGTTTGTGCTGTTGTCAAGTCCAGCATTTATTGCCCATACCCCATTGAGAATGTGGTGGTGGGGCTACCGTGAGCCTTTGCAGTCCATGTGGTGAAAAAGCTCGGTCTATGCTTTTAAGTGGAGTGGCCAAGGAATCCCAGGATTTTGGCCCAGTCGCAATGAAGGAACCGCGGAAAAATTTCCATGTCTGCATGTCACGTGACTTGGAGGTGGTGGTGTTCCCATGTACCTGCTGTCCTACTCCTTCTCGGCATTGAAGGTCACAGCTCTGGGCGATTGCAGCCCAAATAATTCTTTGCTTGTGGCAATACTGCATCTTGTAGTATTCATTGGAACTGTGGTTTGTTGGTGTGAGTATTTAAGCAAATTGATGGGGGCTGCTAATCAAGTAGTCTGTTTTATCCTGGATGGTGCTCAGGTTTTCATCCATCCTCAGAAGTAGAGAATTTTCCGTCACACTTTTGACTTCTGAGATGACCAACTCACTGCAGACCACCCAGCATCTGACCATGAGACATAAGAGCAAAATTAGGCCACTCGGCCCATCGAGTCTGCTCCGCCATTCAATCATGGCTGATATTTTTCTCATCCCCATTCTCCTTCCTACTGACCATAACCCCTGATCCTCTTATTGATCAAGAATCTATCTATCTCTGTCTTAAAGACACAAGGGCTGTTTAGCACAGGACTAAATCGCTGTCTTTGAAAGCAGACCAAGGCAGGCCAGCAGCACGGTTCAATTCCCGTAACAGCCTCCCCGAACAGGTGCCGGAATGTGGCGACTAGGGGCCTTTCACAGTAACTTCATTTGACGCCTACTTGTGACAATAAGCGGTTTTCATTTTCATTTCATTCACTCAGTGATTTGGCCTCCACAGCCTTCTGCGGCCAAGAGTTCCACAGATTCACCACCCTCTGGCTGAAAAATTCCTCCTCGTTTCAGTTTTAAAGGATCGTCCCTTCAGTCTGAGATTGTGTCCTCTGCTTCTAGTTTTCCAGCTAGTGGAAACATCCTCTCCACGTCCACCCTATCCAGGCCTCGCAGTATCCCGTAAGTTTCAATAAGATCCCTCCTTAAACTCCAGCGAGTACAGACCCAGAGTCCTCAATCGCTCCTCATATGACAAGCTCTTCATTCCAGGGATCGTTCTTGTGAACCTCCTGTGGACCCTTTCCAAGGGCAGTACATCCTTCCTTAGATACGGGGCCCACAATTGCTCACAATACTCCAAATGGGGTCTGACCAGAGCCTTACACAACCACAGAGGTACATCCCGGGTCTTGTATTCTAGCTCTCTCTCTAATTGCTCAATATTGACGTGATTAGTCCAGCTCTGTCTTTGGTGAATGGTAACCTCAGAATATTGATAAGGAGGTACTCGGTTAATCATTGAATATCATGGGAATTGGTTAGTTGGTAGAAATGGCCATTGCTTGAAACGTTTGTGACCCAAATGTTACTCATCATCGATCGGCCGAAGTCTGGATGTTGTCCAGGACTTGCTGAGTATGGGCACGGATTGCTACATGGGACATGGGCGTCACAGGCTGTGTCAGCATTTATTGCCCAAGCCTATTTGCCCTTGAGGGGGGCAGTTCAGAGTCAACCACATAGCTGTGGGTCTGGAGTCACATGTAGGTTAGACCAGGTAAGAACAGCAAATTTCCTTCCATAAAGGACATGAGTGAACAGATGGGTTTTTACGACAATCGACAATGGTTTCATTAGACTCTTAATTCCAGATTTTTTTACATTGAACTCAAATTTAACCATCTGCAGTGGTGGGATTTGAACCTGGGTCCCCAGTGTGTTACGCTGGGCCTCTGGTTTACCAGTCCAGTGACAATACCACAAGCCACCGCCTCCTCATTGTTTTGCATCACTTTGCTGATGTCTGGGAGTAGGTCTATTGGGTGGTAGTTGGTTTGGTTGGATTTATCCTGCCTTTTGGGACACATATACATACTCAATGGGCCAAATGGCCTCCTTCTGCACTGTAGGGATTCTGTGGATGTTAAGAGGCTTGTATGGATATACCTGGTAATTTTTCCACCTTGTTGGGCAGGTGCCGGCATTGTAATTATGCTGGAACATCTTTGCAAGGGGTGCGGCTTGTTCTTCACTACAGCCAGGATGTTGTTGGTCCCTGGAGTCTTGACTGTATATGTGTCCCAAAAGGCAGGATACTATCATTCCTTGATGTTGCATGTGGTTGAGCCAAGGGAAGTAAAATAACAGACCTTTCACATTCTATTCTCTGCAGAGCCTTGAAACACAGCACGGAGCGTTGTTGGCTCTCGGATATATGATAGGACGGTACCTGGCCATAAAGAAGAGAAACGATTTAGATATCCAAGATATGGAACAGTCGGATACTGAAGAGCCACTGGAAGGCCAGCTAATCCAGTCCACCACAGAAACTATTAGTAATTAACTTGAAATATAACTCTGCATTGTGTTCTCATAGTTTCTTCATGAATGCACCTGATATTAATGCATCTGACCAAACTATTAAGCTTTTCTAGTTGTGAACTTTACTACCTTCAAATGTTTTTTTTATCGCTCCTTTAAGTGCCATTTTAGCTACTTTTTTTTGTCAATATATATTTTTGAAAGGTTGAGGAGGTTTGGATTTCGACCAGATTAGAAAAGCTCTTAACCATGGCATTGTTTGGCAGTGCATGGGGGCACTTAACCAGAACGGTTTTGAAATGCCTAATGTTCAGAGAATCATAGGATTTACAGTGCAGAAGGAGGCCATTCGGCCCATCGAGTCTGCACCGGCCCTTGGAAAGAGCACCCTACACAAGCCCACACCTCCACCCTATCCCTGTAACCCAGTAACCCCACCTAACCTTTTTGGACACGAAGGGCAATTTAGCATGGCCAATCCACCTAACCTGCACATCTTTGGACTATGGGAGGAAACCGGAGCCCCCGGAGGAAACCCACGCAGAGACTGGGAGAACGTGCAGACTCTGCATAGGCAATGACCCAAGCCGGGAATCGAACCTGGACCCTGGAGCTGTGAAGCAACTATGCGAACCACTGTGCTACCGTGCTGCCCATACAAGGGCAATTCTGTTGGTTGCCATTTGAAGGCTGGCCTGGAAGACACAATGCAAAATGAACCTTCTAAATGAGTAAAATCAGAGGGGGTTCCACCGTGGGTGATATTCCCAGATCTGTTCATAAGTAGGAGGAGCTTCCTACTCTTACTTTTCCCACTTTTGGTGCATTTACTCCTGTGGTGGTGAGAGTTGGAGCACAGCATGCAGACCAGACCTCTGTGTTTGCTTTTAACAGTGGTGAGAGATCTGTCTCGCTTTGCAGACATGCGCTCAAAATTGTCCCACATGTGTAACTTCCAGTCGCACTACCTATGTCGCAGACCCCAACTTTGAGCTCAACAGCCAGCATTGAACTGCTCGAAGAATGAAATTGTGCTGCAGATGTATATTCGAAGTACCCTGTTGTTAAGCATTTTTTTGTAGGTTGAAAGTTGTCCTCCAGGCCGAATATAAAGGAGCAGTTTCACTGCAATGAGTGCAACTGCTAAGGACACATGCAGTCCCTCTGTGTAAAATATGCTACTGAGGTTCCCAATGAAGGAAACCCAGCATTGCAATTTGCTCAAGTGCAGCCTTTTACTAAATAGTAACATGTAGTGTACTTATTTTTGTATTTGTAGACTGATAGTTTTATCCTCTCCTTTTAAGTATAGTATATATTTGCTAAAACATGTTATTGTATGTGTGTGTACACTGTTTTAAACAAAAATATTTCAGCTTCATTTTTAGGTGATGCATCCCCATCACTGGCCATGGCTGCTTGTGTCGCAGTCGGTGAAATTGGGAGGAATGGTGCTTTACCCATCATAAATGAAGGCCCTGGGTTCACAAAGCTGCGCTTGGTGGAGAGCTTACTAGCTAAGATCCGTTCAGGCAAGGAGAGTAACAAGGTGCGGGTCAATCTTTTATACCAGAAGTCTTTATGTTAGCTTTTTATTTGGAGCAGGAATACTCGGACATCATTTGGGCAGCACGGTAGCCCAGTGGTTAGCATTGTGTCTTCACAACGCCAGGGTCCCAGGTTCGATTCCCCGCTGGGTCACTGTCTGTGCGGAGTCTGCACGTTCTTCCCGTGTCTGCGTGGGTTTCCTCTGGGTGCTCCGGTTTCCTCCTACAGTCCAAAGACATGCAGATTAAATGGATTGGCCATGATAAATTGCCCTTAGTGTCCAAAAAGGTTAGGTGGGGTTATGGGGATAGGGTGGAAGTGAGGGCTTAAGTGGGTCGGTGCAGACTCGATGGACCGAATGGCCTCCTCCTGCACTGTATGTTCTATTTCTACCCATAGCACAGCAATCAGTCATTAACTGAATCTTCCCTGTTATTAATTTGGTTAATTTCTGCGCAGGAAGAATGAGGCCTTGATGCACAATTTAAACATATCAAATATGTCCATGTAATGATGTTGGGTCCCTATTTTAATTTGCAATGTTAACTGTAATTTGTGGTCCTTCTCATCGATGTTTACCGGGTTCCTTGGAATTTGATGTATCATCAAAGCCCAATTCTTAAGACGTTTTCTCCCTCCCCATGGTGTTGCCTCTAGATTGAGCACACTAACCTTACAGACTGCTAATTTCAGGAATGATGCCAAGCAGAATGTCGTTTCCCTCTAATTAACTCCTGAAGATGCAGTTTCCCTTATCAGTGGGAATAGATTGGGAAGCAAGCACATTTGTAGACAAGTTCTCATAATCTTGTTTTTGCTGAGACACTGTGGCTTTGAAATTGCATAACGAGATCTCAGCAAATTAGCACTTAAATGTGTTCTTTGCTGTACTAAACAAAGTGTTATCCATTTGGTTAATGTCTTGTTTAGATGGGAATTTAAGAACGTGTAAAGTGTTTGAGTGCCATTATGCAGTTGCACACTTGCTAGGTTTTTTAATGAGAAATTTGCACATTCTTCGATTCAGTGGCTGCGATTCAAAAGTTAAAGTCTTTTGGGCGCGTTTGGTGGAGTTTTTCTCAGCGGCTGTAGCCCCTGAGAATTTACCCGGCTGTTCACTGCACTTTCTCCCCACCGAGGCCACACTCGAGAGATTTCCTGCTGACGAGCTGATCTCGCCTAAAGGCTCTTTTAATTATTGCAGATCTGGGACGAGATTCAGATCTCACCGGGCGGAGCGTGCTAGGTGACTCCCAATCGACCAGTTGCAGAGGCGGATGTGGGGCTCTCCCACGGTACACCTGGATGTGCACCGGGAGCAAAGCAGTCGCTGTATCGCTCCCAGTATTTCTAAATTAATTTGTTAAATCTCACCCTAAATTATAACATAATATAAAACTTTATATTATAATCTAATTAGCTCACCAAGTAATGATAATTACAATTTTGCAACTGGCTGCACGACCTTATGGAATCCATAGAATAGTACAGAACTGAAGGAGGCCATTCAGCCCATCGAGTCCATGTGAGGGGTTATTACTTCAACTCTAAACTGGTGCGTAATGGAGAAGTTCAAACTATGCAGAGAATAGACACGAGTCTGATTCCTGGAGTTAGGAGTCTGAATTGTGATGAAGCATTGAAAAGACCTGGGCCTTTTAATTGTGTTCTTAATCCTCAAGACCATCTCCTGCTCTGATGTTAGATGTGTTTTGTGGTCAATAGATTGGAAATGGAAAATATCACCCCTAACTGTTCACGCTTGAATTAATCAAATCTAGTTGTTAATTAAAACCGCTGTGCAATTATTGAATATGATACTTTTGTATTTCTGTAGATGAAGGAGCGAGCAGTGCAGGCACTGGGCTATTTGCCTGTTGGAGATGGGGATTTTCCGCATCAAAAGATACTCCTGCAAGGATTGATGAACTCAGTTGAGGTAAACATTTACCTCAACACACATTGAAAAGCAATATTAAGAGCTCAAAACTGTACCATGCAATATGATTGTGAATTCATGTTTGGATACATCCGGCAGCACCAATACAGGCATCTGTTGGCCAGCCTGAGTTGCTCTTGTGATGGGGAGCCTTCTCTTGAGGTCCTGCAGTCTATGTGGTGATGTTACTCTCACATTGCTGTTAGGTTAGGGAATAGACGTGAAAAATAAATTCTTGGGCTACGGGCGTCAAAACCAAGACCAGCATTTATTGCTCATTCCTCGGCACCCTGAGGAGGAGATGGTGAGGACGGTCATGGTGACCTTGAACTGCTTCAATCCTTGTGGTGAAGGCGCTCCTGCAATGTACAGGGTTTTGACCCAGTGGTGAGAAAGGAACAGTGGTATATTTCCATGTCAGGATTGGGTGTGACTTGGGAGGTCATGATGTTCCCATGGGCCTGTTGTTCTTGCCCATTTCGGTGATGGAGGTTGTCCACTTGTTTGGTGCTCTCAAAGACCTTGACGAGCTGCTGGTGAGCATCATGTATACTGCCAGCTTCAAGTTAAAAGCAGAATATTTTGAATGTCGATATGTTAAAAGGTGGGGATCTGTATTATAATTTCAAAACGTGCTGATCAAAATGGAGCTGCTTCCTGGGACTGGAGCATCTGTTTTAAACCCTCAGTACCTTCTCCACGTCAACAGCACAGAAAACCCAGCCATGTTCCCTGGAGCACAATTTGATTTCACAGTGGTTCATCTGTCCACTGCGGGAAAATTAGGTTCTTTCTGATTTTTCCTTCATATTTTCAATTTAGTTTTCACTCAATATACCTGCTGGAATCTCAATAAGATCACAGTCCCATTGCTAACAGGACCAGAGCATAGCCTAAGAATCAGAGAAGAAAGAAAAGTCTAAATTACGAGAGTACTTGTGTGCATATTGCAGTCTGTGGTTTAAATGTAAGCCAGATGTTGGACCATTCTGTCCATGTTCCTCCTACAAGAGTTAGTTAGTAAGCCAACAATAAGAGAAAAACACAGCTTCAGCAGCCAGTTCACCAACTCTCATAACTATTACCTGGCTCTGAATCAATGTTCAACTGCTTGCCAGGTGCAAGTTTAAACAGGGCAGTCTGTATCGTGTTAGTCTCAGCTCAGTGGAAGCGCTCTCACTGCTGACTCAGAAGATCATAGATTTCCGCAGCACCAACTCCAGAGACTTGAGCACAACATCCAGGCTGACACTCCAGTGCAGCACTGGAGGAGTGCTACACTGGAGGAGGTACTGACTTTCAGATGAGGCATTCCAATTTGATTGTATCAAAAAGTGGCTGAAGACACTGGGTGCCCTGACAACATTCCAGCAGTAATACTGAAGACTTGTGTTCCAGAACTAATTGCACCTTTATTCAAGCTGTTCCAGTGCAGCTACAACACTGGCATCTACCCCAGAATATGGAGGATTGCTCAGGTATGTCAACTCCACAAAAAGCAGGACAAATCTATCCTAACCAATATAATCCCATCAGTCTACTGTTGATCTTCAGCAAAGTGAAAGGAAGTGCCATTGACAGTGCTGTCAAGTGGCACTAACTCAGCAATAACCTGCTCAAGGATGCTCAGTTTGGATTCCGTCAGGGCCACACATAACCTGATGTCACTACGACCTTGGTCCAAACATGGGCAAAAGAGCGGAACTCAAAAGATGGGATGAGAGTGGCTGTCTTTGATAACAAGGCAGCATTTGACTGAGTGTAGCATCAAGGAGCCCTGGCAAACTGAAGTCAGTGGGGCTCACAGGAAAACGTTCTGCTGTTTGGAGACTTACCAGACGTCCACCATCTACCAGGCACAAATCAGGAGTGTGCTTACTCTGCACTTTCACAGATGAGTGCAGCTCCAACAAAACTTAAGAGGCTGGACACCATCCAGGACAGAGCAGCCCACTTGATTGTCAGCCCTTCATCATTCACACCCTTCGCCACCACCGCACAGTGGCAGCAGTGTGTACCATCTACAAAGATGCTCTGCAGCAACCAAGGCTCCTTCGCAGCACCTTGCAAACCCGCAACCTCTACCACCTAGAGGGACAAGGGCAGCAGATGCATGGGAACACCAGCAAGTTCCCCCTGCAAGCCACTCACCACCCTGACTTGGAGCTGCGTCGCCATTCCTTCACTGTCGCTGGGTCAAAAACCTGGAACTCTCTCCCTAACGGCACTGTGGGTGTACCTACACCACATGGACTACAGCGGTTCAAGAAGTCAACTCATCACCACCTTCGCAAAGGCAATAAATGCCAGCCCAGCCCAACCAGTGACACCCATATCCCATAAACAAATTTTAAAAATTGAGGCCCCATCCGCCTTCCCAGGTGACCATGAAAGATTCCATAGCCACTGGTTCTAAGACAAGCAGAGGAGATCTGCCCCTGTAGCCTGGCCAGTATTGATCTAAAGCAAATGATCTGATGATTATCACGTCACTGATTGTGGGAGTTAATGCTATCGGTTGCGCTTCCTACACGACAACAGTGACTACACATCTGAAAATTTCCTTTCTGGAGAAGGCGCTATCAAAGTGCGAATCTGTCTGTCTCGGTCTCTCGGTTCTGCTGAAAATTGCTAATTGAGCGGCCAAATGAATGGCTGTAGGCAAGCTCAAACGTGCCTTTAGTGCAAGTGCACACCTGGGTTTACGACCGGTACAGAGGATGCCATCTGTCACAAGCGTATGGGAAAGTTGTAGAGTTATCCGTTGACCAGTTGATTTTTTCCAACAGGACGAATCAAAAAAAAAAATAATGCTGGCAGCCTCGAATGTCACGGGCTTCCAGTTAGAGTTAGAAATCGAAATCACCGGCATTGGATCTAAACTTTCATCCTTTTTCCCCCAGGCAAAACAAATAGAGCTGCAGTTTACGGTTGGAGAATCCATCACCAGTGCGGCTATAGGAACGGGTTCGCTGGCAGCTCGCGATCTGTGGATGGTTGCTGAGGAGGAATACACCCCTCCGGTTGGTAAGTTGCAGACGGTATGTGTGTTTTAACCTGTTGCTAACTCAAAAAAACCTGAAAATATAGGGTGCTATTTAGCGGCCTCGTCACGCCCGACTTGGTGTGGGGCAAGGCCGCTGAATCGCCCGAGTGGCCTCTCACGGGATTCGCAACGCTTGAAATGTCTCGCGAGATTTAACAAAATCTTGTGAGAGGCCGCAATCTGGATCCCGTCCTCACTGGGTGTGGTCCAGACCCTGCATATTTAAATGAACTATGGCACCTGGGAGGGTCTCCCAGGCCATTAGAGACCTCCAGGTGATCGGGGACAGGGGAGGATGGCACTCGCTCTGGCATCCGGGCTCCTTGGCACTGCCAGCCTGGCACTCAGATAGCACCACCTAGTGATCGGGCCCAAGCGGCCTTGAGGTGAAGGGGTGTTCCCGGGGCCTCCCTGAGGTTGGGGGAGGCGGGGGGCAGAAAGGGCAGGGGAAAGATAGGGACAGCCAGACAAAATGGCGTCCTGATCCTCAAAGAGCCTTTCCTGCTAGGCCAGTCAGCAGGAAATGACTCAAGGATGGACTCAGCGGAGAGAAAGCTCCCTGAGGCCAAAGAAGACAGCACAATGCCCTGAATAGCCCTCGACGCTGCAGCTGCCCAGAAATACTCTGCTAAATGCGTCCAAAACGGTCAAAGACTTTTTTTTTCAGTTGAATCGAACCCATAATCTCTGCGGTGAATTTGTGTAGTTTTTGAGGGAACAGTGAAGAATCGTGATGGTGATGATGGAGGTTTCACACAAAGATGGTTTAGTAAGAGAGAGATTTGAAATTAACAGCTTTGTATAATTCGAAGTGTGCAGTAGATTTTGATCAGGTTGCCCAGGAGTTATACAAACACTGTGCCTGATTTAAGTATGATGTGGAGATGCCAGCGTTGGTGTTCACCTGAGGAAGGAGCAGTGCTCCGAAAGCTAATGTTTGAAACAAACCTGTTGGACTTTAACCTGGTATTGTAAGACTTCTTACTGATTTAAGTATAAAATTGGTTGGGTGTGCATTTGTGTGACATGTTTGTCAGTGAACAGTGATGAGGACAATTCACTACTAGCACCATAAGAGCACCCAATTTTGAAAGTACTGAATGGTGGGCATTTCGTAGTTAATTGCCAAAAGCTTCATTCACAATCCCCACATTCATCAGCCGCAATTTTATTTCAAATTGTTAAGCAATTTGGTGGGCAATAGGATTGGCCACTTTATGCCGTACTTCATTGCAGAAATATTCACAGCACAGCATGTG
The DNA here is from genome assembly GCF_047496885.1 of Scyliorhinus torazame. Classification (NCBI taxonomy): domain Eukaryota; kingdom Metazoa; phylum Chordata; class Chondrichthyes; order Carcharhiniformes; family Scyliorhinidae; genus Scyliorhinus; species Scyliorhinus torazame. Next base: position 260,280,639 of record NC_092715.1, on the reverse strand, counting down.
GTAACATTACGTTCTGCTTCCAATTTTAAACATACTTTCCAAGAACAGTTTGTTCTTCCCGTTCTGTAAACGAGGGAGGAGGCTAAGTGGGGAAGTTGTAAGAGGTGGGACTGTTGGAAGAGGCGAAACCATCAATTGTTTTCCTTGTGTTCTGGTATGAGGTTAATGTTGATCTCTTCTTCCAGCTGATCTCTTTGCCTAGTTCAGCCAACCAGTGTAGCTAACAAACTGCTTACTCTATAAGTAATAACGGGAACATAATGTCTGTGGGAGGAATGGTGGAGGTCCGCTCTGGATGGGCCTACGGGGCAAAAGAGCGGAGAGAGAGCACTAAAAGCAGGTCTGTGAAAGATTGGAGACCAGCTACCAGGGGTAGTTTGATCCTGCCCCCACCCCTAATCCTACTGTAGTCTCAAATTTAGCACTGACTCGTAAGCATCGTTATAATTGGTGCATTGCCACAAGGTTTCTAATAGAATCACAGAATTTACAGTGCAGAAGGAGACCATTCGGACCATCGAGCCTGCACCGGCTCTTGGAAAGAGCACCCTACTTAAGCCCACGCCTTTGTCCTATCCCCGTAATCCAGTAACCCCCAGCTAACCTTTTGGGACACTAAGGGCAATTTAGCATGGCCAATCCACCTAACCTGCTCATCTTTGGACTGTGGGAGGAAACTGGAGCACCCGGGGAAACTCACGCACACACGGGGAGAACGTGCAAACTCCACACAGACAGTGACCCAAGCCGGGAATCGAACCTGGGACCCTAGAGCTGTGAAGCAACAGTGCTATCCATTGTACCACCGTGCCGCCCATAATAACGCTCGGTGCACAGGCTAAATTCTGAACCGGGAAGTCCACTTGGCTATCTAATGCAATAATTATTGGTTGGCCTCAATAGCAATATTGCGGAATCGTTGGACTGTGGTTGTCATGCAGAAAACACATTGGTGGCACAGAACTGGAATGGTACTTCAAAAATGGCAGTGGGAAATGTGACGTCGCACTTGAGAGAGCATTTACTTTAATGTTTCAATAGAAAAGGAAGCTTGTTACTGAGTTTTGCAATCACAGGCAACATGTCAGTCACAATTCCTGAAATAATAATGCAAATGCGCTCTGCCTCAGTTATGCTTTTTACAGCTCTCGGGGTTTGACCATCCATTAACATTTTGGGTTATTGTCATTATTCTCCTCTGAATATCACAGAATCGGAAATTGTTACATAGAATTTACAGTGCAGAAGGAGGCCATTCGGCCCATCGAGTCTGCACCGGCTCTTGGAAAGAGCACCCCACCCAAGGTCAACACCTCCACACTATCCCCACAACCCAGTAACCCCACCCAACACTAAGGGCAATTTTGGACACTAAGGGCAATTTATCATGGCCAATCCACCTAACCTCCCCATCTTTGGACTGTGGGAGGAAACCGGAGCACCCGGAGGAAACCCACGCACACACGGGGAGTATGTGCAGACTCCGCACAGACAGTGACCCAAGCCGGAATCGAACCTGGGACCCTGAAGCTGTGAAGCAATTGTGCTATCCACAATGCTGCCGTGTTGCCGTTCAGCACAGAAGGAGACCATTCAACCGTTCCCCTACCATTTCCCCTTAAAGAAGAATGTATTCATGTAGTTTGGATACAGTGCACTGGCTCACCTGCAAATTTCAATGTCCTTTTTGTTTTCAAATCCTCAGCTGTGAAAGTAAATGATGTTGTCCCATGGGTTCTGGATGAAATCCTAAAGAAATACATCATTAGTTCTAATCCCCATGTCCGCCAGGCTTCCTGCATCTGGCTTCTGTCACTGGTGAAAAAGCTAAGCCAACACAAGGAGATCAAGGTAAGTTGTGTTTGCATTGATGTTTTTCAAAATGTCCAGAATTACTGAATACTTGTGGAGATCCATTAGTGATTAATGTTGTGACGTTATGAACAGGTTATTTTTTTAACCTATGCTGGGAGGTGGGCAATCCCATCGGAATGGTCAGAATTTACTTTGTATTTCCTTCTTTAGAAATATGTTTTTCCAGAGTGTATTCATTAAAAGATGTTTAGCCAGTCTTGATAAGTAGAAATCATGTTTCCAGATGACAAAATTGGCAAGTTATCATTGATATTATTTTTTTTAAATGGTTAGAAATTTACTTATTTTAGAATTCACTTTTTAGCAGTGCAGTTTGTTGTAGATAATGGATTTTTTTTCCAATCCTCGAACAATCTGATGGGTTGCACATGTGTAATCTATCCTTTACAGTGTCATCTGAAGGAAATTCAGAGTGCGTTCATTTCGATTTTATCCGAGAATGATGGTAAGTTTACTGTAACTTTAATCTAAACTGTACAGCGATTCTCTTTCCAAGCTACTTTTCACTCTGGCACTTTAGCGTGAGTTATATTGAACTGTCTGTTACTCGTTAACTTTCTCACCAGCAGCGTGTAGATTTTTATTGAATCAGTCCAATTTGTACCGCTGCCTGCACCCGCAAACCATTAATGTACAGTAAAGTTCTAAAACTTAGTAATGCAGGACGTAGAAATCCATTTGTTTGTGGTTACAATTGAGCAAGGTTTTTGAATAATTGTGATTTATTTTTTTTGTAATCTAATTAGTTCATTTTATTAAATAAAAGCAAATTACTGCAGATGCTGGAATCTGAAACCATTTTATTCACAGATGATGGAAACACTCGAGTACATCCCCTTCCGATCAGGACAAAAAAGTCATCTTAACGTATGAGACAGCACGTGTATTTTAGTTGCCAGAATAGTTAACAGTCAGTGTACCTGACATTACACAAAGAACTGGCACCTGAACAATATCACCCAGTGAAGAAAACTGGTAGTTCAGATATTAGCACGAGGGGAACTACTACACTGTATTGCAATCCTTTCAGAAAACTAATTATTTAGTAGATAGCTGTGCAGGTTGATGCATTGTGCTGATTTATTTGTTTGCTTAACATTATAGAGCTTAGCCAGGATGTGGCATCTAAAGGTCTTGGATTGGTGTATGAACTAGGCAGTGAACAGGATCAACAGGAGCTAGTTTCAATTCTCGTGGAAACATTAATGACAGGGAAACGGTAAGAGCGTATCTATCCGTTGACAGGAATTTTAAGAAGCTATATAATCTGGCAACGACACTTTTTAAAAAAGTTTTTAGAGTGCCCAATTATTTTTTCTTCCAATTAAGGGGCAATTTAGCGTGGCCAATCCACCTAACCTGCACATCTTTGGGTTGTGGGGGTAAAACCCACGCGGACACGGGGAGAATGTGCAAACTCCACACGGACAGTGACCTAGGGCTGGAATTCGAACCCGGGTCCTCAGTGCCGTAGTCCCAGTGCTAACCGCCGCGCCACGTGACGCCCTCTCTGGCAACTTGATACCAAAGCTTTAAACAAGAAAGTGTCAAAATGTCCTTCTCCATAGCCATCAGAATCTGCATTGATTTAAATGGTCAAACCAAAGAATTAACTATCAATTCGTTTTATCAAAGCAATGACCGCTTGTCCTCCCAAAGGTTATTTTTTCTTTCACTGTAGCCCTACCAGGAAGGAGAGTATGTTGCTGTACACAAATTTGCTCCTTTAATTATTGGAGTATTAACAAGTTAACAGTAATCAGAGGAAGTATGAGCTCTGAATGAAAGTGTAACACAATCATAGATCCCGGACCACGCGACAGCTCATGAATTGGGCATTTTGTTTCAAAATACATTTCACTTTAATAATTGCGTTTTTGCAACACTTGACTTCTGTGGTTCGTCTTAATTTTCAGATAGTTATTTTGGAATATGTGACCTATTTTGAATATATTGAGGTCATTGGTCAGTGTTGTTGATTTGGCTCATTGACTGAAAAGCAATAATTCTTCTTACAGGATTAAGCAGGATCTGTCAGAAGACACGGAACTGTTTCAAGGGAATGCAATAGGCAAGACCCCTGATGGGTGAGAAGGACCAGGAATTCTGACTTACGAATGTTTTAAAGATGTGTTGAATGGAATGAGTATTCATGAAATTCTGTATTACTGATGGGTTGCATTAGTATTAATGAAGCAAATTTGAATATGTAATTCGGATTTGGATTAAATTTTGATGGTCATTTGTTTAAAAAAAAAAATGTTGCATAGAATTTACAGCACAGAAATAGGTCACTTGGCCCAACTGGCTTAGGGCAGTGTTTTTTGCTCTAGACCAGCCTTTCCCTGCCCCACCGCAGGAGAATTATTTATAGCATAAGACCATGAGCCATTGGAGCAGAATCAGACCACTTGGCCCATCAAGTCTGCTCCGACATTCAATCCTGGCTGATATGTTCCTCATTCCCATTCTCCTGCCTTCTCCCCATAATCCCTGATCCCCTTATTAATCAAGAGCCTATCTATCTCTCTTAAAGACACTCATTGATTTGGCCTCCACAGCCTTCTGTGGCAAAGAGTTCCACGCATTCATCGCCCACGATGGGCAAAATGGCCTAATTCTGCTCCTATATCTTATGAACTTAAACTTATGAAGAAATCCCTCCTCATCTCTGTTTTAAAGGATCATCCCTTCAGTCTGAGGCTGTGCTCTCGGGTTCTAGTTTTTCCTACTAGTGGAAACATCCTCTCCACGTCCACTCTATCCAGGCCTCGCAGTATCCTGTAAGTTTCACTAAGATCCTCTCTTATCCTTCTAAACTCCCAACGAGTACAGACCCAGAGCCCTTAACCGCTCTTCATTCCCGGAATCATTCTTGTGAACTTCCTCTGGACCCTTTCCAAGGCCAACACATCCTTCCTTAGATACGGGAGCCCCAAAATGCTCACGATACTCCAAATTTGCCCAGAGCCTTATTATACAGCCTCTGAAGTACATCCCCAGTCTTGCATTCTAGCCCTCTCGACATGAATGCTAAGAAGGGAGGCCTTTTGGCCCACTGAATCTATGCCAGCTCTTGCCCTGTCCGAATTTCCTTCCATCCCTTTCTCCCTCATGTAACTATCTAGCTTCCCCTTAACTGAATCCAAGATATTCGCCTCAAACTACTCTTCATGGTAGCAAGTTCATAAGAAATAGAGCAGGAATAGGTCCCTCGGGCCTGCCCTGCCATTCAATAAAATCATTGCCGCTCCGATTGTAGTTTAAGACCACTTTCCTGCATTCTCCACCCCCACCCTCAGAAAACAAACCCTTGACCTCTCTTGGCTGCTAAATCTCTGTCTAAATCAGAGTGAATATATTCATTGACCCAGCCCCCACTACTCTCTGGGAAAGGGAATTTCAAAGTCTAACTCGGTCTCCCCTCTAAGAGAAAACAAATCCTCATTTCCATCTTAAATAGAAGACCCCTTATTTTTGAACTGTGACTCCCAAGTTCTGGACTCGCCCACAATGGAAAACATCCAACCTGTCAACTCCCCTCAAGAGTCTTTTGTTTCAATAAAATCACCTCTAATTCTTGTAAAATCTAAAGAGTATAGGTCTAACCTGCTCAACTTTCCTTTATAAGACAACCACACTCTGGGTAAAGAGCATTCTCTTCAGTTGTCTATTGGATTTATCGGCGACCATCTTATATCTATGGTTGTCGGTAATAGTCTCCCCTGAAATTAGAAACAACTTCATGTAAATCTTAATTATTTCCAAAGCCATTAATAACTGTCTTGCAATGCATGCAATTCCTGTTCATTTTAGAATTTATTTTCCAAAATCATTTGTTAAATTTCCTGGCTAGAATTCTGAAATGCCTGATCAAACTGCCCCAGTTTCAAAACTTGTAGATCCCCTCTCTGCAGTTTTAAAAAGATAAACAGGTTTGCTCCCCTGATTATTATATATTTTGAGATCCTAACGTTAGCCGTACTATAGAGGAATTTTCCCACAGAGAGTAAAACTTTATGCATTAACTAGAGAAGGCTCGTGAGGAAGATTAGTAGGGGGTAAACAGAAAAACATGAACCTCAGAGTTCATCCATTTACTCCTTGAAAGATTTGAAGAACAAATTAAAATAGAAACAAAGCCACGATGAGCATCCATAGTGAGACCGCCAAAGGTTGCAAAGTGGAAAGATTAACGCTTTGGGTGGAAACCAACAGAGCTCAATCGGGAAGACAAGTGTGCCGAGTTAACAAGATCCACTTAAATAGAGGTTGTGAGTCAACATCAAGGAGTACAGGCATTTTCTGGGTTTGGTGAACTTAAATGATTTAAAAAATTAAGGAAGTTACAAATGCTCGATAAAGCTGGAGAAAGTTGCAAAGATAATGTGAAATAAGGCCGTTGATCGTTTTCAAATGTTGAGGGGCCAGAGAGCTTGCGTAGGTCACGAGTGGGCAATGGGAAAGGAAGACTTTGAGCAGCATTTTCTGTTTTTGTTTGAGATATCCAGAATATGCATTCTTTTTTTGTTTTTAAGCTCAATGATAAACTAAATAGTTTTGACGATATTTCTGGTCGGAACTAAACTCTCTCCCATTGCCAATTCCATATCGTGGTGAATAATTCTTTTCTGCTATACTCCTCTGCTAAAACTAGTGAGTGCGATTGCTTCACACTACCTCCTGACTTTTCTTTCAAACCTTCATCAGACAGGGACTGTCAACTTACAAAGAACTTTGCAGTCTCGCAAGCGACCTTAATCAACCTGACCTTGTTTACAAGTTCATGAACTTGGCCAATCACCATGCCATGTGGAACTCTCGGAAGGTAAATTATGTTTCGGGGAGTGTTCATAATGTACGTGAGTGGGAATTCATTGAATTCCCGGCGGAAGGAGTAAGCTCTGCCAATCAGGTCTGACCCTATGGGTCGCTGATGTTTCGCGTTAGCCACGAGGGTTGTGTGATGGTGATGCTGGTACGAAGTAACTGCTGCTTGTCCCTGCAGGGTGCGGCTTTTGGCTTTAACATCATAGCAACGAAGGCTGAAGAGCAACTGGCTCCTTATTTAGCTCAACTTATTCCGCGACTTTATCGCTACCGGTTTGATCCAAATTCTGGAATCCGGCAGGCAATGACCAGCATTTGGAATGCTCTCGTCACTGATAAGAATGCGGTAAGTCCGGCACTTCACTCCGATCCAAGACCTGATTGTTTTCACTTGAGCTATTTTAGCAATATAATTTGGAGTTATGTCACCTCCAAGCCAGTTAGTTTTTCTATCTGTTTGATGTAACTGGATGTGGTTACTTACATCAGAGTGCGCATACACAGGAGAAAATTACTTTTTTGAGCAACTTCCAGCGCAGCTGGCTGCTAGCACCAATAAATGGTGGTTTCCTGAGGGAACATTCCTCAGGATGATATCCCTTTAAGGATTCATCCTGCTCTTTTTTTCACCCTGCAAACGACACCCCACCTGTGCAGGATTGCTCCTGCTTTAACTTTCTATACAGACATTCATGAAGCACTTGATATTGTGTAATTGCCACACCATCCTGGTGATAACAGTTTTTTTGTCCTCTCCTGTAATTTTGTGTTCTAAATGTAAAATGTAAGAAATTAAAAACTTAGTGATGGGAGAGCTGATTGACACCTCCAGTGGATACAGCAACTTTATGAATCGCACTGATCTTTGTTTTTCTAAAATGCATCGTTCTCGCACTGATCCATGTATGAGCTTCCCCTTTTTATATAGGATGTACTCTAAGATGTATCTGGGCTACAAATCTGTTTCAAAGCTCATCCATTTTAGACAGTTTTCGAAAGAATTACCTAATTATATGTTTCTTTCAACAGATAGATACATATTTAAAGGAGATTCTTCAAGATCTAATAAACAATTTAACCAGCAATCTTTGGCGGGTCCGTGAATCCAGGTACGTACTACGGTCTTAGAAGTGTGGTATGGTCCTGTGAGACTGAATCGCAGTAACTCTAGACTTGTGTTACAGTTGTCTTCGACCTTCTTCGGGTAGGGAGGTGGAAATTGGGCTGGTTTCCAGCCTTTGGCCTGGATTCTCTGCCGCCGGTAATGGGGTCCCCAATGCAGAGGAGAACTTAAAAATCAGCGTCTGGCATCGGCAGGTGCCAATCCAATCGCGATGTTCTGACGCCCCCGCTGGCGGCGGGATCGGGGTTGACATCCCTGATGTTGCCAGGGATTACCACAGGTCTCACCAAGCGTGAGCCTGACGTCGTGGACCTCGAGGTGGACCCAGGGGGTAACTCATTAAGGGAATTTAGTTGCTCCCAGAAATATAGTAAAAACTCCCTGGAAGTTTTCGGATCAGTGGGTCCGTTGTTGCTGAGCATGTTCAGGGATTCTTTGACAAGGGGCACCCTCCCGGAGACATTACGGCAGTCGTCTATCTTTCTGCTCCTGATAAAGGATAAGTGTGGGTCGTATCGCCAATCTCCCTGTTAAATGTAGATGCCAAGCTAATGGCCACGATATTGGCATTAAGGCTGGAGAGTTGAATTCCGGAGGTAGCGGGGGGAGACCGGATAGGGTTTGTGAAGGGACGGAAGTTGTCGGCCACTGTGAGGCAGTTGTTCAATGTGGTGCTTACTCCTCCGGCCAGGCTTAAATTGAAGATAATCATATCGTTGGACGCGGAAAAGGCGTTCAACCGGATGGAGTGGGGGTACCTCTTTACAGTGTTGGAGAAGTTTGGGGTTTGTGCCGTGGGTACAGCTGCTATTTGCGGCCCCGTTTGCTTGTGTTTGTACCCACATCATGAGCTCAAGTCTTTCCGGTTGCATCGGGGTATGAGGTACGGGGGTCCGATGTTTCCCTCGTTGAACCGTTGGCCATTGCTTTGAGGGCCTCAAATGGGTGGAGTGGGATTGTTGGTGGGGAGGGGTGGAAAATACAATTATAAAATTTGTTCAGTGCAGAAGGTGACCACTCGGCCTGTTGAGTCCGCACAACCCTCTGAAAGAGCACCCTACCTCGGCCCACTCCCCACCCTATCAGGGGTTAAAGGTAACCCCACTTAACCGACACACACCTGTGGGAGGAAACCGCAGCACCCAGAGGAAATGCATGCAGGCATGGGAGAATGTGCAAACTCCACACAGGCAGTTGCCCAAGGCTGAAATTGAACCCAGGTTCCTGGTGCTGTGAGGCAGTATTGCTAACCACTGTGCCGTCATTATATCATTATATGCAGATGATTTGCTGCTGTACGTGAGTGTCCTGGGGTTGTCTATAGGGAATGTTTTGGGTATTTTGCATGAGCTTCGGTGCCTTCTCTGGTTGTAAGTTGAATATAGGGAACAGCGAATATTTTGTGGTCAGAGCATCATAGATTATCATAGAATTTACAGTACAGAAGGAGGCCATTCGGCCCATTGAGTCTGCGCCGGCTCTTGGAAAGAGCACCCTACCCAAGGTCAACACCTCCCCCCTATCCCCATAACCCAATAATCCCATCCAACACATCGGGGAGGGGAGCCAGATTTTGGGAGGGCGGGGATTGCCGTTTTGGTTTGCGGGGACCAGTTTTCGATACTTAGGGGTCCAGGTGGCTGAAGATTGGACGGGCTCCGAAGGTTGAATTACATGAGCCACAAACCAGCTGCAGCCTTGATTCATTCATCCCCCTTCACGGGTGAACATCTCTTTAAGTGGTGAAGCCGCAATGTTTACAAACATCAACCACAACAAAGAGTGGTAAGTGCATTGCAATCACATGCTTGAGTCAGGTCAGGTCACCCCTGTATTTGGGGGAAGGGGGAGCACACAGAAAAAACAGGGATGGGGGATCCGCTTTTGGGGGGGGTTTTGTGGGACTTTGCACTTTGCTCAAAATGGCGGCCCAAAAGTGGAATTCTCTCGTAATCCTCGCCATGCATAAATTTTCATGGCAAAGGATACTGAATTGCTTCCCGATTTGCGCTCCCAGGGGGAACATATTTACGGTAACAAATCTCCTCGCCGGGAGAACGTAAAGCTGGATTCTCCGATTCTGCAGCTAGGTCCGGAGGATGCGTCTGGTCTTACGACCAAAATGTTGGCGCCGCTCCTGCATCGCTTCTCCGTCCGGTGGGGGGCTAGCAGCCACGCCAAGTAAACCCTGCCGATAAGGACGTAGAATGGCCTGGTCCGTGGCCAAGCATGTACACGGCGGCAGCCTGCAGTGGCTTCGCCGTACAGCATTTTGCTGGCCACGCGTGGACCCGGCCTGCCAAAAACAGTCCCCCTGTAACCCCTCTCCCACCAGTCCCCCCAGCCCATGCCAAAGCCTCCCCTGCCAGCGGAAAGGCTCTCATCCCACCCCGACTGGCGGCGCTGGACACAGTCCGCAGCCGCCACACCAGGATTACAAAGATTTAGAGGACACGTGACCGACGCCATCGAGAAGTCGGCCCATCGGGGGAGGCCCTCGGGTAACGTCCTGAGGCCGCTCTAAGGCGTGAGGAGTACGCCGTTTTTGAGGGGCGGAGCATCGTAAAAAGGCACCTCCCCCGATTTCGCCGTAAAAAGGGATTCTCTGGCCGATCGCTGAATGTGATTTTGCCATCGGCAATCGGAGAATCCCGCCCATAGTCTCCCACGCGGAGAGTCTCGTCCTTTGACTGCAGTCCAATAACCAGTCCTAAATAGCTAGGCTGTCATGTCAAGGACTACCACTTGGATGACCACTAAACTTTATTCAGGCAAGATATCGGTTTTCTATTGAATGAGCGACAGAAAATCATTTTATTTTTTATTCCTTCATGGGATGTGGGTATCGCTGGCTAGGCCAACATCTATTGCCCATCCCTAATTGCCTTTGAGAAGGTGGTGGTGGTGAGCCATCTTTTCTTGAATCACTGCAGTCCATTTGCTGTAGGAACGTCCACAGTGCTGTTGGGAAGCAAATTCCAGGATTCTGACCCAGCAACTGAACAAATGGAGATATAGTCCCAAGTCAGGATTGTACATGATTTGGAGGGGAACTTGCAGTTGGTAGTTTCCCATGCATCTGCCCTTGTCCTCTCAGGTGGTAGAAGTCAGGGTTTGGAAGGTGTTAAGGAGCCTTGATGAGTTGCTGCAGTGAATCTTGTAGACGGTACACACGGCTGCCACTGTGTCGGTGGTGGAGGGAGTGAATGTTTGTGGATGGGGTGTCAATCAGGCGGGCTGCTTTGTCCTGGATGGTGTCAATCTACTTGAGTGTTGTTGGAGCTGCACTCATCTAGGCAAGTGGGACGTATTCCATCACACACCTGACTTGTGCCTTGTAGATGGTGGACAATCTTTGGGGGGGTTAGGAAGTGAATTATTCGCGGCAGGGTTCCTAGCCTTTGACCTGCCCTGGTAGCCACAGTATTTATATGGCTAGTCCAGTTCAGTTTCTGGTCAATGGTAACCCCCAATTCCCATTGACTATTCGGGGCTGGGGGCACTGTAGTGGGCGGTCCGGGGCGCGTGCGCGGCCGATTGGGGGCACTACTTTGTCGATCCAGGTCCGCAGGCTGAGACCGCCATGGAGCCGCCGCCGCCGCCATGCCCGGCCTCTGAACCAGAAGTACTGGGGGCCGTATCGGCAGCTAGAGCTGCTAACTCTACACTGCCTCTCTGCTAGACCCCAGTAAAACGGGGAACTGGTGGCCGTTTTACGCCAGTTTTTCTCGCGTAAAATACCACCGTTTTCACGCCGGCGTGTGGACATAGTCTCTAAAACGGAGAATCCACCCCTGGGAGTGACAGCCTCAATTTTGTGCTCACGTCTCCGGAGCAGGGCTTGAATGCACAACCTTCTGATTTTGGGAGGGACTGTGTCACCATTGAGCCACACAGAAAGGCTTGATCTTGCCCCAAGGTATTCATTTCAGCGTAACTCTTCCCTTTTGTGATGTACCTTGAATAGTAAATGCAAATGACATTCCAGCAATCTATCAAATATGTTTTGCTTGTCGTGTAACCGCAGTGTGATGTTTATATGAACAAAAAGGGGGCAGCACGGTTGTGCAGTGGTTAGCACTGCTGCCTCACGGCGCCGTGGTCCCAGGTTCGATCCCGGCTCTGGTTCACTGTCCGTGTGCAGTTTGCACATTCTCCCCGTGTTTGCGTGGGTTTTGCCCCCACAACCCAAAAGATGTGCAAGTTAGGTGGATTGACCACGCTAAATTGCCCTTTTATTGGAAGAAATGAATTGGGTACTCTAAATTAATTTTTTTTAAATATGAACAAAATGAAGTTTTAAAACATCTTTAATTCTCCAAGCATTTTTCAATCGCATTTGAGAATAGAAACCTACCATTTGTCTTGATCACATTTATTAGCCTTGTCCCTGTCACCTCCCAATAATTAAAAGCATTTCAGTAAACGTGTCCTTTTAACATTTCTGGAAATGTAGGTTGTAGACCCATTATAATTTCCCTTCCAGTGAGAATTACATCCACTTAATTGTATAAAGAACACAGAAGGCAGAGAATGTGGTTTTTCCCAACTGTATTCACTCACATACCTATTGTCTTACAGCTGTTTAGCAATTAGTGACCTACTGCAGGGAAGACAAGCAGATGATATAATTGACCGGCTCACTGAAATGTGGGAGACTCTCTTCAGAGTGCGTGACGATATAAAGGTACAGCATTTAACTTCAGGCACTCTTCCAACATGGGTTTTTGCACAGATTATGCTGCCATGTCGCTACGTTTGATGTTTGAATGTCACAACCAGTGTTCCCTCTCAGCTGTTTGGGTGGGAAATTGGGAATGTGTCGCTCAGGGAAAATACAGGCCGTGCATCAGCAGCATTCCCTTTAAGATGCCCGTGTCAATCTAAAAGGGACCAGGCAGTGCAACCGGCCGGCCATACATAGCAAATGGAAATTCGAGCGGGCATGTGGTCCCATCAGTTGTATGAAGGCAGGATTGTTTTGGGTCGCAATGCCGCTGAAGACTAACCTGCCAACATTGATTGCGTCAACTCGCAGACAGAAAATGGCCACTCGCCTGAGACGCTGGTGGGTGACCATCTCGCGCAAACATCTGCCGGCATGAGTAAGGAAGGGATTCCACTTGTACGTTTTGGGAGCGGTTGAAAATTAAGAGCATAGGATTAAATTATTGAAGATGCGAATACCTTGACTCTTGAACTAAGCAATCTTGTTTATTTAACAGGAGTCTGTTCGTAAGGCTGCAGACTCTGCACTTAAAACCTTGAGTAAGGTAAGAATATTACTTGTATATTGAATACATGAAATGAAATGAAAATCGCTTATTGTCACAAGTAGGCTTCAAATGAAGTTACTGTGAAAAGCCCCTAGTCGCCACATTCCGGCGCCTGTTCGGGGAGGCTGTTACGGGAATTGAACCGTGCTGCTGGCCTGCCTTGGTCTGTTTTCAAAGCCAGCGATTTAGCCCTGTGCTAAACCAGCCCCTTGGAATCGAGTTTAATTTATTTCATGTTGGCAGCGTGCTACTAAATGAGACGGACATTTAAGGTTCTGGTAATCTCATTCACGTTGACTAGCTGAAGCTTCTGGTCTTTCCCGCAATCTGTTCGCTCAATTACTTGGGCTTTCAGTCACCCAGACTCCAATAAGTGAGAGGGCACATCACTAGCTGAACCACCACATTAAACTGTTGTTTGTTTTACTGCTCTCCCTCGATTTTAAATTGCTGCTGTTGAGCATCTTATTAATGGCTTTAAGCCCAAAGGTCTTTATTTAAGCATCAAAACAAACAGGATGAACTCTTAATGTTTCAGCTAAACAAATTGGTAGTCAAACTCCCCTGTATTTCTACTACTATCACATCACATTGTGAAGTCCATCACGGCGAGTTAATTCTCATCTCCCACTGATTTGATTTTACTTTTTCTATAATTTTCATGAATGCATTAGTCTTTACATTTTGTATTGAGAAAAATCCCTGGAAGGTCCAACTCAATTAACAACAACAAAACTTGTATTTAAAAAGCACCTTTAACATAGTTGAAAAGTCCAAAGTGTTTCACAGGATGGCACGATGGCACAGTGGTTAGCACTGCTGCCTCACAGTGCCAGGAACCTGGGTTCAATTTTGGCCTCGGGTGACTGTGTGGAGTTTGCACTTTCTCCCCGTGTGTGCGTGGGTTTCCTCCGGGTGCTCCGTTTTACTCCCACCGCCCAAAGATGTGCAAGTTAGGTGGATTGGCCATGCTAAATTGCCCCTTCGTGTTCAACGGCTGGATGGAGTTGCGGGGATTGGGCCTAGGAAGGGTGCTCTTTCAGAGGGTTGGTGCAGACCCGATGGGCCGAATGGTCTCCTTCTGCATTGTAGGGACTCAGTGATTCTGTGACAATGTGACAGTGAACCACAGTAAAAGTTCCTTCACCCATGTACAAAGGAAGACAACAGCGAATGTGTGGGTTGATCCCTGAGAGGTGAGATTTGGGAATTAATAATGGGAAACAAATAAATGGCAGCAATTTTGATCAAGTATTTTGTACCTGTCTGCAAGCTACCCAAGAATAGTAGAAAAGCATAGAGCAAAAGAAAAGAAAGAACTTAAAATAATTGCAATCCCCGGAGAAAAAGTACAAGGAAAGGGATGACAAACCCCAGACCTGTTGGCCCGCATACTAGGGTCTTAAAAGACATGGCTCCAGGGATAGTGATGCATTGGTTGTAATCTTCCGGAGCTCCCTAGATTCTGGAACGGTCCCAGTGTATCGGAAAACTTCAAATGCCACACCTTTAGTCAAGAAAGGAGGAAGACAGAAAGCAGGAAACTATAGACCAGTTAGTTGAACATATGTCTTTGAGGAAAATGCTAGCATCTATTATTAAGGAGGCAATAGCAGGACATTTAGAAAATCACAATGCATTCAGGCCGAGTCAACATTGTTTTGTGAAATGTATGACAATTGTAATAGAACTCTTTGAGGATGTAACAAGCAGGGTGGATAAAGGGGATCCAGTAGATATTTGGATTTCCGAAAGGCACTCGATAAGGTGCCACGTAAAAGGTTACTGCACAAGATAAGAGCAATTTATCCCAGTTGGCCTCCACTATTTTTCCAATGAACCAAACTGGGGTGACGTGAAGTCATGGAGGGATTTGTCGACAAAGAATCGCGTGTTGACGATGGGGCGAGTCAGTGACTCAGGCTCTTGTACATATTGGCTGCTGTGAAATGCTTTCGAAATTTCAATTGTAAAGGAGTTAATGTTAACATGCTGTCTTTGTCAAACAGTTAAGTTTGTTTTCTTTTGTAGGTTTGTATACGTATATGTGAACCTGAGAACGGTGCTGCTGGTCAACGAGTTATTGCTGTCCTCTTACCTTGCTTATTGGACAAAGGCATTATGAGCCCTGTAGCAGAAGTTCAGTCTCTAAGGTACATATTTATATATCATTAAATCACTGGAGAAGGAAAAATAAATCCAAAATCTTCAATTGCTTACCCAAATCATAAATAAACTTAATACATAATTATGTATTGATTTAAAAATTTAAAATTATGAAACTTTTAAAGGAGGGTATCATCATTTATGTAGTGTGCTTTTAAAAAAGATTTCCTGTATCAGCACTATTTGTTCTTTTTTAATACACCATTCTGACATTGTTGCGCTCGACGTTCTGTGAGGTCAACAATTTTAAAAATAAAATCGGAACAGAATTTGTTAGAATTACTGAGCAGGTCAGCAGAGTCTCTCGAGAGAAACAGAATTAACATTTCAGGCCTCTGATCTTTCATCACGACTGGGACAAGTTAGAGATGTGATCGTGCTTCAAGCGAGTGAAAGGGGATGGGGAACAAAAAGAACGAGGAAACGTCTGTGATAGGGTGAAAGGCAGGAGGGATTAAATAACAAAATGGTTGGTAATGGAAATCCAAAGGGAGTGGCAATGGGGCAAGTAAAGGAACAAAGGTTGTCTCCAGGGGGTGTGAATGGCAGAACCCATGAACAAAAGAAGAGAAAAATGGGAAAGAAACCAAAACCAGCAAAGAGAAAGGAAACAAAATGGGGCAGAGATTGCAACTTTAAATTGTTGCGCTAAATGTTTAACAGTTTCTCCCAATCAAACCCTCTCAAATAGATACTAAATAAGCATTGTGTTAATGTTCACAAGTGAAAACATAGGTGAACTGGAAGAGTATGTAAAGCAATTATTAAAGATGACTAATTGTTATTGGACAAAATAAATTGATTCTGAAAGCTTTAACAGAGCACTGGATGAGTTAGACTATTCCGTGTAAAAACCTTTCTCCTAACGTTTCATCAGTCACTCAGTAACAATCAGCAATTCCTGACCCCTCCCTACCGACTACCCAATCGGACTCAATCATTTTTCCCTGTGCAACAAAAACCCACATAAAACTTGATTAAACCCCCTCTTAGCCTTCCAGGAGAAATAGTTCCAGTATCTCCCGCCAGTCCATTCTGCAAACCAGTCTACATTGTGCCAAATTATGGGATTGCTTCGCCTTTTTACTCTTTTGAAAATTTAGAGTACCCAATTTTTTTTTTTCCAATTAAGGGGCAATTTAGCGCGGCCAATCCATCTACCCTGCATATCTTTGGGTTGTGAGGGTGACACCCACGCAAACACAGGGAGAATGTGCAAATTCCACACGGACAATGATGCGGGACCGGGATCGAACCTAGGTCCTTGGCGCCGTGAGGCAGCAATGCTAACCACTACGCCACCGTGCCGCCCGGGGTTGCTTAGCTCTGTCTATACACATGGTGCTTTCATTGTCATACAATTAATCGTGTGTTGTAGCTTCACCAGATTGGTACCTTGTTTTTAGGAATGCCTGGTGCTGCTCCTGGCCTGTCCTCCTGCACTCTTCATTGAATCAGTTTGGTTTTTATATGACTTGGCACTGATAAATAGCTGGTATTATGCTCTCTCAGAATCTGACTTGAGAATTGTTTGCAATGTTGAAATCTGTCTACAGCATCTAGGGTTACATGAAGCATTGCTCATCACTTGTGAAAAGTCTCTCAGGGAAAATATGAAAAATGTGAAATCACATGAAGTGATTATAATTTTTCACAGATGCCTCAGCTTTATTAGATTTTAATTTGTAACATATCTCTTCTTTGCACAGTATCAACACCCTTGTGAAAATTAGCAAAAGTGCAGGGATGTTGTTAAAGCCACATGCAGCAAGACTTATCCCCACCTTGTTGGAATCACTGAGCGTTCTCGAGCCACAGGTCCTCAATTATTTGAGTCTACGCGCCACAGAGCAGGAGAAGGTGAAGTACGATATCTAACGTGTTTGTATTGTACAATCTGTTTTATAATTAACTTCTCTTTATGAACATTATGCCTATTTTCTTCTGTAAATACTAGGCTACCATGGACAGTGCCAGGCTTAGTGCAGCTAAATCTTCTCCAATGATGGAGACGATCAACATGGTAAGTGCCAAAAGGCTCAGCAAGCAACTGATGTTTTAATCTGAAAACCAAAAGAAACTGTTTTACTGGGGAATGAGGTAATGTTGCTTTCCAGCACAAACTACTGCTAATCTGGTGTTAGAATTACCCCTTTCACAAGACTACTCCTTTTCGCTTGATGGTAACTGTTTTATTTGGCAGCACAGAAGGGCGGGAAAAAGAGTGGCAGAGCTATAGTGATAGGGGATTCAATTGTAAGGGGAATAGACAGGTGTTTCTGTGGACGCAAACGAGAATCCAGGTTGGTATGTTGCCTCCCTGGTGCAAGGGTCAAGGATGTCTCGGAGCGGCTGCAGGGCATTCTGGAGGGAGAGGGTGAACAGCCAGCTGTCGTGGTGCATATAGGCACCAACGCTATATGTAAAAAACGGGATGAGGTCCTACAAGCTGAATTTAGGGAGTTAGGAGTTGAACTAAAAAGTAGGACCTCAAAGATAGTAATCTCAGGATTGCTACCAGTGCCACGTGATAGTCAGAGTAGGAATGACAGGATAGCTAGGATGAATACGTGGCTTGAGAGATGGTGCAAGAGGGAGGGTTTCAAATTCCTGGGACATTGGGACCGGTTCTGGGGGAGGTGGGACTTGTACAAATCGGACGGTCTGCATCTGAGTGGGACCGGAACCAATGTTCTCGGGGGTGTGTTTGCTAGTGCAGTTGGGGAGGGTTTAAACTAATGTGGCAGGGGGATGGGAACCGATGTAGGAAGTCAGTGGGGACGGAAAGGCAGGAAGGGAGAGTGTGTAAAGCATGACCAGAGAAAGCAGGGCAGAGAGCAAGGAAAGTCTACATTAAACTGCATTTATTTCAATGCAAGGGGCCTGACGGGCAAAGCGGATGAACTCAGGGCATGGATGGGCACATGGGACTGGGATATTATAGCTATGACTGAAACATGGCTAAGGGAGGGGCAGGACTGGCAGCTCAATGTTCCGGGGTACAGATGCTATAGAAAGGATAGAACAGGAGGTAAGAGAGGAGGGGGAGTGGCGTTTTTGATTAGGGAGAACAGCACGGCAGTACTTAGAGGGGATATATCCGAGGGTTCGCCCACTGAGTCTATATGGGTGGAACTGAAAAATAAGAAGGGAGAGATCACCTTGATAGGACTGTACTACAGGCCCCCAAATAGTCAGTGGGAAATTGAGGAGCAAATATGTCAGGAGATTACAGATAGCTGCAAGAAAAATAGGGTGGTAATAGTAGGGGACTTTAACTTTCCCAACATTGACTGGGACAGCCATAGCATTAGGGGCTTGGATGGAGGGAAATTTGTTGAATGTATTCAGGAGGAATTTCTCATTCAGTATGTGGATGGACCGACTAGAGAGGGGCAAAACTTGACCTCGTCTTGGCAAATAAGGAAGGGCAAGTGACAGAAGTGTTAGTGAGGGATCACTTTGGGACAAGTGACCATAACTCCATTAGTTTTAAGATAGCTATGGAGGATGATAGGTCTGGCCCAAGAGTTAAAATTCTTAATTGGGGCAAGGCCAATTTTGATGGTATCAGGCAGGAACTTTCAGAGGTAGATTGGGGAGACTGTTGGCAGGCAAAGGGACGGCTGGTAAATGGGAGGCTTTTAAAAATGTGTTAACCAGGGTTCAGGGTAAGCACATTCCCCTTAGAGTGAAGGGCAAGGCTGGTAGAAGTAGGGAACCCTGGATGACTCGAGATATTGAGACTCTGGTCAAAAAGAAGGAGGCATATGACATACATAAACAACTGGGATCAAGTGGATTCCTTAAAGAGTATAGAGATTGTCGAAATAGAGTTAAGAGGGAAATCAGGAGGGCAAAAAGGGGACATGAAATTGCTTTGGCAAATAATGCAAAGGAGAATCCAAAGAGCTTCTACAGATACATAAAGGGAAAAAGAGTAACTAGGGACAGAATAGGGCCTATTAAGGATCAACAAGGACAGCCACAAGAGTTGGGTGAGATCCTGAATGAATATTTCTCATCGGTATTCACGGTGGAGAAAGGCATGGATGTTAGGAAACTAAGGGAAATAAATAGTGATGTCTTGAGAAGTGTGCATATTACAGAGGAGGAGGTGCTGGAAGTCTTAAAGCGCATCAAGGTAGATAAATCCCCGGGACCTGATGAAATGTATCCCAGGATGTTGTGGGAAGCTAGGGAGGAAATTGCGGGTCCCCTAACAGAGATATTTGAATCATCGGCAGCCACAGGTGAGGTGCCTGAAGATTGGAGAGTATCGAATGTTGTGCCCTTGTTTAAGAAGGGCAGCAGGGAAAAGCCTGGGAACTACAGACCGGTGAGCCTAACGTCTGTAGTAGGTAAGTTGCTAGAAGGTATTCTGAGAGACAGGATCTACAAGCATTTAGAGAGGCAAGGACTGATTCGGGGCAGTCAGCATGGCTTTGTGCGTGGAAAATCATGTCTCACAAATTTGATTGAGTTTTTTGAGGGGGTGACCAAGAAGGTAGATGAGGGCAGTGCAGTAGACGTTGTCTACATGGACTTTAGCAAAGCCTTTGACAAGGTACCGCATGGTAGGTTGTTGCAGAAGGTTAAAGCTCACGGGATCCAGGGTGAGGTTGCCAATTGGATTCAAAATTGGCTGGACGACAGAAGGCAGAGGGTGGTTGTAGAGGGTTGTTTTTCAAACTGGAGGCCTGTGACCAGTGGTGTGCCTCAGGGATCGGTGCTGGGTCCACTGTTATTTGTGATTTATATTAATGATTTGGATGAGAATTTAGGAGGCATGGTTAGTAAGTTTGCAGATGACACCAAGATTGGTGGCACAGTGGATAGTGAAGAAGGTTATCTAGGATTGCAACGGGATCTTGATCAATTAGGCCAGTGGGCCGACGAATGGCAGATGGAGTTTAATTTAGATAAATGTGAGGTGATGCATTTTGGCAGATCAAATCAGGCCAGGACCTACTCAGTTAATGGTATGGTGTTGGGGAGAGTTATAGAACAAAGAGATCTAGGAGTACAGGTTCATAGCTCCTTGAAGGTGGAGTCGCAGGTGGACAGGGTGGTGAAGAAGTCATTCGGCATGCTTGGTTTCATTGGTCAGAACATTGAATGCAGGAGTTGGGACGTCTTGTTGAAGTTGTACAAGACATTGGTACGGCCACACTTGGAATACTGTGTGCAGTTGTGGTCACCCTATTATACAAAGGATATTATTAAACTAGAAAGAGTGCAGAAAAGATTTACTAGGATGTTACCGGGACTTGATGGTTTGAGTTATAAGGAGAGGCTGGATAGACTGGGACTTTTTTCCCTGGAGCGTAGGAGGCTTAGGGGTGATCTTATAGAGGTCTATAAAATAATGAGGGGCATAGATAAGGTAGATAGTCAACATCTTTTCCCAAAGGTAGGGGAGTCTAAAACTTGAGGGCATAGGTTTAAGGTGAGAGGGGAGAGATTCAGAAGGGCCCAGAGGGGCAATTTCTTCACTCAGAGGGTAGTGAGTGTCTCGAATGTGCTGCCAGAGGTAGTAGTAGAGGCGGGTACAGTTGTGTCTTTTAAAAAGCATTTAGATAGTTACATGGGTAAGATGGGTATAGAGGGTTATGGGCCAAGTGCGGGCAACTGGGACTAGCTTAATGGTAAAAACTGGGCGGCATGGACTGGTTGGGCCGAAGGGTCTGTTTCCATGCTGTAAACTTCTATGATTCTATGTTGGAGTAGCATTATTTACACTGCCTAAAAGGTTAATAAGTTAATTCTTGTCTGATTTTTTAAATTTGATTTTATAGTGTCTCCAACATCTAGATGCCTCTGTTCTGGGAGATCTAGTTCCAAAGTTGTGTGAACTGCTGAAGAGTGGAGTAGGACTTGGAACCAAAGTGAGTCATAAAATACCACAAAGGACTTATGCAACCGATGGGTTTTTAGAAATTCATTCATGGTTTTGTCTGTCACTGGCAAGGCCAGCATTTATTGCCCATCTCTAATTGCCCTTCAACTGAGTGGCTGAGGCCATTTCAGGGGCCATTTAAGAGTCAACCACACTGCTATGGGTCTGAAGTCACATATAGGCCAGGCCAAGTAAGGGAGGCAGATTTCCATCCCGGTATGTCTTTAGTGAACCAAATGGGACTTTATGACAATCGACAGTGGTTTCATGGCCGTCGTCAGACTTTTAATCCCAGGTTTGTAATGAATTCAAGTTTCACCATCTGCCATGGTGGGCTTCGAACGCGGGTCCCCAGAGCAGTACCCTGGATCTCTGGATTACTGATCCAGTGGCAATATCACTAGTCCAGTGACAATACCACTGTGCCATCGCACTTGTATGTTAATGGTAAACTCTCACTTTTGCACCATTGGAAGTTTCTCTTTCATAAACTAATATGGACTGCTCAGAAACAGCCAACCTGTTATTTAATGATCCACGATGTATGGGTTGTGGGGTATAGTGCCCTTAATTGCCCTTTGTGATAGGCCCATCAGCATTGTAACTGTGAATGTTTTTTTTATGTTATTGATTTACAGGATGTGGGCGTCGCTGGTTAGACCAGCATTTATTGCCCATCCCTAGTTGCCCTTCAGAAGGTGGAGGTGAGCTGCCTTCTTGAAACCGCTGCAGTCCCTGAGTCTGCACCGACTCACTTAAGCCCTCACTTCCACCCTATCCCCGTAACCCAATAACCCCTCCTACCCTTTTTGGACACTAAGGGCAATTTAACATGGCCAATCCACCTAACCTGCGCGTCTTTGGACTGTGGGAGGAAACCGGAGTACCCGGAGGAAACCCACGCAGACACGGGGAGGACGTGCAGACTCCGCACAGACCGTGTGACCCAGCGGGGAATCGTACCTGGGACCCTGGCGCTGTGAAGCCACAGTGCTACCCACTTGTGCTGCCGTACTCCCCTAGACAAGTGGAGAGTATTACATTACAGTCCTGATTTGTGCCTTGTATTTAGTGGACAGGCTTTGGTGGGTCAGGATGTGAGTTACTCGTCGTAGGATTCCTAGCCTTTGACTTGCTCAGGTAGCCACAGTATTAATGTGGTTAGTCCAGTTCAATTTCTGATCAATGGTAACTCCCAGCATGTTGATTGTGAGGGATTCAGCGATGGTAATGCCATTGAATGTCAAGGGGCGATGGTTAGATCCTCTCTTGTAGGAGATGGTCCTACAAGATTGGCACTTGTGTGGCACGAATGTAACTTGTCAGCCGAAGCCTGGATATTGTCCAGGTCTTGCTGCATTTGGACAGGGACTGCTTCATTATCTGGGGAGTCACGAATAGTGCTGAACATTGCGCAGTCATCCGCAAACACCCCCACTTCTGACCTTATGATGGAAGGGAGGTCATTGATGACGCAGCTGAAGATGGTTGGGCCGAGGACACTACCCTGAGGAACTCCTGCAATGATGTCCTGGAGCTGAGATAATTGACCTCCAACCACCACAACCATCTTCCTTTGTGCCAAGTATGACTACAACCAGCGGAGAGTTTTCCCCCTGATTCCCATTGACTCCAGAAATGGTGAATAATTTACCTAATAATTTAATGTGTTAATCCCCTTTGGTTTCTGAGAGTAAATCTTGCCACTCTGTGTGAAACCAAATCATCGACCAGCTTCTATCTTTAATTTGGATCGTAGGATCACATAGGACCTTTGTGCCTGTGCAGACTCTCTGTAAGATCTACTCAGCCATTCCCACTCTCTGCTTTTTCTCCATATCCTCGCAATTCTTTCCTCTTCAGATAATTATCCAATTCCCTTTTGAAACCACAGCTGAACATGTCTCCTTCACGCTGACCGGCAGTGCAATGCAGAGCGCTGTGTAAAAAAAAGTTTATACACCTGCTATCATTGCTCCTTTTGTCATTCACCTTAAGTCGGAGTCCTCTTTTTCTCAACTCGCTTGCCAATGGACAAAGGCTTCTCATCTACTCTGTCTAGACCCCTCTTGATTTTGAGCACCTCTATCAAATCTCCTCTCGTCCTTCTCTGAAGAGAACAGCCTCGTCTTCTCCAATCTCTCCTCGTAACTGAAGTCTCATCCCCAAAACCATTCGTGGAAATCTTTTCTATTCAATCTCCAATGTATTCACATCCTTCCTCAAGGATGCGCAGAGTTGGGCAGAGTACAGCAATTCTTGGTCTCTGGTGCATTGGCTGGTTTTAGTTGGCTTGATGTTGGTAGGAGCTCTGCAGTTGACTCCAGTATCCTCATAGTTCAGGAATTTGTGCTGGGAAAAACACATGGAATAAGATATTGCAATTCTTCTTTTTTCCCCTCCACCCTCCACAAATGATGTCACATTTTTCCAACGCCATAAGGTCCACACCATTAAATGAAGAATGCTCACATGAGTTAGATATTGGAGAATCATAAGCACTTAACAGAAGTTAACATCTTCAGCTTGAGACAGTGAGGAGCGTGAGAGAAATATTATTGATAACTTGCTGAATTAATTTGCCTACTTCCAAAAATAACTTTGAAACTGTTGCTTTGGTATTGTGATTATATCCCTATGGTGTTCTTCAATGTCATTGTTTAGTTAATTAAAACCATCATTGTATCACCATTGAAGCTCATCAAAATGCAAATCCCACTGGTTAATATGCTGCTCTAATTTACAGGGAGGCTGTGCCCATGTGGTAGTTTTTTTGACAACCAAATGTTCACAAGATTTAAATTCTTATGCAGGTTAGTATGCGGACTAATTACTGTTTGAAACTCTTTATTTTATTTCCGGGGGGGGGGGGGGGGGGAGACAGCTGTAGAAAGCCTATTGTCACACTCAGTTTAACTGTGATACCCGTTTTCCATCTTAAATTCGAAAAAGCAGAGATTCCATTCAGTCCATTGTGTGTCTGCCAATTATTTGGAAGAGTCGTCCAATTAATAATAAATAATAAGAATCTTTGTTATCACAGGTAGGCTGACATTAACATTGAAATGACGTTACTGTAAAAATCCCCTCGTCGCCACATTCCGGCACCTGTTCGGGTACACAGAGGGAGAATTAAGAATGTCCAATGAACCTGACAGCACGTCTTTCGGGACTTGTGGGAGGAAACCGGAGCACCCGGAGGAAACCCACGCAGACACGGGGAGAACGTGCAGACTCCACACAGACAGTGACCCAAGCCGGGAATCGAAAGTGGGACCCTGGAGCTGTGAAGCAACAGTGCTACCGGGCTGCCCCCTGAACTTTTCCCCCATTGTCCCTCCAAAGCTTTTCCCTTCAAGTTTTCTCTTTTTAAAATAAATTTAGAGTACCCAGTTATTTTCTTTTCCAATTAAGGAGCAATTTAGCGTGGCCAATCCACCTATCCTGCACATCTTTGGGTTGTGGGGATGAAACGCACGCAGACACGGGGAGAATGTGCAATCTCCGCACGGACTTGGACCTGGATCGAACCCGGGTCCTCGGCGCCGTGAGGCAGCAGTGCTAACCACTGCCCATTATCTAATTCTCTTTTTTTTTTAGTATATAAATTTAGAGTACCCAATTTTTTTTCCCAATTGAGGGGCAATTTAGTGTGGCCAATCCATCTGACCAGCAGATTTTTGGGTTGTGGGGGTGAAACCCACGCAGACATGGGGAGAATGTGCAAATTCCACATGGACAGTGATCCAGGGCCGGGATTCGAACCGCGCCCTCAGCGCCGCAGTCCCAGTGCTAACCACTGCGCCAAGTGCCTCACCTCAATTCCCTTTTTAAAGTTTCTATTGAATTTGTTTTCCCCAGGCAGTGAATTCCAAATTCTATATAGATGTCATTCTAAAGTCAACTGACTGCATTTGCTGCTATTATAAGTTGAAAACAAACCGTTACAGCAGTGAGAACGGAAGTTCGGCCGATACATCGGGTCAAAACTGTTGATTGAAACGGGAAATCATTGGCATTGTCTGATTCTGCTGTAACATTGTTCTCTCTTATTGATGGCAGGTAAATTGATGAGTGCCCTCCTGTCTGGGTTAAATGATCGTAGCAGTGTCATACGAAAAGCGTACGCAGTGGCATTGGGCCATTTGGTTCGGGTGAGTGCCTTTATCTGTATTTCAGGTGTTATGTGACTTGAGGTATGACGTGAGGGATAGGAAGAGATTTGGGTTTGTCACAGGATAAATCTTTGCACTGTAAAAGGCGAGGTCACAACGCTTGGGTATCTTTGGAATTTGTTATCAGCAAGTGGCAATTCTGGAAGTTGTTGCATCTGAGAGATGCAGACTAAAGTTCCTTTTCCTTTGCCTCAAAACGTACCTTAACTGCTTGTTTCAAAGCCTCATTGTAGCCGTGCGACTTTCGTTTCTCCCTTTTCCGAAACCAGCTTCCCCGAAGTCTCGATGAGAATCCCAGTTAAGGCTAAATTGGGTCATCTCATTCAGAGGGACTGTGCTGGATTTGTACCGAGGTCTCCGAGCCAAATTCAGGGTGGCTTTCATTGCCGCACCTTACTTTTCTCCTAAATGGTGATTCTTAATTGGAATGTAAGAAATAGGAGTAGGAGTGGGTCATTCAGCCCTTTGAACCCCCCTCCCCCATCTTCTTAACTCTTACTCCCTTGCTATTCTGAAGTTAAAAGCAAATTGCTGCGGATGCTGGAATCTGAAGCAAAAACAGAAAATACTGGACAATCACAACAGGTCTGACAGCATCTGTGGAGAGAAAAGGGAGCTAACATTTTGAGTCTGGATGCCTCTTTGTCAAAGCTAGAGTGAACGGGAAATCGGGTCAGATTTATACTGTTGTGGGGGGGGGGGGGGGGTGGCGGTGGTGGATGGGGCTGGATAGGGGGCCAGGGATAGGTAGAGATTGACAAAGATGCCAAGGACAGAAAGACAAAAGGAATGTAAATGGAGGAGATTAATGATGTGGAGATGCCGGCGTTGGACTGGGATGGGCACAATAAGAAGTCACAACACCAGGTTATAGTCCAACAGGTTTGTTTGGAATCACTAGCTTTCGGAGCGCAGCTCCTTCCTCAGTGTGACTCACCTGATGAAGGAGCTGCGCTCCGAAAGCTAGTGATTCCAAATCAACCTGTTGGACTTTAACCTGGTGTTGGACGACTTCTTACGGAGGGGATTAAGGCTTAAGAAGGGTGCTGATAGTGGCACATAAAGAGATTAGAATGCATGTTGATTAGCCATTGTTTATTGTTAAACTTTCTTTACTGTTATGTTTGTTCTGTAAGGGGGGAAAATTTTGATCGAAAAAATTTCAATAAAACATTTTTTTTTTTTTAAAGAGATTAGAATGTGTTAATGGCAGAACAAAGGTGAGCAGTGTGTCAAAGGGCAACTAGGAACAGGGAACAGAACCCAAGTGGGATTGGGGGAGGGGTGGGGGACAATGGTGAGGGAAAAACAGATCAATGGAAGAAATGAAAATAAATTGATGGAAGTAAAAATGGGGTGAAGATGGAAGGGGAGAGTTCACAGTCTGAAGTTGTTGAACGCAATGTTAAGTCCGGAAGGCTGTAACGTGCCTAATCGGAAGATGAGGTGCTGTTCCTCCACTTTGTGTTGGGCTTCACTGGAACATTGCAGCAGGCCAAGGACGGACATGTGGACGTGAGAGCAGGACGGTGAGTTGAAATGGCAGCGACAGGAAGGTCTGGGTCCTGCTTGCAGACAGACAGAAGGTGCTCTGCAAAGTGGTCACCCAGCCTACGTTTAGTGTCTCCAGTGTAGAATAGACCGCATTTGGAGCAGCAAATGCAATAGACCAGATTGAAGGAGGTGTACATGAAGCTCTGCCTCACCTGAAAAGACTGCTTAGGCCCTGGGATGGTGAGCAGGGAGGAGGTTAAAGGGACAGGTGTTACACCTGCTGCAGTTGCATGGCAAGGTGCTGTGGGAAGAGGGTGGGATGTTGGGGTGATGGAGGAGTGGATCAGGGTATCCCGGAGGGAACAGTCCCTGTGTAATACTGGCAGGGGGAGTGAGGGGAAGATGTGTTTTGTGGTTGCATCATACTGGAGTTGTCATAATTGATCTAAAGTTAGTTTGTATGTTGACAGCATTTATATTTCACAAGAGCAATGGTCACGGTAGAATGAATGTATAGTGAGAAAGATAGTACAAATACTGTACAATACGCATGCTACATCATGCAGAATTAAAATCAGTTGAGAGAGAAGGGGATCTTGACATTGTTGTTCTGAGCTCTCTAGGTTTAACAGGTCTGAGTCATTCAGAAAGGCTTAAAAGACGTTCATCTTAGAAATATTTTGGGGCTAATTTGATAATGGTGTGCAAATATGTTAACGGATTTCATTGTATTCCTGGTGACCAGTTCAGCTGCCAAATGTGTATGACTAATGGTGGCAAACAATGGTTTACTTACCAAAGCAAACAGGGCTTTAGGTTGCATAAATGGAACTATCACATTTGAAAAGCACAGCATCTTGTCTATATACAAGAGCCAGTTAATCACATTTGGAAAACTGTATCCAGTACCGGCCCCCTCCTATGTTGGATGATCTGGAAGCAAGTCCAAAAAAATTATCCCTTTGGATTCAATCCAATTTAAAAGATCTGAGCCATTCGGAAGGCTTAAAAGAATTCTATTCCCTTTAGAAATCCATTTAGAATTTGGAATGATTTAATAACAGTGTGCAAATATGTTGAAGGATTTGATTGTTTTCCTCATGACGAGCTCAGTGGGTGTAGGAAGGCCAGAGATCATACATATAAACAGCAGAAGGAAAAGACAGTCATGCAGGCATTCTGCGTACATGGACCAGTTGCTGGCTGGAACTGTAGATAAGTTACAAGGTGTGTGTACATTGGCCTGTGTGTTCCGATGTGTAGACAGGTTTTGGTTGCCTGTGACGGATTTTACCAGATTGTATCTTTTGGTGCCTTGATTGGCCTTGGCCTCTTCCAAGAGATCGTAGGACTGATGATGACAGGTGGGTGGAAATGCTTGTGGGGAAGGTGTGGTGGATATGCTTGTGGGGAAGGTGTGGTGGATATGCTTGTGGGGAAGGTGTGGTGGATATGCTTGTGGGAAAGGTGTGGTGGATATGCTTGTGGGGAAGGTGTGGTGGATATGCTTGTGGGGGAGGTGTGGTGGATATGCTTGTGGGGTAGGTGTGATGGATATGCTTGTGGGGAAGGTATGGTGGATATTCTTGTGGGGCGGATGTGGTGGATATGCTTGTGGGGAGGGTGTGGTGGATATGCTTGTGGGGAAGGTGTGGATATGCTTGTGGGGAGGGTGTGGTGGATATGCTTGTGGGGTAGGTGTGATGGATATGCTTGTGCGGAAGGTGTGGTGGATATTCTTGTGGGGAGGATGTGGTGGATATGCCTGTGGGGAAGGTGTGGTGGATATGCTTGTGGGGAAGGTGTGATGGATATGCTTGTGGGGAAGTTGTGGTGGATATGCTAGTGGGGAAGGTGAGGTGGATATGCTTGTGGGGAAGGTGTGGTGGATATGCTTGTGGGGGAGGTGTGGTGGATATGCTTGTGGGGTAGGTGTGATGGATATGCTTGTGGGGGAGGTGTGGTGGATATGCTTGTGGGGAAGGTGTGGATATGCTTGTGGGGTAGGTGTGGATATGGTTGTGGGGAAGGTGTGGATATGCTTGTGGGGAAGGTGTGGATATGCTTGTGGGGAAGGTGTGGATATGCTTGTGGGGAAGGTGTGGATATGCTTGTGGGGAAAGTGTAGTGGATATGCTTGTGGGGAAGGTGTGGTGGATATGCTTGTGGGGAAGGTGTGGTGGAAATGCTTGTGGGGTAGGTGTGGATATGCTTGTGGGGAAGGTGTGGTGGAGATGCTTGTGGGGAAGGTGTGGTGAATATGCTTGTGGGGTAGGTGTGGATATGCTTGTGGGGAAGGTGTGGTGGATATGCTTGTGGGGAAGGTGTGGTGGATATGCTTGTGGGGAAGGTGTGGTGGATATGCTTGTGGGGAAGGTGTGGATATGCTTGTGGGGTAGGTGTGGATATGGTTGTGGGGAAGGTGTGGTGGAGATGCTTGGGGAAGGTGTGGTGGATATACTTGTGGGGAAGGTGTGGATATGCTTGTGGGGTAGGTGTGGATATGCTTGTGGGGAAGGTGAGGTGGATATGCTTGTGGGGAAGGTGTGATTGATATGCTTGTGGGGATGGTGTGGTGGATATGCTTGTGGGGAACGTGTGGTGGATATGCTTGTGGGGAAGATGTGGATATGCTTGTGGGGAAGGTGTGGTGGATACGCTTGTGTAGAAGGTGTGTGGATATGCTTGTGGGGAAGGTGTGGATATGCTTGTGGGGAGGGTGTGGTGGATATGCTTGTGGGGGAAGGTGTGGTGGATATGCTTGTGGGGAAGGTGTGGTGGATATGCTTGTGGGGGAAGGTGTGGATATGCTTGTGGGGAAGGTGTGGTGGATATGCTTGTGGGGAAGGTAGTCTCATCGTGGCACACTAGGCATTCTCTGGGGCAGGCTGAATGAACCAACTTGTCTTTTCCTCCCTGTCAGTTGTGCGAGTTTGTATTTCTTGAATCTTGTAATAATCCAAAACGTAACTATTATCTTACAGACAGCACGGACCAGTAGCAGTGAAAAGTTGTTTCAGAAACTCAGCACTTGGTATCTCGAAAAAGATGGTAAATATTTTTTTAATTTATTCTTTGATGGGATACGGGCATCACTGGCAAGGCCAGCATTTATTGCTGATCCCGAATTGTCCTCGAACTGAAAGATTTGCCAGACCATTTCAGAGGGCAGTCAGGAATCAACCACAATATATCAGTGTATCAAAATCTGGATGTCCTATCACCTGCTGGTATTCTTCATGGAGATTCCGATGGAAATTATGTCCATGTTCAGCTACATTGACTATAAGATGATGGAGCAGAAATAGGCCATTCGGCCCATCAAGTCTGCACCACCATTCAGTGAGATCATGTATGATATAATCCTCAGCTCCACTTTCCCGCCTTATCCCCATAACACTTGATTCCTTTACTGATTAAAAATCTGTCAATTTCTGTCTTGAACATACTTGGTAATAACACCTGTTGCCAGCAAGTTGCGCTCTTTTAGGAGTATTCCATTTTAAGTCCTTCGTCATTTAGACCATTGACCATAAGATATAGGACCAGAATTAGGCCATTCGGCCCATCAAGCCTGCTCTGCCATTCTATCATGGCTGATACGTTTCTCATCCCCAGTTTCCTGCGTTCACCCTGTAACCCCTGATCCCTGTATTTGTCAGGTTTTTCAGTCATAAATACTGATGGCACCAATTTGGGGGCGAGGGTGCAATTTAGGTTAATAGGAAGACCTATTTAGGTTAATTGAAAGAAGATACAAAGAACTTGATGAATAGACATGTATGTGGCAAATTAACTTTAATGTCAATAACCGTGAGAGTACATCTTGCTGTGACGAATAAGGAGGACGCATTATCCTTGGGCAGTAAATGTCCAAATGGGGAAGAGCAAAGATAGAGCTGGGGGTGCAGATTCACAAATCGCCAGAAGTGGACTGTAAAAGGTATCGCATTTTTGCAAAGTGCTGAAGAAGGATAGAGATTTAAAAGGAGCCTCACAGGTAGAATGAAAACACAGAAAGGATAAGCATGGAAGGCAATATGAGGAACGAATCTGAAGAAATATTAAAGTGAACATTGAAGTTTACACAACGAGATCATGACAAATGGTTAAAGGTGAGCTTGAAAACTGGAGAGAAAAAGCATTTAGTTGTTATGACCAGAAATTAACGAAGATACTGAAGTACTTCCTATCAATCTTTATATTTTAACGCATTGGCGAGGAGGTAAAACTTGAATTGGTTTAACTCCTTTTAAAGGCTAAATGAAAAGCCATTATAATAAATAAAATGAAAATATAATCTCAGCTTCAGAACTTGAACATAAAGATGACATGTAATTCTATCTATGTAATTCTGCGTGCAAAATGGGTCAGCAGCAGCTGACTAAGGCTTTGTCGCTTTCACTCATTTTATGGTTGACCTTCATCGTTAGCATCTGCTGAAACCAGTGAAGCACGCCTTAGCAACAGGATGGTTGCTAGTTGGAGCTAAGCTGAAAAGAGCAGTCGGTTTTTTAAAAAACACAAGAATGGACTTGGGCAAAAGAACTTGTAGCTATGATGCACAATGTAATGGAGAGAGTTGATAAGGTGGTGCAGTTGATGTGTATATAGACTTTGAAAAGGCATTTTATGAAGTACCGCATCATAGACTTGTTTCAAAGCTTTAACAATTTAATGCAGCAAAGTGTTGCATTTTGGTAGAAAGAATGAGACGAGGATGTGTAATGTTACAATTGTAAAGAGGATACAAGAACAGGGTTGTGAGCCGGGGGTGTACGTACACAAGTCTCTAATGGTGCCAGGACAAATTGGGGGGGGGGAGAGTATTTTTTTAAAAACATACCAGATCCTTGGCTTTAAATCAGAGACATAGAGTGCGAAAGCAAGGATGTTAGCGAAACCTTGTAAATCACTGTTTAGGTGCCAAACATGAGTTTTGTACCCAATTCTAGACACCACACTTTAGCAAGGATATCATGCCCTTGGAGACGATTTACTAAGGATGCAAACTTCAGTCACGGAGAACTGGGATCATTCTGCTTACAGCAGCAAAGGTTAAGGAAAGAGTTAATAGAGGTGTTCAAAATCAAGAAGGGTTTTGATAAGAGTAAATAAGGACAGATTGTTTCCATTGGCTGAAGAGTCAGTAACCAGGTTTATGGAAGTGGAAAAAGAATCAAATCAGATGAGGAAAAATATTGACTTATGATCTGGACGAAGTGGCGGAAATTGATTTTTGAGTTACTTTTCAAAGGAAATTGGATAAATGCAGAAGCCTTCCCTATGCAAAGCTATGGGGAAAGAGCAGGCAAGCTGGACAAATTGGACAGCTCTTTCAAAAGAGCTAACCCAAAATGAGCTGAATTACCTCCTGCTTGTGCTTGTCTTTCTGTGTGGAGTTAGCCATTATATACCAGCACATTTCTGTTAATTCTTCAACAGCCCGGTACCTAAAACAAGATGCAGTTTGAAAATGAAAACTGTTGCCAGACACAGAAATGGATACAGTGATTATGAAGCAGCACCTGTATCTTGCTGCAATTTGTAAGAGTGCGTTATTGATTTTTAAACTAGATAAACTCTATGGTCTGTTTAACTGATTTGAGGAATCGGCCTATTTTGTGCCTTTTCAGAGCAAGTCTATCGATCGGCATGTGCACTGACAGTACATGCTATCGCGCGTCACAGCCCTGATGTCATCAAACACCATGCAGCGGTGGCCTTGCCCCTTGCTTTTCTTGGAATGCATGAAATCCCAGATGAAGATAAAGGAGAAACCAGTGAATCTGACCTCTGGACTGAAGTATGGCAAGAGAACGTACCTGGTAGGTAAAACTTACTTGTACAAATTTAAACCTGTTCAATGTACAGTATTTCCTTTTTAACACCATATTTAAAAGGTGGACCAAGCTCAGTAACGTTTTTTGAAATTAGAGTATCCAATTCATTTTTTTCCAATTAAGGGGCAATTTAGCGTGGCCAATCCACCTACCCTGCACATCTATGGGTTGTGGGGGCGAAACCCACGCAGACACGGGGAGAATGTGCAAACTCCGCACGGTCAGTGACCAAGGGCCGGGATCGAACCTGGGACCTCGGCGCCGTGAGGCAGCAGTGCTAAGCTCAGTACCTTGACTGATTTCTGGAATTGAGATCAGTGAACCATGCCAGAGTGTTTTCCTCCCACCATAAAATTGATTTAACTTCCCTTAAGTAGAATTCATATCTCTTGCTGTATTCATACTTGCAAGGTTCTGATCCTGTGTGAATTCAATTCTGATTTAAATTTGTTTTGCATTCACTGTGCAGGAAGTCATAATTTAAGAACGTTAGAAATAGGAGCAAAAGCTATGTAAATATACCATCTTGCCTTGTATATATCTTGCTCAGGGAGAATTTGCGTTATTTTGTTACGCGGGGGGGGGTTATTGTTTGTAAGGGGAAAAAATTGTGTTGTTAAAAAACCTTAATAAAATGTTTTAAAAAAAGAAATAGGAGCAAGATTGGACCACATAGCCCGTCGAGCCTTTCAATACGATCATCGCTGATATTGGGCTTCAGTTCCATTTTCCTGCCCAGTCCCCATAACCCTTAATTTCCCGAGAGACCAAAAACCTTTCCAACCCAGACTTAAATGTATTCCCAACACTCTGGGATCAAGAATTCCAAAGATCCACAACCCTTTGAGTGAATACCCTTCTCCTCATCTCAGTCCTAAATAATCAGCCCCATATCCCGAGACTGTGTATCCCGTGTTTTAGTTTCCCCGACCAGCGGAAACAATCTCTCTGTGTCCACCCTGTCGAGCTCCTTCAGAATTTTGTCTGTTTCATTGAGATCACCTCTCATTCTTCTAAACCCCCAGAGAATATAAGCCCAGTTTACTCAGCTTCTCATCCTAGGACAACGCCCTCATTTCCGGGACCAGTCTAGTGAACCTTCGCTGTACCACCTCCAGTACAAGTATATCCTTTCTTAAATGTGCGGACCAAAACTGCACACAGTCTCACCAAAACCCTGTACAATTGTAGAAAGACTTCGTATTCCTGTGCTCCAGTCCTCCTTTTAATTAAAGCCAACATGCAATTTGCCTTCCCCATTGCTTGCTGTCCCTGCATGCTAACTTTCTGCATTCATTCAGGCACACCCAAGTTTCTCTGAACATCAACACTTACAAGTTCCGCTCCTTTTAAGAAATAGTCTGCTTTTTTATTCTTACTACCAGAGTGAGTAACTTCACGCTGACTTCCCTATACTTTACTTCCATGATGTTGCCCGCTCATTTAACCTGTCTATCTCTTTGCAGCCTCTGTGTCCTCCCCAAAGCTCACCTTCCCACCTAGCTCGATATCATTATCAAACCCAGGCACGTTCCTCTCTGGCTCTTCATCTAAGTCACTAATGTAGATTGTGAATAGCTGAGGTCCCAGCATTGATCCTTGCGCACTCCACTATTCACTGCCTGCCAACTTGAAAATTCCCCGTTTATGCCCACCCTCAACTTGTGGAAGGACTAAAAATATTTGTTAGTTTCTTTTCAAGCTTTACATCTCGAACAAAAAAGGGCAGCTCACTAAAAAGAGAACAGTGGATACTCTGCAGTTATTAGCAAGATCATGACTCTGTTCCTTCATGTGATGTCTCAAACTGCAAGTGTTAAAGTTAAACATGGTGCGGCCATTGACTGAATCCACAAGTTTGATTACTACCTGATCCTTTGTGTTTATTATCGGATGCAACGACTTCATCCCCCGTGAGATATTGCTCATTGGAAAATCAGCATATGTTTCTCCCCATTCTCTAATTCACTTTCCTTCTCTCATTCAATGTCTTTTCTCACATTCTGCAAATTACTCCTTTCAGCTGTAATTCTCTCGTGTTGATATGCCTCTTTTGGTTACTCTATTTCTGTCCATGTCTTTCTGTATCTTCCTCTCCCTCATCCCCTCCCTCCTTCTGTCCCTCTCTCCCTCCTTCCAGTCCAGGTGGGAGGCAGTGAAGGAATTCTGGAACAAGCATGCTGATTCCAGGATCAGGCTGACACTGGCCAAATGTGTAAGGATGTGAATCGAATAGCATTTTGTTATTCATTGATGTGACATGGACAATGCTGAGATCAGCAATTATTGTGCATTCTCTTGAGGAGATGGTGGTGCGCTGCCTCCTTGAACCACTGTGGTCCACGTGGTGTCATTTCACCCACAGCGCTGTTAATAGGGGGATGGGCAGTTCCAGAGTTTTGACCCAGTGACCATGAAGGGCTCATGAAATAGTTCCAAGACTTGGAGGGAAACTTGTTCCCTTGGGTCTGCTGCAGGTGTTCTCCTGAGATGTGAGTTTGAAAGATGCTGGCAAAAGAAGCAAGTTGCTGAAGTGCATCGTCCAAATTGAGAGAGGAAATGTTTCTTGTTCAAGGGCCACTCGCACGCAGCCAAACTCAGTCGCGGCCACACTCGCAGAAAAATCAACTTCATTTCTTTCTTTTAAAGAGAGAGTACAAACATTCAACTCACTGATGCGATGGATGAGTTTACTTTTCATTAATGAGTAGCACAGCTTCTGGGCGGAATTCTCCCCCACGCCGGTGGGAGAATCGCCGGGGTGCCGCGCGAGTCCCGCCACGCCGCCCTGACATCCGCACGCGATTCTCCAACCCCCCGCCCCAAACCAGCGCCGCGAGAATCACGCCTGGCCGCTCGGTGAATCGCCGCTCGCCGTTTGCAAAAGGCCGAGCGGCCGTCCCAACACGACAGGTTCCCGCCGGCGCCGTCCACACCTGGTCACTGCCGGCGGGTACTCTTGGGGGGGGGCAGCCTGTAGGGTGGGGGAGAGGGGGGTTCCTGCACCGGGGGGGCCTCTGATGGGGTCTGGCCCGCGATGGGTGCCCACCGATGGGCGGGCCGGCCTCTCTAAAGGAGGACATCCTTTCCTCCGCCGCTTCGCAAGATCCATCTGCCATCTTCTTGTGGGGCGGCCTCGGGGAGGACGGCAACCGCGCATGCGCGGGTGATGTCATTTACGCGATGCCGGTCGCGTCATTGACACGGCGCCGCTTTTTGCGCGGCGCCAAGGCCCAGCGCACGTAAAATACGTGACGCCGTTCTTAGCCCCCCCCCCCTGGGGGCGGGAGAATAGGGAGCTGGGAGCGGGCTCCGACGCCGGAGTGAAACACTCCGATTTTCACTCCGGCGTCGGGACTTTGTCTCCATTTCGGAGAATCGCACCCTCTGTGTCTCAATCACTCCTAAAATTCAGCTCAACTTTTTACTTGCTTTCCTTTCCCATTCTCTTTGTCTGTTTCTCTTTCTCTCTCTTTTCCCACTCTGTCTCTCTCTCTATTTCCTTTCCCACTCTTTTTCTCTGGCTCCTTTCCCAATGTTTCTCCCCGCCCTAACCCCCCAAAACCAGCTCAGGCAGTGACTCAACAGCCCAAGGCTCTGGCTAACTCCCAGTCCGAGGCTGTACCTGGGTCTAGATCCAGGGCCTCTTGCTCAGTTTGCAGCGGCTCAGCATTGGGACACCAGTGGAGCTGAAAGGGGGAGGTGGGGTGAGCCGCCAATGGAGCTGGGTGTCCTGCCCCCAGCTACTCACTCTTCAGCACCCACTTGGCAGCTTCCGTCCCTGCCCTGCACTCCAGCTCCTGGATCTTGGGCCTCGCTCTCTCTCCATAACCTGGGCCTCTGGTGACCGTGGCCGAGGCTCAGACATCAGACCGTGGCAGCGGCTGGCCCAGAGTGCAGCATGAGGGGAGGTCAGGACCAATCTCCCACAGGCCGAATAAAGAAGTGCAATGGGCCAGATCTGGCCCCTCAGGTGGGGGTTCTCCATCCCTGTTATAAACGGTACACACTACTGCCGCTGAGCGTCGGTGGTGGAGGGAGTGAATGTTTATCCTGGTGGAATGGGCGCCAATCAAGCAGCACTACTTTGACTTGGATGGTTTCAAGCTTCTTGAGTGTTGTTGGAGCTGCACTCATCCAGTCAAGTGGGGAATATTCCATCGCACTCCTGATTTGTGCCTTCGAGATGGTGGACGGGCTTTGGGGAGTCAGGAGGGAAGTTACTTGCCACAGAATTCCCAGCCACTGACCTGCTCTTGTAGCACAGTATTTATGTGGTTAGTCCAGTTCAGCTTCTGGTCAATGGTAAAACCCAAGATGTTAATGATGACAGATTCAGTGATGGTAATCCTGTTGAATGTCAAGAGGAGATGTCTATACTCTCCTGTTAGAGCTTGTCATTGCCTGCCCTTGTGTGGCCTGAATGTTATTTGCTTATTTATCAGCCCAAGCCTGATTGTTGTCCAGGTCTTGCTGCATACAGGCAGTCACTGCTTCAGTATCTGAGAAGTTGCAAATCGAACTGAACGTTGTGCAGTCATCACTGAACATCCCCACTTCTGACATTTATGATGGAAGGAAGATCATTGATGAAGGAGCTTAAGGTGCTAGGACCTAGAACACTGCCCTGAAGAACTCCTGCAGCAATATCCATGACTGATATAATTGACCTCTAATAGCCGCAACTTTGTGGTAGATGTGACTCCAACCAGTGGGACGTTTTCCCCCGAATTCCTGCTGACTTCAATTATCCTCTGGCTCTTGGATGCCACACTTGGTGAAATGTTGTCTCGATGTCAAGGACCTCACCAGTGGAATTCACCTCATTTGTCTATTGTTTATAGCAAGGCTGTAATGAACCAACTGGTCCAAGCAGAATTCAAACTGGACATCATAACAAAGTGGTCACTGAGTAAGTGCTGCTTGATAGCACTGTTGATGATGCCTCCATCATATTGCTGTTGATTGAGGGTAGGGTAGACTGATGGGGTGATAATTGGCCAGATTAGATTTGTCCTGCCTTTTGTAGACGGGACATACTTGGGCAATTTTCCAGAATGTTGAGTAGGTGACAGCCTTTTGGCTGTACTTTAACAGCTTGGCTAGGGGCGAGCTTAGTTCTGGAGCACGAACCCTCAGCAGTGCAGACAAAATGTTGTCAGGCCTAAAGCTCAACCATTTGATAGGTAGAGTGAATCAAATTGGCTGGAGGCTGTCATCTGTGTTAGTGGCATCTCAGGAGGGAGGGAGGCCAAGAAGGATCATCCACTCAGCACTGAAGGTGGATACGAACACTCCAACCTTATCTTTCATACCGAGTCCCGCCATCATTGAGAATTTGTAAGGTGGGTTTACAGTGCTGTTTGCGCATGTGGTTTTGTTTAGTTTGAGCACCAGCCAGAGTTGGGGCAGACAGTAGCCATCCAGAAATATGTTGACGCAATTCTGCAACTCATCCGCTTCATTCTGGATCACAACGTCTTCACCTTCGACTACAAGTTCTTCATCCAGACGCACGGAACAGCCATGGGGACCAAATTCGCACCCCAATACGCCAACATCTTCATGCACAAGTTTGAACAGGACCTACTCACCGCACAGGACCTTCAACCGACGTTATACACCAGATACATCAATGACATTTTTTTCCTTTGGACCCACGGCGAAGAATCACTGAAACGACTACACGATGACATTAATAAGTTCCATCCAACCATCAGACTCACCATGGACTACTCTCCAAAATCAGTTGCATTCTTGGACACACTCGTCTCCATCAAGGATGGTCACCTCAGCACTTCGCTTTACCGCAAACCCACGGATAACCTCATGATGCTCCACTTCCCCAGCTTCCACCCTAAACACATTAAAGAAGCCATCCCCTATGGACAAGCGCTCAGTATACACAAGATCTGCTCAGACGAGGAGGAGCGTAACAGACATCTACAGACGTTGAAAGATGCCCTCGTACGAACGGGATATGGCACTCGACTCATCGGTCGACAGTTCCAACGCGCCACAGCGAAAAACCGCACCGACCTCCTCAGAAGACAAACATGGGACACAACCGACAGAATACCCTTCGTCGTCCAGTACTTCCCCGGAGCGGAGAAACTACGTCATCTTCTTCACAGCCTTCAACACGTCATTGATGACGATGAACATCTTGCCAAGGTCATCCCCACACCCCCACTACTTGCCTTCAAACAACCGCGCAACCTCAAACGAACCATTGTTTGCAGCAAACTACCCAGTCTTCAGAACAGTGACCACGACACCACACAACCCTGCCATGGCAATCTCTGCAAGACGTGCCAGATCATTGACATGGATACCACTATTACACGCGAGAACACCACCCACCAGGTACGTGGTACGTACTCGTGCGACTCGGCCAACGTTGTCTACCTCATACGCTGCAGGAAAGGATGTCCCGAAGCGTGGTACATTGGCGAGACCATGCAGACGCTGCGACAACGAATGAACGGACATCGCGCAACAATCACCAGGCAGGAATGTTCCCTTCCAGTCGGCGAACACTTCAGCAGTCAAGGGCATTCAGCCTCTGATCTCCGGGTAAGCGTTCTCCAAGGCGGCCTTCAGGACGCGCAACAACGCAGAATCGCCGAGCAGAAACTTATAGCCAAGTTCCGCACACATGAGTGCGGCCTCAACCGGGACCTGGAATTCATGTCACATTACATTCATCCCCCACCATCTGGCCTGCGAAATCCTACCAACTGTCCTGGCTTGATGCAATTCACACCTCTTTAACCTGGGGTTACCCCATCTCTGGATCTGTAAAGATTTAATCACCTGCTAATGCTCGCATTCCAAGCATTGTTTGGCATCTTTGAATTTGTCTATATATGTGTTTCTGGAACATACCTCTTCATTCACCTGAGGAAGGAGCAGCGCTCCGAAAGCTAGTGACATCAAAACAAACCTGTTGGACTTTAACCTGGTGTTGTAAGACTTCGTACTGTGCTCACCCTAGTCCAACGCCGGCATCTCCACATCAGAAATATGTTGACATCTTTGTAGGAATAATCAACTATGAGTTTATCTGCAGTTGACTGTCGGAACTAAAATGTGAATAACTGTATAAAATTATACTTGAGTGTAAATAAATAATCTCTTTTTTATTTACCCTTCTAAGCAATATATCCTATATTTGTAGACTGGGTGATCGCTTTGCTGAGCACCTTCGGTCTGTGCGCATTCAGGATCCTGACCTTCCTGTTGCTTGCCATTTTAACACAAGACCCTGCTCCCATGCCCACATGCCTGTCTTTAGTCTGCTGCAATGTTCCGGTGAAGCTCAACGCAAACTGGAGGAACAACATCTCATCGTCCGGTTAGGCAACATCTCATCTTCCGGCCTCAACATCGAATTCAACAACTTCAGCTGATTAGCTCTACCCCACCCCTTTGTTTTCATTCCATTTCATTTTTACTGTCTTTTGCCTTTTATTTCTTTCTTGTCTTTCTTTATATATATATATATATTCCCCCCCCTCTTCTTTCCCCCTATCTTATCCCCCCCCCCCCCTTTCCTTACTTTTTCTCTCCTTAGCTTCCCCCCTTTTTCTCATTTTACCTCTCCCCCACCCCTCACATCTACATCTGTCACAGCTTACCCTCTGATTTTAGTTTCTCTGCTGTTTGGCCCTACACACTTTTAATTCTCTCTGGGGACTGCCATTAGCACTCTTTCCCCTTGGTTTCTGTGGCAATTAGCTCTCTGTTCCCTTGGTTTCTGTGGCTATGACTCATCTTTCATTTCCTCAGCCTACAGTATAAATATCTCCCACTTTCTCTGCCTCTTAGCTTTGACAATGGGTCATCTGGACTCAAAACATTAGCTCTTTTCTCTCACAGATGCTACCAGACCTGCTGAGATTTTCCAGCATTTTCTCTTTTGGTTTCAGATTCCAGCATCGCAGTAATTTGCTTTTATCCTCTATTTGTGCTCAACTGATATACATTCAATGCTTGTCGACTAGATTTCACTACAGTTTGGAAAGGATGGGACACTACATCAGGGGATGTGACCAAGTTTAGTTCAAATCCAGCAAATCACTTTTAAAGATTGCCCAGGAATGAATCGACACTATGGGCCCAGTTCCCAAGTCCTAACAGAGGCTAGCCTGTGTTCCACACTTGCAAAGGATTTTGTAAACTTTCATTTGGAATGTTGGGAGAGATAATTCACTGATTCGTGGGTAACACAGAACTCCCGGCCAAAAGGCAAGATTTTAATGCAAATTAAAGCAGTCAGTTTTTCTCTGTGTAGCTTACATTGATAGGTTAATGGTTGTGCTTTTGTTCCAGGCAGTTTTGGTGGAATACGACTGTACATGCAAGAATTGATCATCATTACTCAAAAGGCGCTGCAGTCCCAATCATGGGCGATGAAAGCACAAGGGGCTGCTGCTATGGCATCCATTGCCAAACAGCAGGCGGGCTCGTTGGTCCCACCACACTTGGGGCTGATATTAAATGCACTATTACAAGGAATATCCGGCCGAACTTGGACTGGCAAGGTAGAGCGTCCCATTTAATGTTGCGTTACACAGATAACTAAATAGATGGACATTTGGAAAATGAACACTCGGGGAAACATGGTTAAAAAGGATTTTAGTAAGAAGTTAACATAGAACGTACAGTACAGAAGGAGGATATTCGACCCATTGAGTCTGCACCGACCCACTTAAGCCCTCACTTCCACCCTATTCCCGTAACCCAAATAACCCCTCCCAACCTTTTTGGTCACTGAGGACAATTTATCATGGCCAATCCACCTAACCTGCATGTCTTTGAACTGTGGGAGGAAACCGGAGCACCCGGAGGAAACCCACGCAGACACGGGGAGAACGTGCAGACTCCACACAAACAGTGACCCAGCGGGGAATCGAACCTGGGACCCTGGCGCTGTGAAGCCACAGTGCTATCCACTTGTGCTACCGTGTTGTTGTTAGTTACCTGCTTAAATCAATATGTTTAATGTTTAGAGGCCAGGTAAAAATGGGTGGGTTATAATGTGAGACAATGTGAACTTGTCCACTAATTTTAAAAAGCAGCAAATTATTTAAATGGAAAGGGATTACAGAACTCGGTGTTACAGAGGGATCTGGGTGTCCTGGTACATAAATCATAAAAAACGTTAGCATACAGGCACAGCAAGTGATTAGGAAGACAGATGGAATGTTGGTGTTTATTGCAAGCGGAATGGAATATAAAAGTAGAGAAGGTTTGCTACAGTTCTACCAGGTGTTGGTGAGACCACATCTGGAGCCCTGTGTGCGGTTTTGGTCTCTTCATTTAAGAAAGGACATATACGCTTTAGGAGCAGTTCAGAGAAGGTTCTCTCAACTGATACCTGGGATGGGGAGCGGTGGGCGGTGGGTATTGTCTGAGGAAAGATTGGTCAGGCTGGGCCTGTATCTAGTGCAGATTAGAAGATTGAGAGCTGATCTTGTTGAAACTGAAGGGATTTGACCTGCTGGAAGGATATTTCTCCTTGTGGAGGGAGACTAGAACTAGGGGACACCATTTAAAAATCGGGGGGGGGCTCCCATTTAAGTCGGAGATGAGAAATTGTTCCTTTCTCTGAATCATCAGCCTTTGGAACGCTCTTCCCCAGAGAGCGGTGGAGGCAGGGTCAATGAATACTTTTAAGGCAGGGGGAGATAGATTCTTGACTGAAAAGAGAGTCGAAACAATATTGGGGGTCGGCTGCCGTGACCTTCGCCCCTCCAATTGCCCGCTGGCGAATCTTACTATGATGGAGGTCAATGACGCCACCGAAGGTATCGCCGTGGTTGAGGGATATCGCGGAGTTTTAGAATGGAGAAGATTAAGTTTGTTGTTAGAGGGTCAGAAGAAGGATTCTACGCAAGATGGAGGCTCTTCCTGTCTCTGTTTGTCGGTGGGGGGTGGGTGTTCTGTTGAGGAGGGAAGTGTTGGGTTAGTTAAGGGGAGAGAAAGGGGAAAATGACAAACTGTTTGTAACTTGGTTGTGTTTACTTTGCGGATTGTTTGTGTTATTGATTGTGTTTGGAATAAAATATTTTTTAAATAGTAGTGGAGGCAAAATACCTGAAATCGCAAACAATTGGATCCTACAGTGGGGGGGGGGGGGGGGGGGGTGGATCAAGATGGGCTGAATGGCGTTCCTCCTCTGCCATTCAAAAGCTATCAACAATAGGATTGAGTCACTAGGGGATCTGTCATTGTTCGAGTAAGCATTACTGGCGGGAGAGGCAAGTGAGGCAGAATTCTGTGTAAGAAAATGTTCTCTTCTTTCAGGAGGAACTGTTGAAAGCCGTTGACAGTGTGGTAGCTGCATGCAGGTAAACGTTATCAGGAACACTGCGTTGTAATTCGGTTCATTCTTGTACGATTCTAGTAAGTCGGTCAATAATGTAATAAGCTATTTAACACCCATGAGAGATAGCATCATTATAATCGGCTTGAACCATTTCTCTTCAAAAAAAGATCTTGCCTCTATTCATGGGGAGGAGGGCCGACGCCCTTGCCTTAGCCTCCCTAATGGCCTCCCGAAGAATCCGGCTCGGCTAGCGATCGAAAACACCACCCAAAGAGCTACAGACTGGCTATCCGACCTATTGGAATTTCTCCAGATGGAGAAAGTCAAATTCGCCAACCGGGGGTCGGAAGAGGGCTTCCACAAAACGTGGGGACCATTTACTCGGTTGTTCCAACAACTAGTAAACCAGATGGAGCTGAAAGCCACAAGACAATAATGTATGCCAATGAAAAGGGCGGGGGGAGTGA
The DNA here is from genome assembly GCF_047496885.1 of Scyliorhinus torazame. NCBI lineage: Eukaryota > Metazoa > Chordata > Chondrichthyes > Carcharhiniformes > Scyliorhinidae > Scyliorhinus > Scyliorhinus torazame. Next base: position 260,237,158 of record NC_092715.1, on the reverse strand, counting down.
ACAATTAAACATAGAACCCAACCAAGATCAACAAGCAACCAACAAAATACACGGCGTCACGCCAATCACACAGGAACAAAATACAGGAGCTGAAGAGGAAAGAGAGCTAGAAGGAGAGGGGGATCATGAAGAAAGGGGGGAGGAAAGTGGGGTCCCGGTAGGGAATAAACACCTACTGGAGAACACAGAACACGAAGCCGCAACCGCTGTAAATAGCTAAAAGACACTGATGTATATACAATTCTTCTTTTTCGTTTTGTTTTCTTATTTTATTCCTGTTATTTTTCAATGTATGTCCACAATTGCCTTTGTCTTGTATAGCTTAAAAATGCTTAATAAAAACATCTATTAAAAAAAAATCTTGTCTATACTCGCCCTAATGTTCTGCTTTACCTTTTGAACTTTGTACCAAGTGCGGAGTTGCAGAAGACAGTGCCTGAGCAGCCCAGTATAGACGCCATCATTCAGGTCATGTTAAAAGAGTGTCACAAGGAAAACCTCCGATACAAGATGCTTGCTTTGAAGAGCACGGCCAACATATTGCAAGCCACAAAAGAAGATCGTTTCAACGTTTTGGTGGATATTCTGTTTCCTGTTATTAAAAAGGTGATTTAATTACTCATGTGAAAATGCAACTCTGGTAATAAAACGACCAGATTTGCAGTCATGGCAATAGGGATTTTGAAAGTTAGTAGATTTTGGTGGCCTGGAAGTATATTCCTGAAATGTTACTTCTGTCAGTAATTGTCGACCGTGGTAGGAGCTTGTTTTTTCTTTCTATGCCCCATGTGATTCACAAAATTAAATTGAGAAATATTGTCCCAAAGTTCTTAATATAGTTCAGTTATTGAAAGCAGCCGTGTCCTAACTGATAGATTTAATTGTTTTCATAATGAAAAAAAAAATCTACATTTATCAAATTCTTTAATAATTCATTGTTCACAGTCCTTCCTGCTGTAGCTGAAACTGTTTCTTCCTTGCTCAATGCACTCCAGGTGAAATACTTGTTTCGCGCAGTTCTTCATGAACAGTTGGGTTATCCTTCTGCGTCAATTCCAACCTTGGTTCTCCAACCATCCATCAGCAGACATTGCCTCACTACCTTTGACCTCAAAAGAAGCATTCTCACCACTTACGTTCTGTTTCCTCTTTCATGGAGAAGGCTTCCTTTCCTTTGAGGACTGAAGTCCCAAGGGATGTGGGGGCTGGGTCATTGAATATATTGAAGGCTGAGATATAGAGTTGGCAGGGGGGGGGGGGGGGGGGGGGGGGCGGGGGGGAGCAGAGTTGATGCCGTGATCAGAGCAGCCAGGATCTAATTGAATGGCGGGGAAGGATTGAGGTTGGGAATGGCCTGTTCCTGCTCCCTATGTTCCTCATGAGGAATTTTGCACTTTCCAGAGTATGACAACCGGATCGTCCAGGGAAGAGGATCATGAAGAGGAGGAGAGAGAGAAAGAGCTACGGATGGAATATCTGCTTTGTGCATTTGAAACTCTCGGGAAAGCATGGCCCAGCACTCCAGAAACACAAGGTACGACTTGACAATAAACCTCAGAATGCGCCTTTGTAAAATGTTTGTTCACTCAATCCTCCCTTTAAAAAAAAAAAAAATCTTCAAATGTTTTGAATTATCCAATCGATTGCACTTCGACAGTAGTCGAAGCAGCCACAGAACAGCGCACCTGGATTGTTGATTTTAGTATTGTGCGTTTTGACCTCGTATGGTACATATTTAAAAAATAACACGGAGCGGCACGGTGGTGCAGCGGTTAGCACTGCTGCCTCACGCCGCCGAGGACCCGGGTCACTGTCCGTGTGGAGTTTGCACATTCTCCCTCTGTCTGTGTGGGTCTCAACCCCACAACCCAAAAAGGTGTGCAGGGTAGATGGATTGGCCACACTAAGTTGCCTCTTAATTGGAAAAAAAGAATTGGATACTCAAAACACATTGAAATTACTTGTAATTTACTGAAAATCGTGGCCTGTGTGATACTGCCTTCCCACAACTTTGTCAATCTTTTGCCTCAACTTATTCTATTAAATTTCCGTTGTCCACCCATGTATATTGGTCCGACTATTTCCATCATCTGATTCCACGTAGCCTAAAGTTTATACTTGGCCTTCATCTCTGTATGGAATGCCATGGGGCAATCAACTGGTAAGTCAGTAATCTTTGTACATTTTAAAGGCTGCCATAGTAATATATTTTACAGACAGCTCATTGTGGGGTACTGAAGGTTTTCGGCCCATTGCCGTTACGGAAGCTACCGTTTTCCCTTGGCCTGTTTTACTGTTAAACAACACTAAATCTACTTTGGGCTGACATACCTGTTCAGCGATGTGATAACGGAAATATCTTTGTCTTTCCTGCAGCTCAGTACCGTTTAGAATTGTGCCACTTAATGTGTGAAAGGCTACAGTTGAGTACGTGGAGAGTTCAACTCGGAGTGCTTCAGGCCATGAACTGCTACTTCCAAGGGTAAAAGAAAAAAAAAATGCACCGTTTTGAACGGGCAATCTTTATCGGCCTATTTTTAAGAATCCCATTAGCAAACTAGTTCAAAAGAAAAATTCAGTAACGAAACAATTGTTCCCGCAGCTTATTACTTCTGGGCCAAGACAGCAAAAATGCAAGTGCATTAACTGAAATCCTGAAAGAGACTTGCTCGGCACTCACCTTCCCACTAGGTGAGTCAACATAAAGTAGAGAACCCACAAGGTTCAAGCAAAAGTTGAATCAAATTTTTCAGTGTTTCAAATGTTCTTTTTTTTTGACATATATAAAGAAAACAAGAGCTATTCGTCTGTGCGGGCTGAAGCTTTATCGATATTGGAACTACTATTTAAAAAACTGGATGGTAAGCATTTTAAAGTTATTTATCCTACACTGCAAGGAAGCTGTCGGCTGTTATCCATGACAGGCATCGGCACCAAGTTTAAGGTTTATGCGCTTCTTCCAAATTTTTCATGAAATGTGAGCGTCACTGGAAAGTGCGAGCATCATTTACTGCCCATCTGTAATTGTCCTTGAGAAGATGGTGACGAACCATTTCAGAGCGCGGCTAAGAGTCAACCAGATTGCTGTGGGTCTGGAGTCACATGTGAGCCAGACCAGGTAAGGACACAGATTTCCCTCCCTTCAGGGCATTCATGAACCAGATGGATTATCACAAAAATCCAGTAGCGTTACGGTCACCTTTTCTGACTGATACAAGCCTTTTATTGCAGATTTATTAAATAATTGAGTTTAAATTTCACCCGTAGCCCTGGACGGATTTGAACTTGTGGTTCTGGAGCATTGGTCCAGGTGTCTGCATTACTTGTTCAGCAACATTACCGCTAAGGAGGTCTTGTGACACAGAGGGCAGCATCCCTACCTCTGAGCTACAGGTTCCAGGTTCGAGTCCCACTCCAGGACTCAATGGCCAAGGTAGCTGCATCCATAACCCGGCCAAACAGGTTAATCCATCCAAACACAGCCAGTGTCCGGCGGTAAGAGCAGGAGAGACTCCTGGTCAGCATCGTAGAGTGGTGTCCCTTGAACTGTAAGCTTCTGGCGACAGACTAGCGACCTGTTCCGGGAATTGGCAGCTATGGAAACAGGCAGAAGTCTACCTTGGTGCACCATTTGGTGCAGGAAGAGAATTGGAATGGAACGTTTCCCCTACGCTACCATCCCCACCAATGCTGCAAATGTACCCAATGGAGCACACATACATTCGCAAGCTTGCATGGTCATGTAGCAGCCTGGAAATGACCATACGGCTTTGATCCATGTTAAATATTCAAGCACGGTAACGAGCATTCAGTAATCTGGCCTTGCACAACCATGACATTTTAACGGGTGATTCACATTTGGCAGACAATACAGGACATTATTTTCCAAAGTCAATTTATCTTGTCCCATCGCAAAATGGGACTGTGTATTACCAGAAGGAATTCTTCAGTGTGTGTGGGATCAGGGATACCAGTTTGTGAGATCCCAAATTAACAGTTACCAGATTCAGTGCTAACAAGCTCGCAACTGCTCCCATTGCATTGTCGGAACTTAACCTTGTAGCTCCAGATGCAATTCTCATCTCTGCCCACTGAAACCTGGCTGAACACCCCTCCTCTCTTTTCTCTGCCCAGTTTTTTAGTGTTCTGTCTCTTCCCCCTGGGAAAATAAAGCCAAGAATACTTACTATTTAAGTTCATGTGGGGACTTCATCCATTCAGCATTGAGAGAAAGAGTTGTATTTATATATAATTTTCACGACCATCAGATGTCTCCCAGTGCTTTTCTGCTAATTAGGTGTTTTTTAAAGTGTATTCACTGCCGTGGGAAAGGCAGCAGCCAATTTGCACACAGCAAGATCCCACAAATGTTAGCCATGTGATAATGACCTGATAATCTGTTTTTTGTAATGTTGAGCAATGAATGTTGGCCAGGTCACCCGGGATAACTCCATTGCGGTACTTTGAAATAGTACAACAGTTCTTTTACATCCGCTCAAACAGACAGAGTCCTTGGTTTAATTTATCATCCAAAAGACGCCACCTCCAACAATGCAGCACTCTCGTGGTACTGCACTGGAGTGTCTGTCTTCATTTTTGTGCTCAAGCCTTGGAGTGGGTCTTGAGGTCAGGACCCTGTGATTCAGACGCACTGAACCTAGGCTGACACCAACACCCCCTAGCTTTACTCTAATCGGCAATTACATACTCTGTTACAGTTTGCATGTTTAAAACCTGTTTATTTTTTCAGAGACAAATCAGTGGGCGACTTTGACATCTGAGCAGCGGGTCGTAATTCTTACATCCCTATCCAGCCTGGAATCGGACAAAAGGCCGGAACTGAAAGACAAGGCATTGGACCTTAAGAAGCACCTTGCAAATCTCCCATAATCCTGCTATGACCCATGTTCTGCAACGGAATAATTTCAGCTGAAGACTTGACAACCCAAAATCTGGCTCTCCTCTCTGCATATATCAAATCTAAAATGTTGCTTCATATGTTGTCAGGTCTGTTGGCCTGTTTAGAGTGTGGTAGCCATTGCTCAGAGGGGGCGGGAGTCTGGCGAATTCCTTTTTCGGATGTGGGCTTTGTGCGCGCGTTCAGTTAGGTCACGTTTTGCAGGTCCTCGTACCTGCGTATGATGCAAAATTACGGCCTCCGCATCTTGCCGTCTCCCAGTGAAGCACAGAAATGCAGCAGCTGATGAGGGGTTGCCGTCGTGGGGCATTTAGTTTTGGCGATTTGTCAAGCAGCGGTTCAGAATGAGGGAGACAATTTTCTCCCAACTGTACCAGAAAAAAAAAAATTTCTGTTGAAAATAGCTGGGTTTGTTTGGCCCCAGGTCTCGTAAAGTTAATTGTTAGGCTGATAAGTTACAACATAAAGACATGTAAATTATGTTAAATTCTAAACCATCTAGCACACTGCTGTCCAAAGCTGCACCGTGCATCCATTTTATATGTCATTGTAAACAGCCACTGAATTGGCGTTTCTAGCCTGTTAAATGGGTTAAAAGTTGTATATTTCTCCTCAGATGTGTGTACATTACATGCACTCCGAAATGCAATTCAGACATTAACTCTTAGTGGTGATTGTGGCATTTGTTGCCGCTTGCCAGTATTCTATCCCTGTTCAGCTGAGTAAAGGTTTAGCATTACCTATTTCATGCCTGCATTTCATTCGGCAGCGTTTTATTGAGTTTTGTTTCTGCACAATTTGAGCACCAGGAAGATATGAAGGAATGCCATGTTTTTGATTTTACAGTCATTACTGCCATGTTGAATCTGTCCGCCTCCGCCATTTACTTACAAACTGGAAGTGGCGTCACCTTGGAGTGATTCTGTGTTCGCCATAGGTTGAGTCAGGGACACAATGTGTGAAGCTTTTTGCAGTGCTTGTAATTGTAGCAAAGGCATATATCCTGAAAGCTCGGCCTTTACTCCCAAGTGTGTCACAAATTTGCCAATTATTTGGATCAGTTAAATCCAATTGGAGTTTGTTTATTTTATTATTTAGATATTGATACTTCTAATAAGGATTCTTATAGCTGCTTCCTTCAAATGTTTTTAATTGCTTGCCAAACAAAAACTTAAAATGCTGTAACTTATAAAGTCTTTCAAACTATAATTACATAGGACTGAATTCAAACGAAAAAGCTCAAAAGTATGTAAAACAGCCTGGCAGGACCCCACCTGATATTCTATACAACTAGTGCCCCCTCCTGACTGAGTAGTGCCCCATCAGAACTGAGTAATTAAGAATGACGATGCTCCCCTTTCCTGGGGCAAAAGTCCTGTTTAAATGTGCTAATGTAGATCAGAAGAAAATGTCGCGTAATCATTCCCATCAGTGAATTTTATTTAAACTATAAGATGTATTGAATGCTTCTTTGGATCACACACACTTTTACAGGAATTAAGGGAATTATGAAAAATTAACGGTTGGACGTTGCCTTTCTCTAAATTTTCCAATGTGTTTGTGTTTTGCCAAAAGGTAGAGCACTCCCAAACTGCCTCGGAGCTCAAGGGGTTTGGCATCCATGCCCATCGGTTACTCAGATCCTCCAGTCCCCCGTTGATTTTAGTTAGGTTCTGCTGAAGAGTTTTTGGTGTGGGGTATCACGTAGCGGAGACAAAAATTGTCCAGCCTCCTTGAATCGTGCCTCACAAGTCAGAGATAATATGTGATGGTGAGGGAACTCCACAGTGGGGAGCTTAAAACATTAAAAATCCAATGGCTAAAAGCTGGTCCTCGTTTGAAGTATGGTTATTGCTGTAACTGAATGAAAGTATAGACTTGTGATTGATACTGGGTCGTCCTTTATGTTGTATGGTACAGTACATGGCAATTTATTTACTGACTGAAATGTCACTTACAATGCTCTGCGTGTTAGAATTCTTGATTGTTTTGAACTAGACTTAATGTGAAAACAGTACGTGTGTGAGTGTGTATGTGTGCGTCTCATGTTGGTATGAACATGCCAGCCACAGTCAGAGAGAATGTGGCCTTCCTCGGGTTTTCTACAAAGAACAATTGCACTATTTTACTAACTTTGAACACTGTTACCTTGCCCCGTGTGGGCATTTACTTGCTGCTTCAACCATTCGCTGGTGAAAGCTTTGTATTAAAAATTAAATCTGCTTTTGTTCTGACTGTCAACACATGTTTTTGACATAATTGTTTTGTGCAAAAAGAGGAACTGGGACTTGAATTGGCCAGCACAGAAAACAAAAAGACTTTAGTTCTCAAAAGAAAAAACCCTCGTTAACAGCTGCAGGCTTGCAATATTAAAAATTAATTTTGAATTGAGCTGTGTTCCTGTGGCGCAGGTTATATTACTCAGGTCAGAGTTAGCAACTCCATCCTCCAGCGCCAGTATAAAATTCAGTGCAAAGCTAAAAGTGTTGGTCAGAATTGCGATTCCCGTGACGATCTCATTTGGCCATACAATCTCGCCACTGCAGTGAATGCTTAATTGGGCACAGTTGTAATGAACATTCTGGCCTATAAGAGGGGTTTGTATACATTAGATGTACATTGCGTCAGTAAACATGATTTGGAACAGGGTGGGATTAAGGATTGTTTGAGAATGCTTGTGGGCCCTTGAAGGAATGTCCATTTGAAGTGTGCTTGTATGATGTGCATAACAAAATTATGCTTGTTTTTTTTTTCGTGAGGTGTTGCTTAAGGGGCGAGGGAAAGTGAATACAGGCACTTTAACATTGCCACAATCAATAAATGCTCTTGTGCTGTTGTGCTACATACTTTCTGCTGTTTGAACCTTCAGTTGCCATGATGGTTAACTGTTTGTTATTCTGTAAATGATTATGCTGTCACTGACTAGACACATGCTAATTTAACTGGAGTTAAAATAAAAACTCAAATTGCGGCCATGTTATGCCAATCATCGTGTGCAGACCGCTCACTTTAGATGGGATGTGTTTGACTCTGTCTCCCCCTTCCCCAATAAAAAAAAAGGAAAAACACTGTGAAACTGCGCAAAGCCTAAATGTGTCGGTAACAGCAGCAAAGGAGCTGGTGAGCCACAAGACAGTGAAGATCGTGCCCAGGGTTAGAATTCTTCGTGGCTGCAATGCCGCCTCGCACGTTCTCCAGAAGACTGTTTGGAGGTCTGCAACCTGCAGGCATTGACAATAGACCAGAATAAAATACGAATAATAATAATAATAATCGCTTATTGTCACAAGTTGCTTCAAATTAAGTTACTGTGAAAAGCCCCTAGTCGCCGCATTCTGCCGTCTGTTCGGGGAGACCAGTACGGGAATTGAACCGACGCTGTTGGCCTTGTTCTGCATTACAAGCCAACTGTTTAGCCCACTGTGCTAAACCAAAGAGCAGTGCTGTGTTGGAACGTGCGTTCGGTTCCTGGTGTCACAAAAGACTGACCGAAGGAACCGGCTGAGACAGATTTATTTGAGAAATCAGAGCAAGTGTGAAAAATGTAATGAAATAAAGACAAAACTCAACAGGTGGAGAAAGAGGAACAGTTAACGTTTCAAGTCCAATATTCTTTGCAACTCACTTCACAGTGTTTGTCTTTACGCAAAATGTAATATTGCCTTCTAAGTTCCAGGGCTGTCTTCAGTGAAATAGTGACAGCCGTTGAAGGATAGAGGCACCATATATGCTATTCTAAAAATTATACAACTGACAAAAGGGTAGACTATATTACAACACACACACAGATACTACGCAGGCTGAAAATCTGAAATAATGGAAATTGCTCGAAACAGCAAGTCAGGCAGCATCTGTGGAGTGAAGCAGAGGTAAAGTTCCAGTTCTGTGACCTTCATAGGCTATTTTCTGGAAAGTATTTTACTTTAAAATATATATAGAAGCTGAAAATGCTGCATTTAACTTTATCCACACAACATCCAAATCTTAGAAAATACTACTGAGTATAATTATATAGATTTGCTTAAAGCTGTAGACCTGGCGCTGTAACAGCATATGTCTCCTAAAAGCCTACTTGTCCACATCCCTTCTAATGTCAAGCCTGTAAAAATGCTGTTGATTAATCATTTGATGGGTGACACAGTGGTTAGCACTGCTGCCTCATGGCGCCAAGGACCCTAGTTCGATCCCAGCCCTAGGTCACTGTCCGTGTGGAGTTTGCACATTCTCCCGGTGCGTACGTTTCATCCCCATATCCTAAAGATGTGCAGGGTAGGTGGATTGGCCACGCAAAACTGCCCCTTAATTGGAAAAAAATTAATTGGGCACTCTAAATTTATTTTTTAAAAAGATTAATCATTTGCTTTTGTCTACAAAAGGGATCTGTTAAACTTGCATTTAAATCTAGGTCAGATTACTGGTGAGTGTATGTATCTCGCCCAGCTGAATGCAAGGTTCTTATCTGAAATGAGTTTGGCTGTGTCAATCCACTTACTCACGAGCATGGGTCCAGAGTACAAAACGAATCCTACTCCAGCACTCATTGGCAGTCTCACGAAGAAAACAGGAAGCTGACTATTGCAAAAATGCTGCAAAATCTTGGACGTATTACAAAAGAACCAGCGACAACGCAAGCCTTTTTTACAGAGCACATGGTGATCTGTGGCACACTGATGAAAGTGTCAATTCAATGGTAGGTTTAAATCGGGTAAACACCTGTAGGACAAGGGAATCATCAAGATAAGACTTACTTCTAAGGTAGGTGTGTTTTTGCAGATGAAACATTAATTGTTAAACTATGATCTAAATCTTAATTATACTTCACCTGTTGGCACAGTGGATGATGCAAATCAGAGAGTATCACTTTTTCCATCAACCTATCCCACCTTCCCTTATTCCATTCAGTTCCTTATCTCTGCAAGTACTAATTCTGTTGATGGTACATTTTATCTACCTTTTCTTTGCCAGTTAATCAACAACACAAGCTATCACTGGTGGGCATATCTATTCTTGCATTTGAACAAAGAAAAATACATTTAATAATGATTTAAGGAAATGATGGACCAATTCGAAAATACATAGCCCAAAGTTAACATAACCGAGAAAAAAGCATAGTTATAACAAGAAAATAATTTACTGTTTTGCATTCATTATATGCAAGTGATTAAACACGAGTCCAAATCTGGAGTTGGAGAAAGAAGGAGCTCTCATTTAGATAGTGAATTTCACAACCTTAGCTTGTCCCAAAGTTCTCGACAGCTGAGTACTGCTGAAGTGTAGTCACTTTTGTAGAAAACACAGCAGCCAATTAGCGCAAGTAAGATCCCGCAATCAGCAACGTGATGATGACCTGACAATACCTATTTTTAATGATGTTGGTTGAGGGACAAATATTACAGCCCTTCTCTTCAAAATGATGTCACTAAAAAAAATTTAGAATACCCAATTCATTTTTCCAGTTAAGGGGCAACGTAGCGTGGCCAATCCACCTATCCTGCACATCTTTGGCTTGGGGCAAAACCCATGCAAACACGGGGAGAATGTGCAAACTCCACACGGCCAGTGAGCCAGAGTCGGGATTGAACCTGGGACCTCAGCGCCGTGAGGCAGCAATGCTAACCACTGCACCACCCTGCTCTCCCAATTATGTCACATTTTTTAATGTTCAATTCAAAAAAGCTTTGGTCAAACATCTTGTCCGAAAAACTTCACCTCCGACACCCTCTTTACACAGAGGGTAATGGTTGCCTGGAACTCGCTGCCGGAGGAGGTGGTGGAAGCAGGGACGATAGTGACATTTAAGGGGCATCTTGACAAATACATGAATAGGATGGGAATAGAGGGATACGGACCCAGGAAGTGTAGAAGATTGTAGATTAGTCGGGCAGCATGGTCGGCACGGGCTTGGAGGGCCGATGGGCCTGTTCCTGTGCTGTACTTTTCTTTGTTCTTTGACAGTGCAGCACACCCTCATTACTGATGTCTCCCGCCTACATTTTGTGCTGAAGTGGGCCTTGAACCCACAATTTTATTGGTGATCAATGTGATGAGTTCAGTTTCTGATGGTGCCTACATCAGTCACCTTCCCTAAAACACCTATGTACACTCGTTAACCCCAGTGTGCTTTTTGCATTTTGTTAGGAAAAGGATTTCGTCCAAATCCAGGTTGTCCTGAGCATTTGTAAGCATTTATCTTTGAACCGTCCATTATTGGCATTCAAACAAAGAACTGAAGTTGAGAATTTTATTGGTTGAATCTGTTGAAGCCTAAAGGCCCAACTAATGGTTGAGACTGCATTACAACCCATCTGGCCTTTGACAGCTGCACATGGGCCTCCTTTTATCCAACCCTGTCAATGCGACTCCTTCAAGTTTATCCAACTTTGCCATAAATGCATTGTTGCTTTTTGTCTCGAGCATGTGGCAACTTCCTGGCAAAGAGGTTTCTCCTGAATTCTTTATTAGAATCTCCCACCCTGATTTAACGCCTTCATAATTTGAACAGTCGTAATTTTCACAGCTGGGAGGCAGGGGCCCCAAGCAAGAGTGATAATCAGAAAATTGTTCCTTTCATTTCTGTTGGACTGCCCCCGCCCCCACCACCAAATATCGTCAGCATTTTAGGCTTAACAAGTGTCATGGAACGCAAGAATAGAATTCTCATCCCATTAACTCCAACTCATCATCCTCTGTATAGTTGTCACTTACTGTTCACGATTAGTGTGATTTTCCAAAGCAATAGACAAAATATGGCAACCGATATTATTCAGAATAAGAACTTTATCTCGGAAAGTAAATGTGTTGGGCAAGACAGGGTGATTGATTGTGTCGTCTAAATTATCTGCTTTTAAATTCAGCCCTCCTTAAGCAGATAAATGTGGCTAAGGGGGTGTTACTGACTCACACACACAACCATCGTAAACACTGCCAAAAAGTAATCCGTTGATGGCATCATCAAGCTAATGTGTTACACAGCTCTGCAAGCTCCTTAGTAAAATATTTAAATAGAACAGCCAGGTTTTACCCCCACAACCCAAAAATGTGCAGGCTAGGTGGATTGGCCATGCTAAATTGCCCCTTAATTGGAAAAGAATAATTGGGTACTCTAAATCTATTTTTTAAAATATGACAGCCGGAATTCTCCGCAGTTGGGATTCTCTTCTCACTGACCGCGCACACCCACCCGCAGGATTCGTGGCAGCGTTGGCTGGCTGTTAGGCACGGGAGATATTCGGAAATTGGGTCCAGAAATGATATTGAGGATGTAACAGGCAACTTTGGGTTAAACTGACCAAGGGAAAATACAGCTAGCAGGAGTCCGAGGTACACACCCATGCCTGACCGAGTTACATTGTCCCTGTCAGACTTAAACACGTCAGTGGGAATACACAGAATGCCCCCAGATCCATTGTTCTTTGGGACACTCTTGCCTCACCAACTATTACAGAGTCTGATGGCCTCTTTCTCCATCAATGCAAGGTTAGTTGCATATCAATAGCATGGCCCTGTTCTTTTGTGTAAACGGGAGTTGGTTAACAAACAGCCAAGATAACTATGATGGCTTCAAGGCTGGAAATCCCAGCAGAGAACCTTTGTTAGAGGGGCTGGGCGGAGCTTAGAGAGAGAACAGAGGGAAAGAATATTGTGTTCAACAGGTATAAGTAGAAGGCTTTTGAAATTGACCAAGAGAGGTCATGAAAGTTGCCACCGAGGCAGGCTTTGAAAAAGGGTTCAGAACAATTTTCCCTAACGGAAGAAAAATTGCTTCCTAAATGTGAGTATTGCCTTTGCCTTTCTGTGTAAGTGGAACAAGATCTGCATGTTTATTTAAAATGATGTTTAATGGGAACTAGTGTGTTAAGGTTAAGGAACTATATGTAAACTGTTAGCATTAGAGCTGAAGTTTAAATATTGTTTTGTTTTAATAAAGTTTGTTTATAAAATAACCACACCCTATTTCTTATATAATCACTCCTGGAACAAATCGACCTTTCCGCAGCATCCTAAAACTGATTTGGTCCCTTTGCCACTGTTGAGAGCTGTGACAAGCGGCGGGAACAGAGAGTCCCATCACCAGCGAGCACCGCGCCGCCGAGAAACCTGCGGCTGGGGGACCAGAGAATCCGGCCGGAAATTTCCTGTCTTTCTCTCATCACGTTGACGGTTTATTCAATTGCGTGTGGAACAAACTCCATTGAACTAAGGAACAAAAGACCTGGAAGGAATGTAATCTGACTCTCAGCCTATCCCGTCACCTCCGTCATTGACATTTCCATTCCCTATCGGAGACAAGCCAATTTAATTTCACATCTGAAGCCTCTGCTAATTGTGAGTTAATCGACCGTGTATTAGAGCTAGGGTGATGTCAGGAAGCACTTCTTCACTTAAAGGGTGACAGAAACCTGGAGTCTCTCACCCCCTTCATAGTGCGACTGGGCTGGGGGGGGGGGGGGGGGGGGGGGGGGGTCGATGAAACATTTCAAAATTAAAATAGATAGATTTTTGTCAGGACAAGGGGAGTAAGGGTCATAAAACCAAGGGAGTAAATCAACCAATGATTTAATTGAATGGTGGGTGGTTGGTCAGTGGTGGGTGACCTGCGTGGGTGGCCCATCAGGGTTCTGACTGAGGCCCGTCAGATATTTTGTTGAGGAAGTGAAAGGGGAAACAGGAGATAAGAGGTGCAGGAAAGGGTGAGATTGAGGGCAGAGTGGGAGGAGCGAGTCACCGGCAAAGTAGGCCAGGGCCCCTAGAGGATACCCACCAGGGGCATCAAAAACCACAGGGTGCGTAAAGCAGCAGGCTGCCTCCCCCTCTGATGGGCACCCTGGGGCACACCTAGACGTAGCAGCAGAAAATGGAGGATTCAGAAGGTTAAGGATTACTGGGTCACTGTGTGGAGTTTGCACGTTCTCCCCTGTGTCTGCGAGGGTTTCCTCCGGGTGCTCCGGTTTCCTCCCACAATCCAAAGATGTGCAGGTTAGGTGGATTGGCCGTGCTGAATTGCCCCTTAGTTTTCAAAAGGTTAGGTGGGGTTACTGGGTTACGGGGATAGGGTGGAGGCGTGGGCTTGGGTAGGGTGCTCTTTCCCAGGGCCGGTGCAGACTCAATGGGCCAAATGGCCTCCTTTTGCACTGTAAATTCTATGAGTGGGCACTGGGGGATGGGGGGGGGTGGGGGGGGGGGTAGGGGAGGGGGGGGTCACCATCGTTAGCTAGAGATTGTTGGGGTTTTGAATGTTCACAATTAAAACATGTTACATGTGAAAGCCTCTCATGTTGTTCCGCACAGCGGGCAGGGCCCCCCCCCGTTGCCCTCTGCTCTCCCTCAGCCCAGCCCCTGCCCCTGGGCACAGTGTTTATCATCATAGAATTTACAGTGCAGAAGGAGGCCATTCGGCCCATCGAGTCTGCACTGGCTCTTGGAAAGAGCACCCTACCCAAGGTCAACACCGCCACCCTATCCCCATAACCCAGTAACCCCACCCAACACTAAGGGCAATTTTGGACACTAAGGGCAATTTATCATGGCCAATCCACCTAACCTGCACATCTTTGGACTGTTCCTCAGGAACCCCTGAGGCAGACCACATGCAGCTGATTGGTGCATGCGCTGTCAGCAGACAGGAGTCAGACTATGGCATAGATTGAGGAGACTAACCTCACCGCGAGTTATTGTGCGGAGTATTGTGTCCAGTTTTGATCCCCTTATTTGGGGAAGGATGTGTTGGCATTGGAGGCAGTTCAGAGGAGGGTCACCAGATTGATTCCGGGGATGAAGGGGTTGACGTACGAGGAGAGATTAAACAGTTTGGGCTTATACTCGCTGGAGTTTAGAAGGATGAGAGGGGATCTGATCGAGGTAAATAAAAGGAATTGATCAAGTAAACATAGACCAAATGTTCCCCCTTGTGTGGCAATCTAGAACGAGAGGTCACAGATATAGGATGAGAGGCGGTAGATTTAAAACTGAGATGACGGACAAAGCCTCGCCCTATGAGAAGCGGGCGAGGAGGGGGTCCTTCCTCGGTCGGCACGCAGCGAGGTTGTGGAGGGCACAGCAGACCACCACACAGCGGGTGACCCTCAGGGGGGTGCACTGCAGGGCACCCTCAGAGCGATCCAGGTATCGGAACCGTATGCTGAGGCGTCCTTTGCACCGCTCAATGATAGTGTGGGTGACAACGTGGGCCTCATTATATCGGGTCTCCGCATCGGTCACCAGCCTCTGCACTGGCATCATTAGCTAGGCGGGTACCTCAGGATGTGGAAGCATTGGAAAGGGTGCAGAGGAGATTTACCAGAATGTTGCCTGGTATGGAGGGAAGAGCTTATGAGGGAAGGCTGAGGGACTTGAGGCTGTTTTCGTTGGAGAGAAGAAGGTTAAGAGGTGACTTAATTGAGGCATACAAGATGATCAGAGGATTGGATAGGGTGGACAGTGAGAACCTTTTTCCTCGTATGGTGATGTTTAGCATGAGGGGACATAGCTTTAAATTGAGGGGAGATAGATATAGGACAGATGTCAGAGGTAGGTTCTTTACTCAGAGAGTAGTAAGGGTGTGGAATGCCCTGCCTGCAACAGTAGTGGACTCGCCAACACTAAGGGTATTCAAATGGTCATTGGATAGACATATGGACGATAAGGGAAGTGTAAATGGGCTTTAGAGTGGTTTCACAGGTCGGCGCAACATCGAGGGCCGAAGGGCCTGTACTGCGCTGTAATGTTCTATGTTCTTATCCCCAAGAGCAAACCCGTTAACCCTGAGGTGGTCCTCAAAGACACCAGGGATCTCCGACTGCCCCAGGATGTAGCTGTCGTGCACACTCCCTGGGAAGCGTGCACACACGAGCATCAACAAGATGTGGTGGTTACACACGAGTTGAACATTCAGGGAGTGGAACCACTTCCTGTTGTTTTTTTAAAATAAATTTAGAGTACCCAATTCATTTTTTCCGATTAAGGAGCAATTTAGCGTGGCCAATCCACCTACCCTGCACATCTTTGGGTTGTGGGGGCGAAACCCACGCAGATATGGGGAGAATGTGCAAGCTCCACACGGACAGTGACCCGGGGCCGGGATCGAACCCGGGTCCTCGGCGCCGTGAGGCAGCAGTGCTAACCACTGCCCCACTGTGCTGCCCTCCCCTTCCTGTTGATGAAGAGCACTCCCTGTTGCCCCAGTGTGCGCAAGGCGACATGTGTCCCATCAATTACCCCCTGGACCTGGGGCATCCCGGCGATGGTGGAGAATCCTGCAACCCGGGCATCTTAAGAACATAAGAACTAGGAGCAGGAGTCGGCCATCTGACCCCTCGAGCCTGCTCCGCCATTCAATGAGATCCTGGCTGATCTTTTGTGGACTCAGCTCCACTTTCCGGCCCGAACACCATAACCCTTAATCCCTTTATTCTTCAAAAAACTATTTACCTTTATCTTAAAAACATTTAATGAAGGAGCCTCTACTGCTTCACTGGGCAAGGAATTCCATAAATTCACAACCCTTTGGGTGAAGAGGTTCCTCCTAAACTCAGTCCTAAATCTACTTCCCCTTATTTTGAGGCTATGCCCCATAGTTCTGCTTTCACCCGCCAGTGGAAACAACCTGCCCGCATCTATCCTATCTATTCCCTTCATAATTTTATATGTTTCTATAAGATCCCCCCTCATCCTTCTAAATTCCAACGAGTACAGTCCCAGTCTGCTCAACCTCCCCTCGTAATCCAACCCCTTCAGCTCTGGGATTAACCAAGTGAATCTCCTCTGCACACCCTCCAGTGCCAGTACATCCTTTCTCAAGTAAGGAGACCAAAACTGAACACAATACTCCAGGTGTGGCCTCACTAACACCCTATACAATTGCAGCATAACCTCCCTAGTCTTAAACTCCATCCCTCTAGCAATGAAGGACAAAATTCCATTTGCCTTCTTAATCACCTGTTGCACCTGTAAACCAACATTTTGCGACTCATGCACTAGCACACCCAGGTCTCTCTGCACAGCAGCATGTTTTAATATTTTATCATTTAAATAATAATCCCTTTTGCTGTTATTCCTACCAAAATGGATAACCTCACATTTGTCAACATTGTATTCCATCTGCCAGACCCTAGCCCATTCACTTAACCTATCCAAATCCCTCTGCAGACTTCCAGTATCCTCTGCACTTTCTGCTTTACCACTCATCTTACTGTTGTCTGCAAACTTGGACACATTGTCCTTGGTCCCCAACTCCAAATCATCTATGTAAATTGTGAACAGTTGTGGGCCCAACACTGATCCCTGAGGGACACCACTTATCTTATGCAGCAACCTTTTGTGTGGCACCTTGTCAAAGGCTTTCTGGAAATCCAGATATACCACATCTATTGGCTCCCCGTTATCTACCGCACTGATAATGTCCTCAAAAAATTCCACTAAATTAGTTAGACACGACCTGCCCTTTATGAACCCATGCTGTGTCTGCCCAATGGGACAATTTCCATCCAGATGCCTCGCTTGATGCTTCCTTGATGATAGATTCCAGCATCTTCCCTACTACTGAAGTTAAGCACACTGGCCTATAATTACCCACTTTCTGCCTCCCTCCTTTTTTAAACCTCCTTTTTTAAACAGTGGTGTCACGTTTGCTAATTTCCAATCCGCCAGGACCACGCCAGAGTCTAGTGAATTTTGGTAAATTATCACGAGTGCATTTGCAATTTCCCTAGCCATCTCTTTTAGCACTCTGGGATGCATTCCATCAGGGCCAGGAGACTTGTCTACCTTTAGCCCCATTAGCTTGCCCATCACTACCTCCTTAGTGATAACAATCATCTCAAGGTCCTCACCTGTCACAGCCTCATTTCCATCAGTCACTGGCATGTTATTTGTGTCTTCCACTGTGAAGACCGACCCAAAAAACCTGCTCAGTTCCTCAGCCATTTCCTCATCCCCCATTATTAAATCTCCCTTCTCATCCTCTAAAGGACCAATATTTACCTGAGCCACTCTTGATGGGCTTGGTCCAGGTCATAGTTTATAAAGCCAGCTGCCCAGGCAAGGGGGCATCTGTGACTTCATGGATGCACGTGTGGACTGTAGGTTGGGAAATGCCGCACAAATGCCTGCTCGAGCCCTAGAATTAACCAGTGGCAAAGAGGTTAAGGGGTGCGATGACCTTGATGGCCAACGGGAGCAGGCATCCTCCTCCTCCACGAGGTGTCAATTCCGCAAGGACATGGCACAGGTACTTCACAGCCCCCTTGTTTTGTTTTTCTTTCATAGAATTTACAGTGCAGAGGGAGGCCATTCGGCCCATCGAGTCTGCACCGGCTCTTGGAAAGAGCACCCTACCCAAGGTCAACACCTCCACCTATAACCCAGTAACCCCAGCCAACACTAAGGGCAATTTTGGACACTAAGGGCAATTTATCATGGCCAATCCACCTAACCTGCACATCTTTGGACTGTGGGAGGAAACCGGAGCACCCGGAGGAAACCCACACAGACACGGGGAGGATGTGCAGACTCCGCACAGACAGTGACCCAAGCCGGAATTGAACCTGGGACCCTGGAGCTGTGAAGCAATTGTGCTAACCACTGTGCTGCCATGCTGCCGCGGAGCCTCCCGCAGCACACGCTGTCCAACATTTCCTCAAGTGACCAGCGATGCCTGTACACTTTGGGCCATTGCTGGCCTCCCCTCTGGGTCCCTCTCAGGCCTGATCCTCAGGGTGTGGGGCTGATCCCTTCACACACCCTCCGACTGTGAGGATATCTGAAGCCCAGCTCCTGGGTGTCTGAATTTTGGCTTCTCAACCAAGGCTCTGGCTACCCCTCCTAATCTCTTCTCGAGCTAACCGATCAGACCCTTATCCATCTCCACTGCGATTTATTAATATGGAAAGACAGAATTCCTGTCATCATGTGATTCTCGTCATCTTCGAATAGTACATTGGCCTACACGTCCTATCAGACCTGGGCTGTAAACCAACAGACAATTTCTTGACTAGAAACTGAGCAATAATCAGTGAAAAAAAACACTGCAACAACTTTACAAGCTTTCTCTGATGGTTGGAATGGAAGAATAATCCCCAGGGCACCGCTGTGTGTAACCCTGCAGAAACATCATCGGGGTATTAATTTTAAAAAAATGTTTTGTTGTAATTTTCTTGTAACATTTCTCGACACAAGAAATAAAAAAATATTCAAAATGGGGAGGGTGGGGTGGAATCATAGAACCCCTACAGTCCAGTAGGAGGCCATTCGGCCCATCGGGCCTGCACCGACCCTCTGAAAGAGCCCCCTACCCGGGCCCACAACTCACCCTATCCCCATAACCCAATAACCCCACCTAACCTTTTGAGCACTAAGGGGTAATTTAGCACGGTCAATCCACCTAACTTGCACATCTTTGGACTGCGAGAGGAAACCGGAGCACCCGGAGGAAACCCACGCACACACGGGGAGAACGTGCAGTCTCCGCACCGACAGTCACCCAAGGCAGGAATCGAACCTGAGACCCCGGCGGTGTAAGACAGCAGTGCTAACCACTGTGCCGCTGATCGATTAACAGTCGACCATCATCCAATTGGGTAACGAGACTTTCTTGCTTTCCAATTGGTATAGAAAGGCCGTACATCACAAAGACGGATGTGTTGGCCGACTAATGGTGGGGAGGGGCAAGTCATGTGATGTGAACTCCAGGAATACATGTAATCACAGTTGGCAACCCTGATTGGCCATGAGAAGATGGGTGGTGGCATGAAGATGGACTTACTGCCTGACCACCTGATGAAAGGGGGTACGGCAATTGGAGGTGGACAGTAATGTGATCTAACCTCCGGGAATACGTCCAACTAGAGTTGGCAACACTACTTTCACAATATCTGGGGGGGGGGGGGGGGGGGGGGCTATTACGGATGTGCCATGCCCAATTAATACCCCTCCGGAAACCTAGGTCCAGAAATTTAATGAACTTGCCAGGATAAAGCTCTCAGTTTAAAGGTTCCAGTCACAGACGTCTGCGGACCCAAGTACCAACCCAAGCACTGAGCCAGTCCCCTAACAAATGCCCGAGACACATTTCCAAAGATTAAAAAACTTTAAAAGAAGGTGGTGTCATAATATACATCTATGTATACAATGGAGTGCAGACAGGCAGTGATTGACACACAGGATGACCAGTAAGCACACAGAACAGAGCAGCCAATCACCAGACAGGACACGACCACTATAAAGCCAGAGGACACCAGTTTTCCCGCTCTCTCGGGACCCAGCCTCTGGGACAGTCAGAGTTAGCGAGCTGGCCAGTGCAAACACCATGTGGTAGCTAATAACTCTGGTTAGGCTAGTATCAGGTCTCCAGTCAAGTCAGCATAGTGTCAACCCACAGTTGAACATGTACAATAGTTTAGATGTTAAATAAAATCGTGTTGCACCTTATCAAATGTTGGAGGTCTGTCTCTTGCTACACTGCATCAAGTGCAGTCCACATCGACCCAGCCTACCTAACACATCAGGTGGTACAATGGTGCAGTGGTTAGCACTGCTGCCTCATGGCGCTGAGGATCAGGGTTTGATCCCGGCCCTGGGTCACTGTCTGTGTAGCGTTTGCACGTTCTCCCCGGGTCTGCCTGGCTCTCACCCCCACAACCCAAAGATTATTTTTTTTTTAAAATATTTTTTATTCTCCTCCCTTTTCACATTTTCTGCCAAATTTACACCCACCAACAACAACCAATAATCAGTAACAAATATGTCAATCCCCGTATCAATAACAACGATCCCATCCTCCCACCAAACCCCAAGCATGTTCACATAAACAAATGACAAAAAGGAATCAGGAATCGCCCATAGTCACCATCAACACACACCGCCCCCCTCCCCCCCAACCCTCCCACCCACCCCTACTAATGTTCGATGTTGTCCAGTTCTTGAAAGTGCATGATGAATAATGCCGATGAATTGTAGAACCCCTCCGTCCTTCCCCTCAGTTCAAACTTAACCTTCTCAAGAGTCAGGAATTCCAACAGGTCCCCCCCGCCACGCCAGGGCACAGGGTGGAGAGGTTGCTCTCCGTCCCATCAGGATCCGCCTTCAGGCGATCAACGAGGCAAAGGCTACAACATCTGCCTCCGCACCCGTTTCCAACCCTGGCTGGTCCGACACCCCGAATATGGCCTCCTGAGGGCCAGGGGCCAGTTTCACATGCACCACTTTAGAAATTACCCTAAAATCCTCCTTCCAGTAATCCTCCAGCTTTGGACAGGACCAAAACATATGAACGCGATTAGCGGGGCCCCCCCCCCGTCCCCCCCGCAACGCTCACACACATCTTCTACTCCTTCAAAGAGTCGGCTCATCCTCGCCCTCGTGATGTGTGCTCTATATACCACCTTCAGCTGTGTCAGCCCCAACCTCGCGCACGAGGTGGAGGCATTCACTCTCCGGAGCACCTCACACCAGAATCCCTCCTCCATACACTCTCCCAACTCTTCCTCCCACTTTGCTTTGATCCCTTCCAGTGGTGCCTTCTCCTTTTCCAAAATAGCTCCGTACACTGCTGACACTGTCCCCTTCTCCAGTCCCCCTGTCGTCAGCACTTCCTCCAGCAATGTGGAGGCCGGCTCCATCGGGAAGCTCTGTATCTCCTTTCTGGCAAAATCCCGAACCTGCATGTATCTAAACATTTCCCCCTGCTCCAGCCCATACTTCGCTTCCAGCTCCGTCAGCCCTGCAAATCCACCCCTAAGAAACAAATCTTTTAGTGTCTTAATCCCCTTCTCCTCCCATTTCCGAAAATTTCCATCCCACCTCCCTGGCTCAAATCTGTGGTTCCCCCGAATCGGCATTTCCCTTGAACCTGTCCCCAACCCGAAGTGTTGGCGAAACTGCCTCCAGATTCTCAATGAAGCGATTATTACCGGACTCCCTGAGTACTTCCCCGGGGCTATCGGGAGCGGCGCAGTTGCTAGTGCTTTCAATCCCGACCCCCTGCACAAACTCTCCTCCATTCTGACCCACTGGGAATCAACCCCTCTGACCCAGCTCCGCACCTTCTCCACATTCGCCGCCCAGTAGTAATACATCAGGTTCGGAAGACCCAAACTCCCGCCTGCCTTCCCCTCTGTAGCAGCACCTTTGTAACTCTGGCCACCTTCCCTCCCCATATGAACGAAGTAATCCTTCCCTCAACCCACAACCCAAAGATGTGCAGGGTAGGTGGATTGGTCTCGCTCAATTACTCCTTAATTGGAAAGAAAAAGAACTGGATGCTCTAAATTAAGTTTTTTTTTAAAACTTGGGGCAGCACGGTAGCATTGTGGATAGCACAATTGCTTCACAGCTCCAGGGTCCCAGGTTCGATTCCGGCTTGGGTCACTGTCTGTGCAGAGTCTGCACGTCCTCCCCGTGTGTGCGTGGGTTTCCTCCGGGTGCTCCGGTTTCCTCCCACAGTCCAAAGATGTGCAGGTTAGGTGGATTGGCCATGATAAATTGCCCTTAGCGTCCAAAATTGCCCTCAGTGTTGGGTGGGGTTACTGGGTTATGGGGATAGGGTGGAGGTGTGGACCTTGGGTTGGGTGCTCTTTCCAAGAGCCGGTGCAGACTCGATGGGCCGAATGGCCTCCTTCTGCACTGTAAATTCTATGAAATCTATGAAAATTGTTCCAGCTCAGTCCATTCTGGAAGTTAGGAATATTTCCTAAGTCCAGTTCCCTGACCAACTGTTATATTGAGTATAGGAACCATTCGAAGATTGACATTTTATGTTGTTGGCAGTATTATTTGCATGTGTCAAGAATTGGTCACCATCTTAGTATAACCACAAGATTGATCATGGCAGCTGCCATTTTGTATCATCCATGCTCACAGGTCCCGCAGGCGGGTGGGGGTGGGGCTAACTAACCTTCACATGCACATGGCATATATCGGTTAGAGAGAACCTAGGTTTCAAACAAATGTAACATTGGCAGAGTCTGTCGCAGATTATAAAAAGGGGGTAAGCTGTCTTTTTTTTTACTGAGGGGTCACCACGTCAGGCAGCGACGTTGCAGCCACCCTCTCCTGAGTCACTGAGAAAGCAGATGGAAAATTCGCTGCAGCAGCCTGCCCTCTCCACAGATGATGTCATTGTCCCGGCTGCCTAGACAACAGCAAATGAATTATTCACAGCAGATAGCAGGGGCCAGCAGAGGCTGCGAATGTAACACCACCGTCTCCTTTTTCCCAAAGAACGCAAGGTACCATACCTGATCGAAGGTAAGTCCTGACTGTAAACGTTAAATTCTAACAGCTTAATGGTAATTGAATCTGTCCACAAAAAAAAGATAAACCCCACATTGCAGCAATTGCTTTAAATGCAATGATTACAAAGGATAGAAATGCAACAGCCAAATTGTTTATTGTTTATTGCGCTAATTCATCGACTGTCGATTTATGTACTTTATTGTGCATCTCGGTACTGCTTCCTCTCCGCAATGTTTGATTTGATTTCAGGTGGTTTTTTGAGTGAATGTTGTGGGTGGTGAGTGGGAGGGATTCTCCCATTTGCCACTTGTCTTATCAGTCAGTAACTCTCTCCCCGTCTTTGCCTGCAGGTTTCCATGCCCTCAGCTACCATGTTCAGGGTGGTGCTGCTGACAGCGGTAACCTGGGCTCTAACATCAGCTCACGGCTCCCAGGATCCGGCCAAGGTGTCCGAGGCGGACATCCAGCGATTGCTGCACGGCGTCATGGAGCAGTTGGGCATTGCTCGGCCAAGAGTGGAATACCCGGCGCACCAAGCCACCAATCTGGTCGGACCACAGAGTATTGAAGGTAACGGGTTCCGACAATATTCCGCCGATCGCTGTGAGGCGCGCAGGCGCCCAAGGGTTTTTGTTTTGCATTTGCAAAAACAAAAGCATGCCCAGGAAAATGTTGTGAGTGCAACATCAGATATTAAATTGCAGCTTCTAATAGGGAATTCAGGAGAAAATTCTTCACCCAAAGAGCAGTGAGGACGTGGAGCTCACTGTCACAAGGAATAGGATATATACATTTAGTGGGAAGCTGGGATAAACAGACTGGGGAGAAAGAAGATGGATATGCTGAGAGAGCGACATTAGAGATAAAATAGGGATGAGGAGAGGATTGTGTGGAACAGCGGTGAGAAAGCTGCTTCCCGGGGGCCACATGAGGCCCATCTGGGTTCTGAGTGTGGCCTAGGAGACATTTTGTTGACCGTTACCCACGCGCAGGTTTGCCACATTCCGCTGGCTTCTGCCCACATCGTTTTTGTTCCTATCGGTGTGACTGAAGTGAGACGCAGGAAAAGCGAGGGCGACTACGTGCTGATTACTCCCCAACACTGACTGCGCTCCCCATGTGTAAAAAGTGTAAATATTTCTTTTGTTTTCACCATTTGAAGTTGATGACAGTCATGTTAATGATTAAGCATTTTCTATAACTTACTATTAAATAGGGCAACACAGTGGCACAGTGGTTAGCACTGCTGCCTCCCGGCACTCAGCACTCGGGTTCGATCCCGGCCCTGGGTCACTGTCCGTGTGGAATTTTCACATTCTCCCCGTGTTGGCGTGGATCTTACCCCCACAACCCAAAGATGTGCAGGTTAGGTGGATTGGCCACGCTACATTGCCCTTTAATTGGAAAAAATAATTGGGTACTCTTAAATTTATTTAAAAGAAAAAAAAACTTCCAAGAAATATTTAGCATGTATTTAATCTTATTCATGGGGGGTCATGGTTCGTGAATGAGCCCTGATTTCAATCTTGTGGCCCATTGAGATGAAGGAGGGTCACTCATGCGACCCACTCACTGGCCCAGGTTGCCTATTACTGGTTTGCACCATAAACACTGTTGGGCCGAATGGCCTGTTCTGTGCTTTGAATTCTGTGAAATCTTGTTAAATTTTAAAGGTTTTAAGACCCAAAAATATTTTTATGATACAGCTAACATGGCGAGATAATCCAAATCATTGACTTGACTATGTTTTTTTTTCTTTTTTAAAATAAATTTAGAGTACCCAATTATTATTTTTTTCTAATTAAGGAGCAATTTAGCGTGGCCAATCCACCTACCCTGCACATCTTTGGGCTGTGGGGGTGAAACCCACGCAGACACGGGGAGAATGTGCCAACTCCACACGGACAGTGACCCAGGGCCGGGATTCGAACCCAGGTCCTCAGCTCCGCAGTCCCAGTGCTATCCACTGCGCCACATGCTGCCCTGACGTGACTATGTTTACAACACTGTGGACAGCCTTGGCCTCCAGACCAACCTTTTGCGCCCTAAATCTCCTTTCCATTCAACTCATGGTCAGAATACCATTCTTGGCTCCCACACTCGCTGATGTTGTTAATGGTTCCGTCTCCACGAGGCGCTCCCTCTTAATTATCCTCCCATCTTCAGCTTCCCAGATGCAATCAGCACAGCTGTAGTAATGGATCCCTTGGTTACACCAGGAATCCTTCGATTATATCAATTATCTGTCCTCGTTTTGTCCCTACTTCTCATCACGTCCTTGGTGCCACCATCTGCAGCCAAAGAGTCAGCTTCTCTATGAATGTACGGCACAAAAACAGGCCATTCGGCCCAACTAGTCGATCCTCAAGCAGCTAACAATGTCAGCTCGAGCTTGTCATGACATTTCTCACCCCCCCAAACAGCATTTTCCGACTGCTTATTTAACATCCGGCCTTGAATCATTAACCTTTATCTGAAATGACCGAATGAGCAAATAAGACAAGACTGTATCCTTTGGTCACAGAGTCAGTGATGAGGGGCCCAACAATATCAAATCATCGCTAAAGCTGAGGAGGGGGAGGAGGAGAAACGTCTTTCCATATGGGAGTGGAGTACTTTGCCACTGCAAAGAGCTGTCTCTGCCTTAACTCAATCTCTTCAGGGAAGAGAAGGTAACCGCTGGATGTAGAGCTAGGCGCAGGGTTATGGAGAGAGCATGGAGCAGTGGGATTAGTTTTGGATTTATCCAGCACAAGAGTTCTAAACTTGTCTGGTCCAAAGTTCGATTTAAGATTATTCCTGCAAAGGGAATTCCAGAAATAGAACCAAAAGATTTAATGAAGGGAATTCGAAAGAGATAACAAAGGAAAATACGCTGTTACATGATTGAAAAATGTTGACGTTCAAAATACAAAGGGCGAGGGAAATGGTGTACTGAAGGGACATGAAAGGCAGACTTGCATTTATATAGCACCCATCACAACCACAGGATGTCCCAAAGTGCTCCACATGCAACAAAGTTTTGTAATACTTTTGTAATGGAGGAAACATGCAGCCAATTGACGCATAGAAATATCCAACAAACAGCAAAGGCCAGATCATCTATTTCTGTCTTCCTGTTGATTGGGGGATAATTGTTGGCTGGGACCCTGGGTCGGGCTCTACCGCTCATCATCAAAATAGGATTTATTACATTCACCTGGGAGGACTGACAGGACTTTGATTTAGCGTCCCATCCACAATGCAGCTCCTCCGACAGTGCAGCACACCCAGAGTACTGCACGCGAGTCTCAACATGGATTACAAGCTCACGCCTCTGGAGTGGGTCTTGAACCCACAATGACATTCCAGTAATATTCCAGAAAGCCAGTTGGCGGAGTTTGACCCAGTTTTATATTTATATATAGAGTGAAACATTATAAGACGCCGCTTCTTAACTCAACCTCTCCAGTTTCAGTAATTATCTCTTTATATTTGCTCAAGTGAAACCACATTTAATGCCCTACACCTGCATATAATGAACAATATATAATTAACAAGTGCTAACAACTGATTACACCTGTCATTATGGCACAGTGGTTAGCACTGCTGCTTCACAGCGCATGGGACTCAGGTTCGATTCCGACCTCGGGCCACTGTCTGTGTGGAGTCTGCACGTTCTCCCCGTGTGTACGTGCGTTTCGTCCGGGTGCTCCGGTTTCCTCCCACAGTCCAAAGATGTGCTGGTGAGCTGGGGTTACGGGGATAGGGCGGCGGAGTGGGTCTAGGTGGAGTGCTCTTTCAGAGGGTGGGTGCAGACTAAATGGGCTGAATGGCCTCTTTCAGCGCTGTAAGGATTCTATGTTATCTATGAAATCAGTTAACAGAACAACCCTGAACTTAGAGACAATTACATCTTGAATAGGGTTCATTCAGTCCGAAGACATTGGTCATGTTTAAACATTTATAGTCTTTATACCTGCTAACCATATTCAACCTAACCCATGCAAAGATTCAGCATCATCACAATTGATAACACTCCCTTCTGGGTCAGGTTGCTGGTTTGAATCTTACTCTGGAGACTGAATCACATATTCTAGGCTAAGGGTAGTGCTGGAGTGCTGCAGTGTTGGAGGTGTCACTCTTGTTGGATGAGAGGCTAATTTCTGTCTTCTCGTGGAGGTCAAAGATCCCGCTGCAGTATTTCTAAGAAGAGTTTGGAGAGTTACCTTTGGTAACCTGACCAGTATACATACCTCAACCAACAAATCTGTTGTTGCCGTTCTGTGGGATTTTGCTTTGCGAAAATTATCTGCTGGATTCTCTACATTACATCAGTGACTACACTTCAACGTCTGGGACATGCTGAGATCGTGAAAGGCACTATATAAATGTAAGAATGACATTCTTGTGCTGTGATGGATGTTGGTAGTGGAGACATGTGTATTTTAGGTTGAATCATAGAATCCCTACAGTTTAGGAGGCCATTCGGCCCTTTGAGTCTGCACCGACTCTCTAAAAGAGCACCCTACCTCGGATCAATCCCTGTAACTTCATAACCCCACCTAACCTTGGGACACTAAGGGCAATTTAGCACGGCCAATCCACCTAATCTGCACATCTTTGGACTGTGGGAGGAAACCGGAGCACCCGGAGGAAACCCACGCAGACACGGGGAGAACGTGTAAACTTTTTTTTTATTGGGCGTGGGCATCACCGGCTGTGCCAGCATTTATTGCCCATCCTTAATTGCTCTTTAGGGGGCAGTTCAGAGTCAACCACATCACTGTGGATCTAGAATCACATATAGGCCGGAGCAGGAAAGGATGGCAGATTTCTTTCCCTAAAGGACGTTAGTGAACCAGATGGGTTTTTATGACAATCAACAATCGTTTCATAGTCATTAGGCTTTTAATTCCAGACTTCTATTGAATTCAAATTTCACCATCTGCGGTGGCAGGATTTGAACCGGGGGGTCCCCAGAGCACTACTCTGGGTCTCTGCTTTACTAGTCCAGTGACAATACCATTTTGCCACCACCTCCACACAGAAAGTCACCCAAGGCCGGAATCGAACCCGGCTCCCCGGCACTGTGAGGCAGCAGCGCTATCCACTGTGCTGCCCTGAGGTCGAGGCTGTGAGAACAAGTCACGACACGGAAGAGAAAGTGAGATTGCTACTTTTTTTTTTGCCAAATGCCGATTTGGAGAAAATATTCCCTCACCCAGTATGATCAGCTCTATTTTTCACTACAGCGATTCAGTGTCAGTATAAAACTGTGTCACTACCCAACCCAACCTCCAGGGGCATTTCTGGGAAAATTTAACATTGACAACAATCATTCCTATAATGCAGGTCGATGTTTATCTCCTAACAGCCTGATGGCATGCCTGTTTTATTATGTTAGATGTGCTACATATATATTATAAGTAATTGTTGGTATAATGAAGCAGACTCCAGTGTCCTAGCTGAGATTTGACATGTTCACTGCTGTGACTCAAAGTTTAAACCACATTTATGTCTGATATCACCAGGTTTATACCACCTATAGGAAAATTAGACTAGTGTGTTAACGTTAGGGACTGCAATCAGAGGTTACACCATTAGTGCTGTTCCAGCTGCTAGACTACACATTTATAAAAATTAATTTTATGGGATTATGGGCATCACTAGCTAGACCAGCATTTATTGTCCATCCCTAGTTACCCTGGAGAAGGTGGTGATGTGCTGCCTTCGTACACCCACAGTGCTGTTAGGGAGCGAATTCCAGGATTTTGCCCCCGCGATAGTGAAGGAACGGCCAATATATTTCCAAGTCAGCATGGTGAGTGACTCGGAGGGGAACCTCCAGGTGGTGGGGTTCCCAGGAATCTGCTGCTCTTGTCCTTCCAGATGGTAGTGGCCGTGGGTTTGGAAGGTGCAGCCGAAGGAACATTGATGAGTTGCTGCAGTGCATCTTGTGGATGGTACACACGGCTGCCACAGTGCGTCAGTGGTGGAGGGTTTGAATGTTTGTGGAAGGGGGAGAAATCAAGCGGGCTGCTTTGTCCTGGATGGTGTTGAGCTTCTTGAGCGCTGAGCTGCACTAAATCCAGGCAAGTGGAGTGTATTCCATCACACCCCTGATGTGTGTGTTGTAGATGGACAGGCTTTGGGGAGTCAGGAGGTGAGTTACTTGCGGCAGGATGCCTATCCCTTGACTTGCTCGTTTCTGGTCAATGGTAACCCCCAGGATGTTTATTAAGTTTATCTAATCCGGGAATGCTGGAGGGGTGTGCACTCGCCTTTCCCCAACCCATTCCAATCCGAAAACTCCACACAGTTCAGGGATCAAATTCAGGAGCCTTTCCTGTTCTTTGGGAAAGAGGGGAAAGTGAATGTGGACACTTGACAAGAAAACAATCTTTGAAAAGGGACACAGCAATTTAAGAAAATAAACACATCTCTTGATGAAGTTGTATATATATCTGTACCAAAATGTAACCCGGATACTCACAATGTTGGGGAGTTCAGTTACGTTCTCCATCAAACGTTAATTTTGGGAAAAAGCAAACAGGTTTTGTTTTTATTTTGCTGTTGAATTATCAACTAAAGGTTGGTAATGGAATGGCACAGTGGTTAGCACTGCTGCCTCACAGATTCCAATCTCGGGCGACTGTGCGGAGTCTGCACGTTCTCCCAGTGTCTGTGTAGGTTTCCTCTGGGTGCTCCGGTTTCCTCCCACAGTCGAATGATGTGCAGGTTAGGCAGATTGGCCGTGATAAATTGCCTCTTAGGGTGGGGTTGCAGGACTAGGGTGTGGAATTTGGCCTAGGTAGGGTAGTCTTTCGAAGGGTCGGTGCAAACTTGATGGGCCGAATGCCCTCTTCTGCACTGTAGGGATTCTATGATTCTAAGTTGTCTATCTCATGATTGTTGAAAAGTTTCTCCTGTGCAGTGTCATCTGTTTAACCGCCCTTCTCAATATTTATATTTTTGTTCCCATTTCATGAGGAACATGCCTTCTACCGAACAAATGTTTTATTTGTTAAATCGTCGATAGAGCAGAATGTGGTGGTCAGATGTTGGTGAAACAAAGCCCCTTTTCATAGAATGTTTCTTTCTGATGTTGTCTTTAGGAGGAGCTCATGAAGGATTGCAACACCTGGGCCCCTACGGCAACATTCCCAACATCGTGGCCGAGCTTACCGGAGATAACATACCAAAGAATTTTAATCAGGAGCAGGGTTATCCTGATCCACCTAACCCTTGTCCTTTGGGAAGAAAAGGTAATTTGGGCCTCTGGATTTCACTTTTGACACAAGTATCTAAATGAAACAGCAAATGAACACTAATGACATACGAACATGAATTAGGAGCAAGAACATAGAACATACAGTGCAGATCCATCGAGTGTGCACCAACCCACTTAAGCCCTCACTTCCTCCCTATCCCCGTAACCCAATAACCCCTCCTAACTTTTTGGACACTTAGGGCAATTTATCATGGCCAATCCACCTAACCTGCACGTCTTTGGAATGTGGGAGGAAACCGGAGCACCTGGAGGAAACCCACGCAGACACGGGGAGAACATGCAGAATCCTGCGGGGAACCCAGCGGGTAATCGAACCTGGGACCCTGGCGCTGTGAAGCCACAGTGCTAGCCACGTGTTCTACCGTGCTGCCCCCAAGTGTAGGCCACTCTGCCCCTCGAACCTGTTCCGTCATTCAATAGGGTCATGGCTGATCTGATTGTGACCCCAACTCCACATCTATCCCAAATAACCTTTCACCAACTTCCTTATTAAGAACCTTCCTTAACCTTCCACCAACTTCCTTATTAAGAACCTTCCTTATCAAGAATCTATCTACCTCTACATTAAAAATATTCAAAGAAAGGGGCGCAGGGGTTAGCACTGCTGCC
The DNA here is from genome assembly GCF_047496885.1 of Scyliorhinus torazame. Taxonomy (NCBI): domain Eukaryota; kingdom Metazoa; phylum Chordata; class Chondrichthyes; order Carcharhiniformes; family Scyliorhinidae; genus Scyliorhinus; species Scyliorhinus torazame. Next base: position 260,206,130 of record NC_092715.1, on the reverse strand, counting down.
TCACATCGGTAAGGACCCGGGTTCGATCCCGGCCCCGGGTCACTGTCCGTGTGGAGTTTGCAAATTCTCCCCGTGTCTGCGTGGGTCTCACCCCCACAACCCCAAAAGATGTGGAGTAGGTGGATTGGCCACCCTAAATTGGGAAAAAAAGAATTTGGTACTCTAAATTAAAAAAATAAATAATCAAAGACTCTGCTTTCCCCATTTTGTGAGGACAATTCTTCTACTTTTCTGATACTATTTTTTTCAACATTTTAACATTGCTCATTCAACCTTACTGTTGATATTGGCAAGAAAACTTCACTGCAATTCACGCAAGAGGTTTACTCATGATTGACTCACGATTGACGTACGATTTCCTACCTGTCCGCTCTCACTTTTACCTGCATCCAGCCTTTGTGGTTGTTAGGACGGCAAAACTGTCAGCGTTCAGTCTTTACGCTGTGAAACTGACAATTTTTATCATCCGCACATGAAGTTAAATATAGAAATTCAGAAATAGTTGTCAGTTTCTCCCACCGTGCACTGTTGGACCCCACAGTTTCTCCCACCGTGCACTGTTGGACCCCACAGAGGGAAATCTTTAGAAATCACTTGGATTGAAATTACGTTCCATTTTTCATGTTCTAAAAATCCTTGAAGATGCCATAGCTTGTTGGGTAAATGGGGTTTTAATGGCATACTATGTCATAATTGTTATTGAACAACCTTTCACCCAGAGAAATTTATTTTATATTTGTGAAATGTTTAATTCCCCAGTTATGATAAACTCTTCATAAACTTTTAATATAAAACTTATATTTTGAAAGATAAAGGTTTGCTTATATTTCAGCTTCCACCTTAATCTTAATGATTTTCCCCAATCTTTATGGGCGGCGTGGCAGCACAGTGGTTAGCACTGTTGCTTCACAGCACCAGGGTCCCTGGTTCGATTCCCGCTTGGGTCACTGTCTCTGCCCAGTCTGCACGTTCATCCCGTGTTTGCGTCGGTTTCCTCCCACAAGTCCCGAAAGACGTGCTTGTTAGGTGAATTGGACATTCCAAATTCTCCCTCGGTGTACCCGAACAAGCGCCGGAGTGTGGTGACTGGGGTTTTTTCAAAGTAACCTCATTGCAGTGTTAATGGAAGCCTACTTGTGACAATAAAGATTATTAAAAACATTTTTGCTTTCTGTAAAATGATTAAGAAGGGAAGGATGACCAGTGTGCTTTATTTCCTGCCTATGTGAATATTTTAATATAAAAAAAAAAAGATAGAAACGAAAGTGATTGGCTGGTTAGCATGCTTCGTGCCAGCAGCATTACTGGCTGTCAAATTGAGATATTGTATCGCTATCAAAATTACATCAGGTAAGGTGGAATACAAGGTTAGGCGGCAGTGCACCACCTTCTCAAGAGCCATGAGGTAATGCATGCTGGACTATCCAGCGATGCCCACATCCCATAAATGAATAAATTTACAGGGTTCAGTGACTGATGCACAAGTTGATGAATCACTCAGGAAGGTGTATCATTGTTTTCAGCTGCTGATGGATGCTTGGAAGATACACCTGACACAGCCAAATTCAGCAATGATTACCAAGTCCATCAGCGCCTCTTTGATCCACAGCATGATTACCCAGTGATGGGAAAGTGGGTAAGTGTTCAAATAGATCCCCTTTCCATTACATTTCAAATTCTGAATGAATGTCTGAAAGGGAGAGAGATTGAGATGCATTGAATTTTCAGCATCATCTTATTAATGGTTTTTACTGCAGTTCTGAACTATCTCACTTCCCCGGACAGAACGGGTTCCTTCTGGTTCCCGTATCAAGACAACTTCCCTCTGGGTGAGAGTGCATGACATCAGTTCAATGCAACATCAAGGAGTATTAAGCCATGCAAACCGGTTCCCCTCCCATTCGCAGTTCCGCTTCTCCCTGGCCCACCGCAGGATCTTTTCCTTCTCCACAAACTTGTAGAGCCTCACGATCATCGCCCACGGTGGCTCTCCCACTCTCGGCTTTTGCCTTAGGGACCTGTGCACCTTGTTCACCTCTGGGGTCGTGTCTAGCACTCCCTCCACCACCTGCATCCTCAAAACGTATCTCGTGGCGCTTGTAACCGTCCACACCCTCCGCCAGACTGACAATACGCAGATTCTGCCTCCTGGATTTGTTCTCCGACTCCTCTACCTTTGCCCTCGGTGACATTGCAACGGTCCCATTGGATTCCCACCTCCAATGACACCACCTTCTCCATCTCCCGTATCTGCGACCCCGGTGCCTAGAGGCATTTCTCCACTAGCTCTGTCGATCCTTTCAAGGGTTCTACTGCTCCCCCAATGGCCTTTGACCGGTCCTCGTGCATCTCCTTTCTTTGCTGGCAGAACTCCTTTGATAAACGGCATCAACTGTTCCATCTGGGGCTTTCCAACTTGCAACGACCCTTCCCTCTCCATCTTCACAGCATTGCAATAGTTGAGTGTAAACGTAACAAAACGATGGGTGAACATTTCAACAGCAGGTGATCTGGGGCAGGGATGAAGGCCGGAGATGTTGAAGAAGTGAAAGTAACTTCTTTCTCTCTAGTACTTGCGCTTCGTATCTTCACTGGATTTTGAAACTTTCAATGCTTGCACATTTAGACTACACTCCAACCACAATCCACCCTCCCTCCCCCTCCAATAAAAGACGATAATTGATAGAAAGGAGTTATACCTAGTCACTCATGCTCGACCCTGGTTGATGTGGCACTCTTACAGCCTGTGACCCAATCCTCTCACGTGAGAAAGATTATTTCCAAACTTCAAAACAGATAGGTTTGACCGAGTCATTTTTCTTTATGCATTATTGGTGTATTTGATATGGTTTTCTGAACAATAGCTGTTCATTTATCCATTGTTTTGCCAAGCAATCATCAGTAATGAACTAGCTGCATTATTTGAAAATGTGCTGCAGGTATAAACTAGCTTATAAAAGTTGCTAGTGTTAAATTGGTGCCATTGCAAAAAAACACAAAGAAAATGCTGGGGTTTTACACAGACAATATGTGGTGGTAAATATGTTTAAACTTGTGCCTAAATTCCTTCACAGAACAAGAATGTGATGTACGGAAATGTGAAAGGAACCCCAGGAAGGAGGAGGAGGGTATGTTTCTCGAATTTCTTTTCTGTGGTTGGATTCTATATCCTTGTAACCCAATTGGCAATTCAAATATTATTTTGAAGTAGTTACCAAAAAAACCTTTACCGAATTCCATAAACTGACTCTGAACGGTTTTATCAGAAAATCCCAAGATGGACTGATTGGTGAATTATTGTGCACTTGCTCTTTTATGAGTGACAGAATGAAGAGAGCAAATAAACCAATATTTAATGATCACTTTCTATTCCGCAGTTCAGTGAGTGAAGACTTTTAAAAAATATCAGCAGCAGGTTTCAAAGAATATTTTCAGATTCAAATTTTAAAAAAAAACTGAATTTACTCATTGCCCCATCACCTTTTGATTTAAATACAGCCCCATCTGAGGGCATACATATTCTACTGTGCTGAGTTTAAGCAGCTCAATCTAGTCACAACCGGGCATAAAGAGAAAACCAAAAAAAGATGCTGGTTATGCGTGAATGGTAATGGAGGGTTGAGTCGTAACAGGAGTAAATCATTCAGCCCCTCAAGTCTTTCCCATCTGAAGCATCTTTCAGTTTACATATGTTAATGCATCTGCCTTTTCTGTTATGGTTTAGATAAAGCACAAGTCAACAACACATTGAGGTATTATTGAACTGTACTTCGGTTAGGGTTATTTGAAGACAGACAATGGGCAGCATTTTCATTTGGAGCCATTAATAGCGCAATAAGTCAGTGAAACAAAACATATCAGAAACCTTCCATTTTATGACAAACTGGTTATCCACAGCCTCCAGAGTTACTGATCGCAGCTAACCAAGGAAGGTGCCAAGTCATGATCAAGCATTAAGGGAAAGAAGAAAAAAATAAAAAAAATCACCCTGATCTGATAACCTAGCAGCTATGTTTAACTTCATATCGCCATGTTAGTTAGTTGGTTAGCTACCTACAGGTTCAGGAGTGAGTATGATAGAGATTGGAGAAAACTGAACATCTGAAGAAAAAGAAGTTTTCAAAATAGTCAAGGTGGCCATTGCAGACAAATCAGGTACCTTTGGCATAAGGATGAAACAGGCATGAAATAGGTGCAGTACAAATGAGACTTCCCAGTTTGAAAATCTGAATTAATTGGAAAATTAGAAACTTGCGTGTTTACATTCAAATGCTTATTAGGTGCAATTTTGGTGAAGCAGGATAGATGGGCCCTTTCCACCCACTGACACTAGAAGGCGTGGAATCTTCTGGCTGTCATACAACAGTATGCTGCACGATGGCTCAGGAACGGAGGGAAAGGGTGCACAGGTTCTCAGATGCAGCACTTGGTGAAGAAGGTCCAGGGGAGGAATGCTCTGTATCCACAATGGGGAACAATACTGCTTCAAGCTCCTGTTCCTCTCTCCTACACAGCTGCTGCTGTTCTACCTGGCCTCATGTCCTCCCCCAGGCCAAGAACTCCCTTTCCCTTAGTGACTCCTATGAAGGTTTGGCAGTACAGCACTTATTGTTTGTCGGCAAAGTTCTCAAGTGTTTTTGGAATAAATCTTACTTGGGTGTTGGATATTTTAACAAAAGGTTCCCACAAAGTCTCCTGTTGTGGTTCAGAGATTCTCTTCACAGCTGCAGCAGAAAAACACATCAAATCACAAGCAGAGCTTCAAATAGCGCTGAAATAACATCAACGCAGTGTTTATTCTCAAACAACTGGTCGCTATTTGGAGGTCATTAGTTGAACTGCTAGCTCCCAAAATATCGTCCAGTCTCTTGAGCACTAACAGGCATTTTAAGTGGCAATGAGCAAGTTAACAAGTCTTCAGTCCACTGTTCTTGGAACAGTTTTTAATTCCCCAAGATGACATTTTGATGTAAGATGGGCTAAACCCATATTTGAGAACGGTCTGTTGAAAATCACTCCAAAGCAAGTGTAAAGTCTAAAAAATACTATTTCAATATAGACATCAGATTTAAAAAATATTCTTTTGTTTCCAGAGTGTGAACCCATACCTGCAAGGGAAGAGACTCAACAACGTTGTCGCCAAGAAATCAGCTCCTCATTTCTCTGAAGAGGACAGACGCGCCAATGAGTAGATCAGTTACCAAGTCTAAAATAACTCCACATCTAATTGTATAGGATGTGGATCTATCATCCCATCAAAGGTCATAAAGCTATGATATGCACTGTTGATGAGTGGCTACCAAGTAGAAACCTGGCTGTTTGTATCAATGGCAGCTTAGGTTTGCAACAGTGCCTTGACCGTTGCATTAATGTTAATTGAGCAAGAATCCACTACAATGGTAATAAAAGTTTAACTAACTTAATGTATTTGGAAATTAATTAAATATTGAATAGTTCTAAATTTTAACTTCAGTGGCAATTTCAAGGTATGGATTTCCATTTCTCTGCGCATTGACTAGCAGGGATATACATAACCAACAATACACATTAATACCCAAAGCCTCAAGCCAGCGGTTCCACATCTCTAATGCAGACTTTTGCCTGGTTACTGACTTCTGCAATAGCACAAACCCCAGAAGAGAATATCAACTGAATGGGATAAATAACCCTCATATTTTAAAAGTAGGAACACATAAATGGTATGGAGAAAATGTTATTATTTAACATGGCTAATTCTGTGCGATACACCTCTGGTAAAAAAAACAATGTCCAAATCATTATCAAACAGGTACATTGGGGTAGTGTTCATGAAAGGTTGAATATAACTTTTACAACCAAAATTCTAAGGCTGGCTGGCTGAAGCATGAAGGGAAATCTGAAAAGGTGAGATGGGTGCCCCCTAATTCCAAGCAACTAGTTTAAAACTCAGCGTTATTGGTAGAAAGCTGAAATGTCTACAATCTATCCATCCCCAAACCAGGAAAATAGCTAACATGACAAGGGCAGATTAAGAAAAGCTGTAACAAAGATCACCCAAGTTGTTTGTTTAATGATTATTGCATGTGATTTTCTACCTCCCGATTTCCTCTAAAAACAGGCATTTTTGTGCCTTCAGGACTGTACCCAATCTGCACACTGGAAGTGTAGAGAGGCATAACAAATAGGAGGCACGCGATACAACCCCTTATGCCTGCTTCAACGATCAACAAGATCAAGGTTGATCTTCCACCTCAATCCCACTTTCCCTCCCCATCTCAATTCTTCTGGTGTTCAAAAATCTATTGGCCTTAGCCTCGAATATACTCAACAATCAAGCATCCATAATCCGGTAAAGAATTCCCAACTTCCAGTAAAAATATCCTACTCAATCCCTCAACGTTAATGCAGGTTGTGCATAACCCCTCCAGTAGAAATGCTAGAAGGGTGAAAGATAAATTCATAGAGCAACACCTACTAAAAGTGTTTTAACAAAAATAAGAGGAAAGAAGTTAATCAAGAGAAGTATATGTTTTAAAATGTTTAAATATTATAGGCAGAAGGTCAGATATGGGGTGTATAAATAATTCTCTGTTTGAGGTAATGGGGAAGAATCAGAAACCAGTGGCAGCCGCGTGTACCATCTACACACGATGGTACGCACACGAAGCAGGAACTCACCAGGTTCTATAGGCAGCACCTTCCAACCCCACAATCACTGCCACCTGGAAGGACAAGGGCAGCAGATACCTGGGAACACCACCAACTGGAGGTTCTCCTCCAAGTCACTCACCATCCCAACTTGGAAAATATCGTTCATTCCTTCACTGTCACTGGGTTAAATCCTGGAACTTGTTCCCTAACAGCACTGTGGGCATACCTACATCTCAGGGGCTGCGGTGGTTCAAGAAGACAACTCCCCACCACTTCCCAAGGGCAACCAGGATGGGCAATAAATGCTGGCCCAGCCAGCAAAGCCCACATCCCGTAAATTAATAAAAAGTTCCAAGCCCAAGAGGAGGACACGACAGGCCACATGGCATCCTTCTGTGCGCCACGAATTCTGCAATCACCTACCAAACAACAACCGTTACCTTGTATCCTGTTGAGGAATGTGCGAGAAACGTTAGCAGATCCTCACAAATATGTAGCGGTGTCAAAAGTCTTGTGCAGAAGCTGTATGGAGTTTTGAATGGGAAAGAAGCTATCGACTCAAGAAATGTAAGCCAAGCTGGGAGGCAATCAAAAGCATAAACAGTACATCTTTTCTTTAATTTTCTATCACTTAAAGTAGAAAAGTTCATATCAAAACCTTTGCGGTTGTCCCTCTAATTGTTTGGCCATCAGTATTTTTGAACATTGATGCAAGAAATATTCTAAAAAGCATAGCATTGTCCATGAAAAGTGTTCATAATTATAGAGAAAAACAGTTTATTAGAAATATAAAAGGACAGGTATGTATAAAAGTATAAGGAAAACAAAGGGGAAAGAAACACAACTTTGCTGTACAGTGTTACATATACAGAAGATAGCTTGCACAGTGCCACACATCCTCTTGTGAGAAGCTTGCCTGGGTTTCAGAACTATATTTGAAGTCTGTTCCTCCTTTCTTTTGTTTTCTCTTTATCTGTTCGGCCGGGGAGGTGATTGGGTGTGATTGAACCATTCTGACTCTGAGCAAATCTTGTGACTGTTGACACGCCATCCACAAACTTGGTTTTGAACAAGACGTTAGCATTAGTGAACATGCCATCTTTCAATGACACCACGATAAACTGCAAGATTAAAAAACAAAGTCACCTTGACGTGGATATAGCTTTTCTTGGAAAAATAAAATTCCTACCTCCTATTTCTCCTCTGCTATCCTGCTCAATAGATGAAGCACAGATAAAGTAATACCACAGTAATTAGCTATACACTGCGAATGGAGTTTGCCTCGTGTCTTAATCATGAACTATTCTTTCTCATTCATTGACAACAGGTTCCCAACTGCCAAGGTGAAAGGTTGGTGTTCAAGGGTTGGTCACAGTGCAGGGGAGAAATGTTAAATGGTCAGAGGTGTCAGCGGGGCGGCACAATGGTTAGCACTGCCGCCTCACATCACCGAGATCCCAGGTTCGATCCCGGCCCCGTCACTGTCCATGTGGAGTTTTCCCTGTGTCTGCATGGCTCTCACTCCCACAACCCAAAGATGTGCAGGATAGGTGGATTGGGCACGCAAAATTGCCCCTTAATTGGAAAATAAAATGAATTGGGTACTCTAAGAGTGGTCATCGGAGATTAAAGAGACATGGCTTTTAGAAGCCACTGAGAAATGTGCAAATGCATTTACATAAATTGGAGGAGTAGGAAGAGGGGGCACAAGCTTAAACGGAGAATAATCGGAGAAATTGACACTGGGGCAATGCTGCGCAAATTTCCTCAGTCTTCCCTCACATTTCAGAGTTTTGACACTAACCTGTTGCTCTTCTCCAGCAATGCCACCATCACTCAAATATCTTCCTTGCATCTTAGAAACCATCAACAGATGCTCTACCCAAGGAGCAGTCTGACCAGAAAGCTTACTGAATTCGATCATGACTTCCTCTGCCTTGGTAGGTTTACTGCTTTCATTTAAAAAATTTTTTTTAAAAAAAAATAAATTTAGATTACCCAATTATTTTTTCCAATTAAGGGGCAATTTAGCGTGGCCAATCTACCTACTCTGCACATTTTTGGGTTGTGGGGCAAAACCCACGCAGACACGGGGAGAATGTGCAAATTCCACACAGACAGTAACCCAGAGCCGGGATTGAACCTGGGACCTCAGCGCCATGAGGCAGCTGTGCTAACCACTAGGCCACCGTGCTGCCCACTGTTTACTGCTTTCATAATGCATTTCAGCATATTGCTGGATTTAGCGATTTTGTGCTATATTAGTTGGACACCTAGGTCTCTTTAGCACTTCAATTCTATTCACAGCTGCTTTTTCTAAAACAGAGGTTTGCTTCTAATTTAACGAGACAGGCATTGTCCACATGTGAACCATGAGTGAGTATTGACAGGGTATTCAATTGCTGACGCATCACACTCAAGTCCGATTCTTCCTCAGGCAACATCCCAATGAATTTAGTGGTTCCTCGGTCACTCAGATGGTTAAGGTAAGTAACAGAGGAATTCAGGATAATTCCATAATTCATCCCATAAATGAGCCTGGGCTCATTTAGATGCTCCTGGCACATATTGATAGGACCACTAAAATTGGCTTCAGCATTCTCGATCGAAAAGGGAGATATTGGCCAACATTACCATTATTGGAGGAGAGCACCAAATATGTACCCATTGTTAAACAGCCCACCATTGCTCAAAATATAAATGTGAGCAAATGGGTTTGAGGGTTTCTGGAGACTCATATGAAGCAATACCTCAGTGCAAAATCAGAAATAGGAAAGGAGAAGAAAATAGAAAAGGGTGAGGGAGGGGGTGTGAAAAGAAGCAGAGAAAATAGAAGTGAGGGAAGAAAGGAACAAATTGCAGGTTTCAACTCTTATATTGCCGAAAATGAAATGAGAGCAGTTAAACTTTTATGTGCTCTTTTCTTTTACATAAAGTGCGCATAACATACCTGCGAGTGCCGGAAATGTGTTCGCAACATCTGTCCAATGTTTTGGGTATGCGAGAGGTCCAGCGCTGCATCCACTTCATCCAGAATATAAATTGGAGCAGGTTTGAACAGCAGCATGGCCAAGATCAGGGATAGAGCCACCAGTGACCTACACAATATAAACACAGAGCAATCACATTCAGTTACACACAGAGCAGTCACATTCAGTTCCACACAGAGCAATCACATTCAGTTACACGCAGAGCAATCACATTCAGTTACACGCAGCGCAATCACATTCAGTTACACGCAGCGCAATCACATTCAGTTACACGCAGCGCAATCACATTCAGTTACACGCAGCGCAACCACATTCAGTTACACGCAGCGCAACCACATTCAGTTACACGCAGCGCAATCACATTCAGTTACACGCAGCGCAATCACATTCAGTTACACACAGAGCAACCACATTCAGTTACACACAGGGCAATCACATTCAGTTACACACAGAGCAGTCACATTCAGTTCCACGCAGAGCAATCACATTCAGTTACACACAGAGCAATCACATTCAGTTGCACGCAGCGCAATCACATTCAGTTACACGCAGCGCAATCACATTCAGTTACACACAGAGCAATCACATTCAGTTGCACGCAGCGCAATCACATTCAGTTACACGCAGCGCAATCACATTCAGTTACACACAGAGCAACCACATTCAGTTACACACAGGGCAATCACATTCAGTTACACGCAGAGCAATCACATTCAGTTGCACGCAGCGCAATCACATTCAGTTACACAGAGCAATCACATTCAGTTACACACAGAGCAATCACATTCAGTTACACACAGAGCAATCGCATTCAGTTACACACAGAGCAATCACATTCAGTTACACACAGAGCAATCACATTCAGTTACACACAGAGCAATCACATTCAGTTACACACAGAGCAATCACATTCAGTTACACACAGAGCAATCACATTCAGTTACACACAGAGCAATCACATTCAGTTACACACAGAGCAATCACATTCAGTTACACACAGAGCAATCACATTCAGTTACACGCAGCACAACCACATTCAGTTACACACAGAGCAACCACATTCAGTTACACGCAGCGCAATCACATTCAGTTCCACACAGAGCAATCACATTCAGTTACACACAGAGCAATCACAATCAGTTACACGCAGCGCAATCACATTCAGTTACACACAGCGCAGTCACATTCAGTTCCACACAGAGCAATCACATTCAGTTACACACAGAGCAATCACAATCAGTTACACGCAGCGCAATCACATTCAGTTACACACAGAGCAACCACATTCAGTTACACATAGAGCAGTCACATTCAGTTACACAGAGGGCAACCACATTCAGTTACGCACAGCGCAGTCACATTCAGTTACACAGAGGGCAACCACATTCAGTTACACACAGAGCAATCATATTCAGTTCCACACAGAGCAATCACATTCAGTTCTACACAGAGCAGTCACATCAGTGACACAGAGCAATCACATTCAGTTCCACACAGAGCAATCACATTCAAAGACACACAGCGCAGTCACATTCAGTGACACACAGAGCAATCACATTCATTTACACACAGAGCAATCACATTCAGTTACACACAGCACAGTCACATTCAGTTAAACACAGCGCAGTCACATTCAGTTACACACAGAGCAGTCACATTCAGTGACACACAGAGCAGTCACATCCAGTTCCACACAGAGCAATCATATTGTTACACACAGAGCAATCACATTCAGTTACATACAGAGCAGTCACATTCAGTTACATACAGAGCAGTCACATTCAGTGACACACAGCGCAGTCACATTCAGTTACACGCAGAGCAATCACATTCAGTTCCACAGAGAGTAATCACATCCAGTTACACACAGAACAGTCACATTCAGTTACATACAGAGCAATCACATTCAGTTACACGCAGCCATCACATTCAGTTACACACAGCCATCACATTGTGACACACAGAGCAGTCATATTCAGTTACACACAGAGCAACCACATTCAGTTACACAGCGCAATCACATTCAGTTACACACAGAGCAGTCACATTCAGTTTCACACAGAGCCATCACATTCAGTGACACGCAGAGCAGTTACATTCAGTTACACACAGAGCAGTCACATTCGGTGACACACAGCGCAATCACATTCAGTTCATGAAACTGGTGTTAACTCAGTATACTTCTCAAATCAGATACAGGCTAGAACGCGGCAGCACAGTTTAAGAAAAAGTCCCCATTTGAAGATGAATATTATTTTCTTTTTTCTCTGAAGTTGCTCAATTGTGAAATTTTCTCCCCCCAAAAGGCAGTGGAGGCTGGGTCATTGAATTTATTCACGGCCGAGTTGGATACATTTTTAAAATCAACAAGGGCATCGAAGGGTTATGGGGATAAGCAGGAAAGTGGAGTTGAGACCACAAACAGATCAGCTGTGATCTTATTGAATGGTGCAGCAAGTTGGGAAGGTTGAACTGACCTGCTCCTAATTCGTATATTCCTATTCTCATACGCAGAGCTTTGGTTGAACACTGCCTCCCTGGCCTACTTAGCACTGCTAATTTGCTGGAGCAATTTTGACTTGACATGGCAGGACGTGCTTAGTATTACCATATCAGAGTAAAACTATGGGCAAAATATTTGCAATTAAAATATTGCAAGGTTAGGGCGGCACGGTGGCACAATGGTTAGCACTGCTGCCTCACAGTGCTGAGGACCCGGGTTCGATCCCAGCCCCGGGTTACTGTCCATGTGGAGTTTGCACATTCTCCCTGTGGCTGCGTGGGTCTCACCCCCACACTCCAAAGACGAGCAGGGTAGGTGGATTGGTTACACTAAATTGCCCCTTAATTGAGAAAAAATAACTGGGTACTCTTTTTTTAAAAAATAGTGCAAGGTTTTATATTGAAAAAAATCATGACTTGTCATTTCAAGCGTATTCAATATTCTCCACAAATCAAATAATGGACAATTGAACAAAAAAAAAAAAAGAATAATTTAACAGAAACAAATATAGGTGTCAAGAGGCTGAAGGCAGGCATAATCAAAATCTGGTCCCTCACACAATGGATGATATAGTGGCCTTGAATAGAGTTCAGGGAAGAGCTACAAGAATAATTTCTGGCCAACAAAAGGTTACTCATATAAGCTTAATCGGCCATTCTCCAGAGTGCCTTTCTCAAGAGTAGCACAGACCTGAAGACTAAGAGGTGAAGGTTTATTAAAAAAATAAAAGCAATGGATGACATTGTCTATTGATAAAGAGGAGGATCCTAACTACATACAAGTAGAACCAACTAGATATTAGGCGGGTTTTCTACTCCCAGAGAGTAGCGAGCCTCTCGAATGTGTTGCCAGCTGGTGCATTGTGTACGAATTCTCTATGCACCCTCAAGAGGGAACTGAAGCAGTTCTTTACTGGAGCAGAGGGCACACAGATGGCACGGTAGCACAGTGGTTAGCACTGTTGCTCCACAGTGCCAGGGACCTGGGTTCAATTCCTAGCTTGGGTCACTGTCTGTGCGGAGTCTTCCCATTCTCGCCGCGACTGCGTGGGTTTCCTCCGGGTACTCCGATTTCCTCCCACAAGTCCGAAAAGGCGTACTTGTTAGGTGAATTGGACATTCTGAATTCTCGGTGTACCCGAACAGGCGCCGGAATGTGCCGACTAGGGATTTTCACAGTAACTTCATTGCAGTGTTAATGTAAGCCTACTTGTGACACTAATAAAGATTATATTATATACATCATATTGAAGGCAAGATTAGCACACTAGCCATGTAATCTCTGCAAATAGTTCTGACCACTTGATGAAGTTAAAGGGAATTTTCCAGTTATTGATCTTGTAATCTCATCTCCACTGGGAGATTACATGGCTGCGGTGGATAGAATGGTGTCTATTCGCAATAACCCAGATACCGGACTTGAAGTGCCTTTTAGGTGGGACTTTATTCTTCCATTAACAATACTCCTCGAAGGTTTTCAAAATCTTGCTCAAGCTTCATAGCTCTATACCATCTGTCAAATACCATTTCTTTTCTCCAGCAAATTCTACAAGAGTTTGATTCTGTGGCTCCCTCAGACTCCCAATCTTTTATCTGTAAGCTTCTGGAACATTAAGCACAGCAGTCTTAACCACATCATAACCTGCAGATTGTTCATCCAAAAGGGTTGAATAAACCTCCTTGCTTTCCCTACCAAAACACATTGTATTAGAATTGTCCATTTTTTCCCCAGGCTATTGTAATTACGTAGCAATTTTCTCAAACAATACAAAATACAGCTCAACTCATTCCTCTCTGAATTCAGGCACCAGGTGAATATTCCTTGTCAAATCAAACCCAGGAGTGAAAGCCAACTCCTTGCTCCTCCCGGTTTGTAAAATCAAAGTCTTTCTCCTTCCAGTTCAAATTTTCTGGTTTCCTGCTCTCTTTGCAATTAAAAGCTTTTCCTTTTCTCTTTCAGAGTGCAAGCTCCTACCAACATTCTGCATGATGGATTTCTCTAATCTCTGTCTCTATTGCAAACTAACCTTTCGTCAATAAAGTTCAGTGATATCTTAACACATTCTATAAACCAATTCCACAATGGCTTGTCATGTCGTCTTCCCTTCAAAGCCCACCTCCAAGGCAACATGAATCACTTGGGACTTATTTCCAGGTATAAATGCTAATTAGCTATTGTCCAAAAACTTCCAATTTCATTCTATCTTGGAATGAAATAGACAGTTTAATATATAACTGTGTATAAAACCCAACATTTAAACATCTCCCATTGAAACTTGGGAGACTAAAAGTCTATCCTAACTCAGCAAATGCTCTTACCATTGTCAACAGGTATGAACACCTTGCCTATTCTTCCCAGTAAAACAATCTGGGCCCCTTTTAACCTTTAACAACCTAGCAACCCAAGCTTGTCATCGGGCAGGATTCGGAGCAGATCATGTGAAAATGTCCAAGACAACAGATAAGTAGTTACGGCAGGAGTCAACTGGAGACTGAATAATGAAGCTGCAAGAGACTGTGTACAATGAGCATAAACAGCAGCTGTTGTGATAAAATTGGGGCCTGCACCCTCCTCCAACAATAATTTATCTGGGTTTCTAAACAAATCAGCATTGGTTTTCTATTAGCAGAGGTCATAAAAAAATTCAGATCAAGACTTTGTTATGTGTAAATAATTACCTTGTTTGCCTACAAAATAAGGACTACACTAAAAGCAATTAATTGCTGTAATTAGACTATTTCTCTGCACAAGTGCTGCCTCACCTGTTGAGTATTTCCAGCACTTCAAAAAAATTTCAGATTTCTAGCATCTGCATTATTTTGCTTTTGCAATTATCTGTAAATCTCTTGGGGATATTGTGAAAGACACAACATAAATGGAAGTTCTTGCCTTCTAATGATAGAATTTGCTGTTCAAGTTGAAATTCCAAATGTCAAGAGTCCGAGAACACTGCAAACAGGTTAATTGGAGTGTGTAAACTCGGCATAATTATGGTGTCTCTTTAATACTGAGACATAGACCGGCCCGTTTAGCTGCAAATATGCATGTGACTCTTTCAAATTTGGGTCCCAGTTGTTGCTTATAGCTCAGACTCCCACTCACTAAGAGGTGGAAAATCTTTATATGGTGTTCTTGTGAAAATTACAACAATTATCAATTCCCATTACAGAGGAGAAGACTGAAGGGTATAGATGAAAGCAAGTTAATGGTAAGTTACTGTTTCAATTAGAAAGATGGAGGTTGAGGGGCGACCTGATAGAGGCCTACAAGATTATGAGGGGCATAGATAGTGGATGGGCAGGCACTCTTTCCCAGGGTGGAGGATTCAGTCACCAGGGGACATAAGTTTAAGGTTCGTAGGGCAAAGTTTAGAGGAGATGTGCGAGGCAGGTTTTTTACGCAAAGGGCGGTGAGTGCCTGGAACGCGTTGCCAGGGGAGGTTGTGGAAGCAGATTCATTAACGGCGTCTCAAAGGCATCTTGACAAACACATGGATAGGATGGGTATAGAGGGATACGGCACAAGGAAGTGCTGAGGGTTTTGGCAAAGGTTGGTATCTGGACCGGTACAGGCTTGGAGGGCCACAGGGCCTGTTCCTGTATTGTTCTTTATTCTTTGTACTACAACTGAAAATTGAGGAGGAAAAAGTATTTACATCAAAAAGGTAATTAAAACCAGAAATCCAATAAAAAAGAGTGGCAAACCTTTGACCGCCACTAAGCTCAGTAAGATTCTCTTTCCAGGCATCTCCAAGGGCTACTTTGAATTCAAGTCCATCTAGGATAGTCTTGCCGTCGGGAGGCACCAACATGGCATTAGCTCCAGGAAGCAGTGTGGCGAAAATGGAGCCAAAATCTTTGTTTACCTAGGTTAAAAGAGATAAGCAAATATACCAGGGTCAAGATACATTGGTTAAAATTAACTTGTTTTATTAGCTACACATCAAATTGCGCATTTTACTCACAAACCAACAAGCAAATTAATTTGGTCACTCCACTTCTTCAGATTCTTTACATCAGAAGTCAGTGACAGTATACAGGTCCAAGGCCACAGTTAGTTGACCTTTGACATGTTAAAAATGTACCAGAAGCTCAGTCATGTTTAGCATTTTAAAAAACAAAAAACTTCAAAGACTGAGATATATATTCAAAATTGTAAACAAAATAAATTTGCACAGGTTTAAAATTAAAAGACCACACACACTGATGTTGCATATTAAAGCTCAAGGATAGTTTGTAGAATATCACAACTCTGTCTATTCCAAACTGATAAATGAGGGTCAGTTTTCTTCTTCCAGGCTTTTAATGATCCCCATTAATTTCCTTACTTATGGAGGCAGATACTTGCATTGGAAGCAGTTCAGAGAAAGTTTGGGATACTTCCGGTGCGGCATGTCGTGGAACGGTCGCACATCGAGGTGGCTCCCGCCAGAGAACTATGTTTAAGCTCTTTTCGCATGACCTTCGATGAAAATCTCCGCTGAGATTTGTTGAGATTGATGGATTGAGTGTTCCACAGTAAGGGGATGCGTAGTAGGTACAGAACTAGGCAACAGAAGAAAAAAGCAGCAGCTTCAAAAGTGGAAGCCTCGAGTGGCTTGGTGGAGAAGAAAATGGCAGAGGTGATTGTGGTATCAGGGGCCACCCCAGTAACCAGATCTTAGCTGTGTAACTGCAGAAACTCTGCGGAGAGGTCTCGGGAGACCACTAGAAGGCGATTTCCTTGATTTGCGGGGCCCTGGCTAAGGTGACAAAGTGGTGAAGCAGCAGGGTGCGGAGCTGCAAGAGGTGGGGGTTGCTCTGTTAAATCAGAGCAACCAGATTGTGGCTCTGGAGGTGGAAAGGGTGGTGTCCGATAACAAGAGTTGTGAGGGCTATGGTGGACAACCTGGAAAAGTTGTCCAGGTTGAGAAGGCAGAATCTGTGCGTGGTTGGGTGCCGGAGCAGGGCAGATGGGAAGGCCACAAGGTGCGAATCTACCAGCATGTTGGGAGTGGAGCTGGCCAGAAGTTGTGCAGCTTTTAATAACGCCGAGGCAGCACTGTATCATAATAATGTTCAGTTTGGTGTGATTTACCCCGTGCGCCTTCAGGATGACCTACAAATATAAGGATCACTACTTTGAGACTCCAGAGGAAGCAGAGGCGTTTGTCCAAAGAAATGGACTGGGGTTGAAATAATTGTAGTGTATTTTTCGTGGGTTGAGGGGTGCATGTTCAAAGGTGGGTGGGGGGTGTTCGGTTTCTTTGTCTGCTTGCTTTTTGTTATCAATGGTTGAAGGGATGTTGGTTGGGCTGTTGTGTAACTTAAAATGTGGAATTGTATTATGGGGGTTGGTGGGATGGATGTTGCTTACTGTTCATATTATGTTCTTCTGAAATTCATAAAGTTGGGTTTGGGCAGGGGGTTGGTTTGAAGTTTTGGAATTTTGGGGTTATAAATGGTTCTCGGTGTGGAGGCCACGCCGCTAGCTAGAATAGTTAGTCAATGGAAGTGAAGGGATGAGGTTATCGGTGGCTCGTAAGGTGGAGGGTTTATTAGGTACGGGCTTAGGGGTTATGGTTATTGGATGGTTGGGGTACTTGGGCGCCTGGTTGTTTGGGTTTGGTGGATGCTGGGAAGGGGGGAGGATTGGGTTAGTCTTCTGATGGTGGCTGGGGACTTTCTTTGTCCAGTTGAGTTGGGGATCTAGCGGTCAGCTTGAGTGGGCCTGGTGTCGGTCCTGCTCAGTGGGTTGCTGGACTGCCTCATGAGGCAGGAAAGGCTGACTCTGGTAAGGCAGGGGTCAGACGACCACCCATTTGGCTGGTCACAGGGAATGTGAGGGGGTTGGGTGAGACAGGTGTTTCGTTCGGGGTTTACAGTAGGGCCGGGGGGGGGGCAACAATCCTGATTAATAAGAAGGTAGTCACATGGTTGTTAGCAGGTGCTGGTCAATGTTTATGCCCCAAAATGGGAGACACCGCTTTTATCAATAGATTGTTGTTTTTGATCCCGGATTTGGATTCGCACCAGCTAATAATGGGAGGGGACTTTAACTGCTTATTGGATCCCCAATTCGATACGTTGAGACACAAGACGTTGAAACCTTCTGGGATGGCAAGGGCACTGTTGGTGTTTATGGAGCAGATTGGGGGGGGGGGGGGGGGGGGGGGGCAGGGAAAGCAGAACAGTGGAGATTTCTACACCCAGGTTAGAAGGATTTTTTGTTCTTCTCTCAGGTTCCCCAGGTGTATTCCAGGATTGATTTCTTTGTGGTAGGTAGGTCCCGCTGCTGTGGGTGGGGTACTCGACGAGTGATCTCTGACCATGCTCCGCATTATGTTGACGTGGTGGTTAGGTCTTGGCCCGCTCAGCACCTCTCTGTAGAGGTTTAATGCATCGCTGTTGGCAGAAAAGGGCTTCTGCAAGAGTGTTTCCACCACCATTGAGGAGTATCTCACATTTAATTGGAGTGGAGAGATTTCACATTCCATTTTGAAGGTAGTTGTTCGAGGGGGAGATCATTTCTTTTAAGACGCATATCGAGAAGAGTGAAAAGGGTGGAGAGGCAGAGGTTGGTAGATGCCATCTTGAAGGTGGATCGTCAATATTCGGTCAATCAGACACTGGAGTTATGGCTTGTAGGAAGAAGCTACAGTTGGAGTTTGGGCTGCAGGCAACGGATAGGGCGGCGCACCTGCTGCGACGTTCGAGGGGCTTTTTATGAGCATGGAGAAAAGGCTAGTCGCTTGTTGGCACACCAACTGAGGCGACCTTCGGACATTATGCAGGTTAGGGACGTGGCAGGGGGTAGAGTCGTCTCTGTTCGGGCCAAGATTAATGAGGCGTTTGATCGGAACCATTACGAGTCAGAGCCCCCAGAGGATGGGTCAACAATATTAAGAATGATTTGCTGGTTTGACTATTCCAGTGGTGGAACAGGAGAAAAAGGAGGAACTGGAGGCTCCTCTGACTTGAGGATATTATGGAGGATATGGGTCTGATGCAGCCAGGGAAGGCGCCGAGGTTGGATGGGTTCCCGATTGAATTTTATAAGAAGTTTGCAGGATTGCTGGCCCCAGTGCTGCTTGAGATGTTTGAGGATTTTATGTCTTGGGGGATGTTATTGGCCATATTGGTGCAGGCATCGTACTCCTTGATCTTAAAGAATGTTAAGGATTCAATGGAGTGTGGGTCGTACCATCCCATTTCATCATTGAATGCGGATGCAAAGTTGTTGGCAAACGTCATGGCTAGGCGCATGGAACCCTGCCTCTCAGGGGTCACATTGGAGGAGCAGACGGGGTTTGTTAAGGGAAGACAGATGTTGGCCAATATTTGGCAGTTGCTTAACATTGTTTTGTGCTTCTCTCCAGCCCAGGAGTTGGAGATGATTATCTAGATGCGGAAAAAGCGTTTGATAGTGTTATGGGCCAGGGTTTAGAGAACCCCAAAGTGTATCATGGAGTTCACCTGACCCACAACTTTTAATAGATTGTGGTATGGGGAGCACACGTCCCACTCTACAGGTGTGGTACAGCAGAAATGGAAAAGTATTTTTTAAAGCAAAACAATTGTTTATTCTATGAGCTCAAGTTAACCTTTTTAAAACATACAGTGAACATCATAGCAACCATTAATTCAAATACAACCCCCAACGAATACAACACTAAGTAAACCTTTAAGCTTTCCTTTTTAACATCCATACGACTTAAAACACCGTTTACCAGAAGCACATCAGGTTAAAGTCACTACTGTTATTAGTTTTAAATCACCAGGATCGATTTACAGTCTTTAGATTACAGAGAGAGATTCATACACCTTCTGGCTATGAACTGCAGCTATCCAGCTCTGAAAACTAAACTAAAACACAACCTGCAGCAAACAGCCTAAAACGAAAGTAAAAAGCTGACAGACAGCCCAGCTCCACCCACTCTCTGACATCACTGCAGTAGTAAACACCCATTTCTTAAAGGTATTCTCACAACAGATATTTATATACACATCCATTTATAAACACCCATTTCTGAAAGGTACTCTCACTACAGATATTTATATACACACCCATTTATAAACACCCATTTCTGAAAGGTACACTCACGTGACAATAGGGTTGAGTGGGCTATTTGTCAGAGGTCTTGGGGAGGTTTGGCTTTGGGCCAAGATTTTTATCTTGGATCCAGCTTCTATATATGGAACCCACTGCGGGCATCCTTATAAACGCTTTTAAGTTTGAAATACTTCCAACTGAGGAGAGGCACGAGACAGAGGTGTCCACTGTCCGCCACCTGGTCCAGTTTTTGTTATCTGGGTGGCCCATGATTGGCCCTCACTACAAAAATGAAATTTTGGGGACCTAGTAAAGCGGTGAATGCTGGCCTAAAGTAGGATAACTTCCTTCTGACTTTAGCAGATAAGGTTCAGTGAGTCAAAATGAGTACCCTCCAAGATTTTTATTTTTATTTCAGCGCATTCCAGTTTTCCTTCTGAAATCTTTCTTCGCAAGAGTCAATAAGATGATTGCGTCTTTTATTTGGGCAGGCAGGACCTCACAAGTTTGTTGGGGTTTTTACAAAGGGATAGGCAGTCAGGGGCCTAGCATTGCCCAACCTTTATACTACTATTGGGTGACAAATATTGAAATGGTGCGGGGATGGTATAGGGACAAGGTCCGTATGGGGGCGGATGGAGAAGAATGACTGTAAAAGCACTAGTTTGAGTTTATTGGTCACGGCTCCCCAAACAAAATGGACTACCAATCCGATGGTGGTGGCCAGCCTGAGCATGGGGAGTTTAGGCGACATTTTAAACTGGGTGCCATGTCAGTGTTGGCCCCAATTTGTGAAAACCATTGTTTTATGCTGGTGGTCTTAGACTCGTCCTTTGGGGCTCAGAGGGAAGAGGGGGTTCGAGCGATTTGGTGACTCGTTTGTAGATGGGAAGTTCACTAGTTTTGAGGAGTGGCTGGAGAAGTACAAGCTTCCTAGAGTTAACCAGTTTCGGCACTATCAGGGGCAGCACGGTGGCGCAGTGGTTAGAAATGCTGTCTCACGCTGCTGAGGACTGGGTTTAATCCTGGCCCTGGGTCACTGTCTGTGTGGAGTTCGCACATTCGCTTCGTGTCTGCGTGGGTCTCACCCCACAACCCAAAAAGATGTGCAGGTTAAGTGGATTGGCCATGTTAGATAGCCCGTTAATTGGAAAAAAAAGAATTGGGAACTCTAAATTTATTTACTTTTAAAAGTTTTGGTACTATCAGGTGCGAGTTGTACGCAAGGAGGTTGTTTCTTTCCCATTGCCACCCACCCCCATTGATGGGCAGAGTTCTCTTGGTGGTTGACGTAGGGGAGAGTGTCGGAGATCTATGGTCGGCTGGTATTGACGGAGCGGGTCATGTTGATAGAGATGAAAAAGAAGTGGGAGGGCGAGTTGAGCCAGGAGTTTTTCTGTTGGGGGGGGGGGGGGGGCTGCTGTGAAGCAAGGCTCTGTACAGAATCAACTCCACATTCTTGTGCACTAGGCTCAGCTTGATTCAATTTAAGGTGCTGCATAGGGCACATCTGACTAGGGCACGAATGAGTGGATTTTTCCACGGATGTTGAGGAAAAGTGAAACGGTGCTCTAGGGGCCCGGCGCATCGCACACACATGTTCTGATCCTGTACTAAGCTTGTGAGTTTCGGGGTCACCATAGCTTCCTTAATAGCCTGAAGGAGAATTCCATTTGGCTGGAAGTCTTCGGCCCTGCCCAGTGCGGTTAAGCGACCTGATGGAGTTTTTGTACTTGGAAAAGATTCAAGTATGTAATGAGAGGGTCGGCTGAAGGGTTCTACCCGAGATGGCAGTCGTTATTTACTATTTCAGGGAGTTGGACACTATAAGATTTTAGGGGAAAACATAGGGATTGGTTGTTGTTTCTTTTGGGTTTGGGGGGTATTGGACAGGTTGAAATATTGTAAACTATTGTACGTATACAGATGTAAAATTGAAAATTAATTAATAAAAATATATATATTTTTAAAGTTCAGAGAAAGTTCACTCCACTGAGTCCTGGGATGAAGGTTAAAGCAGGTTGGACCTATAAATGTTGTTTAGAAGAATGAGAGATGATCTTATTGAAACATAAAATATTCGGAGGGTGTTTGACAGGGTAGATGGTCGAGGACATTTCCTCTTGTGGGGAATCTAGAACCAGGTGCACAGTTTGTAAATTAGGGTCTCCCCATTTAAGATGGAGATGATGGAAAAATGTCTTCTCTCAGATGGCTGTTAGTTTTCAGAATCTCCACCAAGGTCATTGATGGGAGGTCGTTGAATATATTCAAGGTTAGGTTAGACAGATTTTTGATCCACATGGGAGTCAGGGTTATGGGGAATAGACTGTAGAATAATAGAATTTACAGTGCAGGAGGGCGGCATTCGGCCCATCGAGTCTGCACCAAACCTCTGAAAGAGCACCCTACTTAAGCCCCACCTCTACCCTATCCCCGTAACCCCACCTAACCATTTTGGACAATTTAGCATGGCCAATCCACCTAACCTGCACTTCTTTGAACTATGGGAGGAAAGTGGAGCAGACACAGGGAGAAAGTGCAAACTCCACACAGTCACCAGAGGCCGGAATTGTACCGGATCCCTGGAGCTGTGAGGCAGCAGTGCTAACTACTCTGCTGCAGTGGAATTATGGCCATAATCAGATCAGCTGAATGGCCTATTCCTTATGATAATAAACATCTCTTTAAACCCACACTTGCAAGGAAGAGGAAAGAAGGTAGCTGTTTTGTTTATTGGTCAATCACTAACAGAGGAGAAGCATCGACAGACTGAAGATATTCAGTGAGCCCATGTAAATCAAAAGGCAGTTTGGGAACTTCCAACGGAGCACGGATTCCTTTGCTTTGAATCATGAAGCCACCTGGGTTGGCCAACTCCCCGACGTAAAATGGAGAACAGCAAAGGCTGCAGGGAAATTCAGCCAACAGAGGCAGAAACTAGCAGGTGCAAGTTTACTGTGTATTATACTCTGCAAAAACCCAGGCAGCATCGATACAAGCAGCCATCTGCATAATAATGTAGCAGCCATCTACATACTAATGAGCGATCCCCGGGAACAATCAAAACATTTGGGATAAACAAGGCCAAGCCAGACTCCTCGGCGCCAGCAGGAGCCAACACAAAAGAGGTTAACGGACACCTCAAGACCGCCCATCAATCAGGGAACCGCTCCAGCATTGGAGAAATCGAACCAAGCGATTGGAACGAAGTCCAATCACTTGGAACCAGGTACAGGGTCCGCCCCGAAAGGCGGGAAGCCCCTGGGGGCTACAAAGTTAAGCCCCCAAGTTCAAATCGTCCTTCTTGACCGGGTCACTCAGCAACGCGAACCAACCCTTGACAGTGACCGGTTCAGCTGCCGCCAAGAGCCCGTAAGTCTTAAGTCAATGCTCGCTACGAGATAGGCGCTCCTAGCTACCAGTCCATACCAACCTTTGAATCCCGCAGACTCAGAACCCGAACGAAAGGCCATTTGTTCCCCTGACCTGGGGCCAGTCCGAAGCTAAGTATAGGCCTGTTAGTTGTAGAAGTAGCTTAGAAGTCGAATTTATGCATGAGTAGCGATTACTGTGTATAATAAACGTGCTTTGATTTGAATCTTACTAATTGGTGTATTGAGTTATTGATCATTACTTGAACTTGAACCTCGTGGCAGTATCATAAAGATACCTGGCGACTCGAGAGCAAAGGTTATAAAACAGAGCCAATTGAACCAACCAAAAGTTAGCAACAATCATTAATTCTAGTTCTTGTACAGGGAGGCCTATTTTCTTTGGTGTTGGTTGAATTTTAGACAATTAGTCTTACCTTTGCTTTCATTGGTAGTTTTAGTGACTATACTTCAGTCCTTTTTGCTTTATATGTTCTGGTTATTCAAAAACAAAGAAAACATCCACCCTAACAGAATAGTGACATATAAATTAGTGTTTACCTGCTTCCATGCAACATTCAAGGCTTCATTTTTCTTTTTATCCAGCTCTTCAATAGTCGACAGAATCTTTGACTTGTCATTTTGAACTATTCTTTTCTTCTTCATCAAATCGTTGTACTGTGAACAAACATAAAGGGAATCTACTCAGATTTCATGAGTGTTTCTCTTACGCAGTTGCACCGTTCTTATATCACACGTGGATGCCAAAGACTGGCACCGACAATTTTAATCAAAGCTATTTTATAATTAATGCCCACCACGATGCAGATATTAATGTATTTAACTTCATACTTGATTATTGTCCATTGAGAGGGTGAAAATTACTTGCGTGGTCATTTAAAAGTGTAACTTTTAGTACAAGGATGGAATAGAATCCTTAGTCACTTCATAGGAACCCACTTATAATTTTAATGGGTATGCACACTCCAATTATGTAGGGCAGATCCCTCCAGGCTTAAATCCCTATGTTGTTTATAATGTTATCGGGCAACCTTTTCTGTCCCATGGGCTATCAGCTCATAACAAAACAAATACACAGCAGGAATACCAAGGCAGGAAGTGAAACAAAAACAGAACTGTTCCAAATGCCATGGGACAAATGTGATGTAAAACAGCCCCCAAACATTCACTCCTTCAACCCCAGGACAAACATAGCCCTTAATTATGGCTATTAACATGGTTATAATTACCATTTTAGAGAAGTAAAACAGCTGCAGGGGACAGCTGTCGAAGTGCATGCATATCACTGCGTGTACTTAATCACTGAAATGCTCCTTTATTAGCCGAACAAGCAAATCATACCCAATATTTATAGAATGTTACTTCACTGGCAAAGCTTTACAAAAGGTTGCTTCCACAAGTCACCTAGAAACGCCTACAATTGATAGGCAATTGAATATCATGTTGAATGGTCTTTGTTACCGAGATATTTGCTGAAGGGGTTCAGTTAGCTCAGTTGGATGGACGGCTGGCTCATGATGCAGAGCGACACCAACAGCGCGGGATCAATTCTCATACCAGTTCAGGTCATTCATTAAGGCCCCGCCTTCTCAGCCTGGCCCCTCGCCAGAGGTTTGATGACCCTCAGGTTAAATCACCACCAGTCAGCTCTCTCTCAAAAGGAGGGTGCAGCCTATGGTCCTCTGGTGACTTTTCCGAAATTTGTTCAAAATTAAGTGCAAAGAGAACCAGAATTATTGACATTTGAGATGGCTTAAGGTGCTCTTATATTAAGAGTGTAGCAGAGGACAATTACTGCCAATTGCATGAAGACTTTCAGGAAACAGGGGGTGGAATTCTCCCCCCCCACGCCAGGTGGGAGAATCGGCGAGTCCTGGCACGCCGCCCGCACGCGATTCTCCCACCACCCCAAACCGGCGCGGTGCGAATCACGGCTGGCCGCTGGGAGAATCGGCGCTTGCCGTTGGTAATGGGCGAGAGGCGATTCTCCGGCCCTAATGGGCCGAGCGGCCTGCCCAACACGACAGGTTCCCGCGGCGCCATCCACACCTGGTCACTGCCGGCGGGAACGCTGGAGGGGGGGGGGGGGCGAGAGGGGTTCCTGTACTGGGGGGGGGGGGGGGGCTCAAAAGGGGTCTGGCCCGCGGTCGGTGCCCACCGATCGGCACCGGCCAACCCACGCATGCGCGGGTGATGTCATTTACGCGGCGCCGGTCGCGTCATTTATGCGGCACCGCTTTTACGCGGGGCCAAGTCCCGGCGCGCGTAAATGATGCGGCGCCGGTCCTAGCCCCCCGGGGGCGGGAGAATAGGGGGCTGGAACGGCCTCCGACGCCAGAGTGAAACACTCCGGTTTTCACTCCTGCATCGGGACTTAGTCTCGCGATGGGAGAATTGCGCCCAGGACATCAGCCCCAGAACATCAGCTTCTTTTGTGCTCTTGAAGAGATTTAAATGTGAAGTTATACCCGCTCCTCTGCCTGGCTGAGCATGTTCATTGCCCTGACGTTCACAGTTTTGCCCAGTGTGTCTTTCTTCTCCTTTAGTTGTTGGAGCCGCTGGCCTGCTTCTTTAGGATTGTTTGCTTTAAAATCATAGGCTGTGTTGGTCTGGCCAAAGAGGTGTTTTTCAGAGGTAATCCACTCGTACTCTTTCAGCATTTTGGTCACCTGTACAAGTTTTAATTAGGACAAGAAAGAGAGTTACTGTAAAGACCAACAGTCCAACTCCTAATTAATCAAATTCTACCAAACATGGGATTTGTGAAGAAAATAAATGTTCCAGTTTAGGCGGAAAAAGAACCAAATTCCCAACTATTGAGTGAATGCTTGCAAGCACAAATTCTTGCTTCTGTACTCACTTGCACTATTAGCAAGTAATTATTTTCTTTGCATTTCGCAGAAAATTACCAATTTTTGGGGCCCCGTGTGTGTTCTTGCTAGGATTAGCATCTTTGCAAGTGCACGGGTACTTACCCAGCCAGGACTGCCAGAGTTTGTCTCATTTTAATGAAGGTGGCAAGTTCCCCAATTTCCGTATTAGGCCTAGCATTGGGAAGTTGTTAAAGAGGGAAGGGAAATCAGGCATTATAAACTTTCAGAGAAATCTAGCATGTAGCTCCTTAAAGCACTGACAATACGGTTTACTTCTCCGTCTCAGTCACTGAGCACAGACCAGTTAACAACGGTCTCAAACATCCTTCCTTCAGTATACAGTCACCAAGACCAAAACTACCCTCGGATTCCCACTAACATCCAACTCCAGCCTCTTCCCCATTCATTTTCTGGAGACAGATTTTTGTCATATTTCTCTACTTTTAAACATAGCTTCATTCTCCACATAGATAAAATTTATCCCTATAATACAACCAGCATCAACCATCTCTCCGCTGAAACTAACTTGCGCTTAACAATTCACAACCAGACTTTTCTAATGTTCTCCTGGCCAACCGCTCCCTTCCACAAACAAGCCACATTTAAGGTTTGCAACCTCACCACAGCTATCCATATCAAATTCCACTAGTTTGCAGAGTTCCTGGAAATTGACTGGTCATCATCACTTCAAGTACACTTAAAGGCTCTGCTCTCAAACTCTGGTATTCCCCAGTTCTGCTGTCATTGCCCCCTCCCTCCCAATTTAGGCCTAATTATTGCTCAACATTCCACACATCCACCCACCTTCAGAATGTGCTTCACACCTCTCCCAACAGTCTTCCCTGCTCAGTACACTCTTGCTCGTCAACATCTTGAGTCATCTCTTTTGTATGTAAGGAGTTGCATGGTGGCATAGTGGAAGGATGCGAGAACACAAGGATGCTAGAGGTGCAGTGGTTAGCACTGCTGCATCACAGTGCCAGGGGCCCAGGTTCAATTCCGGTCTTGGGTGACTGTATAGAGTTTGCATGTTCTCCTAGTGTCACCGTGGGTTTCCTCCGGACGTTCCGGTTTCCTCCCAGTCCAAAAATGTGCAGATTAGGTGGATTGGCCAGTGCCTGGGGTAATGGGGATAGGGTGGGGGAGTGGGCCGAGGTAGAGTGCTTTCGATGGGCTGAATGGCCTCCTTCTGCACTGTAGAGATTCTATGGCGTGCTAGACAAATCTAACTTGTTAGATAGTCCTTCTTGATGTTTTGAAGACGTGAGCATAGGGATGCTGGCCACTGACTTGTTTCACATAGTAAAATGATCAAAATTGAGAAATTCAATCCCAAACATCAATAATCCTACAATTTAAGTCACGATAATTATTAATCCATTGAGATTTTCATGTAGGCATGCTGGTTTTCTTCTGTATTCCCAACATTTAAAAACTTTTATTAGAGGTTGGATAGAATAGGAATTAAACGACCTGCGAAAGTCAAATAAGGAGGTGAAAGAAGGATATTGTTGTTGACTGGAACACCACAACAGCAGTGTTTGAACCACCAATGTTTCTGATCTATATAAACCTTTACCGCTTTTGATCTTTATGAATGATCTCGGAACATTGAAAGCCATTCAATCATTTCCATTTAACAGTGGAGACAGACCGGTAAGGATAGAGGATGCAGTTAAACAATTTGCCATAAATCTGGATCGGTTATGGAATTTGGTAGGCATGTAACACTAAAGTTAAGTAGCTGTGAAGGGAATAGAATTAACACAAGACTTGGATCGGAAACAGAGAATGACAACAAATTTGGCACCTTCAATCTGAAGACTGTGCGGATAGGTAATTAAGAAAGCAAGACAGATTGTTGGTATAGTAATGGAAGTTTACAAGCTATACTGAATTTTTGATTATTCAGGTGACATTCAAATCACTGTGCATAATTTTGGTCACCATGCTTCTAAGCAACAGCATTTGGAACAGCCATCTTCTCACATTCCTCATAGAAAGTGCAAGGGAAGCTGTGCCCTCTTTATCTGTGTCAGAGCCTTTTGGTCTCTATGGGAAAGTTGGAAGCAGAAATCAGTGTGCCGAATTCTCACTATAAACGATTAGCTGAATCATGACCAGGACTTCACACAAAGTCTGCTCCAGAGCCACTAAAATATCTTGGGGGTTAATTTGCAATCTCAAGACAGCACCGGTATTGATTTCTAACTGTAAAGGAGATAATCTTTCCATTACATTATCTGAAATGTTAATCACTCATCAACTGCATACTTATTCTCCTAAACTAACCTTAGCAGCAGCATCAGCAGTGTCCCGTTTATGTTTATTAATGTTGTGCTCCAATTCCTGAATTTTCAACTGTGCCTCATTTTTCTGTTTCGCTAATTCAGATATAAAACTAGTTTTGATTTGAATGTCCTTATTCTGAGACTTTATGTCTTCCTTTTGTTTCGCCAGGTCATCCTGAGCCTTCTTCACAGCATCCTACAAATAAAGGATTGAGACACACATTTAATCAACAAAGTCACATTACCTCTTCTTTGTGGATCAATTCTACATTTAACACGTCCGCACCTTATTATTTGCCACTTCTTCAGCCATGTTTTCAATCTGTTCTTTGTAAGATCTGATGGCTTCTTCCACAGCCTCAATCTGCTGTTTGTAGCCAGTCTGCTCACGCTTTAGCTCTTCCAATTCCAAAAGCAGGGCATCCATTTCCTACACATATAACAACACAAACTAGTATCCACAGAAGAAAAAAAAAACAAAGTTTCCAATCTCCTGATTTTCTCCCACCCCTCATTTCGGAATATAGAACCCCAAAACCCCCTCAATAAAGGATAGAAGACTGGAACCAGCTTTTACGAACTGAATTAGGACTGAAATTTTTAAATCAGCCTTCATTAATTTGGCACTTTGTTTGAGCTAGTGACCCGGAAGAGAAAATGTGTAATGGGCGGCTGGGAGACAGTTGTTATGGGCGGCATGGTGGCACCGTGGTTAGCCGCGCCTCATATTAGGGATCAGGGTTCAATTCCAGCTTTGGGTGACTGTCTGTGTGGAATTTGCACATCCTTCCAGTGACTGTGTGGGTTTCCTCCGGGTGCTCTGGTTTCCTCCCAAAGTCCAACGATGGACAGGTTGTGTTGATTGGCCATGCTAAATTGCCTGTTAGTGTTAAAAGATGTGCAGGTTAGATGGGGTTACAGGGATAAGGCAGCGGAGTGAGCCTAGGTAGGGTGCTTTTTCAAAGAGTTGGTGCAGACCTGATGGGGCAAATGGCCTCCTTCTGCATTATAAGGATACTATAATTCCAGATAGGCAGCATTTTAGACAGGTTATATGTTTTTTTTTTTTTGTTTTTTTTTTTTAATAAATGTTTTATTGAAATTTTTTTCCCAAACAACAATTTTTCCCCTCTTACAAAGCAAACGCAACAATAACAATACAGAAATTTTAAACAATACACAAGTAACAAAACCCCTTTATCTTTGACCTAAACTAAACCCCCCCCTCCCCCCCCCCCCCCCGCCTCCCCCTGGGTTGCTGCTGCTGGTCATCTGTCTTCCCTCTAACGTTCCCCTAGGTAGTCGAGAAATGGCTGCCACCGCCTGGTGAACCCTTGAGCCGATCCTCTCAGGGCAAACTTTATCTGCTCCAGTTTAATGAACCCCGCCATATCATTTACCCAGGCCTCCAGTCCGGGGGGTTTTGCCTCCTTCCACATGAGTAGGATCCTGCGCCGGGCTACTAGGGACGCAAAGGCCACAACGTCGGCCTCTTTCGCCTCCTGCACTCCCGACTCTTCCGCAACTCCAAATAGAGCTAACCCCCAGCCTGGTTTGACCCGGGCCTTCACCACCCGCGAAATCACTCCCGTCACTCCCTTCCAATACCCTTCCAGTGCCGGGCATGCCCAAAACATATGTGCGTGGTTTGCCGGGCTCCCGCCACACCTCCCACATTTGTCCTCCACTCCAAAGAACCTGCTCAATCTTGCTCCCGTTATGTGTGCTCTATGTAGCACCTTAAATTGAATCAGGCTAAGCCTGGCGCATGAGGAAGAGGAATTTACCCTGCTTAGGGCATCAGCCCACATACCCGACAGGTTATATGTTAATACCTTGAGAAAGGAAATTATGCAGCAATCAGGTAGCATTTTTTGTATGATCTGCTGAAGCAGATTCGGCCTCCCGGTGATCCATGGCAAGATGGCACCGGAGCGTGACGACTCTCTGCGAGCTCTCTCACACAGATCCTCTTCTACATATTTTCTTTTCATGTACTAAATAATCTGTTTGAGCTGCACGCAGAAAAATACTTTTCACTGTACCTCGGTACACGTGACAATAAACAAATCCAAAAGTCAAGTCCAAAACACCAAGGATAGGTTTCCCTGGGCTGGATTCTTCGCACCCAGCGGCAAAATTGCGGACAGCGCCGGTTCACCGATTTTGCGGGCCCGAAAAGCGGAGTACTCCGCCGCCTGGGACCTACCTGGGGCCATTGCCAGAGGCCCGCTCAGCTATTCTCCACCCCAGAACGGCCAAAGACCCGACGGCGTGGAACTAATGTGTTCCAGCCAGTCGGGACACTCGCACAGCGGCTGCAGAATCAGTCCGCGGCTGCCCTGGTTGGGGGCGGGCCGATTGGAGGCTAGTGGGGGCCTTATAGGCGGCCGGGGAATGTTTGTGTGGGGGTTGAGGGTCGGGCCCGTGGCCAATCGGGGGCGGGGTCTCTTTTGTGGGTCTAGTCCACGGTCCGGGTCCACCATGCAGCACGGTGTCATGATGTGCAGACATGCACATAATGAGATACAGACAGGCAGCTAATGAACACAGAGAACAGGACATAACCAATCAGCAGGCAGAACACTTGGGGGTGGTTTCCCACTATAAAAGGCACGAGGCACTCTCACTCTGCCTCTTTCCACTGGGGACATCTACAGAGTGAGTCAGGGTGTATGTACAGTATCACACCTACAGCACGTGGCTAAGAGCTAGTCTGGTTCAGTCAGACAGAGTAACCACACTTAGGTTAGCAGAGAGTCGAACTCACAGAGAACTGTGCCAACTGTGTGACAGGTTCAATAAATCAGATTGAACTAACTTCATGGTCTGGAGTATCTTTCAGTTAAAGCTGCATCCAGTTGCAGCCCGTGTTATCTCAGTGTGCTTCACACGACACACCCGCTGGAGGCAGCCGTGCGCAAGCGCAGCCTCTGACCTGGAAATGCGGGGGCCCGTATCTGCAGCAAAAGCTGCAAGATCTATTCCAGGTCTCTGCT
Source organism: Scyliorhinus torazame (assembly GCF_047496885.1). Lineage (NCBI taxonomy): Eukaryota > Metazoa > Chordata > Chondrichthyes > Carcharhiniformes > Scyliorhinidae > Scyliorhinus > Scyliorhinus torazame. Next base: position 260,174,418 of record NC_092715.1, on the reverse strand, counting down.
AGCCCCCTGCAGGGCTGAGAATTCGTGTCCATTTGATGCCAGGTTTCCCGGCATAAAACTACAGTTTTGACGCCGGCTTGGGGGGACATAGTCCCAATAATGGATAATGCAGCCCTCTGTTTTCAAATTGGATGCTATTCCCTTTAGCGTGAAGGAAACTTCTGAAATTAAGTATTCGCCTTCACATCTTGAGTTGAACTTTCCTGTCAGCACATTTGGAAGCGGGGAGGAGTGTCGTAAAATAGAGTAGGTGACCTCTCCAATCCAACGGCATCCTCTCAAACCTAATCAGTATGCAAAATGGAAATACACAGCATGTTAAGCACAGTCTAGAGAGGGAGAAAAAGAGTTAACACGTCAGGTGGAGGATGTATGTTGACCTCGCTTTTCTGGTCATAGAAATTACAGAAAAAATATCAGAGATGAGCAAAGTTGAATTTGTCAAGTCATTCCCAACAGTATTCCACTTCACACAACGACTGCCCTCCATCTCGCTATTCAGAGACAAACTAGATGCGACATCTCATTCCAATGTTATGCACCTGTTGTTTCCCTTTAGTCTTCTTATTGGACAAGTCAGCCTTCTTTTTGGCACCATCCAGCTTTTTCTGAGCTTCCTTCAGTTCCTTTTCCCTCTCAAACTCAGCATTTTTCATCTTGTTTTCCAAGATCTTGTACTTTTCTTCAGCCTTCTTTTGGACTTCTTTCGTTTTGTTCAGTGTTTCTTCACACTCGCCTATAATCAAAGGAGACGCCATAACAACATTGTCATTTTGAGCTTTTTCATGCCTTCCTATATGTTTGTGCTCCATCATTTTTTAATCAATAGTCAAAGAACAATTTACTTACAGCAAATGAAACGTGTCATAAGAAGTTTGTGGTATCTATACTATGAACAAAAGGTTTTGCAACGCAAAAAAGACATTTCTAAATATCCATCAAGAAATAATGCAATTGGGATAGACATTCTAAGAAACTCAAAGCCTTAGATGCAATAATACACACATTTAAAAATCTCAACGGTCAGAACAGCAAATACCAGTATTCGAGTGAAAAGCACCATCAAGTAAGCCAATTAAAATAGAATCCAGCAGTAAGGCAAGTTGACCAAAGTTAAGAGCTCAACTAAGAAATTGAGGCTGTTGCGCACTCCTCATGGCCTCCAAAAGGAGGAGGGAAGAAGGCACCCGATTCAGTAGAGCGCACTCTTTGAAAGTGAATGCACTTGCAAAGCACGTCCCATTTCCAACACAATTTTATCCTCTTCTCTTGCTATAAGCAGTCTTTCTAAAGCGGTTATATATTTTCCATCAAGAGTGCAATTCCTCCCTATTTTGCTTCCTATGTTTAATTCCAATTGTGCAAAGACCCACATTTCTGCAATGTTTAAGTCATCAATATTCTTGCTTGATGTGCATTGCTGTAGCTCAATACTTTATTCTTGATGCTTCTTGCATCATTCATTCCTTTTCATTCTGGTTCATTGTATTTAAAAAGTTTAGTTAATTCCTGTATGGAGGACTTCCGGTGACGGCGGGCGGGAGACAGCCGCACACTGGAGGGCTCCCGCTCAGGAATAGGAATTTCTGAGTTTTAACGCCCGGTCCCAGGGGCAACGGAGGCTGAATAGGCTGTAAGAAGGCACATGGAGGAGAAATGTGCAAGTTTGGGAGAAAAACGGCCGTGAAAAAGGGGGTAACGGAAGACCGCCGGGGAGTGAAAAAGTCAGCGCAGGAACTGTAAGGAAAGCAGAGGCTGGAGCACCAGGAGAGGCTGCATCGCTCACAGCAGAAGAAATTACCACGGTGATGGCTGTGGAAGTTGAAAAACAGTTCACAAAATACATGGAAGCGATGAAGAAGGAGATGGGGGCGGTATTGAAAGTGCTGGTGGAGGAGGCGATTGCCCCGGGGAGGGCGGCGGTATCGAGCGCAGCAGCGGAGGTGCGGGAGCAAGGTGAGACACTGAAGGAAGTGGAAGAGGCATTATTGCAGCACAGTGATCAACTCACCTCGGTGGGGAAGGAGTTGCGGAGGGTGATAGAGACCAACAAGAGTCTGCGAGCCAAAATGGAAGACCTGGAAAACAGATCCAGGCGACAGAATCTGAGGATTGTGGGTCTTCCCGAAGGGGTGGAAGGCCCGAGGCCGATGGAGTATTTTGCCACGATGTTGGCGAAGCTATTGGGGGAGGGGGACAATCCCTCCCGTTATGAACTGGATCGGGCTCATCGGTCATGGATGCCTATACCAAAGGAGAGTGAGCTGTCAACAGTAGTAACTCTGTTTCCGCAGGTATAGAGTGAAGGAGAAAGTCCTGTGCTGGGAAAAGCAGAAGCGGGTGGTGCAGTGGGCTGGAGCTGGTATACGCATATGCCAGGACTTTACAGTGGAGCTGGCGAGGAGGCGGGCTGCCTTCAGCCGGGTGAAGAAGGCACTATACATCAGCAAGATGCAGTGCGGCATCGTATATCCAGCTAAGTTGAGGGTGACCTACAAATCCAAGGACTTTTATTTTGGGACGGCGGAAGCAGCGGAGGAGTTTGCGAAGGCAGAAGGACTGTGGCAGAATTGAGGAATGGTCGTGTTCCGATGTAGCCTCATGTAACTTTATTTTTTCACTGCGTGTTGGTCTATGTACTAAATGAGTCGACGCTGTATATATTTGACAAGGGAAGAGATGGGACTTTCATTTGCAATGATGGTTCTTTGGGGCTTGGGTGTGTATGCGGGGTTGTGTGCTAAAGGAGATTTCTTGGTTTTCCTGGGACCGGGCAAGGGGGAAGGTGACCCGGGCGAGGGCCTCCACTCTGGCCGGTTTAAGCCGGCCAGTGAACAGAGTGAGGTGGGGGAGGGGCCGCGGCCATCGGAGCCTGGTAGAACAGGTTTCGGTGAGTCTAGCGGGATAAAATGTTGGGGGAAGGAACCGAGGTGGGGGGGGGGGGGAGGAGTTTACAAGAGGATGTGGAGCGGAGGAGTCTGGGAGAGGGGGTGTCTACAATTCATGGGTGTCATTCACGGTACTCCTTCGGGAATTGGATGGCATTGAATATTGGGGGGAGGGGGATGAACTGTATATGTCAATGGTGACCAGGGGCAATTCCTGATTCCTTTTTTTCCACCTTGGGAAGGTTTGTTTTATTTGATGCTTATATTGTCATGCGGGCTGTTGTTGGAGGGTTGGTGGGAGGATGGGATTGTTGTTATTAATAAGGGGATTGACATTGTATTCGTTACCGTTTACTGTTTGTTGGTGAGGTGTAAATTCTGAAGAAAATGTGAAAATGGAGAACAAAAATATTTATATATTTTTAAAAATTCCTGTATAAGGTCACTTATGTGGACGAAAAACAAGTGACCCCGGAGAACTCCATTTAATATCTTCCCCAGTCTATTATACTTCTCATGAATGCTGTTAAACCCAACATCTTATGCAGTTTCCTGCACTACACTAGATGTTTCTTTAGTTTAATCAGAAGATTTACTACAAGGAACTTCATTAATACAAGTTTTAAATTCAGCTTACACTATATGGAATTATCCATATAACCTGAAATTTATCGGACCTACTTTCTAAAACAAAAGGCTAACAATCAAAATCTTCCCTTTCTAAAGCCTGCCAGACGCTCGAGTTGAGGTTTTGTAGGTATTACTCCAGCTTACTCTTTAGAACAGAGCCCACTACTTTGCACGTTAATGACAGCATCCACTGTCGTTGATTGTTGCTTTGGTAAAGCAGGTGGTGTTGAGAAACTGAGCCAGTGCTAGCCATGAGGCTTCAATGACTGCTCCCAGAAATGATGCAAACCGGACATTTTAAATGTAAATATTTAGGCGACAAATACTCCACAAGGCCATATAAAACCTCATGCTGGGAATAGCTTTGACTATATCCTGCACCCTTGAAAAATTTCACAACCATCTCCCTCTCCTTAGTTATAGTAGCAAAGTACCAATTGTTTTTTGAAGAGTTTCAAATTCCTCCTGCTGTTTGTGGTAGGAGCTCTGTTGAAGCTTTACAAGCAGTAGTTCTTCCTCCTGAGATTTCAATTCACACTGCAGTTTCAACTCTCGGTATCTGCAAAGATTTGTGAAAAAGTTTACATTGTCGCATCAAATGAAGGTATAGGAATACAGAAAATTAAATTTACTGAATTGTTTCGGTCCAAATAAACATATGTCTGCAGTGGACATTAAGTCTATATTTTTTTTCTTGCTCATTGGTTAGGTCTGTATTTTTCTGCCTTTTCATTGTGCTGCTAAATTTTAATCTACGAAACTTCACCCCCACATACTTGGATTCTGAATCTAACCAGCACAAACAACTTTTTTGCAGGAGTTCAAAGATATGCATATAAAAAGGCAAGATTCTTTCCAGTAGCCAGGTCACAGCCTCAGATTTGCCATTCCCTCAGATTTGCCACTCCCTCCTGGCTCTTCAGCAACAAGAATCAGCATGATTAATAACCAAGCTGCAGATCAAGAACATTAGAAAAGGTTAGAATCCAATAGGTCAGCACAGCTCAAGGAATTGGAAGTGAATGAAGCAAGATATTATTTCTGACTGTTGGGCAGCACAGGAGCACAGTGGTTAGCACAGTTGCTTCACAGCTCCAGGGTCCCAGGTTCGATTCCCGGCTTGGGTCACTGTCTGTGCAGAGTCTGCATGTTCTCCCCGTGTCTGCGTGGGTTTCCTCCGGGAGCTGCTCCGGTTTCCTCTCACAGTCCAAAGATGTGCAGATTAGGTGGATTGGCCATGCTAAATTGCTCTTAGGTGTTGAAAAAGGTTGGGTGGGGTTACTGGGTTATGGGCTACAGGTGTGGAGGTGTGGGCTTAAATGGGGTGCTCTTTTCAAGGGCCGGTGGAGACTCGATGGGCCGAATGGCCTCCTTCTGCACTGTAAATTATATGTAAATTCTATGTATTCATTCAGAATCAGAGGAAAGGAGCATCCCATTTTATGAAATAACAACAGCCACTTGGCCTCACAGAGGTCCTGTTGCCAACAACTTTCTGCAATAAACAGAGGGATAGAGGAAGAAGAAAAAAGCTCAAACATTCTGTTATAACCTGCCTACTTACCATTGGCTGGGGACTAATGACAATCCCACAATCCTGTGGGAGTATGAGCTTCCCCAATGAGGGGGGGGGGGCGGAGAAACCATTAGTAAACTCCTAGTATAAATAAAGCTGGCCAGTTTATTGTAAATAAATGTTATTACTTTTTATCCTTAAAACTCGTGCTGGATTCTTCGTGGCCCTCACAAAACATTCTGTACTCTGTAACACAGATGCACGTTTGGGCTAAGGCAGAGGGATCCTTGAGCAGGAATGGCTTGGTGGCAAAGGGAAGGTGCAGTGAAAGGGGAAAATGAGCGAGACAGTTAAGTGGATGGTCACAATCATCATAACAGAGGCCCGTGGACTCTTCACACTCATTGACGTTTGCGACTTCAAGACCAATTAATTCAGCTCTCATGCAGAACACTTAAGGTAACATCAGTGCTTTGCTGAGGGGCAATAATTGGTTTGAGGTACCCTCCTTTGAATGAGATATCAAACAGAAAAAGTCAAATAATTGTAACTTGTTCAAAGAAAAGTTGCTGGTTTATACTCCATAAGCATTCTAGGTAATCATATAGGTAGAATAAAAAATGTTTTCAGAACCCAAGGAGCAGACGTACTTTTCCACAATATTCTTTAGGCTCTCCAGCTCTTTATTCACTTTCTGTAAGTTAGCTTGTTTAGATTTGAGCTCATCCTGGACATCTTTCAGCTCCTGGAGTTTAACCAACACTGAGACAGACTGCATACGAGCACCTGATTAATAGAATTAATGCACAATGGGTCACAAATCCCAAACACCATTCAGAGATCTTACACAAGAGAACAAAAGAGCAATGTGTAAAAGCACATTCTGGTCCACCGTAATCTACAAACTTCAACACAATGGAAATAGAGTAACCTCCATTTTATCGAAACAAATAATGAAGTATCCGGATAATGTGCACATTTGACCAAACTATCAGATTTTTGCTTGCGATACCATTCTACTGCACTGACACTAGTGGTTGCAAAAAGGGCATTCTTTGTCTTGGGAGATTTTTTGGTGTTTTTCTTTTGTCACAGCACATGAAGAGCTAAATACTTATTCCGGGCCTAATTGATTCTCAACAGCTCAAGAAAGGGAGGTTGACAAGCATCTGTATATTATAATCTCTGCGATTGCTGGGTAGTGTGTCTGAAAATATTTCTGCAGACAGGTATCAATTGGATTATTTATAGATGAAAAGGGCAGTTGGTGGGAGGGTACAGCCATTCAGCTCAACAACAAGTGTGCTGCAAAATCTTAATGTGATTTGCAGCTGCAGTTGTGCGGACAAGCATTTAGGATCTGGTGAATGACTGATCATAAGACCATAAGACTTAGGCCACTCGGCCCATCATGTCTGCTCCGCCATTCGATCATGGCTGATATTTTTCCATAAACCCTGATCCCCTTATTAATCAAGAACCTATTGATCTGTCATCTACCAGTGTTGAGATACATCAAAAACAAAGTTTATTTTGGTGCATTTGCAGAAGAGGATCTTGGGACAGTGCATCGGTGGCCATCTTATTCCAAGTCAAACGGAGATTCACGTTAGCGAGCCACCATATAAAAGTACTTATTAGAGGTTCAGTTCTGTGCCTCTCAGAAAAAGCTCTTTTGTTATTCCAACAACTGGGTGGCATGGTGGCGCAGTGGTTAGCACTGCTGCCTACGCTGCTGAGGACCCGGGTTCGATTCTGGCCCTGGGTCACTGTCCGTGTGGAGTTTGCATATTCTTCCTGTGTCTGCGTGGCTCTCACCCCCACAACACAAAAGATGAGCAGGGTAGGTGGATTGGCCACGCTAAATTGCCCCCAAATGGAAAAAAATAATTGGAGACACTACATTTATTTTTATAAAGTTATTCCAACAACATTATGGTTACCATAAATTAATTTGCATTTGAAACTATTGACGGTTCAATAACTCGGACTAGAAACATATAGCTTAAGCTGACAGAATAGTTAATCTAACTACCAAAGAAAATTACATTGGGGTTAGTAAGAATACAGAGATGAGGGTTAAACTGCTTGCCCCACCCCCCGCGATTCATTAATGGGATATGGACATCGCTGGCATGGCCATTTATTGCCCATCCCTAATTGCCCATGAACTGAATGCCATTTAAGAGCCCAGGGGCAACGGTGGCTGAAAAAGTTGTAAGGCGGCACAGGGAGGAGAAATGTCCAAGTTTGGGAAAAAAAAACGGCCGTGAAAAAGGGCGTTAATGAATGTCCGCTGGTGAGTGGAAAAGTCAGCGCGGGAATTGTAAGGAAAGCGGCGGCGGGAGCACCAGGGGAGGCCGCATTGCTCACAGCAGAAGAAATGACCACGGTGATGGTAATGGAACTTGAAAAACAGTTCACAAAGCACATGGAAGCGATGAAGGAGGAGATGGGAGCGGTATTGAAAGTGCTGGTGGAGGAGGAAGAGTAATAACTGTGTGTTTCCGTAGGTACAGCGTGAAGGAGAAGGTCCTGTGCTGGGCAAAGCAGAAGCGGGTCGTGCAGTAGGCTGGAGCTGGTATACGCATATACCAGGACTTTACGGTGGAGCTGGCGAGGAGGCGGACGGCCTTCAGCCGGGTGAAGAAGGCACTGTACATCAGCAAGGTGCAGTGCAGCATAGTGTATCCAGCTAAGTGGAGGGTGACCTACAAATCCAAGGACTTTTATTTTGGGACGGCGGAAGCGTTTGCGAAGGCAGAAGGACTGTGGCAGAATTGAGAAATGGGGCTGAGAGCGGGTCTTGTACCGATGTAGCCTCATGTAATTTTATTTTTTGACTGCGTGTTGGTGTATGTACTAAATGAGTCGACTTTGGACAAGGAAAGAGTTGGGACTTTCATTTGCAATGATGGTTTTTTGGGGCTTGGGTGTGTATGCGGGGTTGTGTGCTAAAGGGGATTTCTTGGTTTTCCAGGGACCGGGCAAGGGGGAAGGAGACCCCGGTGGGGGCCTGCACGCTGGCTGGTTTAAGCCGGCCAGTGAACGGGAGTGAGGTGGGGGGGGGGGGGGGGGGGGGGGGGGTAGAACAGGTTTTGATGAGTCTAGCCGGGGTGAAAAGTTGGGGGAAGGAACAGAGGCTGGGGGGAGGAGTTTACCAGAGGAAGTGGAAGGGAGGAGGAGTCTGGGAAGGGGGGTCTACAATTCATGGGTGTCATTAATGGTACTATTTTGGGGATTGGATGGCTTTGAATATTAGGGGGGGTGTGGACGTGGACAATGTATGTTAATGGTGACCATAGGCGATTCCTGATTCCTTTTTCTTCTTTTTTTCTCCTTGGGAGGGTTTGTTTTATTTGATGCTTCTTTTGTCATGCGGGCCGTTGTTTGGGGGGTTGGTGGGAGGATGGGATCGTTGTTGTTAATAAGGGGATTGACATAGTCGTTACCGTTTACTGTTTGTTGGTGGGCTGAAAATTTTGAAGAAAATGTGAAAATGGAGAATAAAGTCAAAAGTGAACGAGGTGGGATTTTCCGACATTAGACCAGGGTTTAATGAATTCAAATTTCACCATTTGCCATTGTGGGATTTGAACCTGGGTCTCTAGAGTATTAACCCTTGGCTAACTAGTCCAGTGACAATACCTCTATGCCACTGCATAACAACATGAATGCGGAGTGGTTAACGGCACATTGACCCTCTGTTCTTTACAATCGGCACTTGAGTGGTCTGCAAATGCTGAACAAAAGGCAAACATCTAGCCCCAAAAAACTAACACTTTAGAGGCGAGTATAAAGCTGAAAAAGGGAAAAAAGCCATTTCTTGCATCCATTCAGATACAGTGCACAGCAGTGCAAAATGGTTTTGAGTTTTAATAATAATAATAATAATCTTTATTGTTACAAGTAGGCTTACATTAACCCTGCAATGAAGTTACTGTGAAAATCCCCTAGTCGCCACATTCCAGCGTACGTTCGGGTACACCGAGGGAGAATTCAGAATGCCCAATTCACCTAACAGCACATCTTTCGGGACTTGTGGGAGGAGACCGGAGCACCCGGAGGAAACCCACGCAGACACAGGGAGAATGCACAGCCAGTGACCCAAGCCAGGAATCGAACCCGAGACCCGGCAATGTGAAGCAACCGTGCTAACCACTGTGCTACCATGCCACCCTTAAGCAATAGCTCTTGATTAAACTTGACTAAAGGAAACTTTCAGTCATTTAGTACTGGTTTGAGCATTATCTTGACCAACATAACATTACATTATCCTCATTTTAATTAGTATCCGACTTTCATTACAATCATGTTTTATCACTTTATGAAACCAGAAGTTTTGTTTGTTTGATCTTGCAGTGTACCAAAGCGAGACACTTTTAGTAAGGTTCCAAGATATGTTTTCTCACCCACATCATAAAAACGGCAAAAAACACGAGTAAAATAAAAGTATATGAGCAATCTGTCCCAAAGTGAGAAGCACTCTAACCTCCACTTAACGTTCCCTGTGGGTCAAATGTATCTCCACCAAGAGTAACGGTCTTGGTCATTATCCGAGGATCAAAGGTCACCTTCTTGGCATTATCCAAGCAGTCACACACGAACACAGACCCAAAAACATACTCCATTGCCTTCTTTACTTCATTCTCATATCCAACCAGGGACAAGGCCATGTGCACATTGTCTGCACCCACCTAAAATAAAGAAACCAAAAAGAAATGAATTACATTCAGCTGTACAACAACTGCACTTTAGATCATGAATATAGATTTATAATCTACAGCATAATGTGCTTATCTAGCTTTTCTTAAATGCATTTATGCAATTCGCCCCTACGCCTTGTTGTAGCTCAGTCCACAACCGTACCACTCTCTGGGTAAAGAAGTGTTTTCTGAATTCTCTATTGGATATATTACTGATTATCTTATATTTATATACTTACAGCTTCACACTCCCCCACAAGTGGAACCATTTTCTCTACATCTAATTTATCATAATCAAACATATCCCAAAAGAGCAAGAAAAGTGTCTTAGACCGACTGGATTTTTCCTTTCAAAAAGACATTTTTCTCCAAAATGTGTATATACCACAAGCAGTAAAAACAGCCAACGGATGCTTTCTGGCAAGGCATGGCCCTATTCATTTACAATAATATACCAGAGTGGAGAGTATTGCAAGGTGAACACAAAGTTAGTTTCATCACTGGAATCACACAGCACAGGTGGTGGTTATTCGGCCCATCATGTCCGTGCTAGCTATTTGAAAGAGTTTCCCAATTGTCCCATTCCCTTCCTCTTTTCCCTTAGTCCTGCAACTTTTTCCCTTCCATGTACGTGTACAATTTTCTTCTGAAAGTTGTTACTGAATCTGCTTCCACTACTTTATCATATAGTGCAATCGCAATCATAACTCTGTGGATAAACATTTCTACTCCTTTCCCCTCTGATTTATCCAAGAGCGAGCAAACAAACTATGAAAATTCATAAAACTACGAACTATCATACACAAAGTGTACCAGTCACAATTGACTGACACATTATTGCTAGTGCAAAAAAAAAGTGCGCGCTGCCTGGAACCATTTAAACAATACTTGCCTGACATCAACTATTACAATACTTACTGCTCCACATATCCAAGTGCATCAAACAAATCCGACCAAGATGATCACAGCAGTTACAATTAATCCGTCATACAGAATAGCTTTAAACTCAAACAGGCCTAAAAGATCATTTAAACATGTACCTGTACACATTTTTATTTTGCAAAAGCACACTCAGGCAAAAGTACATGCAAAAATCATTAAGCTCATAGTCCAAACATCTCAACATCCTGAGCTTACCAGGTTTTTGGCAGTCTTAACAATATTTTCATTAATGCATTTAGCAGAAATTTTGTTGAGTGGTATGATGGTGCATCTTCGTTTCAGCTCTCCTTTTTCTAAAAGCTTCTTGCCAGTCATCTAAACAAAGAAATTTTGGAGGAAAATTAGTCACTGGAGATCTAGGTGTGGAGATATGACAGCAGTCTTAGTTGAATTGACTCCAGAAACAGTGGCGTCCATCAAAATGTATTATCTGTGCTCATCACTTACCTCCGTGTCCACCACAACATTGTACAGACGGCCTCCAGCAACCACTTCCAACGCTGTCGCTGTTGCGATATCTTTCACAGAGAGAAGTGTGACAACAAGACCTTTCACACGATTAGAGTCCCAATTTTTTTCAGGATCCCTAAAAGTAAGTATTCCAGAATTTTGCTTTCAATTAGATTTAAAAAGTCTTCAACAATAGATAGCAAGGCATTTAAAATGCCTGTACATCAGAATGAGGACGAGTAAGCCATTTGGCCTATTGAACCTGCTCCGCCATTCAATGTGATCATGGATCAGCTGATTATGGCCTCAACTCCACTTTCCTGTCTGTCCCCATTAACTTTTGACTCCTTTGTCGATCAAACATCAATCTAAATATATTCAATGACCCAAGCCTTCCCTGCTTTCTGGGTAAGAGAATTCCACAGACTCTCAATCCTAAAGAGAAAAATAAATTTTCCTTAGCTCAATCTTAAATGCTTGGCCCTAATTTTTCTCTTGTTCTAGACTCCCCCCACATGGGGAAACATCCTCCCAGCATCAGCCTAGTCAAGTCCCTTCAGAATTTTTATTTATTTTGATACGATCACCTCACACTTCCATGGGTTTAAGCCCATTCGGTTTAATCTTTCTTCACAAGATAATCGCTTCATGCCAGGAGTCCTGGGAGTGAACCTTCTCTGAACTGCTTCCAATGAAATTATATCTTTTCTTAAGGAGACCAAAACTGCACACACTCAGCCAAAGGTGGTTTAACAAAGCCCCTGCACAGTTGCAGCAACACTTATACCCAATTCCTTTTGCAATAAACCCCAATATTCCCTTTGCCTTCCTGATCACTTGCTGTAATCGGTGTAATGTTTTGTAGATCACGTCTAACAGGACACTCAGATCCCTCTACACCATATAGTTCAACAGTCTTTCACCATTCAAATAAGATACAGGCACAGTGTCTTAAATCTGGCTATCCAAAAACCGTCAACATCCGGAAAACTGACATATTTAAGCTGCCTTGCATAAATTTAACAAGTAAAAAGAATGACTGGCTTGCTTGTCTAGACGCTGTCTCGGCAGAAAGGTGCATCGTTTAGATAGGAGCTTTGCATGTCTGTCTTTTCCCATGCTCCAAATGACCCATGGCCAGACTGGGCCCAAATCGAAAACCAGCAAGATCTGAAATCCGACATGAACTCCGTTTCTATGGTTGCTGGTTTTGAGACACTACCTGCTTTTTCCTGGCAAAGTGGACAAGCTCACATTTTTCCCCACAGTATAACCCACCTTCCAAATTCTTAAATTATCTAAATCCCCCTGCAGGCTCTATGCCCTCTTCACAACTCACTTTCCTGCCGATCTTTGTGTCATCAGCAAATCTTGCAACCATATAAATCGATCCTTTCACCAAAAACTAATCAGTTCTTCCTTAGGCCAAGCTTTACTGAAATCTGTGTATTCGTATTTGATGCATATTGTTTACAAACAGAAAGACAGACTAACAGCGGCAAAACATTACAAATGGCACCTTCAGTGGCACAATTGAGCACATAATTTATGTACATAATCGAGTACATATAAAGCAGGGCTAGTTTAGCTCAGTGGGCTAGATAGCTGGTCTGTAATGCAGTACGAGGCCAGCAGTGCGGGTTCTCTCTTATGACCCTCTTATGGACTGACCTCATTAACACTACACCCTGTATGCTTCATCCGATGCCAGTGCTTATGTAGTTACATTGTATATGTTGTGTTGCCCTAATATGTATTTTCTTTTATTCCCTTTTCTTCCCATGTACTTAATGATCTGTTGAGCTGCTCGCAGAAAAATACTTTTCACTGTACCTCGGTACACGTGACAATAAACAAATCCAATCCAATCCAATTCCCGTACCAGCTGGGAATTCTGAATTCTCGTGTACACGGACAGGCGCCGGAATGTGGCGACTAGGGGCTTTTCACAGTAACTTAATTGCAGTGTTAATGTAAGCCTACTTGTGACAATAAAGATTTTTATAATTTCTACTGTATTTTAGAAAGATGTTAAATGAGCTGCAGAATCAAATCCTGATATGTGAAGAATGGAAAGTCAAACAAATCCACCAACTGATTTTAAAAAGTGTTAGAATATAGATTGTTGCAATGTTTGGCAATTAAAAATGCCAAAATTAGCAATGCGCACCTACTTCTGAAGTTCACCAATATATTTAAGGTGATTTTTAAAAAAGGTTCATGCCAAAGTGAGTGACTTTGTTAAAAGTTATTTCAAGTTGGGAAAGATCAAACTTACTTGTATTCAAAATTCAAACTAGGGAACTTGGCCAACAAGGCTTCATAAGACTCTCTCAGTTTATTCACAGTTCGTGACAATTCTCGACGCTGGTCCAAAAGCTTCTCCTCTTTGCCATCTTTAGGAGAAGAAAAAAAAAAAATGTTAAAACACACTATAGTGCTGAATAATAAGATTCTAATTCTTCTGTTTACATATTATTGACCACACAAATAGTTTTCGGGTTTATTAGAAATCACAAAACACAGCTAAAGGGAGGCTTGCCAATTGGAATCTACAGATATATTTTAAATACTGCCAATATGACCACTTATTAGCAGATAGGTGACTATCTTTGACATCAATGCAACATTTGACAGAGTATGGCATCAAGGAAGGCTAGAAAAATTAGATTCAATGGGAATAAGGGTGAAAACCCTCTGCTAGTTGGAGTCATACCTGGCACAAAAGAAGATGGTTCTGGTTGCGGGAGGTCAATGACATTAGCCAGGAGCTCATGATTGTAGTGTCCTAGGCACAACCATCTTCAGCTGTTTCATCAATGATCTTCCTTCCATCATAAGGTCAGAAGTGGGGATGCTCGCTGATGACTGCATAATTTTCAGTAACATTCGTGACTCCTCAGATACTGAAGCTGTCCATGTCCAAATGCAGCAAGGCCTGGACAATATCCAGGCTTGGCCTGACAAGTGGCAAGTAACTTTCATGCCACACGAGTGCCAGGCAATGACCATCTCCAACAAAAGTGGATCTAACCACCACCCTTGACATTCAATGGCATTACCATCACTGAAGCCCCCACAATCAACATCCTGGCGGTTACCATTGATCAGAAACTGAACTGGATTAGTCATATAAATATTGTGGCTACTAAAGCAGGTCAAAGGCTAGGAAACCTGTGGCAAGTAACTCATCTCCTGACTCCCCAAAGCCTGTTCGCCATCTACAAGGCACGTCAGAAGTGTTATGGAATATTCTCCACTTGCCTGGCTCCAACAACACTCCAGAAGCTCCACACCATCCAGGACAAAACAGCCCGTTTGATTGCTCCCCCTTACACAAACATTCAATACACAAACATTCACTCTCCCTATCACCAATGAGCAGTGGCAAGTATGTACACCATCTACAAGATACACTGCAGGAACGTACCAAGGTTCCTTAGGCATATTTTCCAAACCCATGCCTACTACCATTTAGAAGGACAAGAGTAACAGATACCTGGGAACCCCAACACCTAGAAGTTCCCCGCCTAGCCACTCACTATCCCACCTTGGAAATATATTGCGGTTCCTTTTACATTTACTGGGTCAAATTCCCTCCCTAATAGTATTGTGGTTGTACCTACATCTCAGGGGCTGTAGTGGTTTAAGAAGACGGTTCATCATCACCTTCTCAAGGGCAAATGGGCAATAAATACTGGTCTAGCCAGCAATATCTATTTAACAGGACAAGATTAAATTGAATTTTGAAACAAATTGAAAAGTCATTACAAAACAAAATGAGAGTAGCACAAATAATATTTATCTGTGTCAGGATCAGTTTGTCAAAATTGATACAGTACGATCACATTCAAAAATGGTACAAACCTTCATAATTCAGTTTCTGCATTTCTGATTCTAGCTTTTCTCTGTTCTTTTTAACAGCTTCAAAAGCATCTTGGTTTTTCTTGTAACCACCGTCCACCTTTTTCACTTCGGTCTGTTTGGTTTTCAATTCCTGCTGGGCATGTTTCAATTTCATCTGAGCCTACGTCAGAACAGTAGAACATCAAAACAAATTGGTAATATTTGTGCTGAGAAAAAAAGTTAACATGGTTTGGCAATAACTATAATGGTTACAAATATGACTTATAAGTATAGATTGACATCTCTCCTGTACTTTAATCAGACCAAGAAATTTTATAAACAAAACTAAAATGCCACATGTTAGCAGAGTGATTAGCATTATGGCTCCACAGCGCCAGGTTCTATTCCCGGCTTGGGTCACTATCTGTGGAGTCTGCACGTTCTCCGTGTCTGCGTGGGTTTCCTCCGGCTTCCTTCCACAAGTCCTGAAAGACGGGCTATTAGGTAATTTTGACATTCTGAATTCTCTCAGTGTACCCGAACAGGCGCCGGAATGTGGCGACTAGGGGATGTTCACAGTAACTTTGTTGCAGTGTTACTGCAAGTCTACATGTGACAATAAAGATTATTATTATAAAATAAACATCTCAAAATAGCTTTCATTATGGACTATGGCCAAGCAAACCTTTGAAAAATTGAACCCCTAGATAGCCAGCAGTTTCTGGAAATGATGGGCTTCTTCTGCCCCCGTTTTAAATCTCAGCATCAATAACTTGATACTAAAACATTGCGATAGAGAAAGAGGATTTGAAAACAAGAATCAGAATTTTAAAATCAAAATATTACCTAAATATTCTATTTTAATGTGTATTTTAAATTTAAAAACCATATCAGTGTCATTTTCATTGCCATATTCAATGTTAGCAAATGCCACTTTTAACAAATCAGGAGGTTGAACATCAGTTTTGTCTCAGTAGAGCAAGTGTAATACAGTTTTCAGACTGACGTTCTGCAGCATGGTACAGAGGAAGAAACAAACTTAAACATTTGCATTTAAAGGATTACATTTATATGTATCATTTATTGTAGCACCAGTAGCAACCTTCGCTTCAAGCTATAAGCAGTCTCAAAACATATCACGAGTTACAAACCTGCTTGGCTTCTGTTTCGGCTTTGCTGATGTCATTCTTGCAAGCCATCATCTGTCCAGCAAGAGTAGCTGCCTCTCCATCCTCATTACTGGAGAGACCAGCAGAAACTGCATTGAAGTGCTGCTGAGCAGCTTCCAGAGTCTTGTCATCTTTCTGACTAGTCTCCTGTAGAGAGTTCAGTTCGTCAGAGATCGTCTTCACTTCCTTTTCCTTGGCTGCAAGAGCATTACCATCCTTAATAAAAGAGACAGATGCCAATTGATCAAGGTGCAAATAATTGTGCAAGAGTTGACACTTTACATTTGTGCGTGATGCTTTTGCAGTGATATAGATTAGATGTTCATGGCATAAGAGCCAGCAGACATAGAATTGAAAACTTGACTGCTACCGAGAGTTTAACAAATTACAACATTTTTAATTTGATTAAAATATCAATTCAATCGCTCAATCCAGTGACCCACAGAAAACCCAACTTGCAAACTTTACAGATTGTGAAATGCTGTCTTCAACAGGCATTCAAACTCTCAAAACAGAGTGGCTTTGAACAAAGCACTAAATTAGGAAATGCGCTTTGAAAAAAGAAATTTACCAGTATACCTCAAGACTACGGAAAGGTGCCAAGGGGGTGGCAGAGAGCAAAGTGTAAAAACATATATCTACATAAAATCAAGGGCAGTTTTAAAAGGGCTACTCCATCAACCACCAGGATTTATTTTAACGATTACCTCACCTCCTCCATACTTTTGACGAGCGTTTTCCGTTTTTTTTCTTCAGCTTTGAGGCTGTCTTTCTTAGAATCATATGTACTTTGCACTTTGGCATCCATACGGTGGGCATTAGCAACTGCCTGCTCCAGGGACTGAAGCACTCCGCCAACTTTCTGCAAGACAACAAATCCTTACTACGGGCTATGCAAATGAAACAGAGAATCGGTGTAAACCTCTCTGTCTCTCTCTATTGAAAAAAGTGAAGAACAGGAGCAACATTTTACATGCGTTTGATTAGCCAATGAAAGTAATTAGAGAAAAGACTGTAATCTAGATGTAGGGAGAGGCGAATCAACTCCTTGCAACTGGGAGCATCCAACTGTGTCCAAATTTAATGCTTCCTGCTTAGCCAGTAATCCAAAAAAAACAAATCAATACCTAGTTTTTACATCAGTTCGACATCACTTGGATCTTCTTTTTAAGTGCAATTTTCAACAGGAACTGGCCAACTGCACAAGCAAAATGTAGGTGCCATCTATCATCGGGACAAATACTTTGCAGAACATTAGCCGATCATAATGACAGCATAACAATGCTTTGCGACTAGTGTGTACCTCATCTCGGATTTTCTCCAACTCAGACACTTCTTTGCTGATTGCCTTCACTTTCTTTTCACAGTCTGCATTGGTTTCTTGGAGTTGGGTGATGTTGTCTTGCATCTTCTTCAGATCTTCAGCAGAGCGCAACTTGGTGTCCTCGGCGCAAACAAACTGATATGCCACATACAGACGGGTAAGATGCTCGATCTCACGGGTTATCTTCTGGAATTCCAAGTATGAGGATCTTTCCTACCAGTAACAAGATATGAACAATCAGAATGGGGTACTTTAATCAGATGGTTAAGAATCAAATAACCTGTTATGGGTGGCAAATTCTGGAATTAAAATATTAATTCAAATGACTTACATCAGTGACCTACAGAAATGCAGATTTGTAAACTTTACCACACGCTCACAGATCTTAAAATTTGTTTAAAATTACAGTTCAATGCAAACCTCCCCTGTCCATACCCTAACTTGCAATAAGTCCCATTCATCCATAGGTCCTCTGCTATATTGACTCTCCCCAGTTTTAAAACTCATACCCCCAAATCCTCCGTGGCCTCACTTCTCCCTATCTCTGTAAAATCTTCCAGCTCTACAACCCTCAGAGATCTCTGCGCTTGTCCAATTCTGGCATTTTGAGCATCTATATTTTCATCACTCCACCAGTGCTGACCATGCCTCTGCTGCCCAGACTCTACCCTCCAGAATTCCCTTTCAGCTTCTTCTTCTCTCTGCTCCTTTAAAACACTCCCTCCAAGTTTATCTCTTTGACAAAACATTTGGCCACCAGTCATAATATCTGGTTCTGTGGCTTGGTGTCAAACATTCATTGATAATCGTTCCCGTGAAAAGCCCTGGGACATTTATATAAATTTTGTTTTATAATGAAGATTAGCTCTCAGGAGTTTAACAGTTTCTAAAAAAAAAAAATCAAGACTTTAAAGTCCAGCATTTCAATCCAGTCAGGCATGAATAACCGTCTAATTTAGTGGCGCCTCTGTAAACAATCTCCACAGGACTTTCTCCCATCAACCTTCTCCAATAAAAACAGAAAATGCTGGGTAAACTCAGTAGGTCTGGCAGCATCTATGCAGAGAAACAGAGTTAATGTTTCGAATCCAAATGATCCTTCTACAGAACTGAAGCAAGCATTAATATTCTCTCCTCTTTGGAGTACAGTTGCAGAGACTCTGGTTGTCTTCCGTGTCTTCTAGAATCTTCCTCAAGGGTTTAACATTCACAAGAAAGCCTTGACAACCAGTGTCAGCATACTAAACAACACCGACCATCACAGCAGAATTCAGTCCCGTCCTCGTACAACTTTCACAGACACGGATTTCCAGGAAGAGCAACAGCCGTGACCATTAACCTAGGAGTGCCTCAACCCAACTGCAGTAACCTCACCCCCATCAGACTCAAATTTGGGTAAATGAGCATGAACATGATCTTTCTTCCATGTACTGCTCAACTAATACTGGGCAAATTAATTAAGGTTATAATGCAAAGAAAGGCATCAACAAATTATAAAAAAAGTAATTAAAATTCAAAGTGTTAAGAAAATGGACGATGCAGACTTGAGGTGTGAAGGCAGCATCTGCAGCATTTGGGATGATATTTTACGTTTCTAGACCCCCATTGTGATATGCTCAGCTATAGTTTAAAAAAAATATTTTTAAGATGACTTTCTTCCCCCATTTTCTATAACAATAAACGCAACAAATAACAGAAGAATTGATGCAAAACTGGTACAGACAGAACAAGAGTTTTGCCTGCATAAATAGAAGCAAAACCTGACAGATCAGATTCAGAACAGGTCTGCTGAGGAACGAGAGACTCCAGCTTAAATGCCGGATCAATCCAACAATTAGATATCACAGTGAGTGGGGAAACGAGAACAAGAGGGTAATAAGGAGACAACTCTGAACATGTCTCCCAGCCTACAAATGCCTCTATCTCTCCAGGTATTGAATGCTCAGCGATAGTTGACTACAGGCTGCCTCAGTGAGGAATTCTACAGGAAGGAAAGCAGAACAGCATCCTAATGGGAAAAATAACATTAGAAAAGCAGATTTTCCATTCCTGATTGAATGAAATGGAAAGTAAATAGGATTTGAGAGTCCCGGGGTCCTTCAGGTACTTGGTTAAATTCAGAGATTATATACTAACTGTCAAAAAGACAGATTATTACCTTCTTTTCCAATAGGGAAGCCATTAATTACATACCTCCTTCAGTTTCTGAAGTGTTGGAGTAATTTCCTCTTCAAGAATCTAAAATATAATAAAGTCCAGCAAAAAAGATTAAAAGATTAAAAGATTTAGAAGATTAAACAGAAGTGCTTTTACCTTGTTTCACAAATTAAAATACATAAAATTGAGTTGTTGCAACATCAAGAATATTGTACTGGCTTCGGTGTTAAACATGTCCACTCGTGTTAAACGTCTCCACATATACAGCTTCTGAGTATTCTGAAGAAAGATTTTTTTTTTAAATTGACTGGTATATCCAGATGACCTACAACCCTCAAACTGCATAGACATCCAAAGACAACGCACCTACACTTTGTCTTATTAGGTAGCAGGGAACACATGATAAGAACATTTATCGCAAGTGCAATTTAGTAACACTCCAGGCATTAATAAACTGCAACAAAAGATCTGTTGTTGTGGTCTCTTGCGAAGTTTTCTTTCCCAAAAGAAAAATCCAGTTTTATTTTTGGCATTCACAACGTTTATTGTGAATGCCAAAAAATGTGTTCATTTAGAAACTCTAATTACACAGTGTGGTATGGGCCAATTCTGGAACTGGAGCAGGCTGGCTATACGGGTAATTGAGTGGGCATAATGAGTTGAGGGAATAAGTTCAGCCAGGGAAGATTTCCAAGTAAATGTGTGGATGTGTGCATATGGAGCAGGATTGCAATTTCAACAGGGAGACAGGATAGCTGCTAGCAGGACTTCGACTGACAGTAGCCAAATTAAAGTTACACACGGAGGGAAAACAGGCAATCTAACCATAAAGTCCCCTTAATAAAAAAACGGTACAATTCCAAGTCTTGAATTTGTGAAATATTACACCTACAAGAAATGCAAGCTGGATCAGGGATGTGGGTGGCAGCATGCAATTTCCCTTCGGGAGTGCTTTTTAGGAAAATACTCCATGAAAGAGAATAGCCATAAATTCTCCCGGGCAAATAGATGTCATCAATTGGGAATCACGGGCTTCCTCATGCACCCATGTCAGAGATATCAAATCCAGCTTCTTTGGAGTTCCAGAATTCATGTAATCTACTGATCCCAAAATTCCAGCATGGCAGAAACCAATGTAGGAACTAATTCAGCAGCACAAATCACTGAACAGAATGAAAACAGTGCTACAGAAAAAGCAACATTGGAGAATGATACCGAACTAAAAAGAATGCCATCCAGTCCCTTCTCCTAAACCTGAATAGAATTGTTTAAATCGCAATATTCTTCCACCCTTGCATTGATTCATGGTGAGCATCAGCAAGCTGCCAGCACCTCACCCAATGCAATAAGCTATTTAACTGCAGCGTGATATTTATCTTACACATCACGCTCCGTCGCAGATGGTATTGCCCAAATTAATATTTTTCCCTTTAGTTCAGAGAAGTGTTGATGTTAATTGTAATAAAAAACAGAAAATGCTGGAAAAACTCAGCAGGTCTGACAGCATCTGTGGAGGGTGAAGCAGAGTTAATCTTTAAAGTCCGTGTGACTCTTCTTCAGAGCGGAGTACATACAGGAGAGTACGTTTCTATATCCATTACAGATGGAGTAATATTTTTCTTGTGGTTTTTGAAATTTACTCATTCAAGAATTAATTAAAAATCAAATCAACTGTATAGCACAGTGGCTTCTGTGCATTAGGTAGTTTCATTTAGCAAGTTAAAAATCCTCGAATTCACTCTTGTGTTTTAAAACCAAGAGCAGCACAGGTTAAGCTCGGTAACTTACCATTGCCCCAAACCACTTACCATCAGCGCTCATTCAGAAGAAAAATACTGTGGGTGTTTGAAATTTAAGTAAAAGCAGAAAATGTTGCAAAGA
The DNA here is from genome assembly GCF_047496885.1 of Scyliorhinus torazame. Taxonomy (NCBI): domain Eukaryota; kingdom Metazoa; phylum Chordata; class Chondrichthyes; order Carcharhiniformes; family Scyliorhinidae; genus Scyliorhinus; species Scyliorhinus torazame. The sequence goes on along the minus strand of NC_092715.1, from coordinate 260,152,909 downwards.
CTGCACCAGTGACGCAACATCATTACTTGCTGTGAGAACAGGAAACCAATTTACCGTGTGAATTTCTTTCAGCTTAGCCTCCTTTTTCTCAATTGTTTTCTGGGCCGCTAACTTCTTACACTCGTACATTCTGGTCCCTGCAGCTTCCTCAATCAAGGATAGGATCTAAGGAAAAATAATAAAGAATTAACCTCTCCATTGCCCTTCAAACAGACTATTTTAAATCTACACACAACAGAATACTGAAGCTGCACACAGCAAAATTTAATAAAACTGTTCTAAAACAAGTACGCGCTGGTCACATCATTAGCAGCCTGTAAACCTGGGGTTGTTAACGTTATACTAGGCACCTGATATCCATTCTTTAACTGATTTCTATGAAAGCTTCTTTCTACAAAACTCTGAAATATGCATCCTTGACGCGTCTGTCAAAGCCGCACATCTCAGCTGAACTTAAAAATGGAACACACTTGGGGGCGGCAGCACTGCGGTGCAGTGGTTAGCACTGCTGCCTCACATCACCGAGGACCCGGTTCGATCCTGGCCCCGGGTCACTGTCCGTCTGGAGTTTGCACATTCTCCCAGTGTCTGCGTGGGTCTCACCCCCCAAAAAGATGTGCAGGGTAGGTGGATTGGCAACGCTAAATTGCCTGATTATTGGAAAAATGAATTAGGTACCCTAAATTTTTTTCTAAAAATGGAACATGCTTAAGTTTTGTACCATTGAATTACCTTTGCACACAAATACAACTATTAACAGCAGCCACAAAAACAATGCAAAGTTGATTCTTAGGAACAGGAAGACAGAGCATATCTAAATACTTAACATTCTGTGCCAAATATGGATAGGACAATGATACATAAAACAACTCCTCACACAAATTCTCCATTTCACCCTACCAGTAGAGTATACATGATGGTAGTGTGGCTGGAGGTGTAGGAAAAAAAACTAACTGGTGCTAGGTACTAGCTCAGTGGCTCCCAAGTACAGGAATTGGAATTCTATTCTGCATTTACTGGTATTCTATTCTGCGTCAACAATCATTTAGCTTTCGAACAAGCTGGTATTGTCTTCTACTCTGCTGAATGAGATACCTGAACTTTCTTTTTCATTCAGTTAAATAAATGGGTTCAGTTCAGTTAGACAACCGTGTACCAGTCCTATCTTCAGCTATATTCATATTGGGATCAGGGATCATTTTTGCTTATCATCAAGTTCACAATTTTATAGTCCTTGGAACAGAGGTTCCTACTCCTGTAAATTGCTAGCAGTTGGGTTTTACAGGTACAACCTCTAGAACACAGGATCAGGGAGTAGTTCTCCAAAAAGTGTATGATTAGGTCATTCAGGTCAGAACCACCATTCACATGGCCTATAGAGATAATTCATGACATTAGGCATCAGACACAAACTATACTTACCTCCGGAGGCTTCATATTCAGAACTTTAGTGATGCGGCCCTAAAAACAAAATCAATTTTATTATAAAAACCCACTACAGTCTCTATAAAAAGTGTAACAAGCATAATGGCTTTCAATTAAAATGGTGACACTTTTTCTTTAATACTATTTGTTTGAGTAAGTTCATTGAAACAAATATTTCAAATGGAAATTACATAAATGTCTAGCAGCAAAAGCACCTGAATCTTTAGGTACAAACCTGCATGATAAGGAAGTGTGGATTGTTGACATTTAGACCAATTGAACAGAAGAGGTCTTGCACTCTGGTATTGTTTGCATTCACACCATTAATTAAGTACTTGTTTCTCCCACCAATTACCACCTGCAAAATAAATTGCATTCATATTGCCAGCCGTTTAAAATCAGAATTTTAAAAAGTTTTGATTTTAACTAGATTAGTACAGCTGAATTCAGCGTAGAAATAGTTCTCCTAAAAACCTGTGCAAGCTCCCTCAGTCTTTTACAAAAATCAGTGAATAGAATGGTGAATTCCTCAAACAATTGAACCAGCACATTCCATTTAATCATAGAAACATCAATACCACTTTTATGCCAGAATTGGAAAAAGTGATGTTTTTCTTTCAATGGGTTGTGCAATCTCTCAACCTGGAAATTTATCTTAATTAGGACTCCTTGCAGAACAGTTGGGAAGAATGATACTTAATACACTTTTAAGAATGGCTTCTATCACTGCTTCTTAAGCTACAGTCTGCAGACTTCTTGGGGTCCAGGGCACAATGTGAAAGTGCATGCTGGGAAATGGGGGCGGAGTGTGGCTCCTGCATCTTTTTTATTCTTTCATGGGATGCAACTGTCATTGGCAAAGCCAGCATTTGCTGCCCACCCCTATTCACACTTGATATGGTGGTGGCCTTCTTGAACCACTGCTATGTGGTGTAGATATACCCACAGTGTCTTCAGGGAAAGTTCCAGGATTTTGTGCCAGCAAGTGAAGAAGTATATATCTTTCCAAGTCAGGATGGTGTGCGACTTGCAGGGGAACTTGCAGGTGCGTTGTTCCCATCAGTCTGCTGTTCATGTCCTTCTAGATGGTAGAGGTCACAAGTTTGCAATTACTGCCAAAAGTAGCTTGCTGAGTTCCTGCAGTGCATCTTGTAGACGGTATTCACTGTTGGTACTTTGCGCTAGCAGTGGAAGAAGTGAACGTGGTAGTGGATGGAGTGTCAATCAAGCAGGCTGCTTTGGCCTGGATGATGGGAGCTTCCAGAGTATTGTTAGAACTGCACTTATCCAGGCAAGTGAAGAATATTCCTTTATACTCCTGACGTTCCTTGTAGATGGTGGACTGGCTTTGGGGATTCAGGAGGTGAGTTACTTGCTGCGGGATTCACAGCCTCTTACCAACTCTTGTAGCCACAGTATTTATATGGCAGGTCCAGTTCAGTTTCTGGTCAAAGGTAACCCCAGGATATTAATAGTGGAGGATTCAGTGATGGCAATGCCATTGAATGTCAAGGGGAAATGGTTACATTATATCTTGCTGGTGATTGCCATTGCCTGGCACTTGGGATGAGAATGTTATTTGTGAATGGTACCAAACACTGAGCAATCAGTAAACATTCCCATTTCTGACTTTCGACCTAGGACATTACCCAGAGGACCTCAAGCAGTAATGTCCCAGGGCTGATATTGTTCTAAAAATCACTAAATATGACTCCAACCAGAGTAGAGTTCCAAAGAAAAGTTGATGTTAACTCTGTTTCTCTCCACAGATGCTGCCTACTGAGTTTTTACAGCATTTTCTTTTTTTATAATAAAGTATCCTTTGTCTGGCAGATCAACCATTGTGCAAAATTTGGTTCCCGAACCAGGAATCTAAACCAGGCTGCAGGGCTGAGCGCGCCAAATCCTAAACACTAGGCTGTCAGGCTATGGAATATAAAATGGATTTCATTCCAAACCAAAAGCACAATGGGGAACAAAAGAAAAAGAGGAAAGAGAGTGTGAAGAGGATGTGTTGCTGAAATCTTACTAACAATTCAATGTTTAATCTCACACAGTTCCTAAAAATACCTTTCAATAGACTCACTAAGTTTTCATGTCAACATGGTGGAATTTTAAACACAATAAGAACATTGAAGAGCACCTGTCTTGAGACTGTAATTTCATCATGTGTCTCAAAGCCCAGAGGACTTTGTTTTTTGTCAGAGTTATCAAAGGTAATTGAGACAGTGGCTTTTGTAATCCCGGCTTGTCCATTTTTGTAGACCAAATCCTGAAGGTTACTAGCTCGCACCTAACAGCAAAGAACAAAAGAAAGTTAATGTCAATGAAAGTTTCAGCATAAAAACACTTTCAATATTATATTGCGATCAAATTAAATAGCAATGTTCAATTAACACCCAAAATTTACTCAAGTCAGTCAATGGATCGTGGTTTTCCTGAACCCCTTGATCTCTCACGGTCGATGCTAGTTAGTGACCAGTTACAGACCTGCGACAGCACCTGATACAGTGCCACCCTCATCACTGACCCCCACCCCACAGTCTCACTGACCCAGGACAAGCACCACCCTTCCTCAATGACCTGGGACAGCTTCCTCCCTCACCAACCTCAAACAGACTATACCCCCAAGTGGCCTTTTGTAAAATTCATTTATGGGAAGTGGGCATCGCTGGTTAGGCCAGCATTTATTGCTCATCCGAGTTGCCTTCTGAAGGTGGTGGTAAGTTGCCTTCTTGAACCGCTGCAGTCCGAGGTGCAGATACACCCACTGTGCTGTTAGGGAGACAGCTCCAGAATTTTGCCCCAGCGACAGCAAAAGAACGGCGATATATTTCCAAGTCAGGGTGGTGAGTGACTTGGCGGGGACCTCCAAGTGGTGGGGTTCCTAGGTATCTGCTGCTCTTGAACTTCTAGATGGTAGCAGTCGTGGGTTTGGAAGTCGCTGCCGAAGGACCCATGGTGAGTTCCTGCAGTGCATCTTGTAGATGGCACAATGACTGCCACTGGTCGACGGTGGTGAGGGTTTGAATGTTTGTGGAGGGAGGAGCAATCAAGCGGATTTGCACGGAAACATCCCACATTCACGAACAGACACAGCAGATCCCACACAACTGCTCTCACCTTGACCCAACTCTGCCACCCCTCCCAGTGCAACCCCACCTTCCCACCACGGCTCAGACCACTGCCACCCCCATACCTAGACTCTGTCCGAACCCCAACTCCACCTCTCCCTCTTCACCCCCTCCCTACCAATAGCTCCCTCCTCTTCCCCCCCAATCTCTCCCACTTCTTCCCCCCCAATCTCGCCCTCTTCTTCCCCCCCCCAATCTCTCCCTCTTCTTTCCCCCCCAAATCTCTCCCTCTTCTTTCCCCCCAATCATCACCCCTCCCCCAATATCAACCCCTGCAATCTCTCCCTCTTCTTCCCCCCCACCCCCAAATCTCTCCCTCTTGTTCCCCCCACCCTTAAATATCTCCCTCTTCTTTCCCCCCAATCTCTCTTCTTCCACCCCAATCTCTCCCTCTTCTTCCCCCCCAATCATCACCCCTCCCCCCAATATCAACCCCTGCAATCTCTCCCACTTCTTCCCCCCCACCCCCAAATCTCTCCCTCTTGTTCACCCCCCCCTTAACTATCTCCCTCTTCTTTCCCCCAATCTCTCCCTCTTCTCCCCCCCAATCTCTCCCTCTTCTTCCCCCCAAAAAATCATCACCCTTCCCCCCCCAATGTTACCCCCCCACAATCTCTCCCTCTTCTTCCCCCCAATCTTCACCCCTCCCCCCGAAAATCAACACCTGCAATCTCTCCCACTTCTTCCACCCCAAATCTCTCCCACTTCTCCCCCCCACCCCCATATCACCCTTCCCCCCATATCACTCTTTCTCCCCCCCCTCCCATCACCATATCACTCTTTCTCCCACCCCCATATCACTCTTTCTCCCACCCCCATATCACTCTTTCTCCCCCCTCCCACCCCCCATATCACTCTTTCTCCCCCCCTCCCACCCCCATATCACTCTTTCTCCCCCCCTCCCACCCCATATCACTCTTTCTCCCCCCTCCCACCCCATATCACTCTTTCTCCCCCCTCCCACCCCCATATCACTCTTTCTCTCCCCCTCCCACCCCCATATCACTCTTTCTCCCCCCCCTCCCACCCCCATATCACTCTTTCTCCCACCCCCATATCACTCTTTCTCCCACCCCCATATCACTCTTTCTCCCCCCTCCCACCCCCATATCACTCTTTCTCCCCCCTCCCACCCCCATATCACTCTTTCTCCCACCCCCATATCACTCTTTCTCCCCCCCTCCCACTCCCATATCACTCTTTCTCCCCCTCCCACCCCCATATCACTCTTTCTCCCCCCCTCCCACCCCCATGTCACTCTTTCTCCCCCCCCTCCCACCCCCATATCACTCTTTCTCCCCCCCCCTCCCACCCCCATATCACTCTTTCTCCCCCCTCCCACCCCCATATCACTCTTTCTCCCCCCCTCCCACCCCCATATCACTCTTTCTCCCCCCCTCCCACCCCATATCACTCTTTCTCCCCCCTCCCACCCCCATATCACTCTTTCTCCCCCCCCTCCCACTCCCATATCACTCTTTCTCCCACCCCCATATCACTCTTTCTCCCCCCTCCCACTCCCATATCACTCTTTCTCCCCCCTCCCACCCCCATGTCACTCTTTCTCCCCCCCTCCCACCCCTATATCACTCTTTCTCCCCCCTCCCATCCCCATATCACTTTCCCCCCCCTCCCACCCCCATATCACTCTTTCTCCCCCCCTCCCACCCCCATATCACTCTTTCTCCCCCCCCCACCCCCATATCACTCTTTCTCCCCCCTCCCACCCCCATATCACTCTTTCTCCCCCCTCCCACATCACTCTTTCTCCCCCCCTCCCACCCCCATATCACTCTTTCTCCCCCCTCCCACCCCCATATCACTCTTTCTCCCCCCTCCACCCCCATATCACTCTTTCTCCCCCCTCCCACCCCCATATCACTCTTTCTCCCCCCCTCCCACCCCCATATCACTCTTTCTCCCCCCCTCCCACCCCCATATCACTCTTTCTCCCCCCATATCACTCTTTCTCCCACCCCCCATATCACTCTTTCTCCCACCCCCCATATCACTCTTTCTCCCACCCCCATATCACTCTTTCTCCCCCCTCCCACCCCCATATCACTCTTTCTCCCCCCTCCCACCCCCATATCACTCTTTCTCCCCCCTCCCACCCCCATATCACTCTTTCTCCCCCCTCCCACATCACTCTTTCTCCCCCCTCCCACCCCCATATCACTTTCTCCCCCCCTCCCACATCACTCTTTCTCCCCCCTCCCACCCACACATCATTCTTTCTCCCCCCTCCCACCCCCATATCACTCTTTCTCCCCCCTCCCACCCCCATATCACTCTTTCTCCCCCCTCCCACCCCCATCACTCTTTCTCCCCCCTCCCACCCCCACATCACTCTTTCTCCCCCCTCCCACCCCCACATCACTCTTTCTCCCCCCTCCCACCCCCACATCATTCTTTCTCCCCCCTCCCACCCCCACATCACTCTTTCTCCCCCCTCCCACCCCCACATCACTCTTTCTCCCCCCTCCCACCCCCATCACTCTTTCTCCCCCCTCCCAACCCCATATCACTCTTTCTCCCCCCTTCCATCCCCATATCACTCTTTCTCCCCCTCCCACCCCCATATCACTCTTTCTCCCCCCTCCCACCCCCATATCACTCTTTCTCCCCCCTCCCACCCCCACATCACTCATTCTCCCCCCTCCCACCCCCATATCACTCTTTCTCCCCCCTCCCACCCCCATATCACTCTTTCTCCCCCCTTCCATCCCCATATCACTCTTTCTCCCCCCTCCCACCCCCATATCACTCTTTCTCCCCCCTCCCACCCCCATATCACTTTTTCTCCCCCTCCCACCCCCATATCACTCTTTCTCCCCCTTCCCACCCCCATATCACTCTGTCTCCCCCCCTCCCACCCCATATCACTCTTTCTCCCCCCCTCCCACCCCATATCACTCTTTCTCCCCCCTCCCACCCCATATCACTCTTTCTCCCCCCCTCCCACCCCATATCACTCGTTCTCCCATCCCCATATCACTCTTTCTCCCGTTCTCCCACCCCCATATCACTCTTTCTCCCCCCTCCCACCCCATATCACTCGTTCTCCCACCCCCATATCACTTTCATCTCCCCTCATATATATCACTCTTTCTCCCCCCTCCAACCCCCATATCACTCTTTCTCCCCCCTCCCACCCCCATATCACTCTTTCTCCCCCCTCCCACCCCATATCACTCTTTCTCCCCCCTCCCACCCCCATATCACTCTTTCTCCCCCCTCCCACCCCCATATCACTTTTTCTCCCCCTCCCACCCCCATATCACTCTTTCTCCCCCTTCCCACCCCCATATCACTCTGTCTCCCCCCCTCCCACCCCATATCACTCTTTCTCCCCCCCTCCCACCCCATATCACTCTTTCTCCCCCCCTCCCACCCCATATCACTCTTTCTCCCCCCCTCCCACCCCATATCACTCGTTCTCCCATCCCCATATCACTCTTTCTCCCGTTCTCCCACCCCCATATCACTCTTTCTCCCCCCTCCCACCCCATATCACTCGTTCTCCCACCCCCATATCACTTTCATCTCCCCTCATATATATCACTCTTTCTCCCCCCTCCAACCCCCATATCACTCTTTCTCCCCCCTCCCACCCCCATATCACTCTTTCTCCCCCCTCCCACCCCATATCACTCTTTCTCCCCCCTCCCACCCCCATATCACTCTTTCTCCCCCCTCCCACCCCCATATCACTCTTTCTCCCCCCTCCCACCCCCATATCACTCTTTCTCCCCCCCTCCCACCCCCATATCACTCTTTCTCCCCCCCTCCCACCCCCATATCACTCTTTCTCCCCCCCTCCCACCCCCATATCACTCTTTCTCCCCCCTCCCACCCCCATATCATTCTTTCTCCCCCTCCCACCCCATATCATTCTTTCTCCCCCTCCCACCCCATATCACTCTTTCTCCCACCCCCATATCACTCTATCTCCCACCCCCATATCACTCTATCTCCCACCCCCATATCACTCTATCTCCCACCCCCATATCACTCTTTCTCCCCCCTCCCACCCCCATATCACTCTTTCTCCCCCCCATCCCACCCCCATATCACTCTTTCTCCCCCCATCCCACCCCCATATCACTCTTTCTCCCCCCATCCCACCCCCATATCACTCTTTCTCCCCCTCCCACCCCATATCACTCTTTCTCCCCCTCCCACCCCATATCACTCTTTCTCCCCCCTCCCCCCCTTATCACTCTTTCTCCCCCCTCATCACTCTTTCTCCCCCCCCCATCACTCTTTCTCCCCCCTCCCACCCCCATATCACTCTTTCTCCCCCTCCCACCCCATATCACTCTTTCTCCCCCCTCCCACCCCCATATCACTCTTTCTCCCACCCCCATATCACTCTTTCTCCCCCCTCCCACCCCCATATCACTCTTTCTCCCCCTCCCACCCCCATATCACTCTTTCTCCCCCTCCCACCCCCATATCACTCTTTCTCCCCCTCCCACCCCCATATCACTCTTTCTCCCCCTCCCACCCCCATATCACTCTTTCTCCCCCTCCCACCCCATATCACTCTTTCTTCCCCCCTCCCACCCCCATATCACTCTTTCTCCCCCTCCCACCCCCATATCACTCTTTCTCCCACCCCCATATCACTCTTTCTCCCCCTCCCACCCCCATATCACTCTTTCTCCCACCCCCATATCACTCTTTCTCCCCCCTCCCACCCCCATATCACTCTTTCTCCCCCTCCCACCCCCATATCACTCTTTCTCCCCCCTCCCACCCCCATATCACTCTTTCTCCCCCCTCCCACCCCATATCACTCTTTCTCCCACCCCCATATCCCTCTCTCCCCCCCCCAATATCACTCTCCCCCCTCTCTCGGACCTGGGACAGGTTACTGATGCCCAGCAGGAAGCAGATGGAGTCCAGGATGTTGGATTTGCCGCTGCCGTTGAGGCCGGTAATGGCGTTGAAGAGCGGGTCGAAGCCGTTAATCTCCGTCCTCTGCGCGTACGACTTGAAGCCGTCGATGATGATGGATTTGATGTACATCTTGCCCGGGCGGGTGGGGTTCAGTCCCGGCCTTCTGCCCAGCGGCGGCGATCAGCCGCTCGCGCTCCGTCCAAGGGTTTGAATTTTGGCGCCAACCGCCGGCCGTTTGTTCAATGTCTCGGCAACAACTTTACACTCGCCGTCAACCCGCAATTTTAAAGGGAATGCCTCCACTGCAGCGCCAAAGAATTGTCGCACTTGCGAGCGGTCTGCATTGTTCTCAGGATAATAAACTATTCCCCATTCAACGGCGGCTAAATCCAAGTTGTTGTTGTAGTTTCTGTAACGGCGGCGGCCTGGCGCCGCCCGATGACGTTGCCAGAAAGGGGCGGGGTCCGCCAGCTCCTCTTAAAGGGGCCGCGACCTCATAGGGAATCCCCACAGCGCAGAAGGGGGTCATTCGAGTCGGCACCGACCCTCCGAGAGAGGAGCCTTCCCAGGCCAGCCCCATCCCCATAACCCCACCGAACCTGCGTGGGCTGTGGGGAGGATGCAAAGAGGCATGACTTGGACAGGCAAGCTGAGAGGGCACATGCTTGGCAAATGCAATATAATGTGGGTAAATGTGAGGTTATCCACTTTGGTGGCAAAAAACAGGAAGACAGATTATTATCTGAGTGATGGCAGTTTAGGAAAAGGGGAAGTGCAAAGCGACCTGGGTGTCATGGGGGAACAGTCGCTGAAGGTTGGCAGGCAGGTACAGCAGGCGGTAAGGAAAGCTAATCGCATGCTGGCCTTCATAGCGAGGAGAATGGAGTATAAGAGTAGGGATGGCTTGCTGCAGTTATACAGGGCCTTGATAAGGCCACACCTTGAGTATCGTGTGCAGTTCTGGTCTCCTCATTTGAGGAAGGACATTCTTGCTGTTGAGGGTGGCCGGCGAAGCATTACCAGACTGAGAGTGGCAGGACTGACATGTGAAGAAAGACTGGATCGACTGGGCTTGTGCGCACTGGAGTTTAGAAAAATGAGAGGGGATCTCGTGGAAACATGTAAAATCCTGATGGGTCTGATGCGAGAAGAATGTTGCGATGTTGGAGACGTCCAGAATTAGGGGTCACAGCCTAAGAATAAGGGGTAAGCCATTCAGGTCCGTGATGAGGAAGAATGTCTTCTCCCAGAGAATTGAAAATTTGTGGAATTCTCTACCACAGAAAGCTGTTGGAGCCAGTTCTTTGCATATATTCAAGAGGGAGCTGGACATGGCCCTTGCGGCTAAAGGAATCAAGGGGTATGGAGAGAAAGTGGGAGTCGGATACTGAATTTCCATGATCAACCGTGATCATATTGAATGGTGGTGCAGGCTCAAAGGGCCGAATGGCCTGCACCTATTTTCTATGTTTCTATCCCTGGACACAAGGGGCAATTTATCATGGCCAATCCATCTATCCTGCACATCTTTGGACTGGGTGGAAACCGGAGCACCCGGAGAAAACACACGCAGATACGGGGAGAATGTGCAAACTCCACACAGTCATGTCATGCAGGAGTGTCACAAGTCCCAATGGTTTGTCCTCGAACAAAACCAAGGTGTTCGGATGGGGACGCACCGAGCACTGCGAGAGACATTGCCAGGAACATGCAGAGGTGCCTGAGGGAGGGCAAAAAAAACACCAAATGCATCCTATCTGCCCAGCCTTCCAAAGCACCAGCCCCCCCCCCCCACATGTGGCAGAGTCTGCAGATCACCCATTGGGCTTACTCAGACAGCATGGTAGCATAGTGGTTAGCACAGTTGCTTCACAGCTCCAGGGTCCCAGGTTCGATTTCCGGCTTGGGTCACTGTCTCTGTGGAGTCTGCATGTTCTCCCCTTGTGTGAGTTGGTTTCCTCCAGATGCTCCGAGTTTCCTCCCACAGACCAAAGGTGTGCAGGTTAGGTGGATTGGCCATTCTAAATTGCCCTTCGTGCCCAAAAAAGTTAGGTGGGGTACTGGGTTACGGGGATAAAGGGGGATAGGGTGGAGGTGTGGGGCTTGGGTAGGGTGCTCTTTCCAAGGGCCGGTGCAGACTTGATGGGGTGAATGGCCTCCTTCTGCACTGTAAATTAGTCAAGAAGGCATACGGCATGCTTGCCTTCATTGGCCGGGGCATTGAGTATAAGAATTGGCAAGTCATGTTGCAGCTGTATAGAACCTTAGTTAGGCCACACTTGGAGTATAGTGTTCAATTCTGGTCGCCACACTACCAGAAGGATGTGGAGGCTTTAGAGAGGGTGCAGAAGAGATTTACCAGAATGTTGCCTGGTATGGAGGGCATAAGCTATGAGGAGCGATTGAATAAACTCGGTTTGTTCTCACTGGAACGAAGGAGGTTGAGGGGCGACCTGATAGAGGTATACAAAATTATGAGGGGCATAGACAGAGTGGATAGTCAGAGGCTTTTCCCCAGGGTAGAGGGGTCAATTACTAGGGGGCATAGGTTTAAGGTGAGAGGGGCAAAGTTTAGAGTAGATGTACGAGGCAAGTTTTTTACGCAGAGGGTAGTGGGTGCCTGGAACTCACTACCGGAGGAGGTAGTGGAGGCAGGGACGATAGGGACATTTAAGGGGCATCTTGACAAATATATGAATAGGATGGGAATAGAAGGATACGGACCCAGGAAGTGTAGAAGATTGTAGTTTAGTCGGGCAGTATGGTCGGCACGGGCTTGGAGGGCCGAAGGGCCTGTTCCTGTGCTGTACATTTCTTTGTTCTTTGTTCTTTGTTAAATTCTATCTCAGAACCCATCGAACTGGAGTGGAAGCAAGTCAGCCTTGATCCTGAGGGGACTGCCTGTGACGAGACGTAGGAACGTACAACACTGAAACAGGTCATTCAGTCCAACTGGTCCATTTTGGTGCCTATGCTGCACGTGATAACTAGAGTACTGAATCCAGTTCTGGTCATCACACTTTCGGAAGGGTGTGAGTGCCTGCGAACGGCTGTAAGAGTGAGGGGATTTAGTAATAAGGTTTGGTTGGAAAAACTGGGGTTATTCTCCTTGGAGCGGAGGAGATTGAGGGGCGATTTGATAGAGCTGTGATAAGATAAGATTGTGACAAGAGTGACTTGGAGGGGAACCTCCAGGTGATGGTGTTCCCAGATATCTGCTGCCCTTGTCCTTCTAGATGTCGCGACTATTGGTTTCAGAAGGTGTTGCCTAAGGATGCGAGAAATGGCTTTTTTACGTCATAATGACCTGGAACCTGATGCTTTCCAAGGGTGGTGGAAATAGAGATGGTCAATGATTCCAAAAGGATATTGGATGGGAATCTGAGGGAGATAAACAGGCTATGAGGTGGGGGAATGGGACTGATCGGATTGCTCTAGACAGCCAGCATAGATTAATGGGCTAAATGCCTTCTTTTGTGCCAGAATAACTCTATGGCTCTCTGAACTTCCTCCCTCCCCTCTTTATCTCACCCTTTTCTCATATCTTTCCATTTCTTTCTCCCATATGTTTATCATAAATGCACCCATGTATTCTCAACATAAAAACAGGAGAAGGCCATTTGCCAAAGGAAGTTCCAAACAGATATATCAGGATGGTGACCAAATGCTTGATCAAAAAGAGTGTCTTAAAGGGAGCGAGGCGGGCAGAGAGCTTTAAGGAGGGATTTCCACACTTTAATACCTAGGACGCCCCAAAGAAATTAAGCACTTTTTGAAGTGTTTGTAACATAGGAAGTATTGCAGTCAATTTAAACCTGGCAAAGCTCCCACAAGCAGCAATGTGATAATGACCAGATCATTATGTACAGTAATTTGATTGAGCAATGAATATTGGCCAACACATCAGGCAGCACTCTGCTGCTAATCTTCAGAATAATACCATGGGATCTTTTCCATCCAACTCAAGAGGACAGATGGGGTTTTGGTTTCAACATCTCTCATCTGAAAGGCGGCACAGCTGACCGAACAGCTCTCCCTCGGTACAGCAATGGTGGTGTCAACCTGGATTCTCTTTCGTGCTCAGGTCCCTGGCGTGGGTGGGGGTTTGATCCCACGACCTCCTGACTCGAAGGCATGAGTGTCACCCACTGACATCGTGAAAAAGAAGCTTCGGTCCAATTCATTCACCATTTGGGGAAACAAAATGTAAATTGAAATAAAATCTATGAAGATTCAATGATAAAAGAGGGGGAATTAGATAAATGTTTGAGTGGGGGCAAGAACTGGTGGGATTTGTTGCGGGGAAGAGCATGAAGGGGAAATGGGATGGTTCATTCAAGGAGCTAGCATGGACAAGAGGGGCTGAATGGCCTCGCCCATGACCGTTGCCCGCGCGAGACGGACGACCGTTGGGGTTTGAAATGGTGACGTGTCACACGCACGCGCCGCTCCCACGTGGCGGGCTGGAGGCGGGGCGAGGGTACTGCGCACGCGCGGGCCGCCCGGCCGCCAGTGCGCTGACCATGGCGTCGGTGGGGAGGCGGGGGAGCAGGCTCCTGCTGCTCCGGCTCTGCGTCGCCTCCTTCACCCTGTGCGGCCGCGCCGACGGCCTGGTGGAAGGTCTCTACTGCGGCGCCGTCTCCTGCTATGACGTGCTTGGCGTGGCCCGGGACGCCGGCAAGAGCGACATCGCCCGCGCCTACCGCCAGCTCGCCCGGCGCTACCACCCGGACCGGTACCGGCCCACCGAGGCCGAGGAGAACCCCGAGGAGCGCTTCCTGCTGGTCGCCACCGCCTACGAGACTCTGAAGGTCTGCAGGGAGGGGACGGGGTTTGAGTAGGTTTGCGGCTTCTTCCCAATCCCTAGGAGGATGGGGCAGGGGCATCTTTGGGGTGGAGGAGACATCTGTGGAGGTCCCATTTGTTGTGGGTAGGAGGCACCTGTGGGGGAGAACAGGGTGGAGGGGGCACCTGGAGGGATGGGTGATTGGGGCTGTGAGGTGTGCAGTGGGGATTATGTTGAGTATTCATTTGGGGGTGAGTGTGGAAGAGTATCCCGAGGGTGACGGTGCTGCTCGAGGGGTGATTGGGGTTGGCACACTGCAGTCGCTCGCCTGACACTTAGTGTTTGCTGCTGGTGCTTGTATGCAGATGTCAGCTACTGGCAAAAGAAAACATGCATCTCTGGTTACTGTGATAGTTAATTTTAAAACATCCAGTCTGTAATAGCTGTTTGACAAACTGCTTTGGTTTGCATGGAAGATTTGGCAACTTGTCACTTCAACTTGTACCTCAGTTTCTCCTTCCAAACTTCCTAATACACTTGAAAGTATTTTGCTGCGGGGTTAATTGCTAACCTTATTTACAGAGGTATAATTTGTAGGATTACTGTTAAAAGTATGAAATGATATGTTTAAATCACTTGTTCATGTTAATCTTTTGGCAGCAATTCCGATACACAGATAGAATGGTAGCCGTTAGCGGTTCTGGTGAGGTGGACTGAGGGATAAATGGTAAACCAGGCCCCTAGTCCATGTTGCTTTTGAATACTGGGATCTTGTACCTCCACCTGAATAAGCCAGCAGGACCTCTAACACCGTAGCTCTGCTTTTTAGAACAGTGAATGGACAGCCTAGATAATTATGCAAGGTTTGGAGCATAGCTAAAATTCGCATCTTCCTCACTTAAAAACCTGTGTCAGCGAAAACTGGAATTCCAACCTGGGCCCTTTCTAATTCCTTTGGTTCTGCTATTCATTATATGAACACGATTGTCAGAGCCTTTGATTTTTTTTTCTGAATGTAGAGAACAAATCTTTTGTCATGAATAATTTTAAATTTCCAGTTTGAGAGTTGAGGGCGGGCTGTGGTAGATAGGAACAGGAGGAGGCCCGTTGAGCCTGCTCCGCCATTCAACACGATCACGGTTGATTGGACATATCAATGCCTTTTACACCCACTATCCCCAGAGCCCTTTTAAGTTATTTGTTAATCAGAAATCCATCAATCTCGTAAGAAACCCACTCAATGTCTGAGCTTCCACAGTCTCTAGGGTAGAGAATTCCAGAGATTCACAACCCTCGAGAGTGAAAACATTCTCCTCACCTTGGTCCTAAGTGGCATCCCCCTTATTTTGAAATTGGGCCCTTGGTTCTAGACCCTACAACCAAGGGAATCATCTTATCTCTATCTACCCTGTCTAACCTCTTTAAGTATTTTGTGGGTTTCAATGAGATCACCCCTCATTGTTTGAAACTGTAGAAAATACAGGCTCCGTTTGCCCAATCTCTTTTCATATGTCAGTCCCATTATCTCTGGAACAAGTCTGGTGAAACTTTGTTGCACTTCCTCTGTGGTAATATCCTTTCTGAGGCAAGGGGAACAGTACTTCAGGAGGGGTGTAAGCTCCTACAATTGCAGCAAGACTTCATCACTCCTGTTCTCAAACCCTCTTGTGATAAAGGCAAACATTCCATTAGCCTTCCTAATAGCTTGCTGCACCTGCACATTAGCCTTCAGTGATTTATGCAAAGGGGCACCCAGGTCCCTGTGCACATCTACGCTTTGTAATTTCTTACCATTGAGGGAATACGCCACACCTTGTTCCTTCCAAGTGGATTACCTCTCAGTTTTCCTTCTGCCCTGTTCTTGCCTGCTCCATAAGTCTGTCCAAATCCTCCTGTAGCTGCTTTACATCTTCCTCACAATACACCTTTCTGCCCAGCATTGTATAATCTTGGGCTGGTTTACCTCACTTGGCTAGACATGATGCAGAGCAAGGCCAGCAGCGCGGGTTCAATTCCGTACTGGCTGAGGTTATGAGGCCTGCCGTCTCAATCTTGCCTGAGGTGTGGTGATCCTCGGGTTAAATCACCACCAGTCAGCTCTCCCCCTCAGGGAAAAGCAGACTATGGTCATCTAGGACTATGGGAACTTTACCGTACCTTATAATCTTGGAAAAATTACATTTGGTCCCCGTATCCAAATCAAGACCCAATTACTGATCCTTACAGTTCTACGCTGTCCACAGGCTGCCAATGCAAGAATGGCCTGTTTATTTCTACTATTTTCTGCTTGTTGGCCGATCCTTGGAAATGGAGTGCTACCTATTGCTGAAGATGTAAAAGCAGGTCCTTATTAAGCACCGCTGGAGTGCATTTAGATTTATTGTCACTTGTACCGAGATACAGTGAGAAGTATTGTTCTGCGTGCAATCCAGGCAGATCGTTATACACATGAAAAACATAGGACATATGATAAATACACAATGTAATAGACATTGGGTGAAGCATAACTGAGTGTAATGCTACACAATACAGAGGATGCATGGAGTTCAGTCTGTAAGAGGGTCATTCAGGAGTTTGGTAACAGTGGGAAAGAAGCTGTTTTTGTATCTGTTCGTGCATGTTCTCAGGCTTTTGTAAGTAAATCTGTATGAAAGAATACGATGAATTATTGAAGTTCCATTTATATGCTATAGAAGAGTCTCAAAGACTTTAGGTGTTTAGGAGTAGCCTACTAATCTAGAAAGCCTGACTGGAATAGCAGTAACAAACATTGCCCTTTAAGGGGCAGCATGGTAGCACAGTGGTTAGCACAGTTGCGTCACAGCTCCAGGGTCCCAGGTTTGATTCCAGGCTTGGGTCACTGTCTGTGTGGAGTTTGCACTTTCTCCCCATGTCTGCATGGGTTTCCTCCGGTAGCTCCCACAGTCCAAAGATGTGCAGGTTAGGTGGATTGGCCATGCTAAATTGCCCTTAGTGTCCAAAAAGTTTGGGTGGGGTTGCGGGGATAGGGTGGAGGTGTGTGGGCCTGGACGGGGTGCTCTTTCCAAGGACGGGTGCAGACTCGATGGGCCGAATGGCCTCCTGCACTGTAAATTCTATGTGTGTGTGTTGAGAAGTTATAATTATCAACTACTGATCCAGGCAGAAGGTTTCTCGGTGCTTTCATCAGCAAGACTGTTCAACTTTGACTTAATTGCAGTTAATAACTCTTTGATGAGAGAGGCTTGTACTCTGCCCTCATTTCAATTAAGTGTTGCCCTCATTTCAATTAAGTGTGTTACATTTGGTATATGTAATGTACTTTTTATTCTTTCACAATGTTAAGGGTCCTTCCTGTTCCCTTATTTCCCCTTTCTTTTATTTTTGTCGTCACATTTTTGCTCCATAGATGATTTATGGACATCTGTCTTTGAGGCATCCTGTATCTTTGATTTAAGCAGAAGGAAGCAGTGGCCTGTGCCTTTAATTCAAACAAAAGGACTTGGAAGGTGGTGCTGACTTGGACTAGTGATTGTAGACTGACTGGCATCAGTGCTGACACTGTTTGATTTGGCTGGTAGCCAATGAATTTGGCCCAAAATGCTGTGCTCTCCCTGGTACCGTGGTGATTTGGATGTGATCCCACTGGGATGTTTTCAGAGTCACGAGGTTCCAGTTTGGATTCTGGCAGCCTGGGTGAAGAGATCTGACTAACTCTCTCCAAAAAGCTACTGAGGGCTGACTCTCTCTCCAGCAGTCTGCGTACCGTTTTTGCGACTGCAGAGGCCTGAAGTCAACCCACGAGCTGAAAGCAAGGTTTGATGTGAAATGAGATGTTTCTCCAGGCTGCCTGAGAGTACTGTGTTTTCTAGCCTCCGGGGACCCTGAATGAATGACTACAAACACTGGCTATAAATCCGAGTCTTTAGCATGTTATGAAGATAGTGTGCTAAAGAACTACCATCTAAAGACTCATATATCTTTTGACCTTCAATCTTATTGTGTTTTACTCCTTTCCACCCCTCATTTTTCCTGTCTTGTGTGTGTCGGTAACAGTGGGACAGTTAAAGGGGGTAGTAGGTATTAGCTTGTTACCAGTTGTATTTACTGCATATTTCATGATAGTTCTTGGTATAAATAAACCGTAATTGTGTTTAAACTTACAATTATTGAGCAGCCAAGGGCCAAAGACTTTGGGTATTTTTATAAGAATTATTGGTTAATTCACTTGTGTTGTGACTCTGGGGCACTAGCCAACGATGTCATAACAACGGGAAGAGGGCATCGCTGGCTAGACCAGGATTGTCATTGCCCATCCCTAAACTGCTGTTAGGAAGGGGGTTCCAGGGCCATGGAGGGAACTTGCAGGTGATGGAGAGGAAAACTGCAGGGGATGGGCACAATGGAAATGTGGAGCTTGTTCAAGGAACAGCTACTGCGTGTCCTTGATAAGTATGTACCTGTCAGGCAGGGAGGAAGTGGTCGAGCAAGGGAACCGTGGTTTACTAAGGCAGTCGAAACACTTGTCAAGAGGAAGAAGGAGGCTTATGTAAAGATGAGACATGAAGGTTCAGTAAGGGCGCTCGAGAGTTACAAGTTAGCTAGGAAGGACCTAAAGAGAGAGCTAAGAAGAGCCAGGAGGGGACATGAGAAATCTTTGGCAGGTAGGATCAAGGATAACCCTAAAGCTTTCTATAGAAATGTCAGGAATAAAAGAATGACTAGGGTAAGAGTAGGGCCAGTCAAGGACAGTAGTGGGATGTTGTGCTTGGAGTCCGAGGAGATAGAAGAGGTGCTAAATGAATATTTTTCGTCAGTATTCACACAGGAAAAAGACAATGTTGTCGAGGAGAATACTGAGATTCAGGCTACTAGACTAGAAGGGCTTGAGGTTCATAAGGAGGAGGTGTTAGCAATTCTGGAAAGTGTGGAAATAGATAAGTCCCCTGGGCCGGATGGGATTTATCCTAGGATTCTCTGGGAAGCTAGGGAGGAGATTGCTGAGCCTTTGGCTTTGATCTTTCAGTCATCTTTGTCAACAGGAATAGTGCCAGAAGACTGGAGGATAGCAAATGTTGTCCCCTTGTTCAAGAAGGGGAGTAGAGACAACCCCGGTAACTATAGACCAGTGAGCCTCACTTCTGTTGTGGGCAAAATCTTGGAAAGGTTTATAAGAGATAGGGTGTATAATCATCTGGAAAGGAATAATTTGATTAATCATAGTCAACACGGTTTCGTGAAGGGTAGGTCGTGCCTCACAAACCTTATTGAGTTCTTTGAGAAGGGGACCAAACAGGTGGATGAGGGTAAAGCAGTTGATGTGGTGTATATGGATTTCAGTAAAGCGTTTGATAAGGCTCCCCATGGTAGGCTACTGCAGAGAATACGGAAGCATGGGATTCAGGGAGATTTAGCAGTTTGGATCAGAAATTGGCTAGCTGGAAGGAGACAAAGGGTGGTGGTTGATGGGAGGTGTTCAGACTGGAGTCCAGTTACTAGTGGTGTACCACAAGCATCTGTTTTGGGGCCACTGCTGTTTGTCATTTTTATGAATGACCTGGAGGGCGGCGTAGAAGGATGGGTGAGTAAATTTGCAGATGACACTAAAGTCGGTGGAGTTGTGGACAGTGCGGAAGGATATTACAAGTTACAGAGGGACATAGATAAGCTGCAGCGCTGGGCTGAGAGGTGTCAAATGGAGTTTAATGCAGAAAAGTGTGAGGTGATTCATTTTGGAAGGAATAACAGGAAGACTGAGTACTGGGCTAATGGTAAGATTCTTGGCAGTGTGGATGAGCAGAGAGATCTCGGTGTCCATGTACATGGATCCCTGAAAGTTGCCACTCGGGTTGAGAGGGTTGTTAAGAAGGCGTACGGTGTGTTAGTTTTTATTGGTAGAGGGATTGAGTTTCGGTGCCATGATGTCATGTTGCAGCTGTACAAAACTCTGGTGCGGCCGCATTTGGAGTATTGCGTGCAATTCTGGTCGCAGCATTATAGGAAGGATGTGGAAGCATTGGAAAGGGTGCAGAGGAGATTTACCAGAATGTTGCCTGGTATGGAGGGAGAAGAGCTTATGAAGAAAGGCTGAGGGACTTGAGACTGTTTTCGTTAGAGAGAAGAAGGTTAAGAGGTGACTTAATTGAGGCATACAAGATGATCAGAGGATTGGATAGGGTGGACAGTGAGAGCCTTTTTCCTCGGATGGTGATGTCTAGCACGAGGGGACATAGCTTTAAATTGAGGGGAGATAGATATAGGACAGATGTCAGAGGTAGGTTCTTTACTCAGAGAGTAGTAAGGGTGTGGAATGCCCTGCCTGCAACAGTAGTGGACTTGCCAACACTAAGGGTATTCAAATGGTAATTGGATAGACATGGACGATAAGGGAATAGTGTAGATGGGCTTTAGAATGGTTTCACAGGTCGGCGCAACATCGAGGGCCGAAGTGCCTGTACTGCGCTGTTATGTTCTGTGTGTTCCTATGCATCTGCTGCCCTTGTTCTAGTTGGTAGAGGTCGCAGGTTTGGAAGGTGCTGTCGAAGGAGCCTTGGTGAGCTGCTGCAGCGCATCTTGTAGATGGTACACACGGCTGCCACTGTGCATTGGTGGTGGAGGGAGTGAATGTTGGAGATGATGAATGGGGTGCCAATCAAGCAGACTGCTTTGTCCTGGATGGTATTGAACTTCCTGAATGTTGTTGGAATCGTACTCATCCAGGCAAATAGCGAGTAGTCCATCGCACTCCTAAAGTACTCCTTGAGTAGGTTTGAGAGTGTAAGTGAGGAACCCTTGTATAACAAGAATTGCAGTTTTCTACATGTACTATTTTTGATACTCTCCCTGTTTATAATTAGAGAATTATCAATAGAAATGATCTAAATGTATGCTGTTACAAACAGATCAAAAATACTGTCCAGCTTTATACATGAGCTGAGAATTAATACACAGTTAGTAATTGCCATTTGTTTTTAACCCTGTACCGTGCAGGATGATGAAGCCCGAAAGGATTATGATTACATGCTTGACCACCCTGATGAATTCTACAGACACTACTACCATTACTACAAGAGAAGGCTGGCACCCAAAGTGGACGTCCGAATAGTTATAATTGTGACAGTTTGTGCTATATCACTCTTTCAGGTAAGGCAGTTATGTAAGAATATGTTACACAGAAAGGAAAGACTATTTGAATGTTGAGTGACAGTTCCAGGGAACTACCAAGCCTCTATCTACATAAACAGGCTGGATAACAGTTCCCAGTCAGTAAGCCTGACCTCTGCTGATGTAATCTTATTCATATGTTCTCTGTTAATTTGGTTCCTCCGTTATGGGACTGACCTGGTATTCCACTGTCAACAATATTTGCTGTAGGATTTATCAGGTAGCACAAGTGATCTAAATGGAAAATAATTATAAATTACTTTAAAAATTTAACTTTTGATTCTTGCTGAGGGACTGATGGAGCTGGATTTATTCACTTTGAAGCAGAGAAAGTTAAGGGAATATTTGAAAGCAATGCTTAAAATTAAATATTCCGGTGGTCAAGGAGAAACTGCTTCCGTTGTTGGGAGAATCAGTAACCAGAGGTGACCAATTTAAGATAATTGGCAAACAATCCAGGGAAGAACATCCTCCTGTTCAAGGATGAGCCTGATACAGTTTAAGGTGGTGCACAGGGTGCATATGACTTGGGCGAGAATGAGTGGGTTCTTCCAGGGGATAGCAGATAAGAGGTTTGGGCGAGGGCCAGCGAATCAAGCGCACATGTTTTGCGTTTGAAAAAATTGGGAACGTTCTGGGTGGGAGTGTTCGCAGTCTTAGCTAGGCTAGTGGAGGAGGAGGTGGGCCCAGACCGTTTGGTGGTGATATTTGGGGTTTCGGAGAAGCTGGAGCTCATGGAGAGGAGGAAGGCCAATGTCGTGGCCTTCGCCTCTCTGATTGCACGGCGACAAATTTTGCTGGCTTGGCGGTCGGCATCACCACCAGGGGTAGCGGCTTGGTTGGGTGACCTGTATGACTTCCTGCGGTTAGAGAAGATAAAATATAGAACATTACAGCGCAGAAGAGGTCCTTCGGCCCTCGATGTTGCGCCAACCCTTGAAACCACTCTAAAGCCCATCTACACTATTCCCTTATCGTCCATATGTCTATCCAATGACCATTTGAATGCCCTTAGTTTTGGCGAATCCACTACTGTTGCAGGCAGTGCATTCCACGCCCTTACTACTCTCTGAGTAAACAACCTACCTCTGACATCTGTCCTATATCTATCTCCCCTCAATTTAAAGCTATGTCCCCTCGTGCTAGACATCACCATCCGAGGAAAAAGGCTCTCACTGTCCACCCTGTCTAATCCTCTGATCATCTTGTATGCCTCAATTAAGACACCTCTTAACCTTATCTCTAACGAAAACAGCCTCAAGTCCCTCAGCCTTCCCTCATAAGATCTTCCCTCCATACCAAGCAATATTCTGGTAAATCTCCTCTGCACCCTTTCCAATGCTTCCACATCCTTCCTATAATGCGGCGGCCAGAATTGCACGCAATACTCCAAATGTGGCCGCACCAGAGTTTTGTACAGCTGCAACATGACCTCATGGCTCCGAAACTCAATCCCTCTACCAATAAAAGCTAACACACTGTATGCCTTCTTAACAACCCTCTCAACCTGGGTGGCAACTTTCAGGGATCTATGTACATGGACACCGAGATCTCTCTGCTCATCCACACTACCAAGAATCTTACCATTAGCCCAGTACTCTGTCTTCCTGTTATTCCTTCCAAAATGAATCACCTCTCACTTTTCTGCATTAAACTCGATTTGCCACCTCTCAGCCCAGCGCTGCAGGTTATCTATGTCCTTCTGTAACTTGTAACATCCTTCCGCACTGTCCACAACTCCACCGACTTTAGTGTCATCTGCAAATTTACTCACCCATCCTTCTACACCCTTCTCCAGGTCATTTATAAATATGACAAACAGCAGTGGCCCCAAAACAGATCCTTGTGGTACACCACTAGTAACTGGACTCCAGTCTGAACATTTCCCATCAACCACCACCCTCTGTCTTCTTCCAGCTAGCCAATTTCTGATCCAAACTGCTAAATCACCCTGAATCCCATGCCTCCGTATTTTCTGCAGTAGCCTACCGTGGGGAACCTTATCAAACGCTTTATTGAAATCCATATGCACCACATCAACTGCTTTACCCTCATCCACCTGTTTGGTCCCCTTCTCAAAGAACTCAATAAGGTTTGTGAGGCACGACCTACCCTTCACAAAACCACGTTGACTATCTCTAATCAAATTATTCCTTTCCAGATGATTATACATCCTATCTCTTATAAACCTTTCCAAGCCTTTGCCTACAACAGAAGTAAGGCGCACTAGTCTATAGTTACCGGGGTTGTCTCTACTCCCCTTCTTGAACAAGGGGACAGCATTTGCTATCCTCCAGTCTTCTGGCACTATTCCTGTAGACAAAGATGACTTAAAGATCAAAGCCAAAGGCTCAGCAATCTCCTCCCTAGTTTCCCAGAGAATCCTAGGATAAATCCCATCCGGCCCAGGGGACTTATCTAAATATGAGTTAAGGGGCTCAGCAGAGGGGTTTGAGAAAAGGTGGAGGATGTTTGTGACTGTTTGAGGAGCTGTTCACGGGGGGGGGGTGAAAAGGGGAAAACTTTGTGCAGACTGCATAGTTGATTGCTGGGAAGTATGTTTCCCGTGGTGTTTGTATTGTAACCTGTTTTGATACATGTTTGTAATAAAATACATTTTAAAATACCAACAATCCAGGCAAGAAATAAGAATTGTTTTGCGATCTGGAATGCCCGGTCTGAAAAAGTAGTGAAAGCTGGTTCAATAGTAACTCTCAAAAGGCGATTAACTATGGACTTGGGAGAAATTTACAGGGCTTTGCGGAAAGAGCAGGGGAGTGGGACTCTCCTTCAAAGGGCTCTGTCAGACAGAATGGCAGCCTGCTGAGCTGTATTCTAGGGATTGAATGGTAGACTTGGGGGGAGGGGGAAGGAAATGGTCTGTTCTGATACCTCCGCTCTATTCAGAGCAATTAATTACACTATGCTTTGCATCTAGAAAGTTCACATTGTTTCAGCTTTTATGGCAGTTGGTGTAAATGGCTTACAATTGTTACGATACAGACTAGCAGCCGAGAGGTATTGAGTCCAGATCCCATCATTAATTTAAAAATGGGAAAGAATGACTTGTTAGTGATCTGGTCGGATACGCTCATGTCCTTCAAGGAAAGGAATTTGGCATCCCTGTCTGGTCTGTCCTACATGCGACCCCAGTCCCATATGGCGTGGTTGACTCTTAATGCCCTTAAAATGACCCTCCAAATCGCTCCGTTTTAATGACAATTCCATAAAAATTAGGAACAGGAATAGTCCATTCAGCCCTTTGAGCCTGCTCTGCAGTTTTATAAGATCATAGCTGATTTAACACTTCCCTGCCTTCTCCCCATAATCCTAATTCCCCAACTAATTAAAAACCTAGTATGTCGATATGTAGAAGGTCCAACACTTCATGAGGAATGCGATGGGGGATTAATTCGAATAAATTGTATTATTACTGAAAGCAGGTAGCTTTCTTGCAGCAAGTACATTATTCAGGATTTCAGTTCGTTTGATGCAATTTCTAACGGGATACTGATTTGAGGGTCTTTTATATTTGTAAAATGGCTTTCAGTGCTAATTTTTGCACCTTTTGTGTGTTTGAATCTTTGTTGTTGTTGCAGTACTACAGCTGGTGGAGCAGTTACAGCGAGGCCCTTCATTATCTCACCACTGTTCCAAAGTATAGAATCCAGGCTACAGAAATTGCTAAGCAGCAAGGTCTGCTTAATAAAGCGAAAGAAAAAGGGAAAAACAGACGCTCGAAAGAAGAAATCAAAGAGGAGGAGGAGGAAATCATTAAAGGCATTATCAAAAATAACATTGACATTAAAGGGGGCTATCAGAAACCACGGCTATATGACATACTCCTCTTCCAAATCGTTTTGGCTCCTTATTACATCTGTAGCTATGTCATCTGGTACTGCAGGTGGATTTACCACTTTCACATAAAACGGGAAGAGTATGGAGAAGAAGAGAAATTGTACATTATCAGAAAAAACATGCATATGTCACAAGGCCAGTTTGACAGTCTTGAAGATCATCAGAAAGAGACGTTTCTTGAGAGAAAGCTGTGGTTATGGGAAAACTTTGAGGTAAGCCTTGCATGTTGTAATCGAGAGCAGGATAAGTTATTTTCATGTACAAAATGGAAACCCTAGTCTTGAAGAACGTGGAAGTACTGTAATGGACGTAACTCCGTCTCAAATATTTGTCGCATTATGCCTGACACATCTAAACACACCAGGACGAAAAATTAAATCAACGCATAATGCACATTGACAAGTGCAAAATTTAGACAGGCACCTAGTTTTAGAAGCTTTGTCACCTTCTCCTACAAGGGTGTTATCAAACTGAACAATATTTTGTCATTGTTCATGGTTATAAGTTGTTGCTGGAGGGGCGGCACGGTGGCGCAGTGATTAGCGCTGCTGCTTTATGGCGCCGAGGACCCGGGTTTGATCCCGGCCCCAAGTCACTGTGGAGTTTGTACCTTCGCCACGTGTCTGCATGGATATCCCCTCACAACCCAATGATGTGCAGGGTAGGTGGATTGGCCACGCTAAATTGTCCCTTAATTGGAAAAATAAATAAATTGTTGCTGGCATGGAATTTATATTGGGGAAAATAGCTGGCTCTGGATTCCCTGAAAAAATTCATCTCGTATATGTTTGTTTTCTTATCACTTTTCCTACACCCTGTACTTGTTGAGTCCTCTGCTGAGGTGCAGTCAGTGGGTGACAGTTGCCTTCTGGCCAGTTGCCCCAAGTGACCATTGGTAGTGACTGTCAATGCGCTGCTCAGCGTTACCAGAGGGAATACAGATTCAAAGCTGCTGGAAATGCTCAGACGACCTGGCAGCAAATGTGAAGAGTGAAGCGGTTTCTGGTTGATGACCTTTCCTCAGAACACAGACGAGAAATTTCTCAGCCACGTCCCATTGAATGGTGGAACAATGTCGAGGGGCTGAATGGCCTACCCATGTTCCTAGGGGGACTGCGTCCAAATCTGATCTGATCCTATACTTCCACAACCATCCCAGATACATACACTTCAGGCAGGGTTCACTGGATTCTGCTTCAGTGAGAACCCTCATTAATTTTGCCCCCTTGTAACCTAACTGTACTCAGTTGTAATGCTAATGGACCCTAGAGCAATTGGCTAACTCGAGCATGAGCCAAAGTTCAACCGTGGCACACCTTATTCTCACTGGATCAGCCCACTGAGCTGAAGGGGAGCAGTGTACCCGAGAATTTAATGATGTGTTTTTTTTTTAAGGTTTATAAGGTGGAACAAGAGGAAGAGCTCAAAAAGAAAGTAGCTTCAGATCCTCGATGGAAACGGTATCGACGTTGGATGAAAAATGAGGGGCCAGGGAGGCTGACCTTCGTAGATGACTAAATACCTCTGCCTTACACCACTGTTTACAGAAAATGTCTTTTTATACAATAAAACCCTATTTTGATAATGGAATATAAATATAATTGACCTAAACTCAGGATTCAGTTCATACAAAAAAATTGCAGCCCTATTACCATTTTGATTCATCCCTCCCAAAAAGATGCACGCTCAGATATTATCGGAAATGATATTTAATGGAGCTTGACTACATTATTTCCATTATTCAAATTATATTTTTTGAACTGGAAGGACTAAAGTTGATAAATTTTTACAATTTTGGTTGCTTATTCATTTTATATATAAATATATTAATATATAGGTGAGATGGAAATTGCATTGACAAAGGTTAGTCAACTGTAGCATTTATGGTTGTAAATTAAAATGTCATAGAAATAAAACTTAAAATGTGAGATTTGACCATTTAATGGTTATTTGGCTTTCTCGGGATGTTAAATCTTGGCTGTTCCAGACCAGCTGGCAGGAGCTTAGTTAGAGCCAGTATTATATATTAGATAGAATCTACAGGAGGCTTGTGAACATAGACTCTGGTTACAGTTTGCATTAATCGTATTTATTGCTTGCACCCCCTACCCCTTTGTACACCCCTCACTTCTGGATGCACTAATTTTACCATCATTAGTTCTCTTAAAAAATCTCTGATTTGCTTCACAAGTCTCAATTTTGTAGCTGATCAGCCAAATAATAAAAGTTGGTGTATTTCTTTTGGGCAGCTCGGTTCTCTGAACATGTCCTCTTAAGGACTTGACAACATCCACCAAATTAGCCAATATCCATTGTTGCTGTCTACTCTCGAGATAGAGCTGTTAAAATAACTACTTTACTTACTGTGTCCTTAAGGTCTCTTCCCAGCTATTGCAGTATTTAAAGGGGATCTTCATGTTGCCATTTATGTTCATTGCCTCAATTTGGATTTTAAAAAATGTATTTAGCATTGTTTCAGATTAATGAAATCAATCTAGACATTATTATGGGGCTAAGTACCTTAGTGCCAAGTAGCTGGCAGTATAAAATGTAGATGACAGTCCAAGCATAGATGATCTTTATGAAACACAGGCCTGATTGAACCTGTGTTGCACTAAGTTGGTGCCTCCAGTTCAGCATGCAGTGACAGATACAGAAACCTGGTATAGCTAATCTCTGGTGCCCACAAGCTAGTTTGTTAGAAAATGTTAATTGAGAAGCAGAATACTGCGGTTGCTGGAAATCTGAAATAAAAATGAAAAATGCTGGAAATACTCAGAAGCATCTGTGGAGAGAGAGAAAGAGTTTCTCCACAGATGCTTCCAGCATTTTATATTAGAGAATGTTGATGGTTTTATTAAAATGTGTATATCATGCAGTGGATCGTTACCATGTATCTCAACTAAATGCTTAGGCCAGGACCATTTTTGCACACTTGGGTCTATTAGTATTAGACTAACATGAAGCCGATAATATAATTTTATTCAAGGTTTGAATCTTAGAATATGCATCTTCCTTCGCTGTCCACCCCAAGGCTAATATCTTAGACAAACACAAAAACATCTCCAGTTGTAAGTAACTTGTTGAAATATTCTTCATTGTGGCTTTGCAATGAGATACTAAAGCAAAGTCACCTAATTTCTAAGCTTTATGAGGAATAACATATGCACAAAAATATTTAGAAGCATGCATTAATAAGATAACACAACTGACAATTTAGAATGTCACCAATGCCATTGACTGATCACTCACTGTGGACTTGGGCAAACCCATTGAGAGCGGCAACCGTTCCTATTCGGCAGCAGACAATGAAAGATGGCGGACTTGTGATACCAATCAATTTGACAATACCTAATTGGGGAAGGGGTGTTTGCATTATATGTTGGGTGAATGCAGTTTTGCTTCACTAGCTTACAAGTACTACTTAAAGCCACTTTCATTGGAAACCGTAACTAGGATTTTGTTTTGGATGTATAACACATAAAACATCACTTGCAGTTCACAAAGTTTCATAGTGAGAAAGTTCTCAAGCGAAGGCTAGCTGAACTCTGGGAATTTATTGCTACAAAGACTTGCGACCATGTGAATTAAATATCCGAAGACACTTCACAGGAAAAAGGAACACTTGCATTTATATGGTGCCTTTCATGAAAAATATGAGCAAATATGCTTTACGGCCAATTAAGTACTTTGGGAGTGTAGTCACTGTTACAGTACGGGAGGTGCAGAGCAAGCGTCCACAAAACATTGTGATAACACCCAAAATCCTTTTTGTTTTGTTTGTGTTTTATTGTCACATGTACTGAGGTACAGTGAAAAGTACTGTTCTGCGTACAGCCCAGACAGATCATTCCATACATGAAAAAAACATAGGGCATACATAAATACACAATGTAAATACATGGACACAGGCATTGGGTGAAGCATACAGGAGTGCAGTACTACTCAGTAGAGAAGATGCGTGATGAGATCAGATCAGTCCATAAGAGGGTCATTTAGGAGTCTCGTAACAGCAGGGAAGAAGCTGTTTTTGAATCTGTTAGTGCGTGTTCTCAGACTTTTTTTAATCTCCTGCCCGATGGAAACAGTTGGAAGAGTCCTTCCTAAATTAAATGATATAATTTGGGAGGTACCCTTGGCTTAGGAAAGTGAACTTCAGATAGGGTATCTGTTCCTGATTACTGTTCATCTACCTGCCTTGGTAAGATTTTTATTCTTTCAAGGAACCTTTAAGTGCGCTGTGTGAATGGCAGGTGATTATATTTATATATATATATATATATATATATATATATAAATAAAAATCCAGTCATCACATTGTCCAGGAGCTTGTATGCAAATTGGCTACTGCGTTCCCTATTTTGCAACAACAACTGCACTTCAGCTCACTGGCTGCAATTGCAGACAACACAACTAATAAGAGTAGCATTGGTATGACTTTGGAGGTGTAAAATATTGTGTCTGAGCAAATATTCGGCAAGATATGAAAATCTGCATTCTGGGGGGGGGGGGGTTCTGAGTTTAAAAATATATATTTTTCCTTAAATTTTGTTGGAATACGTTGCTGTTGCTGAGTTTTGTCGAACATTCTTTAACGTTTGTTATAATGTGCTAATCGGGATTCACATGTCGGCCTGAGAATAAATCCAATGCGATTAGCATATCTGTTTTACTCTCTCCCTCTTTGAGTTTGTTTTTTTAAACTTAATATACTTTTTGTCTTTTTTTGAACTTTTGCCATAGGGAATTAGTGCAGCAGGAAAATGGGTCAATACTGATTGTCAAAATGAAATGATGGCGCTATTCAAATGAATAAACAGACCATTGGACATGAAACTTGGGTGTGAAATTACGAGTAGAGCTGTATCTGAGCCACCTATAGTTGCAGATTTTTGTGTAAACGGTGTCAAATGTCACATTATAGGAATGAAAGTGTGATACATATGACCTTGTGAGGCACAATTGAATGGTGTAGCAGCACAGAATTTCTGGAGTTGTTCCATACCTGATATGTTGTGCCGGATGTTCCTTCCAGTTGCTTTCAAAGAAAGTCAAAATATTAGAATTGAGCCAAGTGGTAATTCAAGGGCTACTTGTTTTTCTAAATTGGCTTTGAATTCCACAGGTTATAAATATTTTTATATGCTGCAAAGACATTTATTGAGAATATAAATATTTATATACAGAGACGTGCCACCTCACGTGAGTTAAATGTTTAAAATAGTTTCAAATATCTAAAAACCCTAATATTTGTGTTACTCGCAAGATTATTTCATATTTGAAGCCACCATTTTATTAAAGAAAAATATTACTGCTCTATATAACTATTGTTCCAGCGCGGTCCTTTAATAGAAGGATTCCTCTGGAGATCAGAAAATAACACTATTCCTAACAAAGTGAAGTGAAACACTGATCGCTGCCTCCAGCCGATAATTAAAATCTTGCAAAGCGCAGCTACTAATCTGTATTCTTGTGTAACATGGATTGCTGAAAACCCTAATGTATGCTTTTGTTGCCTGCAGTCTCAACTGTTGCCGTGCTCCCAGGGGTAGCATCTCACCTCCTCCACACTAAACTTGAGTTCATTCAGCTCTGCATTTCCTTTCTTGCGCCGTGTCCCTTTCACCCATCACCCTTGTGACTGCTGACCTACATTGTGCTGCAGTCTGACAAAGCCTCGATTTTTGAAATTCTCATCCTTGCGTTCAAATCCCCCCACGACCTTGCTCACCCCTATCTCTAACACTCCAGCTCTCCAATCTCTACACTGCTTCAATTCCAACCTCTTGAGTGTCCCCAATTTACTTTATCCATCGACTTGCGGTGATGCTTTTGGCTACGCTGGCCGCAAAGTTATGGAATTTCTCCTCTAAACTCTGCCTCTTTAAGCCCATCTCTTTGTCCAAACCTTTGGTCAGTTCTATCACTGTGTCAAAATATGTCTTGAGAACATTTCTATGAAATGCCTTAGATCATCTTTGCTAAATGTGCTACAGA
The DNA here is from genome assembly GCF_047496885.1 of Scyliorhinus torazame. Classification (NCBI taxonomy): domain Eukaryota; kingdom Metazoa; phylum Chordata; class Chondrichthyes; order Carcharhiniformes; family Scyliorhinidae; genus Scyliorhinus; species Scyliorhinus torazame. Next base: position 260,121,661 of record NC_092715.1, on the reverse strand, counting down.
AATGCAAGTTGTTAGGTCTTGACTGATCTACATTTTTAAATGTGTCTTCTGACGTTTTTAAAAACTAATCACAACATGCGTCCATAAACACAACATTCTCCCTGTTCACCTCTGCCTCTGAGATACTGCTTGGGTTTTAGAGAGAAATGGTTGTCTTTTATGCAAAGACAGGACTATTGTATTCCTTTCTTACCCGGGGCAAAGTTTCCTCCTGTCAGATTTCTGTTTTGAGGACTGAAAGCGGTGGTCTGTCTAATTACGATGTTGTAATGTTTAGATAGGCAAAGGTTTGGAGGTGAGAGATGCTGAGGATATTCCAGGAATGTATTTTGCATCAACTTTGTGCCCATTGCAACATCAGGTAGACACCACTGGAGGCTCATTGGATACAATGGGCTAGAGTATGTTGAGTCTCTGCTTGCAGGTTCAACTTGCCATATGAGGCCATGAAAGCAAACACAAGCATGAAGTCACATATCAGTATTTGTATATAACTTTTTGTGAGGGGAACAATTTTTAGTCCATTCTCCACAGTAGAACTGGTGAAATTTGTGTTTGTATCTATTCGCCCAGCGTACTCCCTTTTCCAATTAACAGCAATATAAAGAAGCTCCCTCAGGCTGCAGTCTCGACAGGTATAACACTATTCCATTGTATATTTACACAAGACCATGGAATTTCTGTTGTATTTTGATGTGGACTTTAAAAGTTCTCTCATTCTGCTGGGTGTTCTTTGACTGGTGCCTGTGAATAATGCACTTTTAATTGTATTGTTCATGTCCGCATCTTGTTGCAAGAGCTCTTTGCAGCTGTCTATAAAGCTACTGTCTATCTGATTTTTTTAAACTAGCCCAGCGGTATTATTCGAGTTTTTTTTTTTTGTCTTATGTATTTACCTTATGCAGTTTGCCATTAAATTGCTGTAAATTTGCTTTATTTAAAACCTAATGAGAATACTGTGGCATGCTTTAGACAAATACGTTCCTTAAGTATTCCGAAGTCTTTTAATTGAAAAATATGAATTTCCATCACATTTTGGAATGTACTTTATGCCGAAGGCCTGTCCTGAGATCTGCTTCGGTCTAATCTTAGCCGATGGAATAGACAGGTTTAAAAACTCTTTTCTTTTTAAACTATTCTTGATCAGATTTGTTGCAAGATTGACTGATCTTATTTATAGATTGAGTATGAGATCCTTAATCTGGGATCTGTGTGATTGTGCATTTCTAGGTATATCACTGAGGGAGGAGGGGAAATCAAAGAATGAAATTAGATGCTCATTAGTATATTAATTTATTATCGACTCAAATTGTGGGGTTGAGGGGAGGGGTTCTTGAATATTCATCTGTAATTGGAACTTGGCAACTATAGTTTACGTGTCAGTATTTTGTGGACGTCAGTATTGTCACACCAGAAATGTGAAATATCACAAGCAAACTGCCTTCAAGAATTAAAACAAGCTGAAGTAAGCATTGAACAGTACAGCTCTCAATGCTCATCTCAATTGTGAGAAAACCTCGTGTGAATATGCTGGCACCTACAGTCTCCTAATCCTAACATATTGGGAGCCCAAATTGCTGTTTGCTACTCAGTTGGGTTACCTATCAAAGAAAATGTCCAGTAATTAGAATTCAACCAGTGCAGAAGGAGGCCATTTGGCCCATCGACAGAGCACCCTACCAAGGCCCAATCCCCTACACTATCCCCATAACCCCATCTAGGGGCAATATAGCATATACAATTCACCTAACCTGCACATCATTGGACTGTGGTAGAAAACCCACACACGGGGAATGTGGTAACTATGCAGTCAGCCAAGGTCTTTGCCGCTGTGAGGCAGCAGTGCTAACCACTGTGCTACACCAAAATTGGTCAACTACATATAATGAAACAGGATTGTAAGTTTAAAATGTTCTACTTTTGGTAGAACAGTGTATTATGCCATGTGTACTTTTGAAAAGTTTTAAATAAATGAATATTTCAGAGCATGTGTTTGAAATTGTTTACAATAAAGATGTTATAGTCTGTGGACATGAATATTTCACTTAGCTGAAGGGCAAATCGTATAGTTCATAAAATGCAGGTTAGAGACAGGAAGGATGAGCTAAATCATGAATGTTGGTGGGAAAAGCTTGCGTTTTAATAGTCTCCGGGAAGAGAATACCCTAAGATAAGAGGTTCCATAGCTCTGAGGGACTGCGACAAGGTAACATCAGTTGCTGTGAAAGTGGATAGAATCATAGAACGTACAGTGCAGAATGAGGCCATTTGGCCCATTGAGTCTGCACCGGCCCTTGAAAAGAGCACCCTACTTAAGCCCACACCTCCACCCTATCCCCGTAACTGCACCTAACCTTTTAGACATTAAGGGGCAAGTTAGCTTAGCCAATCCACCTAACTTGCACCTCTGGACTGGGAGGAAAACGGAGCACCCGGATCTAATGATGTCTGCCGTTAGTTAGACTCAACCTTGCACGTTTCAGGTTTTTGCAATTTTTTTGCATGCTAAAATGTGAGCTGAAGTTGTATGAATTTATAATCTAGGAGTGAGCCTGTTCTGCCATTGATAAGACAGTGGCTGATCTGATTGTGGCCTCCACTCTACTTTCACTCTATACCCTTCGACTTCCTTGTTAGTCGCGAATCTGGCGAATTCAGCCTTTTAAAATATTCAATGATCCAGTCTCCACAGACTAATGATCTTCCGAGGAAAACATTGTCCTTATCTTCATCTAAGTGGGAGACTGTCTCCGAGTTCTAGTGTCTCCCAACAAAGTGCCCTCAGGACCTTATGCTTCAATAAGATTATCTCACATTTTTCTGAAATCCAATGGATACAGGCCCAGCCTGTCCAACCTTTGTAGAATAACCCTGTCATCCCAGGTATCAGACAAGTGGACCTTCTCTGAACTGCTAATGTAATTATATCCTGCGCATATACTTCAGATGTAATCTAAGACCGTAAGCTGCAGCACCATCTCATACAATTATAGAATCCCGACAGTACAGAAGGAGGCCACTCGGCCCATTAAGTATATACCGACCCTCTGAAAGAGCCCTCTCCCTTCCCGTGCCACCCTTTCTTCCAGCTCTGGACCCCGAATGGGCATTGCCTCAAATGGTCGGAGCACTGACTACATGGTCTGCAAGCTGTTCAGATATTCCCGTCAAGTGGCCTCTGTCAATACTGAGTCAGGCTTTTGCGGGTTCAGGGGAGTGGGTTCCTGGCATAGGGAAGGTCAGTCGGTACAAGAATATGGGCTGTGATTTAAGGGTTGCCAACTCTAGCTGGGCATAGTCTGGGAGATGTCACATGACCTCTTACCTTCAGCTGCCCCTCACCCACTCCTGCCATTGGTCTCTGAGCCGGGTTGAGAGCCGCAGAGCTCAGGACTGCCCCTCTCTCCACCCCCCCCCCCCCCTCCCCCAGGTCCTCATTATATTTCAGGCTGAACCCTGCTACTGCCTCGGTCCCCCTCCTGGGAACAGCCAGTCTTTGGGCAAGGACTAACACGGTGGCGCCACCCTCCTCCACCTGCACTTCCTTAGAAGTGCTGCAGGTGGTGAGGAGACCACCCTCGGGAGTATCTCTCAGCCCCTTTAACTTCAGTGAACAGTACCTTGTTAAGATTCCAATTCTTTGTCCCTTTGACTTCAGCCTTCCTGGCACTCCTCTTTCATCCCTTGGTTTCTAGAACGATCTGTTCTTTAGCTTATGGGAATCACTTTCTTCCCTACACTCCATTGACCGGCCTCTCTCCTGGCAGTATCTGTGAGAGCTGCCTTCTTCTCAGATACTTGGCTCCAACTGAACCACAAGTGCGAGTTGGCAACCCTAAAGATCCCCCCCCCCGCCGCTCTTCTTCAGAATAGTCTCCTGAAGCCTTTTACATCCGTGTGCAAGGACAAGCTGGGCTGAGCCTAGAAAGACAGCACCTTTGAGAGTGCGGCACTCCCGCTGCACTGCAATTGGGATTGTCAGCTGAGAGGTTTGTGTCTGGTCTCTGGAGAGGCAGTTTGAAGCTTCTGACTCTGAAAACGTGATTTTTTCCGGTTCTGTTACCTGTTTCTGGTGTCACAGTGGCACGGGTTAGCACTGCTACCACGTAGCGCCTGGGACCCGGGTTCAACTATAGCCTCAGGTGACTGTCTGTGCGGACTCTGCACGTTCTCCCCGTGTCTGCGTGGGTTTCCTCCGGGTGCTCCGGTTTCCTCCCACAGTCCAATGATGTGGGGCGGGATTCTCCCAGCCCTGCGCCGAGCCGGAGAATCCCCGCAAACAGGACACGCTGCCCCGACGCCGGCGCGCGATTCTCGGAGAATTGGCGCCGGCATGGTTGTCGCGCCGCCGGTCGCGGGCCTCTCTACGTGGCTGGCCCTCCGATTCTCTGGCCCGGATGGGCTGAGCGGCCGTAAGGAAAGAGCCGAGTCCCGCCGGCGCCGTCCTAACCTGCTCTAGGCCGGCGGGACCTCGGCATGTAAGGGTCGGGTGGCGGCCTGTGGGGGGGTGTCCGATGTGGCCTGGACCGCGATCGGGATCCACCAATCGGTGGGCCGGCCTCTGTGGCTGGGGGCCTCCTTTCCTATGCGCCGGCCCCTGTGCCATGTTGCGTCCGGGCCGGCGCGTTGAAGGAGGCCACTGCGCACGCGTGCATTGGATGCACTGCGCATGCCCTCGTTGGCGCTGGCACAACTGCACATGCGCAGATCCCGCGGCGCACAATTCGCGCCGGGATCGGCAGCTGGAATGGCGCGAACCGCTCTAGCGCCGTGCTGGCCCCCTGTAGGGGCCAGAATTAGTCGTGGGAGCGGCCTGTTCATGCCGTCGTAAAACGCGACGGTGTTTACAACGGCGTGGACACTGCCGCGGGATTGGAGAATCCCGCCCGTGCAGTTTGGGCAGCACAGTAACACAGTGGTTAGCCCTGTTGCTTCACAACGCCAGTGTCCCAGGTTCGATTCCTGGCTTGGGTCACTGTTGAGTCTGCACGTTCTCCGTGTCTGCGTGGGTTTCCTCCCACAAGTCCTGAAAGACGTGCTTGTTAGGTGAATTGTACATTCTAAATTCTTCTTGTGTACCCGAACAAGTGCTGGAGTGTGGCGACTAGGGGCTTTTCACAGTAACTTCATTGCAGTGTTAATGTATGCGTACTTGTGACAATAAAAATTATTATTATATTTGTGCTTGACTGCTTTCCTATTGTGTGTGGATAATGAGCCATTCCCCCACTACAAAACCCTCACTCGGTACTCCTGCAAACCTCACAGTGAGGAGGTAGATGGCAGTATGAGCGCTTCTATTGAAGGCTCTGCCCCATCTTGCGTCCACTGGAGATGGTGAAGAGTTTGTGATTCAGTGGGCTGGTCTCCTCCCTCCAGTGAATCCCGGTGACATCAGTTCCTTCAGTGGGCGCCTGGGCGGAGTTTATTTTGCAAAATAAAGTATTAGCCCAGGAACAGAGTGAGTAGCATTGGAAAGACAGAGCGAGGGTGAAAAGCATGAGTACAAACTCAAGCGTGTCGAGCATGCAGCGGATGGTGGAGCAGCTGAAGTTTGAGGCAGGAATCGAGAGGATGAAGGTGGGTGAATGAAGCGCGGGGATACAAAATTGCTACATTTTGTATCGAGAACGTGAGCGTTCCATTCCCGGGGAGGGAAAGAAATTGCAACAAATGAATCTGTTCCCCCCCCCCCCCCCGTTACACCTTGTGGAAGAGTGGATCTCAAGTGTTGCAAAAGTTACATTGTGCATCTTTAGTTTGAGACACATTTCCCTCCCTCCAGCAATTGCAGATGCCACACGTGGCTTTTGTTTACATAGGTGTAATTATTTTATATTTTAAAAAGAAAGTTGCACCCAAAACAGAACCGTGCAACCCGGGGCACTTTGCGTTCTCCAAACTGGGCACTTTGCGTTCTCCAAACTGGGCTCTTTGCATTCTCCAAACTGGACTCTTTGCATTTCCCCCAAACTTCAGGTTTGACCTGTTCATGTTGCCTGCCCGCCCAGGGGAGAGACTCGGGGCATCCCTGCCTCCACCCACTCCAATGCCAACGGCCAGACTGTTAAACATACCGGAGCTTGGTGCCAAGAAAGAGTTGCATTTCTGTAGCGCCTCCCCATGCCCCAGGGTGTCCCAAAGCGTTTGGCAGCCCGAGCAAGTACTTTTTGAAATAGACGCTGGGAAATGCCCAGCAGGTCCAGCAGCATCTGCACAGAAGGGAAAGAGTTGGACGCAGGCGACAGGGACAGACGAATTGGGACCAGGAGACGGCCATTCGGCCCCTCGGGCGTGCCCCCGTCATTCAGCAAGCTGATTGTGGCCTCAACTCTACCACCTCGCCCCAATATCGTTTGGCTCGATTGTTAGTCAAGAATCTAACAGTGCGGAGTCTGCACGTTCTCCCCGTGTGTGCGTGGGTTTCCTCCGGGTGCTCTGGTTTCCTCCCACAGTCCAAAGATGTGCACGTTAGGTGGGGTTATGGAGATAGGGCGGGGGAGTGGGTCTAGGTAACACGCTCTTTCAGAGTGTAATTTCAGACTTGATGGGCTGAATGGCCTCCTTCTGCGCTGTAGGGATTTTGAAAATAGCTACCTCTGCTTTACAAATATTCATTTTTTTCCTTTAAAAAAAAATAAATTTGGAGCACCTAATTATTTCTTTCCCATTAAGGGGCAATTTAGCGTGGCCAATCCACCTAACCTACACATGTGTGTTGTGGGGGTGAAGCCCACACAGACACGGGGAGAATGGGCAAACTCCACATGGACAGTGACCCGGGGCCGGGATAGAATCCGGGTCCTCAGCGCCACCGTGCCGCCCTGCTTTACAAATATTCAACGATCCGACCCTGCCTCCACCACTCTCCCGGGGTACAGCGGTCCAAATATTTACAAATCTCCGAGAGAAAATTATTCTCATCTCCGTCTTAAACGAAAGCCCTCTTCACCCTTATTTTTAAACTGTGCACCCCTAATCGAGTTTCTGTTGCAACAGGCAATACCTTGTGTTTTATCAGATACGGGGAGAATAGCTCCTACTTTTATCGCAATGACTGTTCACCGCCATCCTCCCTTTGAGCCTGAGGTTGGTGAATTGATCCAGTCCAGACTTTGTGTGAGATCTCAGAATGTGTTTGTTGCACAGTATTCGGGGAGCTCTGCATTGTCAACGGTGTTGTAAGGTGGGGTCGGTCGCAACTTTTTAAACATTTAATTTCTTCCACTTTGCACCTTTTTGTAAATTTGAACTGATGTAATGTTGCCGGTGTCCTCATCTACAGCAAGTCTCGTTCGCCCCCTCCCCCACCCACCTCAACCTGCCGACTTGAAACTGACTTTCAATCTGGCGAAGCCTTGATTTTAAAAATTCCCTTGCTTATTTTGAAGCCTGCTCCATGGCCTCTGATTCAGCCGCAATTGGAATATTGTGTTCAGATCTGAGCGCCCAACTTTGTACTTGTTTTATTGTCATGTGTACCGAGGTACAGCGAAAAGCATTGTTCTGCGTACAGTCCAGATACATGAAAATAAACATGGGACATACATAAATACACAATGTAAATACATAGACACAGGCATTGGGTGAAGCATACAGGAGTGCAGTGCTCCTCCGTAGAGAAGGTGTGTGAAGAGATCAGTTCAGTCCATAAGAGGGTCATTCAGGAGTCTGGTTACAGCGGATTGGGAGAGGATGTGTTCTGGGCCAGGGTTCAGACAACCCCAAAGTGTATCATGGAGTTCACCTGACCCACAACTTTTAATAGATTGTGGTATGGGGAGCACACGGCCCACTCTACAGGTGTGGTAGATCAGAAATGGAAAAGTATTTTTAAAAATAAAACAATGTTTATTCTATGAACTCAAGTTGACCTTTTTAAAACATACAGTGAACACCTTAGCAACCATCCATTCAAATACAACCCCCCCCCCCCAAGAATACAACACTAAGTAACCCTTAATAACTTCCCAAACAACATCCAGAAGACAGAAGAAACACCTTTCAACAGAAGCACATTATGTTTACATTCACTACTGAGAACATTTATAATTCTGAATTCACCAAATGATCAAGAGATAGTCTTTTCATGGCACAGAGATCAACAGTACACCTGCTTTGTCTGGCTTCAGCTCCAACACTGAAAACGAAAGTGAAACACACCCTGCAGCAAACAGCCTAAAACGAAAGTAAAAAGCTGACAGACAGCCCAGCTCCACCCACTCTCTGACATCACTGCAGTAGTAAACAGCCATTTCTTAAAGGCACTCTCACTACAGACACTCTCACATGACAGGTGTAGAAAAGATTCACAAGAATGATCCCAGAGGTGAGAAACTAGTTCTGTCGATAGATTGGAGAAATATAGAATCCCTACAGGACAGAAGGAGGCCACTTGGCCCATCGAGTCTGCACCGCCCTTTGAAAGAGCATCCTACCTAGTCCCACTTACCTCTCCACCCCACTCCACCCTTTCCCCGTAACCTAAATTGAACATCCTTGGGCACTTAAGGGTCATTTTTAGCATAGCCGATCCACCTATCTGCACATCTTTGGACTGTGGGAGGAAACGCGGAGCAACCCGGAGGAAACCCACGCACACACGGGGAGAAGTTAGGACATTTTTCCTTTGAGAAGTGAAGGTTGAGAGGAGATTTTATGGAGGTATTACAAATCAGGAGGTAGTCTGGACGGAGCAGCGAGAGACGCGCTTCCCGTTGGCGGAGGGTTTGAGACCCAGTGGACACAAATTTAGGGTAACTGGTGAAAGAAGCAGTGGCGACCCGAGGAGAAACCTTTTCACTGAGCGGGGGGCGGGGGGGGGGGGGGGGGGGGGGGTGTTTAGAATGCACCGCCTGAGAGTGTGGTGGAGGCAGGTTCAATCGAGGCTTTGAGGAGGGAATTGGATCATTGTCTGAAAAGGAAGAATGCACAGAAGGCAGCACGGTGGCACAGTGGTTAGCATTGCTGCCTACGGCTCTGAGGTCCCAGGTTCAAATCCCGGCCCTGGGTCACTGTCCATGTGGAGTTCGCACAGTCTCCCCGTGTCTGCGTGCGTTTCACCCCCACAACACACAGATGTGCAGGGTAGGTGGATTGGCCATGCCCCTTAATTAGAAAAAATAATTGGGTACACTTTTTTTTTTAAAAAAGGAAGAATGCACAGGGCTACTGGAAAAATGCAGAGGATTGGCATGAGGTGTATTGTGCCAACATAAGCCTGATGGGCCAAAAGGCCTCCTTCTGTGCTGCAACTATTCTACGACTCTCCACTCTCCCTTACCTGTGTAATCTTCCACAACTCTCTGGTTTCTGTGCTCCAGTAATTCTGAACTCTTTTATAAAAGCCCAATTTTCCTCATTCTGCCATTGGCAGCCGGGCCAAAAGCTGCCTCGGGCCCTAAGACCACTCCAGATCTCCCACTCCTCCTCCTGCTCCACGTCCTCCTTCTTTAAGATGCTCCTTAGCGTTAGCCTCTTTGGCCAAGCAATAAACAGAAAATATTGCAGAATCTCGTCCAGTCATGCAACGTCCATGGGGGGGGGGGGGGGGGGGAAGCAGAGATCAAGTTTCCGCCCTGATCCTTATCAGAACTGAGGAACGGTATAAATGGAATTGGTATTGAGCAAGTGGAAGGGGACGAGGAAGAACACTTTGCTCCCACTCTGACCATTCTGTCTTTGGCCTGCTCCAGTGTTAGAGTGAAACACGAGGGACAGCATTTCGTCTTTCAACTCCTCACTCGGCATCTTTCAAGACTTGTAGATCACGATGGAGGCAGAGATTATATGTGTGTGTTTTCTTGCTGCGTCAGTCTTGTCTTGTTTCTTTCTTTATCCCTTCATGTTGCATTCAGTCGCTTGCTATTGTAGCCATTTGCCTCACTTGGACACATCTTTTGTTCCTTTATATATCCATTACCCCTCTCTTTGGCTGTTGCGTCATGTTGTCATTTAATCTCCGCTGCCCTATCGCAAACTTCCCTTTTGTCCTTCCTGGCCTCTCGCCCTTCCAGCTCAAAACATTTTGATCTTTCTTCAGTTCCGTTGAAAGGTCACCTCGACCTCCAGCGTTAACCCTGTCTCCCTCTGCGGATGCTACCTGACCTGCTGCTAATTTCCACTTTTCATTTCCGATTTCCAGCAACTGCAGTTTTTGTTGTTTTAAAAGAAAGACCAAATGGGAAGCTCTGTGATAGGGAGGAGGGAAGGTGGAACAATTATTTCTTTATTTTTGTTCCTTCCTGTGCTGGCTAGGCCAGTACTTCTCTTGCCATCAAAAGGTGGTGTAGTGAGTCGCTGCCTCGAATCACCGCAGTCCATGAAATGACAAAAGGTTTTGGGGCAGTGGGTAACGAAACAAAAGATATGGCCAGATGAGGTGTGACTGGCTGGATAGCAGGCTTCTGCTGATAGCTACACGAAGGGTTAAAGAAAGAAACAAGGCAAGATTGGCCCAGTAGATAAACACACCTGTAGATCAAGATGGAGGCAGAGATTATAATCTACCATTGCTGAACTCCATGTTGACTCCAGTCAAAGGGTTGAGGTGCTGTTCCTCGAGTTTCATTGGAACTTTGCAGCAGGTCAAGGACGGAAAGGTCACAGAGGGAGCTGGGTGAGGAAATGGCAAACAACAGGAAACTCGGGGTGGTAAAGCTTTTTTTGTCACTTGTCCAACACTTCCCAATATGGCTCGTGGTCAGATTTATCATGATACTTCTACAAAGCTGCTCAGGACATTTTACTATCTTACAGGTGCTATATAAATGCAAGTTGTTGTTGTTGTAAGGCCTGTTTTCAGGGCAGGACACAGATCGTCCTCCCCAAACTTTCTGTAACTTAGAATTGCCATTGCACTGGATTTGCACTTGGCATCGGCTCATTCTGTTTGAATCTGTCACCCCCCCCTCTTGTGAGTTTACGTTCCGGGTTGATTCAGAGTCAGACTACCTCTGTGAGTTTCGATGGAAGGTTGTTGAGCTGAATTGTTAGCTCTTGTTTCTCTCCCTTCGGATGGTGCCTGACCTGTGAATATTTCCAGCATTTTCTGGTTACGCCGGCAAAGCCTGGTGTCGGTGTGTAATAAGAATTGGTTTATGCCAATGCTACTCCTATTGTGTAAAATGCATCGCATACGTACAGCATGTGAAAATAACCCAGAGCGACAGCAAGTACATGTCTGCTTGTGGCTTAATCGGGGTATAATAATAATCTTATTCGTGTCACAAGTAGGCTTACATTAACACTGCAATGAAGTTACTGTGAAAATCCCCTAGTCGCCACACTCCGGTGCCTGTTCGGGTACACAGAAGGAGAATTCAGAATGTCCAATTCATCTAACAACACGTCTTTCAGGACTTGTGGGAGGAAACCGGAGCACCTGGAAGAAACCCACGCAGTCACAGGAAGAACATGCAGACTCCGCACAGACAGTTTTATTCTGTGGCCATGAATGTGTAGGTTAAGTCCGATTATAGGGATAAGGTGGGGGAGTGGCTCGAGGTACATAGAACATAGAACAATACAGTGCAGTACAGGCCCTTCGGCCCACGATGTTGCACCGAAACAAAAGCCATCTAACCTACACTATGCCATTATCATCCATATGTTTATCCAATAAACTTTTAAATGCCCTCAATGTTGGCGAGTTCACTACTGCAGCAGGTAGGGCATTCCACGGCCTCACTACTCTTTGCGTAAAGAACCTACCTCTGACCTCTGTCCTATATCTATTACCCCTCAGTTTAAGGCTATGTCCCCTCGTGCTAGCCATTTCCATCCGCGGGAGAAGGCTCTCACTGTCCACCCTATCCAACCCCCTGATCATTTTGTATGCCTCTATTAAGTCTCCTCTTAACCTTCTTCTCTCCAACGAAAACAACCTCAAGTCCATCAGCCTTTCCTCATAAGATTTTCCCTCCATACCAGGCAACATCCTGGTAAATCTCCTCTGCACCCCCTCCAAAGCCTCCACGTCCTTCCTATAATGCGGTGACCAGAACTGTACGCAACACTCCAAATGCGGCCGTACCAGAGTTCTGTACAGCTGCAACATGACCTCCCGACTCCGGAACTCAATCCCTCTACCAATAAAGGTCAACACTCCATAGGCCTTCTTCACAACCCTATCAACCTGGGTGGCAACTTTCAGGGATCTATGTACATGGACACCTAGATCCCTCTGCTCATCCACACTTTCAAGAACTTTACCATTAGCCAAATATTCCGCATTCCTGTTATTCCTTCCAAAGTGAATCACCTCACACTTCTCTACATTAAACTCCATTTGCCACCTCTCAGCCCAGCTTTGCAGCTTATCTATATCCCTCTGTAACCTGCTACATCCTTCCACACTATCGACAACACCACCGACTTTAGTATCGTCTGCGCCTTCCTCTAGGTCATTGATAAAAATGACAAACAGCAACGGCCCCAGAACAGATCCTTGTGGTACTCCACTTGTGACTGTACTCCATTCTGAACATTTCCCATCAACCACCACCCTCTGTCTTCTTTCAGCTAGCCAATTTCTGATCCACATCTCTAAATCACCCTCAATCCCCAGCCTCCGTATTTTCTGCAATAGCCTACCGTGGGGAACCTTATCAAACGCTTTGCTGAAATCCATATACACCACATCAACTGCTCTACCCTCATCTACCTGTTCAGTCACCTTCTCAAAGAACTCAATAAGGTTTGTGAGGCATGACCTACCCTTCACAAAGCCATGCTGACTATCCCTGATCATATTATTCCTATCTAGATGATTATAAATCTTGTCTCTTATAATCCCCTCCAAGACTTTACCCACTACAGACGTGAGGCTCACCGGTCTATAGTTGCCGGGGTTGTCTCTGCTCCCCTTTTTGAACAAAGGGACCACATTTGCTGTCCTCCAGTCCTCTGGCACTATTCCTGTAGCCAATGATGACATAAAAATCAAAGCCAAAGGTCCAGCAATCTCTTCCCTGGCCTCCCAGAGAATCCTAGGATAAATCCCATCAGGTCCCGGGGACTTATCTATTTTCAGCCTGTCCAGAATTGCCAACACCTCTTCCCTACGTACCTCAATGCCATCTATTCTATTAGCCTGGGGCTCAGCATTCTCCTCCACAACATTATCTTTTTCCTGAGTGAATACTGACAAAAAATATTCATTTAGTATCTCGCCTATCTCTTCAGACTCCACACACAATTTCCCATCCCTGTCCTTGACTGGTCCTACTCTTTCCCTAGTCATTCGCTTATTCCTGACATACCTATAGAAAGCTTTTGGGTTTTCCTTGATCCTTCCTGCCAAATACTTCTTATGTCCCCTCCTTGCTCGTCTTAGCTCTCTCTTTAGATCCTTCCTCGCTACCTTGTAACTATCCATCGCCCCAACTGAAACTTCACACCTCATCTTCACATAGGCCTCCTTCTTCCTCTTAACAAGAGATTCCACTTCCTTGGTAAACCACGGTTCCCTCGCTCAACGCCTTCCTCCCTGCCTGACCGGTACATACTTATCAAGAACACGCAGTAGCTGATCCTTGAACAAGCCCCACTTATCCAGTGTGCCCAACACTTGCAGCCTACTTCTCCACCTTATCCCCCCCAAGTCACGTCTAATGGCATCATAATTGCCCTTCCCCCAGCTATAACTCTTGCCCTGCGGTGTATACTTATCCCTTTCCATCATTATCGTAAACGTCACCGAATTGTGGTCACTGTCCCCAAAGTGCTCTCCTACCTCCAAATCCAACACCTGGCCTGGTTCATTACCCAAAACCAAATCCAACGTGGCCTCGCCTCTAGTTGGCCTGTCAACATATTGTTTCAGGAAACCCTCCTGCACACACTGTACAAAAAACGACCCATCTATTGTACTCGAACTATATCTTTTCCAGTCAATATTTGGAAAGTTAAAGTCTCCCATAATAACTACCCTGTTACTTTCGCTCTTATCCAGAATCATCTTCGCCATCCTTTCCTCTACATCCCTAGAACTATTAGGAGGCCTATAAAAAAACTCCCAACAGGGTGACCTCTCCTTTCCTGTTTCTAACTTCAGCCCATACTACCTCGGAAGAAGAGTCCCCATCTAGCATCCTCTCCGCCACCGTAATACTGCTCTTGACTAGCAGTGCCACACCTTCCCCTCTTTTGCCTCCTTCTCTGAGCTTACTAAAACACCTAAACCCCGGAACCTGCAACATCCATTCCTGTCCCTGCTCTATCCATGTCTCCGAAATGGCCACAACATCGAAGTCCCAGGTACCAACCCATGCTGCCAGTTCCCCTACCTTGTTTCGTATACTCCTGGCATTGAAGTAGACACACTTCAAACCACCTACCTGAACACTGGCCCCCTCCTGCGACGTCAAATCTGTGCTCCTGACCTCTATACTCTCATTCTCCCTTACCCTAGAACTACAATCCAGGTTCCCATGCCCCTGCTGCATTAGTTTAAACCCCCCCCCCAAAGAGCACTAACAAATCTCCCCCCCAGGATATTTGTGCCCCTCAGGTTCAGATGTAGACCATCCTGTCTGTAGAGGTCCCACCTTCCCCAGAAAGAGCCCCAGTTATCCAGAAATCTGAATCCCTCCCGCCTGCACCATCCCTGTAGCCACGTGTTTAAGGGTGCTTTTTCAGATATTTCCGTCAAGTGGCCTCTGCTAATACTGAGTCAGGTCCCTGGCACTGTGAGGCAGCGGTGCTAACCACTGTGCTACAGTGCCGCAGCAAATGTGGGGCGTGTGTTAATTTGTCCAGAACGTTTAAGGATTTTAAATGGTTTCATGCTTTTCCCACTTGAAGTTGCGTTGTAATGGATGAAAGATAATTCAACCAGGTTAGTCAATGTGTGGTGTCTATAACTGACCGGCGAGGCTCCCATGATGGGATGGGGCAAATTGACTGCCAAATTCAGATACTTTCTTGACAGAGAGCGACATAATGGATTCTCATTACAGCTTTCTGTCTCCAGTTTGGCTAAACTCTACTGTATCTTCAACAGTGGCTTGCATGCTCAAGTGTCTCAACACAAAGGGGCTCAAATAAAACACCCCAGAAACTCCAACCAAACCCATCTGGTGGAGAAGAGATTATCTTTTCTGCGCCGCGATGTAAAGAAATTCCTTTGGGAGGAAATACGTGGCGGGTGTAATTCCCCCACAGATTGAACATGGCAATGCTTCAGGGAAGGATGTTGGGACATTTTTCTGGGTTCAAGGTTCAATATAATGCAAGTTGTTGCTGTCACCACTTAGATTAGGGCAGGGCTTCCGAAACAGTCGGCCCTGACCCCCAGGGGGGTTACGAGATGAGATTTTGGGGTCGTGAGCTCTGGGGGCGGGGGCTGCCATGACGCTCGGACTGACTCCTGACATCTCCGAGGACCCTTTCAATTTCGAGGGGCCTTATTTTCCGCGGGTGGGCGTAGCCTATTGGACAGCCCTCTGGGGCCAGATTGCTGCTGCAAAGAAAATCCTACAAGAAAGTAGGAGCTCTCTTTTATAGATTGCCCCCAACGCTCCTCTCCTGTTTTAGCCAACCCTCTCCCCCACACTCACCCAATGAAGCTTCACCCCCGCCCCTCCCATTCAACAGCTGGAGCTTCCAAACGCGTTCCCCCCCATCCCACCACCTCCGTCAAATCAATAGCCCTCGTAATCCCTGAAGTTTCACTTCGGGGTCACATATAATCTGTGACATTAAAATGAGATCAAAACAGGAAAAAGTTGGGAAGCAGTGGTTTAGAAATTCTAAGCTGTTCCCCTTCTGAAGGGCGTTTCAGGAACAATTTTATTTACATCTTCCTCACTCCTGCTGAACAAATATATATTTACAGTGCTTAGGATTTGAGAATTGTCCCACAATGATTTCCACCATATGGAGCATTCTTTAGTTCCAATATATAGCGTTCAACAGAAATTGAAATGAAGAAATATAATAATAATCTTTATTATTGTCACAAGTTGGCTTACATTAACACCGCAATGAGGTTACTGTGAAAATCCCCTAGTCGCCACATTCCGGCACCTGTTTGGGTACACTTGAGGGAGAATTCAGAATGTCCAATTCACCTAACAAGCACGTCTTTCGGGGCTTGTGGGAGGAAACCGGAGCACCCGGAGGAGACCGACGCAGACACGGGGAGAACGTGCAGACTCCGCACAGACAGCGACCCAAGCCTGGAATCGAACCCGGGTCGCTGGCGCTGTGAAGCAACAGTGCTAACCACTGTGCTACCGTGCCGCCCATATTGAGCGGGACTTACCGACCTCCCTGTCGGGTGTTTTTCGGTGGGAGTGGTGGCCCGCCAATGGGATCTACCAGTCCCGCCGTTGTCAATGGGATTTCCCTCGTCACCGAGAAACCCGCACGCAGGAGTGGGACCGGATTTTCCCGCCGGCATAAACAGCCGGTAAATCCCACCCGTTACAAGGCTTTTAAAAAGTCTGCACAGTTTGAAAGCTCGAGTAAATCAGATTTAATTGATGCAGGTTTGTGTCTCGGGTCCCTGGGCTCTCTTATGGCATCAAATTTTTATGTCCCCTGTTGACGTGGTAGTTCTAGTCTCTAATTTAAAAACGTTTCCCGCAATATTGGCATTTCCTCCCTTTCGGGGAGAAAATGTTTTTCGGAAGTTAGCTCAGGGGATTCCCCAGGAATGTGTCAATATTTGTAGCCAGTCACCACATAGATATTTTTTTTTTCCCTCTTATTGAAAGCGGTAAAAGACTCATTTTCATTCTCAGTAAAAACTAGAGTCTTCAATCTAGAGCAGTGTTTTTCAAACTTTTTTTTCTCCCCGAGGATCCATTTTTACCAACTGGCCGACCTTTGTGACCCACGCCGGCCGACCTTCGCGACCACCATTTTCTTTTACCTTTAATGCGGGAGGTGAGCCTGCTTTGTCCTCACGATCTCACTACAATCAGGTTCACGGGAGGAGAGGGCTATGCACATATCGGGTGCAGGATTCATAGAATCATAGAATTTACAGTGCAGAAGGAGGCCATTTGGCCCATCGAGTCTGCACCGGCTCTTGGAAAGAGCACCCTACCCAAGGTCAACACCTCCACCCTATCCCCATAACCCAGTAACCCCACCCAACACCAAGGGCAATTTTGGACACTAAGGGCAATTTATCACGGCCAGTCCACCTAACCTGCACATCTTTGGACTGTGGGAGGAAACTGGAGCACCCGGAGGAAACCCACACACACACGGGGAGGATGTGCAGACTCCGCACAGACAGTGACCCAAGCCAGGAATCGAACCTGGGACCCTGGAGCTGTGAAGCAACAGTGCTAACCACTATGCTACCGTGCCGCCGGCTCCTTTGTGCCATCTTCACCTTTGTGAGAATGGAAAATCCAACCTCGCACATGTAGGTCGTTGTGAAGGACAAGAGCGACAAAATTCTTGTTTTACTCAGCCCCGGATACTCTGAGACGCTACTCCAGAATGCTGACAGTGTCATTGACCTGTGCCGTGTTTTTAATGTGTTGTCAAAGCTGAGGCGCAGAAGTTCAGTCAGCTTCGTGTGGAGTCAGGCTCGCCAGTCCATTGGCAGTTTCCTTACTAGTAATGTTTTCTTCGATGTGTCGAAGCAGTGTGGGGAACATGTAGTAATTTTGGCTTTGCACTCACAATTGCCAACTTCCAATAACTTTTGGAAAGCTGCGATTTCTTCACAGTGCCGAAAGCAATCATCATCCTTCCCTTGCAATTTGAGGTTTGGTTCATTTAGAATTGAAAAGATGGCTGCAAGGTAAGACATAGTTAGCATCCAAGTTTCATAGCAAACAAAGCAGCCAGAGAGGACAATTTCTCGAGGAGGAAAGCGTGGTTTCGTACCTCAGTTTGTAAACTCTGAGTAGCTCCCCTGTTGAAAGATCATTACAGCAACTCTACAAGCGGATGAAGTCCACCGTCATCGGGATTGACTGGTCACTGTTTCGATTCAATGCTTTAATGTAGTCTACAAGGTCAGCAAAAAACCTATAGCCACCCTTCAGTACACAGAGGGTGAGAGGTGATGAGTTCCCATTGCTTTCGTTATATCCTTTGCCAAACGTTCAGTTCTGTCCATGATTAAACCATGAGGAATATATACCGTCTCCAGATTATTGGAGTAATGTTCAGGGGTGCAAAACAGATCGCGGTCATAGCCTTGTTCATCATCGGTGATCACCACGCAGTCAGCCGCCGCCATGCCGCGATCGCACTTTGACCCCGGATTCAGGTCCCAACACTCCCGGACCGCATGCGCACTGATGAGCGGGCACGCACGTGCAATCCCAGGCCGCATGCGCACTGATAAGCAGGCACACATGTGCAGTCCCGGACCGCATGCGCACTGATGAGCGGGCACACGTGCAGTCCCGGGCCGCATGCGCACTGATGAGCGGGCACACGTGCAGTCCCGGGCCGCATGCGCACTGATGAGCGGGCACACGTGCAGTCCCGGGCCGCATGCGCACTGATGAGCGGGCACGCACGTGCAATCCCGGGCCGCATGTGCACTGATGAGCAGGCACACGTGCAGTACCGGGCCGCATGCGCACTGATGAGCGGGCACACATGTGCAGTCCCGGGCCGCATGCGCACTGATGAGCAGGCACACATGTGCAGTCCCGGGCCGCATACGCACTGATGAGCGGGCACACGTGCAGTCCCGGGCCGCATGCGCACTGATGAGCGGGCACGCACGTGCAGTCCCGGGCTGCATGCGCAATGATGAGCGGGCACACACGTGCAGCCCCGGACCGCATGCGCACCGATGAGCGGGCACGCACGTGCATTCCCGGGCCGCATGCGCACTGATGTAGCGGGCACACGTGCAGTCCCGGACCGCATGCGCACTGATGAGCGGGCACGCACGAGCAGTCCCGGGCCGCATGCGCACTGATGAGCGGGCACACACGTGCAGTCCGCCCGCATTTTGTTTAGCTGGCCATTATTAAAGCCGCTCGCAGCCGGCATTGTTAAAAGCCTGCTGTTGCGCGTGAATTCCCGCGATCGGGAATGCCACAATGGTTGGCTTTGCAACCCTCCCGACACCCGCCCGCGACCCACCTGCGGGTCGCGACCCCACTTTGAAAATGCCTGATCTGGAGAGAGACTCCCTTGGTCTAACAATCCTTGCCACATGCAGCTCTCTATGAAATATAAAATTCTAACTGTTCTGCTTCCTGGGAATGCGGGATTGATCTATGAGGAGAAATTATAGACCATAAGACGTAGGAGTGGAAGTCGTCCATTCGGCCCATTGGGTCTGCTCTGCCATTCAATGAGATCATAACTGATTTGATCTGATGATCTTCAACTCCACTTTCCCGCCTTATTCCCATAACCCTTGGCTCCCTTACTGATTGAGGTAACTGGGTCTGTATTCTGTCGAGCTTAGAAGAATGAGAGGCAACCTCATTGTTACCCTGAGACTGTACCCCCAACTGGGGAGTCTAGAACCAGGGGCCAGGTGTCGGAATAAGAGGTAGGTCACTAGAGGGGCGGCACAGTGGCTAGCACTGCTGTCTCACAGCACCATGATCCCGAGTTCAATTCCAGCCTTGGGTGACTCTGTGCGGAGTCTGCACGTTCTCCCCGTGTCTGCGTGGGTTTCGTCCCGGTGCTCCCGTTTCCTCCCACAGTTCAAAGACGTGAAGGTTAGGTGGGTTGGGCATGCTAAATTGCCCCTTAGTGTCCAAGATTAGGTGGGGATAAGGTGGGGGCTTCGGCCTAGGTATGGTGCTCTTTCAGAGGTGTGGACTCGATGGGCCAAATGGCCTCCTTCTGCACTGTAGGGGCTCTATGATTAGGGATAAGAAGAGGAGTAAACTGTTCACCCAGAGAGTGATGTAGAGGCTCAGTCATTGAGTGTGTTCAAGTCCGAGATCGTTAGATTTGGAGATACTAAAAATATGTGTGGGGACAATGGCGCTGAGGTTGAAGAACAGCCATGATCTAGCTGAATGACGGGACAGGTTTCAGGGGCTATGTGGCCGACTCCTGCTCCACACATGAGCTCGGATTCCGCAGACTAACCACCTTCCAGAGAAAATGTCTCCTCACATGTCTTAAAAGGGGGACCTCTTATTCATAAACTGTGTCCCTGGTTCTAGTCTCTTCCATAAGAGCAAACTCCTTGTGGCATTTACACGGTCAAGTCCCCCCCCCCAGGATCTCTTGTGTGTTCCAATCAGATCACCTCTTTCTGAACTGCAATGGGCAGAGGCCCAACCTTTCTTTGTAAGATAGCCCATCATGCATGGAATGAGTTGAGGAACCGGAACTGCTTCAAACGCAATGCTATCCTTTTTCAAATAAGCACACCAAAGGTGTACACTGTATTCTTCCAGATGTGGATTCTCTACAGCCCTGTACAGCTGCAGTAAAACACTCCTACTTTTTATATTCCATTCCCCTTGCATTACACACCAACATTCCCTTTGCCTTCCTAATCACTACCAACTTTGTGGTTCATGCACCAGACCACCCAGATCCCTCTGCACCGCCGAGTTGTCTACGCGCCGGCCTCCCCTGCAGCAGATATGGCAGAGGCTGTCCTGCCAGAGTGGGACTCCTGAGACACACCAGGAGATGCTTAACACTGACTTCAACACCACAGTGCAAACCATCATCTTACGAGATGATAAAACTGATATACAGCACCCTCGACAGCCCCCTGCTGCTGCATAAACGTATCGCCTTGTTTTCTTTTTGCTCGTATGTTCTTTCATTCCTTAAACCAGCAATTAAATGGGCTGCAATCCCATGTACCTAATTGGTTATTAACATTTGTTCCAGACTATACTGAAGAGTACAGGACATGAATGGGAGATCTCAAGTGGAATGTAAATCTTTGGGGGTCGGTTAGCTCAGTTGGCTGGTTCGTGACTCGGAGCGACGCCAGCAGCGCGGGTTCAATTCCCGTATCCGCTGAGGTTATTCATGGTCCTTTTCAACCACTTGCCTGAGGTGTGGTGACCCTCGGGTTAAATCGCCACCAGTCAGCTCTCTCTCCAAAGGGGAGAGCCGCCTATGGTCCTCTGGGATTGGTTACAATTTACATACGGTGGTTAATCATGTTGCAGCTTTCGCTCCCCTGTAAATATCACAGATTATCGAAACGCTGCAGTGCAGAAGTAGGCCATTAGCCCATCGAGTCTGCATCGGCCTTTGGAAAGGGCACCGTACTTAAGCCCATGCTTCCACTCTATCCCTGTAACCCTACCTAACCTTAAGGTGCAATTATAGCTTAGCCACTCCACCTAATCTTTGGACTGTGGGTATCTTAGACTTCAATGGGTTAAGAGCAAGAAAGGTGAAGATAACGCAGTAGATTTTGCAAAGAAAAAAACGTTCTGTTATAGAGTTGCCGTTATGCTATACTCATTGCAGTTCAGAGGAATGAGAGTTAGTTCTATTGGAAGCTGTAATATTCTGAGGGTGCTCGACAGGATATTTCCCCTCGTGTGGGAGTCTGGAACCAGGGGGCACAGTTTTGAAATAAGGGCTCGCCCGTTTCATTCAGTATGAGGAGGATTTTCTTCTCTGAGGATGGTTAATCTTTGGAATTCTGTATTCCAGCACGCACTGGAGGCTGGGTTGTTGAGTATACTTGAGGTTGAGTTGGACAGATTTTTGATTGACGAGTGCAGTGAGGACTCTGGGGGGCCGGTGCAGACTTGAGGCCACAAAGCGATCAGCCATGATCTTATTGAATAGTGGAACAGGCCCGAGGAGGCCTCCTCCGAATTAATATGTTCAATGTCTACATGTGCGCCCCAGTACGTTTGATGTAACTGCTTCTCAAATTTCGAGCCCCAACCCAGTGTAGATTCTTTTGAGATGTTTAAAATTTGCTGGAGTAAATAGAGAAAGCTGGCGGGAGCGATACTAATCAGGGGACACGGGTTAAAGATAACTGCCACAAGAATCAGAGGAGGCAAGGTGCAGCGAAATGTTTTCGTGTCACATGCTGCTATGATCTGGAATGTTATGTCTGCTGGAGGCAGAAGGAAATGGAATAAATACTTGCGGGACAATGTGGGGGGAAACAATCCGAGGGGGGAGAGGGAATAGGACTAATTTGATAGCTCTTAAATGGGCTGAATGGTCTCCTTCTATGGCTGGAGGATCCCAATATTCCTTTTGTCTCATGCCCCCCACCTCCACCGACCCTGACCTCTTGCCCCAGAAAAGATTAGAAGCTGCCAAGTATGTTCTCGAGGCAGTGCACCGTAATCGCTCAGATAATTAGATCAAATTAATAATAATTAGATCAAATTAAATTACTAACACATCAAGAACAGTCGCATTAATTTTAGCTCCTGCCTATGGAAATCTGCTCGATTTGAGATGGAGCGACTCCCGGTGGATGGACAGACTTGTGTTGGAGACATTTATTTCTGCAATGAGGAGGCCGCCGTACTGCGCCCAGAGGGGATGGTGACCCCTTTTGATATCTCCACTTTCTAATTGGCCGACTCCCCGAGGTGACTAGTGACCTGAAAATGAGACTCTCTGGGGCGACGCTGTGATGAATCCGGAGGAGAGCAGCTACCCTCGGAGCACGAGGTTCTGATCCCAGGAGGGGTGTCACACCAGGAGAAGTGCGCTGGGCCAAGTTTTCAAATCTTGTACGAACAATACTGGGGCGAAGGGACAGTCTCAAATCTTTCAACAATAATCGGTACTTCGTAACACATTAAATGTAATTTCTTGGCATTTTATTTCTGGTTGCCTTCAACAAGATTTTAATGCATATTTCAGCAGGTGCTCAGTTAGTAGAAGCATCAACTGTTACACCACAGGAAAAGGCCATTCGGCCCATTTAACCTGTGCCAGCTCTTTGAAAGAGCTAACAATAATAGTCTTTATCGTCACAAGCAGGCTTACATTAACACTGCAATGAAGTTACTGTGAAAATCCCCTCGTCGCCACATTCCGGCGCCTATTCGGGTACACAGAGGGAGAATTCAGAATGTCCAATTCACCTAACAAGCACGTCTTTCGGGACTTGTTGGAGGAAACTGGAGCACCCGGAGGAAACCCACGCAGACACGGGGGAGAATGTGCAGACTCTGCACATACAGTGACCCAAGTCTGGAATCGAACCCCCCCCCCCCCCCACCCCGGTCCCCTACCACACCGAACCCTGCCAGCGTGAAAATTGAGGCTGGGTGGGAAATGCTCCTTAAGTGTTCAAAAATTGGCAATTTAAGGATCTCAAATGGGGCGAGGGCGGATGGGTGGGGCTAGGCCTCGCCTATCCCAGCATAAAATTGTGGAAAGGTTGGTGCATGCGGCGTAGAGGAGGCCGTCCAAGAAATTTTACAGCCACCCCCCCCCACCTACAAACCTACTGGAAGGGGGCTAAATTCTGCTCCTTAAGTCTGGGTTCCCTGGTTACCAACACTCCTTGTCATAATATACACACAGGTATATGATGGTGCACAGACAGGCAGTGATTGACACACAGGATGACCAGTGAACACACAGAACACAGCAGCCAATCACCAGACAGGACACGACCACTATAAAGTCAGAGGGCACTAGTTTTCCCGCTCTCTTGGGATCCAGCCTCTGAGACAGTCAGAGCCCGTGAGCAGCAACTAGAACATACACCATGTGGTAGTAGGTTAGTCTGGTCAGGTTAGCCTCAGCTCTCCAGTCAAGTAGGGCAGGACGGTAGCATGGTGGTTAGCACAATTGCTGCATAGCTCCAGGGTCCCAGGTTCGATTCCGGCTTGGGTCACTGTCTGTGCGGAGTCTGCACATCCTCCCCGTGTGTGCGTGGGTTTCCTCCGGGTGCTCCGGTTTCCTCCCACAGTCGAAAGATGTGCAGGTTAGGTGGATTGGCCATGATAAATTGCCCTTAGTGTCCAAAATTGCCTTTAGTGTTGGGTGTGGTTACTGGGTTATGGGGATAGGGTGGAGGTGTGGACCTTGGGTAGGGTGCTCTTTCCAAGAGCTGGTGCAGACTCGATGAGCCGAATGGTCTCCTTCTGCACTGTAAATTCTATGAAGTCAGCATAGTGTCAACCTACAGTTAAAGTATGTATGATAGTTAAGAGTTCAATAAAATCGAGTTGCATTTCTTCAAGTGTTGGAAGCCTGTCTCTCTCACTGCTGCAGTAAACGCAGTCCTCGCAGACCCAGCTTACCCAACACATCACTCCTGTTACTGGAAACAGTTCCGCCTTATTTGCTTTCATCAAAATCCTTTCAATAGCTCTGAATCAATTTTCTAACGTTCGTGTTAAATTGTCGAATGACCCCCAGTCTCCTCGCCTAACTGAAGTTCCTCAGCCCTAGTATCATTCTTGTCAATCTCTCTAAGATCTCGACATCCTTCCTGAAGGACAGCGTGCCAAAATGATTGCAATACTCCAGCTGGGGTCTACTTGAATTATAAAGGTTTAGCATAATGTCCTTGCTTTTCTATACTCTATGCCTCTGTTTAGAAAGCAAAAAGATGCAGTATGTGGTTTGAATGCCCTCCTCAACGTGTCTTTCGGAAGATCTGTGCGCCCCCGCGGGGAGTGTGCACCAGGGCTCAGCCTGCCAACCCTAATCTTAACCCTGACCCATGTCTGACTACAGTTGTGCTACTGGATTAGTAAACCAGACGCCTGGACTAATGATCTGGAGAGATCCAACAACACAGCATTGGAATTTGTATTCAATTAAGTAAACCTGGAACAGCAAGCTCATATCAGTAATGGTGACACCGTGAAACTATTGGAGTTTTGTAAAAATGGACAGCACGGTAGCACAGTGGTGAGCACTATGGCTTCACAGCGTCAGGGTCCCGGGTTCGATTCCCGGCTTAGGTCACTGTCTGTGCGGAGTCTGCACGTTGACAAGGTGCCACACAAAAGGTTGCTGCATAAACTAAAGATGCACGGCATTGAGGGTAAAGTGGTAGCATGGGTGGAGGATTGGTTAACTAACAGAAAGCAGAGAGTGGGGATAAATGGGTGTTTCTCTGGTTGGCAACCTGTAACTAGTGGGGTCCCTCAAGGATCAGTGTTGGGCCCGCAGTTGTTCACAATTTACATAGACGATTTGGAGTTGGGGACCAAGTGCAATGTGTCAAAGTTTGCAGACGACACTAAGATGAGCGGTAAAGCAAAAAGTGCAGAGGATACTGGAAGTCTGCAGAAGGATTTGGATAGGTTAGGTGAATGGGCTAGGGTCTGGCAGATGGAATTCAATGTTGCCAAGTGTGAGGCTATCCATTTTGGGAGGAATAACAGCAGAATGGATTATTATTTAAACGGTAAGATGTTAAAACATGCTGCAGAGGGACCTGGGTGTGCTGGTGCACGAGTCGCAAAACGTTGGTGTGCAGGTGCAACAGGTGATTAAGAAGGCTAATCGAGTTTTGTCTTTCATTGCTAGAGGGATGGAGTTCAAGACTAGGGAGGTTATGCTGCAATTGTATAGGGTGTTGGTGAGGCCGCATCTGGAGTATTGTGTTCAGTTTTGGTCTCCTTACCTGAGAAAGGACATATTGGCACAGGAGGGAGTGCAGAGGAGATTCACTAGGTTGATCCCAGAGTTGAGGGGATTAGATTATGACGAGAGGTTGAGTAGACTGGGACTGTACTCATTGGAGTTTAGAAGGATGCGGGGGGGATCTTATTGAGACATATAAAATTATGAAGGGAATAGATAGGATAGATGCGGGCAGGTTGTTTCCACTGGTCGGGGAAAGCAGAACTAGGGGGCATAGCCTCAAAATAAGGGGAGGTAGATTTAGGACGGAGTGTAGGAGGAACTTCTTCACCCAAAGGGTTGTGAATCTCTGGAATTCCTTGCCCAGTGAAGCAGCTGAGGCTCCTTCTTTAAACGTTTTTAAGAAAAAGACAGATGCCTTTCAAAAGAATAAAGGGATTCGGGCCGGAGAGTGGAGCTGAGTCCACAAAGATCAGCCATGATCTCATTAAATGGCGGAGCAGGCTCGAGGGGCCAGATGGCCTACTCCTGTTCCTAATTCTTATGTTCTTATGTTCTCCCCGTGTCTGCGTGGGTTTCTTCCGGGTGCTCCGGTTTCCTGCCACAAGTCCCGAAAGACGTGCTGTTAGGTGAATTGAGCATTCTGAATTCTCCCTCCGTGTACCCGAAAAGGTGCCGGAATGTGGCGACCAGGGGCTTTTCACAGTAACTTCATTGCAGTGTTACTGTAAGCCTACTTGTGACAATAAAGATAATTATTATTATAAGCCCATCTGGTTGACTAAGGCCCTTGAGAAAGCTGCCGTCGTTACATAGTCTGACCTATACGTGACTCCCGACCCACAGCGAAGCTGTTGACTCTTGACTTCCCTCTACTGTAGTCAAGGAAGCAGCCCACTGCCACATCCCCAGGGGTGATTAATAGTGATGCCCACATTCCACAACGAATATGTGAATAGGTTAGAGAATCTAAATTTGAAAACGTGGTTGTGTTTTTTAAAAACTTTTTAAAACACGTACCTTGAAAAAAAAGGGAAGAAAAGTATACATCCTGTCACACACACGGAGGCTGACTGACTGGCTGGCTGGCTAACACCTTGTCTCCTCTCCCCACATCACAACCTGCCGACTCATTTTTTGCACGGCTGTGACAATGTTTCCTTTACCAACCTTTAAGATTGCACTGACGTTGTGGCCAAGGAAGATTTGAAATTCCTCTTTCACTTCCTCCGTCATTTAGATATTTGGTTACTTCAGTTAAATAAAATGCTGGTTTTCTCCCAACGCACATTTGTGAATGTTTAGGAATTAATGTCGTTGAGGAGCGAGGAGGTTTGATCTTAAACACCAACCTGGACCTGCGAACAGAGCAAGGCTCCCCAAGGCACATCACTGCAGCAATTTATCAGACACCAGTTTGACATCCGGCCTTGTAAGGAAATCCTTTGAAAGAACGCCCACTTGTGGCGGGTAATTTAAGCCTCTGAGATCTCTGCGAGCCTCTAATTCTGGGCCACTTGAGCATCCCTCGATTTTAACCGCACCTTCCCTTGCAGCATCACAGCTGGCTGAACCCCTAAGTTATTGAATTCCCTGCCCCTCTCCACATCTCTCCTTTAAGGCCTGCCTCACTGACTGGATTTTGATCACATTTCCTAATACCTCCTTATGTGGTCCAGTGTCAGACTTTGTTCAATACCCTCCTGTGAGGTGCCTTGCCACTTTTATTATGTTAAAGGTGCTATATAACTACAAGTTATTGTTGGATAGAGTGGGAGGTGTATAAACGCCAGCACGGACCAGTTGGGCCGAATGGCCTGTTTCTATGCTGTAAATTGTTGCCCTATAAATAAATCTGAGGTAGGGGGTTACAGTTCCTGTCTCCAAGGGGAGCCCTGTTCAGAACTGTTTGGATACGGGAAGATGCCCCACGAGCGAGGATTCTACATCCAGAAATATTGGTATGGTATCAGGATTAGGAATGAAAGGACAATGGGAAAGAAGTCAGAAGTTTAGAGAAGTTAAAGGAACTGGTTGAAAAAAGCAGGGGAAAGCAAATGTCACATAGACGGTCAGTTAACACAAGTGAAAATAAGGGAATCGTGGGAATGTAACGTGTTGTAAAAATACATTAGGTTAATGTCTGTAACTGTGAAAAATGTACAGGGAAGGAAAGGAGGGTGGACTCCAAAAAGGAGCATGTTATTTTAATGGGCAGCACGGTAGCATAGTGGTTAGCACAATTGCTTCACAGCACCAGGGTCCCAGGTTCGATTCCGGCTTGGGTCACTGTCTGTGCGGAGTCTGCACGTTCTCCCCGTGTGTGCGTGGGTTTCCTCCGGGTGCTCCGGTTTCCTCCCACAGTCCAAAGATGTGCAGGTTAGGTGGATTGGCCATGATAAATTGCCCTTAGTGTCCAAACTTGCCCTTAGTGTTGGGTGGGGTTACTGGGTTACGGGGATAGGGTGGAGGTGTTGACCTTGGGTAGGGTGCTCTTCCCAAGAGCCGGTGCAGACTCGGTGGGCCGAATGGCCTCCTTCTGCACTGTAAATTCTATGATGACGTTTCAAGTTTTTTGCAGTGTGTTCAGTAGTGGATGGTCTGTGAGGCTCCCTTCCAGTTGACTAGGACGAGACAGTAAAGGTTTGGTTCTGTTCTACATGAGCTTGAACACCTCGGATCCGCCCTATCACCGAACCTTCTGTGCTCGAAGCTGAGCAACTAAGCTGGCAAATGAGAGGCTAAGCAAGGCAGCGAGCTCTTCCCCACCAGGGAGTCTCACTAGAGGGTCTGGCCATTGGGAAATGCAAAAGAATCGAGAAAAAATGAACGACAGCTGTTACATGAACACAATGGGGTGCACGGCCTCGGATATGGTCGCCAAGGAATGTGGTCTTAATCTTAATGAATGAAACCAGTGCTGACACTGCGCACCCTGTGAAGTTTCCAATTGATAATTTGCCATCTTGGGAGCACAGAAGAGGAGGATATCATTTGGCCCCTATAGCCTGATCCATCTCCATTCAATGAGACCGTGTTTTTTTTTTTGGGGGGGAGGGGGTATATGTTAATTAAACTTTTATACCCAAAATATACAAAGTACGCAAATTACAAACAACAACCGTGAACCAAATAATACCCAAGTAAATCCCTCCCCCCAACTTCCTCCCGCCCCTTTAACAGCGACTAATTCCATAAAATATAATGTGAAAGGCTGTAATTTGCAGTAGAATCCTTCAATTGACCCCCTCACAGTATATTTGACCTTCTTGAGGTGTAAAAACTCCATTAAGTCACCCAGCCACGCCGAGGCGCCAGGTGGTATCACCAGCCTCCAACTCGGGAGGAATCGCCTCTGAGCAAGCAGCGAGGCGAATGCCAGGGGATCTGCCCCAGCCCCGGTCCGCAGCTCCGATACCTCGGATATGGCCGCTGAAGGTCAGGGCTCCAGCTCAATATTTAGGATTGCCGATATGGTGCTGAAAAAAAAGGGCCCCAGAAACACACAAGTTTGGGATAGGACCAGAACGTGAGTGTGTTGTTCACAGGCCCCTCTCGCACAGCGCTCGCGCCTATCCTCAACCCCCGCAAAGAAACTACTCACACTGGCCATGGTGAGGTGCGCCCGAAACACTACCTTGAGCTGGATCAGACTCGGGCACAGGATGACGTGGTGTCCACCCTGTGGAGGGACTCCCTCCACCACAACTCCTCCTCCACTATGGGTCCCAGCTCCTCCTCCCATCTGGCATTCCCCCCTCTACCGAGACCAACTCTTCTCCCAAGATCTGTCCATATATGTTGGGTGAGCTACCCCCTTGCAACCCCCAACAGGAAAGAATCTGCTCCAATAATGTTGAAGGCGTGGCCACTGGAAACTTGGGGAACGTCCTTCGAAGAAAGTTTTGAATGTGGAGGTAGCTAAAATTGTCCAAGGTCACGAGCCCAACTTTCTCTTTCAGTTTCTCCAGGCTTGCAAGTTGCCTTTCCAGAAATCAATCAATCAATCTCTCTCTCTCTCTATCTCTACTCCTCTCTCCTTCTGGTCGGCACAGCATTGTGGGCCGAAGGGACTGTACTGTACTGTTTTATGTTCTATGTTCTTCTCTCTCTCTCTCCTCTATCTCTCTTCTCTCTCTCTTTCCTCTCTCTCTCTCCCCCCTCTCTCTCCCCTCTCTCTAATATCTCTCTCCTCTCTCTTCTACTCTTCTCTCTCCTCTCTCCCTCCCTCTCTCTCTCCTCTCGCTCCTTCTCACTCTCCTTCTTTCTCCTCTCTCTCCTCTCTCTCTATCTCTCCCCTCCCTCTCTCCCCTCTCCCCTCTCTCTCTCCACTCTATCTCCACTCTCTCTCTCTTCTCTCTCTCTCTCTCCCCCTCTCACTCCTCTCTCTCCTCTTTCTCTCTCCCCTTCTCTCTCCCCTTCTCTCTCCCCTTCTCTCTCTCCCCTTCTCTCTCTCCCCTTCTCTCTCTCCCCTTCTCTCTCTCCCCTTCTCTCTCTCCCCTTCTCTCTCTCCCCTTCTCTCTCTCCCCTTCTCTCTCCTCTCCCTCTCTCCTCTCCCTCTCTCCTCTCCCTCTCTCCTCTCCCTCTCTCCTCTCCCTCTCTCCTATCACCTCTCCCTCGCTCCTCTCCCTCTCTCCTCCTCTCTCTCTCCTCCTCTCCCTCTCTCCTCTCCCTCTCTCCTCTCTCTCTCTCTCCTCTCCGTCTCTCTCTCCTCTCTCCTCTCTCTCCTCTCTCTCTCCTCTCTCTCTCTCTCCTCTCTCTCTCCTCTCTCTCTCCTCTCGCTCCTTCTCTCCCTCCTCTCGCTCCTCTCTCTCCTTTCTATCTTCTCTCTCCTCTTTCTCTCTCCTCTTTCTCTCTCCCTTCTCTCTCTCCCCTTCTCTCTCTCCCCTTCTCTCTCTCCCCTTCTCTCTCTCCCCTTCTCTCTCTCCCCTTCGCTCTCTCCCTTCGCTCTCTCCCCTTCGCTCTCTCCCCTTCGCTCTCTCCCCTTCGCTCTCTCCCCTTCTCTCTCTCCCCTTCTCTCTCTCCCCTTCTCTCTCTCCCCTTCTCTCTCTCCCCTTCTCTCTCTCCCCTTCTCTCTCTCCTCTCCCTCTCTCTCCTCTCCCTCTCCTCTCTCCTCTCTCCTCTCTCTCTCCTCTCTCCTCTCCCTCTCTCCTCTCCCTCTCTCCTCTCTCTCTCTCGCCTCTCTCCTCTCCATCTCTCTCTCTCTCCTCTCTCCTCTCTCTCTCTTCTCTCTCCTCTCGCTCCTTCTCTCCCTCCTCTCTCTCCTCTCGCTCCTTCTCTCTCTCCTTTCTCTCTTCTCTCTCCTCTCTCTCACTCTCTCTCTCCCCCTCTCTCTCCTCTCTCTCCTCTCCCTCTCTCTCCTCTCCCTCTCTCTCTCCCTCTCTCTCCTCTCTCTCTCCTCTCTCTCTCCTCTCTCTCTCCTTCTCCCTCTCCCTCTCCCTCTCCCTCTCTCTCTCTTCTCTTCTCTTCTCTCTCTCTCCTCCTCTCTTCTCTCTCTCTCCTTCTCTCTCCTCTCTCCTCTCTCTCAACTCTCTTCTCCTCTCCTCTCTCCTCTCTCTCCTCTCTCCCTCCCTCTCTCTCCTCTCGCTCCTTCTCACTCTCCTTCTTTCTCCTCTCTCTCTATCTCTCCCCTCCCTCTCTCCCCTCTCCCCTCTCTCTCTCTCCACTCTATCTCCA